>NC_140947.1:44348147-45015647 GCF_014529385.1 Adiantum capillus-veneris
TGTCCATTGACTCTTCAATTATGTCATGCCGCAAATACTGAAGACTGCATAGCTCCCTTATTGTAACCACCAACAGTAGGCCATGCTCTTTATCAATCACTTCCACATCCACAGCAGGATTATCTTCCAAACCTGCAGAAACCTGGTCCATAGGAATGTACTTACCATTGAGCATTTGTGATCGCATATACCAAAACGAGAGTAACAGTGATTGGCTTGCAATCATGTACTTGACAACTAGAGTATCAAGCACGACCTCGCACCGTAAACCAATCTCTTCCTTTGCATACCATCCTCTGTCAAGAAGTTTGTCACAGGATGACTGCTGAAATAACTTGCACATGAACATAGTTTTCGTAACTCGGATGTTGTAGCTATGAAACAGCTCTATGAAGAGTGCAACAGGACAGAATTTTGCAATTCTAACCGATTTGGTGGGAATAGAGCTACGTAGAGACCTTTGTATATCCTTGTAGAGCTTACTTAGCATTGCCTCCACCATTGTTTCCTCGGGAACTGGCCACTCCACAGTATTCCAATCGGTTGGTAGAGGCACTTTCACCAACATGCCATTCTTATTCCCTGCGCTGAGTTGGTAGAAGTGGTCATAAAAAAATATTCCCTCATCAGCCAGTCTTTTGCTTCTCCTCCCTGAATACTGTAGAGAGCCAATGTGGGCATGAACAACATGGAAGAGGCCTATTATGCACTCCACAGGCTCCCATTGCTCATAAGAAGAGGGATAAACATCTGCAATATATATAAGAAGAGTTAAACTAAGAGTATCAATAAGTACAAATGACAAATCTAATGTAATTGAGCTGTGAAGAATGGAGACATTGCTCATAACAAGCGGGAGAAACATTGCAAAATATATAAGAAAAGTTATAATGAGAGTATCAGTAAGTTCACATGTCAAGAGTACTTACAATTGCAACGTGGTTGATGTATATCTGATACATTTCCATCGTTTGCTATCACCTCTGGATGGGTAAACACATGCTGAACAAGAACTTCCTTTACAGATATTTTGCCGATTTCAACTTTGAAATCCAACACTCTGGCCTTCCATGCTGAGCGGTAAACGTTGATACCACTAGACCTCTTGGGTCTTCTTGGTTGCATGAGGACCCATGAACCTTTGTTTATCCTTTGTCCAACCCATTGGTTCTCTGCACTTATTGAAGATGGTATTGTAATTGAGGATATGCTACTACTTGGCCTTCTAGGCAAAGTGCAGTTGTTGGTTGTTGGTGTGAGAGACAGTAAACACCTGGAGCCTCTTGGGTGAGAAGACGTGGATGCCATAGCTCTCAGAGAAAAGCTTTAGTGGAGGGAGATTCACTTTGAAAGCATTCTAATGGAGAGAAAGTGTTTTAGAATTCCAATATCTTGTGCGGGCTTAATGGTCACCCTCCAGTACGTTAATGACCATAAGAGAATATCAAAAGTGGGACCACATGCAAGCACCTAAAAGCTCGGTGAAAGGAAGAAAATTACGATGCTACAATCCTAGATTCGTGAAAGTTTTATGCTATTTTCCTTTTTTTTGAGTCTTTCCACGTACTTTCCTACGTAACGTAGCCTTCGTGCTCATTGGACGCGCTCTATTATTCTCTCTCTTCATATGGCCCTCCAAATGACCTCTGAAATTTCCTAATGCTCTAGCCTGCTCATTTTCAGCCCTTTCCTCATCAAGTACATCATGTACATCTGCATCAGTAATAGGCTGATCTATAACATTTTCAGAAACCCCCATAGGCTGTACATTTGCCTCATTGGAACTTACATTCATATTTCCACCACTGAAAAGAGGCAACAAAGTGTACATGACAACAAGGGCTGAACAAAATCTTCCACAAACACTACATCCCATGAAACTATAATACGCTTTGTTTGTGGATAATATAACCTGTAAGCTTTGCTTTCAGCACTATAACCAACAAAAATACATTTGACAACCTTATCATCCAATTTTCTGCGTTGTGTTTGTGGCACCAAAGCATGTGCCAAACAGCCAAAAATATGCATGTGCTCAATAGAAGACTTTCTATCATGCCATGCTTCATATGGAGTAATAGACTGCAAAGCTTTTGTAGGACACCTGTTAAGTACATAAGTGGCACACGTGATGGCCTCAAGCCAAAAGGAATGCGGAAAAGCTTGACTTTTGACCATACATAGTGTCATTTCTGTCAGTGACCTGTTTTTCCTCTCAGCAACACCATTTTGTTGAGGTGTATAAGGCACTGTACATTGGTGTTTTATCCCACGACTAGCCAAAAACGCATTAAATTCATGAGACATATACTCCCCCCCTCGATCGGAACGGAGGGTGCACATAGTACATTTCGATACATTTTCAGCCATAGCCAAAAATTGTTTGAAGCACATAAAAACTTCGGACTTCGCTTTAAGCGGAAATACCCATGCATGCCTGGAGTAATCATCAATGAAAGTCACGAAGTACAGGTAATTGCCCAAGGATGGAGTTTGCATGGGCCCACAAACATCACTATGCACAAGCTGCAACCTGCATGTGGCCCGAACTGAACCATCCTTTGGAAACTTAGAACGTTGCATCTTACCCACAATACAACCTTCACAAACATGTTTGACATGTGCTTCAAGAGGCGGCAAAGAAGCAACCATATCAGATTTCTGCAAACGCAGCAAACTGGCAAAATTCAGATGACCAAAACGTGCATGCCAAAGTTTTGCATCTGAAATAGCCCTTGAATCTGCAACAACATTTGCAAAATTTTGTCTACATTTTTCATACAAAGTGAGCTTATACAGTCCACGGCACAAAAGGCCAGATGCAACAATTTCATCACCAAAACTGAGATCATGAACTGTACATCTGTCATCCACAAATTTGACTACAAGTCCAAGTCTAGCAAGTGCGGATACAAACAAGAGATTCTTCTTGATCCCAGGTACATAAAGTGCATCAACAAGTGTGAAGGAACTTCCATTAGCAGCAGTAAGCACAATCTTTCCAACTCCCTAAACTGGATAAGAGGCATTGTTGGCACAAGTGACAGAATTCCCATGAGGGAAAGACTCCAGAGAGGTGAACAATTCACAATGTGAGATAATGTGCTTTGTAGCACCACTATCAAAATACCACACATGTGAATCTGTAGCAACTGACAAGCATGCATCATGGACAGCAGGATTGTAAGTGCACTCTACGCTAAAAGCCCATTCTGCATCAACATCAGCACCACAGTCTCCTTTCATAGAAGACTCGACAATGGCTGCATTTGTAGTGGAACCAGCATTTGCAGTGGAACCACCCTCTTTCTTCTTAGCCTCTTTGACCTTCAAATTAGGACACGAATTGATCAAGTGATCATTAGCTTTACCATAATGGCAACGCATCTTCTTTTTTCCCTTATCACCAGAATTGCCAGACGAAGTGCTGCCAGCAGAAGCATTGGGAACAAAATCTTTGCCACTCGTAGCAGAACCATAAGAAGTGGCTGCATTGCTGTTACCACCCTTTCTTTGAGAAGCAATAAAAGCCTGTTCAACTGCACGCTATCTAGTCCTGTCTTTTTGGAAAGTGACTCTTGCAACAACAATGTGCATAATGCATCAAACTTGACAACTTCTGGATTGCCTTGGGTCATAAGTCTCCAAGTACTAGCAAAAGTCTGGTAAGAATCTGGTAAGGCATCAAGAACAATCTGCACAAGGGAACTATCTGAAATGACTTCACCTGCAGAAATAAGTTGCTCACTAATATCCTTGACACTAGCAAGGAAAGTGTCCATATCATCTTCCTCATGCATAATCTTTGACTCCAGCTCTTTACGCAGCAAAGCAATTTTAGCCTCATTGCGACTTGCATAAAGACCTGCCAAAATATCCCAAGCCTGTTTTGCAGATTTTACTAAATGGATGTGAGGAACAATGGTGCGCTTCATAGAAAACGCAATCAATCCATGAGCCTGCGCATCCTTTACATCCCAACGAGCTTGTTCTGCCGTAGGCAAAACAACTCTAATAGCAGCAATCCTTGCAGCAAGACCTGCAACATCCTCAACATCGCTTGCATCATCAGAACCAGGACGTACATCAATGCCCTTCACAATATTCCAGAAGCCCTTTGACACAAGAATGTGCTGCATCATATAAGCCCACATAGGGTAATTGTCCCCATCCAACCTGTCCTCAGCAACAAACATCTTGAACACATCTGTGTTGTTGTTGTCAGCCATGGTAAATGCTGCACTTGATGTGAAATTTGCTCAAAAATAGGAGAAATGAAGCGGGAACAACATGTGCTATATAGCACAAACTGTAGTAGACTGTAAGGCACCTGTTATGCAGAAAACGGCACTGACAGAAATTCTTCACAAAATGACAAAATTGCCTGTGCAGACCTGCCTGTAGTGGAAACGGAGGCCGAAATGAGACCGAATCAAAAATCTGAGCAGACTGAGCTCAACGAGATCTCCTTGAATATTTGTCGACCTACAAACGCTCGCCAAACCTCACTGAAACTGGAGAAAGTGAGCAGACGTGTGTTGGAGCAGCTGGCAACTAAGCCCGGGAGGACGCAACCTGCTCTGATACCAATTGTTGGAATTAGGGTTGCAGAGAAACACACACAACTTGGAGAAGATGAAGGAATCTCAAGGCACATAGTAGAGAGTATGTTACTTAGTGTGCAATGGAAAGATAGATAGCCCTAGAGTGATGGGCGTATATACAATGCACGGGGGAAAAAACCTCCTAAAGAGGGAAAAAATGCCCCAGCGGTCCTAGTGTGTTCACACACATCACTACCACATGTATATGGTAACATGTTGCATCTACATGCAAAGATATTGGAAATGTTCAAGAGGTGTCTAAAGGTTGCAAAGTTTGCATCCTATCTTGAATCTTTGTTCAATCTTCTTGAGGGGAAAACTGAACCTAAACAGGAACCTGAATTGAAATCTAAATCTGAACCTGCTATTGGACCTGAATGTGTACCTAAATCTAAATTTGGATCTGAACCTGACCCTAAATCTGAACCTGTTACTAAACCTGAACGAGAACCTGAATGTGTACTTGAATCTAAAAATGGACTTGAAAACCTGAAATTACTTGAAGAAGAGGAAAGTTTGCTGATTTGTAGAAGAGATTTGAAGCGGGATGCAGGAAGCAAAGATCAATTTGCTTATTTTTTGTCTGACATGAGTCAAGACGATCATGAAAATCTTGTTTTTGAGGATGTGGAGTCCATAGTTGAATCTAATCTTCTTCCACAGGTGTTGGAGATGCTGAAGAAGCAATGTTTGATGGTTTGCAAGGTGTTTTTTCATATCGAATCGTTTATATCTCATTTTGAATTGAAACCTGATCTATCTAAAAGGTTATCTACTACAAATTGGTGGTTAGCATTGATTGTGGAAATGTTTTTGAAGTACATGATGATGGTTACACAGCTTAAAGTTGGAGATGCTTCAAATTTTGAAGTGTCGAAAGCGGGTGAAGCTCAACCTGAAGTCAGTTTTTCATATTTCTTGAATTTTGAGATTGCAAATTAGATCTTGCAGATGGGAGATGTTGGTTTTGATGATTCAATAACATCAATTTCATATTGTTTGGATCGGATTTTGCAAGATAATGATCAGGAGATGAAGGTTTTGGACCTAATTTTGCAAAATGATTGTGGAGTTCAAAGGGATTTGATGTTTTGGATGTTTTTCTTGTTAAAGTTGCATACTTTGATGAGTGGAGTGTTGAGTTGAAAAGAGAGGACTCTTTTGAGTCTAATATGCTGAGAATGATGAATGTTGAAGAAGATATGTTTGTGGAGAATTTGGATCAATTTTTCCATGGTTCTTGGAAGCAGTTTGTTTACCTTTTGAGAAGATGTTTTGGGGTCATATTTGCTGATTTTCAGATTTTCAAAGAGATGCGAAATTCAAGAATGCAGAATTCAGTATTGCAGCTTTCAGGAATGCAAATTTCAAGAATGCAGAGGATCCTAAACCTGAGTTTGACTATTTTTATTGAATTTTGGTTGAGTGAAAATTTGATCATTGGCCTGTGGTTCTACCAGTTTTTTTGTATGAGCTCTTATGGATGATGATTTACTTGATGGGTTCCCAGCCCTGGCATGTTGCAAATAAATGGTGCACTTGTAAATCACTCTTGATGGTGAGGTGGTGCACAATGTTTTGGGATATCAATGTAATCCTTTGGGGGGACAAAGGGTGGTGTCTAATGGCCTTAAGGTATGTAGTTGTATATCTTGGATTTAGTTCCAGGATTTAGTTCCAGGCAATATACTTTGCCTACTTTTGAGGAGTTGGCACTGAGTTTTTGGAACAAGGGATGTGTGGGATTCGAGTCCAAAGTTTTTGCTAGGAAAAACTTTTTGCCACCCGGCTGTGCCAGGTGTTAGCCTTGCATATTCTTTCAGTAAAGTGTTAGTGAACCTTAGTAATTTACTTTTTAGTTTGTAATTAGTGAAGGGCTTTGTATCTCTTCATTCTTCCTAGTAGTTAGCCTCGCACCTGATGGTAGCGCATTGTAAGAGATGAAGATGATGAATGCAAGACTATGGCTATGAAGATTCTGTGTTTCTCTGTGTATTCTGTCTTCAGTTTCCATTCAGTACCCTGATTATGTTCCGAACCTGCACTGTCTTAATGGCTGATTTAGTTGTTATTCCCACTCCCCTATGCCTCAACAACAATGTACCTATCCTCCTTCCCTAGCCTCTATTGAAACTTCCAAAAAGCCTATGACAGAATTAGGGATCCTTACAAGGCCCTTTTGGGGTTCATATTTTCCTAATGTTTTCCTTCAATGGCACACCATTTCAGTTTTCTTTGTGGTACTTGATTTGGTCTCTGTCTCGGGCCTCTCATTGGCATCCTTTGCATATTGGTCATCATATCGTTCATGCGTTTAAGCATGTCCTCCATAGCGTTGGCCGGAGTTGCAGCAGCTGGCTCGACTTGTGTTGGTATAGTGGATGTAGTCCGCTCACTATGTGTATCTTTCCCTTTGCTCTCCTCATTAGAATCGCACAATTATCACTAAAGTCAACTGCATTTAGACTACACGCTTCCCCAATCACATGTTTTTTGCTATACAATTTAGCGTACAAGTCTTTGTTTAATACCCCCTCTAGAAATAGTGAGACAAGTCTTTCCTCGGTTGGAATCTCCAACTCTGGACATCTGCCTATGTATTGTCTTATTCGACTCACACTATCTCTGACAGTTTCTTCCTGTTTTTTTTTGAAGCTATAGATTTGTGCCACCATACTATTCTTTATTCACATTTTAGAACAAGCAGCAGCAAATCTCATTGCCAGAGTTGGTAGGTCGATTATTGACCCAAAAGGTATAGTTTGGAACCAAGTTAAACCTTTGCCCTCCAAGGTCATCTCAAATTCTTCAAATCGTGTATGAAAATCCGTTATGTGTTTAGCTCTCAAAACATGTATAAAGCTCGCCAAATGCGATCATATGGATCCCTTGATCCGCTGTATTTTTTAACCCATTTTTGAAAGTCTGTTGGTCTGACTCTATAGTTATGCTCAATATCCACCCTCTCTCTTCTAGCCGGCGTTTCTCCCATTAGACCTTCAAACCAACTGTTTGGTAGATATGACTCATGTGGACCTCTTCTTGTCTTGGTGTCACTCGTTCTCTCCCTGTTGTAGTCAGTTTTTGCATTTCTTCCCCCGATTCTATCGTTGAGGTGACTGCCTCTGGCTGTACTTCCTCTTTGATTGGTCAAACTGTCATAGGTCCTCTCAGTTGGTCCTACATTTTGTTTAGTTTCATGTCTTGTTCCCGTAATAAATTCTTGGATTGAGTGTCCTTGATATTTGGTTTGTTCTATCTCATTTGGAGTCATCATAACAAAGTTGTTGTTATAACAGTCCCTAAAGAAGTAAATCGATGGTTTCGCCAGATCTTTCTCTGATATGATCTTGAAGATATACACAATCTTCAAGGGTGTCAATTGTCTTGGTTGGGCATGGGTTGTCCAAATTAGATATGTGACATTGTTGGCTTCTCAACAATAGACTCCAAGCATGGGGTTGTCCGTGGGTATGCGTTTCAAAGTTTTGGTATCTATCAAATTATATCCCTCTAATCAATTCAAGTATGGGTGGTCCTTCTTTTACAGCCTTATTAAGAATAAGGGTATCAACCTCCAATCTCCATTGGTCTACTGAATCAAGATCAAGTATCTTGCGGTATCTAACCCCGTTTTTGCCCATGTAAAAATTATCTTTCTTGTAAGCCCTAACTTCCTCTTCAAATTCGATGGTATGGTCATCAACTTTTACTAAAAATTCTCATTTAGGATCGAGATAAATTTGGGCTTCATACTGGTTGGTTTTGAAGAAGGTCAAGATATGCTTGTACTTGAGAGAGGCTCCACCTCCTCATTGAGTTGAAAAGAAAGACATCTCAGAGCTTAAGTCGGAATAAGTGTTAGGCACTTCCTTAGCAATTGTTTCTAGAGGTATCCCTTGGCTTACACTCTCTTTTGTGGAAGCTCTACTCCTTTCCTCTCCGAGGGTTCCCAAGTTCCCCAAAACTCTACTTACCGCAACCTTATCCAGACAAATTTGTATAGCTACAAGTCTCCAAATGCAACAAAACTTAATGCCTAGCATGAGTAGAATATCCCCAACACTCTCATGTGCTCGGATGTCATTTTTGACACTAGGAAAAACTTGCATATAAGATAAACAATCAATTTTAATTCACTCGATTTCGGCCTCCGAAGCACTCTATAGCTTCCTGTAGACGTGCTCTATCCCTATCTAATGTCAAAAACCAGTTTTGTTGCGTGTATGATGCATTAGGAGCAAAAAAAGCTCGTAGACAAGCACTACTAAAGTACATTTTCATCTCGATAAACTTACGTCAAATGAAAGATCTTTCACCTGCGAACACATTGGTATTCTCAAAGTAGCAATGCAACACCATACGAGAGAGACACGAAAAGTTGAAGGAATAGCAGACTCTTAGACCGCTTTTGCAGCGTACGCTCACTATTATTATCCAAAAACTTAGGTCTTTTGTTGCAAGAATTGGCTTTTATACCTTAGCCAAGGTTCAAATAATGGATTCCTATCTATTTGGGCTCAATAACAAGGCTTAACAACTACAAAAGGTTACAAACTTGGAAGCTCTCAGCCACGTTTAGACTCATTGGTAATCAATAATGTTACAAGGACTTTGGATTTTGCGGGATTTATCATTAATACAGTGGTTTAATACAATCATTTGGGATAAAAAAGAGGTGGTTCTCCTTTGATGCTCCTTTTTTGGCTTTGTTAGCTAAGCGACTAACTCTATCCCTAGCTCTAAAGTCTTTTATTAAATGAAAAAATGTTAAAATATGGTAGTCTCAAATTCCAAAGTTTTTATTGATATTGTATTCTAAGTACATAGTTTTATCAAAGAATCCATTTTTTATTCTTCACATTGAGCTATGATGCATCCTACACCTAATGCTCATGCATCGATATATTCTTAGAAATGTTTTTCAATTTGTGCTTTTCAAATAGCTACTGAGATTTAAGCATATTTTTTAATCCTAAAATATCTTGGAGTCATTTGTCCCTATAAAAACTATCATAATTGTAAAGAGTCGTGTTGTTGCTATGTACATGTAGATAAATGTGAGATAGTATCCACAAATGTATCCCAACAAAGGTGGATGGTCTAGATAGACCCACTATGATGCGTAATTTTAATCGCTTAGACGGGATTTCGTTTTTCAAACACAATATGAACAAGGATTTTGTCTTGGATAACCATGAATATGAAGTTTCCAAGGTTAAGAAAAACTCTATATGCGTTATGGGATACCCAACCCATTCTATCAAAGGCAAGATCTCCAAGAAGATTCATTCACTATGAGAGATCGTGGTGTTTACCGCAGACCATTACTGCAAAACAAGAGAGAGGAATTCAAAATGAGGAGAGAGAAACCTTTTTGTTGTTCATGCGGAATATTATCGCGCGTATTTCCGTGATTATTGCAACGCCCATTACCGCTAAGACCATAGACCCCCTTCCCCATCCCTCTCCTGTGGGTTACCATTTAAATCCAATACAATTCAAAATGTATTTACACACTACAACTCCTACACTCTCCAGAATGCTCACTTCACTTAATCTCTCTTTCACTCTAAAAATTCTATACATAAATCATAATACTCACAACAAAACCATTACCAATACTATTCATAAGCACATAGCGAAACATTTGTGAATTAATCATATACTACACCAAAAAAAAGAATGGAGAGTTTTATCAATTCTCATCTTGTATAAGATCTCTACAAGCACTAGGGTCCATATTTAGACCCATAGTATTCAAATCAATAAACAAGTTTAGAGATTCTTCCTCCTCTCCATCACCTCCTGTAGAATCATCATCGCTTTCTCCCTCTTCCTCCTCCTCAAGATGCCTAGTTGCAAGGCTTGGCTGACCTTCTTCAACTTCATCTACATCTTGTGGTGATGGTATGATGGGATCAATTGCTGGCTCAATGTCCATCTCTGCAAAGATAGATCTACCCCGCGGCGTGACTGGAATGACATACCAAAGTCTTCTTTGGTATATACATGGCACATAAAAAACTTGTACATCACACACAAAGAATAAGCTGATATACATATATTAAATTTTTAATTTAAGTTAATTGAACATAGCCTAAATTACCTGCTCACAACTACTAGGATACACCAAGTTGTCAGTTTTTCCCCGATGGAATTGGGTGGAATCCACCATAATGAGCCCATTTTCATGTCTTTTGACCTCACCCGCAAACCATCGGCACTCAAAGAGGAATTTGTGAAAAGATCTGAAATCCACTTTGATTATTCTCTCTATAGTACCACAATATCTGACCTCATATGTTGTTGTGTCAAAGTTTCCCATCATGCCACAATCATTAGTGGTCCGACGCTCATCTATCTTGCGGGTGCGGAAATGTTGGCCTTCGGACCAAATGGAGTTGAGAGTGAGACCCTACAATCACAATGCATAAGAGGTTACATCGCATTTCATTAAGTGATTTTCATACATGCATACATAACATATACACACTCACCTTGCGCAAGCATCCTCGCGCATACTCCCATTCTTTAGGGCTTATTTGTTCTCCTTGTGCTTTGGCATTGGTCATGGCATTATGGATCCACTCTACTTGAATCAAATCAGGATATTTTGCAAGCTCTTTAGGAAAAGGAGGTGCGCATCTACCTCCATGGTACCTCTTCCATGCATCTCTATCCCTTTCTCTAGCTGCGCAGGCTTCCAAGTACATATTGACCCATTTGGTCAGGATAGTGGCATTGAGTAAACAGTAGTTGTTGACTATGGCATGAAACTCTCTATCCATGACCAAGAGTGAGCCTTTTCCACTGGGAATGGTTGAGTGCTTCCTAGGATCCTCTTCCTCACTCCACAGACGAGGCAATGATGGATCCACTGTGATGAGATAATGTGAGACATACACAAATGCCTCTTGCACCACCCAACCTTCTGCCATGCTCACTTGAAAACATTAAAGCCACATATTTTTATTAGTAACTCCATAGCGTATAAATGCAATCTATATTGTATTGATTTTGCATACCTCCGGTTGTGACCTCAATCTAACAAAATCCTTTAAAGTCTTCAAGAATCTCTCCAAGAAGAACATCCATCTAAAGTGAACCACCCCACAAATGGCAATCTCCTCAACAAGGTGAAGCAATAGGTGTACTTGGCTAACAAGGATTGTACGTGGGAATGCATCCTCAATAGCACACACTGCCTCTAGTGCTAGCTGATGGGCTACTGGTATGGCTTCCACTTCTATCTCCTTGGATCTCACAAATCTACAGGGCACAAATGATATAGTAGATGAAAAAAAATTCCATTGTACATGGCACAACATGATATAGTACTTGACAAAAAACCCATTACCTCACAATCTCACCCACTTTGAATATTGCAGCCTTCACCTTAGTGTCTCCATAACCACTAATAGCTATGGGAAGTACAAACTACAAACAATAAAATATCTTAGTGAATGTCAACTTATATATAAGGACACATAGACACCACAAATTGTTCTACTCTTGCCTGAAAGATTTTATGCCAATCATGGGATTTCAATCTATACAATTGAGTGGAGCCACCCTTTTTGGTTTTTGTGAAAGCACCTTTGAGTGACCGCATATATCCCGTTGGAGTTCGGATGGATTCCATAACTTTCTTTGTCCGCTCTTGGTCTGCCTTTGACAGTATCCACGATGCTTTTGGGAGAATCATCTTTCCCCGCTCCCCCATGCAGGGCGTGGCTGAAGGGGGGAGACGTCTCATGGCTCTTAAATCTTCCCTAGCACCCAATGAATCCTTCTTGCCAATTATGTGATCCCATATAGCTTGCCCAACATTTTTGAACACATGCATAGGGTCCAACAAGTGCTGAATTTTCAACGAAGCCCAATAGGGGAGCGACAAGAAGATAGAGTACCTTGGCATACCCCTTGGCAGCCCATTGGGAGGGGGTGAGGTACCATGATGCTCCTCCCAATGCTTCGCCCAATCAGCCATGTTCCAATGGAATGGCTTCACTCCATTGATAGGGGGAGCATATCTACGATGTGAAGGAGGCAGGAAGCGATGGTTGTTGGGATAGATCACCTTCTGCAGAAGAGGCTCTGTCACAAGGGAAGGGCCACAAGTGGGACACGCACTATGTCCAGATGCTGTCAATCCTGCCAAGAGGTAGACAAACGTTACACATGAGATGATAAACCTAAAGAAAAGTGTACAATTAACATGTGCATACTTACCAGATACCTCTCCAAATCCTAGGTAATCATGCATGGTCCACATGAGGATGCACTTGATGACGGCTTTGCGGTCTCGTGGTGGCCGTGAAATGTCAATGACATCTATGTCTCTCCATAGTTCTTGAAGCTCTTCAATAAGAGGTTGCAGATATACATCCATATTTTTTACCTTGTGCTTTCCTGGAATTAGAAGTGATAGTAAAATGTTTCTTTTTTTTGTTGCCTCCCAAGGAGGAATATTGTAGTTCACAACCACCACTGGCCGAGTGCTCTACGAAGTAGAGCGATGCCCAAATGGATTCACTCCATCACTAGCTAACCCAATCCTCAAGTGACGAGGCTCATCCCTGAACTCTGGCCATGTGTCCTCTATGTGCTTCCACGCTGGTGAGTCAGCTGGCACTCTCATAATACCATCTGTGGAGCGATTTTTTGCATGCCAACTCAAAAGCTCTCTCGTACCCTTCGATATAAACATGTGTTGGATGCGAGGGATGAGTGGAAAATGCCTCAAAAATTTACATGGAATTCTATTGCTCTGCATTCCTTCTTTGAACCTAGGCTCCCCGCACGATGGACATGTCTCAGCATGCTCATTACGAAAGAGCACACAATCGTTCACGCAAGCATGAATGCGGTCATAATCCATCCCTAATCTTGTCACCATTTCGCGTGCTTTTCGTCTATTCTCTGGCATGTGACTGCCAGCTGGCAGCATCTTTCCTAGCAACCTATCACAAGAAGAAAGTACATTAAAAGCATATGTATGCACTCCACAAGCATCCTTCACAATTTGTATACATACCTCAAAAGTGCGTCGACACTAGCATTGCTCCATCCAAACATCGCCTGAAGGTTAAGGACTTCAAGAGATGCCCTTAAAATGGAGTAAGAGCATCTCTCATATAGTGCAGTGTGTGCCGAATCGAGTAGCTCACTCCTCGTTCTTTCAGAAGCTTCTTCGCATGCACACTCTGGTTCATGCTCCTCCTCTCGTGCAAGGAGATCCTCAACCATTCTATGCAAGTGGTCGTCTTTTGCATCCACGTAAGGAGATGGGATGCGGTCACTCGTAGAGGGAGCAGCAGTTGGCTGATTTGATGTGCTTCCTCCCTCTCTAATGGATTCCTGGCACATGCGCTCTTCCACCCTCCTTTCCCCTCCTCCACCAACCACACGCCAATGAGGGGTGACGTCAATAGCCGCTACAATTCGCAGATTGTTTGTTTCCATCCATGCACGCTTGCGAGGATCGTCCCATAGTCCATAATCTTCTACATGATTCAAGCATATCCGTGGAAGTCAAGCAATGGCGCATTTGCACCGCACGCATGGGCATGGTAATCGCTCGGCCAACCACCGTGATCGATCCGGTTCAGTGGATGGGCCAAAATCATCCCAAGTAACCTATATTAATAAATTACATACACTAATTAAAATCAATTAACCACAAAAAGGTTGCTTAAATATCAGTAAAAAGTAAAAATAAATAAATTGGACATGCATGGTAATCACAACTTTTTGGTAGAAATGTCATTTTCAAAGTACTATGAATACTTTCATTTTATATACATTTTATAAAAAACATAGTACCAATAGATTTTGGAAATCAAAAGCAATAATGTCAAAACGTGGCCTACTCTCTGGCTGGCCTAAAATTGCACCGCGGTAATAATTGCGGTAATACTAGCGGTAAGGCACACGATAATAGACGCGGAAATATTTTTTTCAATTTTTTTTATAAATAGGGACACCCGCGTGCCCTGCGAAGTTCAAAGCCCTAAATTTTGAATTTCATCGTCTTCTTCACAGAAGCCGAAAGCACGAAACCTCTCAACCTTGAGCTCTTCCTCCATCTCTACTCTTCTACTCTCCACCATCTCTGCTCTTCCATCTCTACTCTCCTACCCTCTCCCAACAAGCTCTTCAATTCCATGTAAGTTTTCTTGTTATGTTTCTTGATTTTTTCACACGCATACACACACATGCATACACTTATACACACGCATACACACATGCATACACACACACATGTATACACACGCACAAGTTAACACGCATGCAAATACACATACGCACACACATGCATATGTTAGTTTAAGTTATGCATTAGTACGTGCATACACTAATTAGTGTGTGATTACACACACTAATTAGTGCATGTGTTCTTTACAAACTCTAATTAGTGTGTGCATTACCTAAACTTATTTGCAAAATCTAAACTTAACACTCAATGTGATTGGCCAATGCACACACTAATTAGTGTGTGATTAGTGTGTGCATTGGCCAATGAGATTGACCAATTTAAAACACACTACTTAGTGTGTGCATTGGCCAATGTGATTGACCAATGTGCACACTAATTAGTGTGTGTTAGTGTGTGTTAACACACACTAATTAGTGTGTGCAATGACCAATGTAATTGGCCAATTTAAAACACACTAGTTAGTGTATGCATTGGCCAATCACATTGAGTGTTAAGTTTAGGTTTTGCAAGTAGGTTTAACACACACTAATTAGTGTGTGCATTGGCCAATGTGATTGACCAATTTAAAACACATTAATTAGTGTGTGCATTGGTCAATGTGATTGGCCAATGTGCACACTAATTAGTGTGTGTTAACACACACTAATTAGTGTGTGCATTGGACAATGTAATTGACCAATTTAAAACACACTAATTAGTGTGTGCATTGGCCAATGTGATTGACCAATGTGCACACTAATTAGTGCGTGTTAAACCTACTTGAAAAACCTAAACTTAACACTCAATGTGATTGGCCAATGCACACACTAATTAGTGTGTTAACACACACTAATTAGTGTGTGCACTAGCTAATGTGATTGACCAATTTAAAACACACTAATTAGTGTGTGCATTGGTCAATGTGATTGACCAATGTGCACACTAATTAGTGTGTGTATTGGCCAATGTGATTGGTCAATGTGCACACTAATTAGTTTGTGTTAACACACACTAATTAGTGTGTGCATTGGTCAATGGGATTAGCCAATGCGCACACTAATTAGTGTGTGATTAGTGTGTGCATTGGTCAATGGGATTGACAATGCACACACTAATTAGTGTGTGATTAGTGTGTGCATTGGTCAATGTGATAGGTCAATGCACACACTAATTAGTGTGTGATTAGTGTGTGCATTGACCAATGTGATTGGCCAATGTACACACTAATTAGTGTGTGCATCGGCCAATTTGATTGGCCAATGTGCACACTAATTAGTGTGTGTTAGCACACACTAATTAGTGTGTGATTAGTGTGTGCATTGGCCAATGTGATTGACCAATGCGCACACTAATTAGTGTGTGAATTGGTCAATCCCATTGACCAATGCACACAATAATTAGTGTGTGATTAGTGTGTGAATTGGTCAATGGGATTGTCCAATGCACACACTAATTAGTGTGTATTAACACACACTATTTACTGTGTGATTAGTGTGTGCATTGGCCAATGTGATTGGTCAATGCGCACACTCATTAGTGTGTGATTAGTGTGTGCATTGGTCAATGGGATTGGTCAATGCACACACTAATTAGTGTGTGTTAAAACACACTAATTAATGTGTGATTAGTGTGTGCATTGACCAATGTGATTAACCAATGCGCACACTAATTAGTGTGTGCATTGGTCAATGGGATTGGCCAATGCACACACTAATTAGTGTGTGTAACTACACACACTATTTAGTGTGTGATTAGTGTGTGCATTGACCAATGTGATTGGCCAATGCGCACACTAATTAGTGTGTGATTAGTGTGTGCATTGGTAAATGGGATTGGCTAATGCACACACTAATTAGTGTGTGTTAACACACACTATTTAGTGTGTGATTAGTGTGTGCATTGACCAATGTGATTGTCCAATGCGCACACTAATTAGTGTGTGATTAGTCCAATCACACAAGCCAATGCACACACTAATTAGTGTGTGTTAACACACACTACTTAGTGTGTGCACCAACCAATTACACAAGTCAATGTACACACTAATTAGTGTGTGTTAACACACACTAAATAATTAGTGTGTGCACAAGCCAATGCACACACTAATTAGTGTGTGTTAACACACACTAATTAGTGTGTGCACATGCCAATAACACAAGCCAATGCACACACTAATTAGTTTATGTTAACACACTAAGGCCGATGCCACGGGCGTCCATCTATCCATCACCTATCCCACTTTCTGCCCCAGATTCACGTCGGCGCTCTTCTGGCAGTCAGCGTCGGTCGATCTCGACGAGGGAGCGGAGCTAGTTGTTGTTTTGGAGGGGGGGGGTACTACAGATTCTCCTCCACAGTCACCGCTCTCTACTCCAGCAGATGATGAGGACCATGACATGCTTGCACCAGATGCTCGCGGGTTATACTACCAGGTTCATAGAGGAGGTATGGTGGATCTCGGGACAGCGCAAGGCAGTAGATTCGGCACACACCTCAACCAATTAATCTACTCCACATATATCAATTGTTTTCTCAAATTTGATCAGCAGGATCCCTACAACCTCACATATATAAAGACAACCATGCACATGCATTTCCCCAACCCTGAGGGGCAACAATTCTCAAGGCAATGGTTGCAAGAGCATGTCAAAACATTTCTCAAGAACAAAAAATCTAGTGTGAGGAGAGCTGCAAAGAAGACAATGGAGTCTCCTAAGCACAGCTATCGGCCAGGAAATGTCCATGATGTGGAGTGGGAGACATCTATGGAAGAGAAAGAGGACGAAAGGGCAACGGACGCGAGGATGTATACGCGCCAAGTTGAGGCCAGATCCCATCAGACTCCTACGCATTATGGTTCGGGAGGAAAAACGGCTTGGAAAGACAAATATGTAAGTAAAACACTACAAGAGGTTGTGTGCTCTTGTGACGCTGTTAGCGACGGAAATACACTAGGTTTTTATAACCCCCGGTGTCGCTAAAACCATCGCTAATAGCGTCGCTACGAGACCGTCTCTATATGCGACGCTATAGGCGTCGCTATATAGAGACGCTCATAGCGACGGTCATAGCGACGGTTATAGCAACGTTTACACAGAAGTCTACAACGACGCTCCAGAGCCATAAATAGCGACGGTTATAGCAACGCCCGAGAGAAATGTTTTTGGTGACAGGGCATTGAATGCCCTGCCACCCATCAACCGTATTGTACTTGATTCACTTTTTAAAAAAAGTGCAAGGGTAGATAATAGACCCAAAATAGTCACCCACAAGACGCATTGTTTGCAAAATTGACAAGCGTAAAATTGACAATTTTACACATCATAGGCAAAATGAATTGATTGGCAAATGTAATAATGACAATTGTACAACATCATAGGCATAAAGAATTGATTGGCAAAATGAACTGCGGTGACAAATGTAATAATATACATGGTTCAAAAAGACGTATAAAATCCGTCTCATGATACATAAGCTATGAGAAACCCTAAACTAATGCTATCTAGCTACGGCTAAACTGACGTCGTCTAGTCAGACGTCTCATCGCGTCCAAGCGGCGTATCTGTCGGATTCTGCAAAAAAAGACAATAAGACAGCTTTCAGTAAGTATAAACATATAACGACATTTATAAAACAATACAAAAAATAGAAAAGAGTAAACCCTAATACTAACCATGCCGCCGCGAGAACTGAGAATGTCCATCAGGGCGTTGAAGCCCTTCCTGCCTGCCTACTCGCGCTCATACGGTGTGGGATCACGTCCTGTCATCGACCACTGTCAAAACATACAAAGATTTCATTATGTTAGAATTAAAAAACTCATAAACCCTAAACTATCGAACATAAAGAGCAATACGGAAACACTTACAAAATCGGCCTCAAATGATGCCCATCCACCGCTCCCCAAGTGGTGCGAGCTCCCTGCCTCTACTCGCGCTCTGGCTGCATCCTTTTGTTGCTTCCACTTGTCGGGATTCTCGCGCGCTGCTTTCTTCGCATTCTTCCAATCTTCTTTGGCCAGCCAATCTGGCCTGTTCCACCCATGCTTGATTGCTTTTTGCACTTCGGAACGCTTGTGTTTGCAGTATTCGCGCATTCGAATCTTCATCAGGTCTTCATTGAAGCGCTGATCCCGTGTTGGAACGAGAAACTCATCATGAAGTATGCTGATGACTCTGTCTTTTAAATCACTTGGTACTTCACTCCATTTGTTTAGTATGTAGTGTCTAAACAGCTGAGAGCAAAGACCACGCATGCGCGAGATCACCTTCTTGCCATCATCATCCATGATGATGCCGCCGCTGAAGTTGACGGAGTAAGGCAAACCCTCTGGCCGGTGACGCCATCAATCCCAGATATGCGCTCATCATCTATGGTTCGCCATTGCGTGTCCCGGGCTTTATCAAATCCGTCTAGCCACTCTCCAATGTACACTAGGGACTCTGATACCAACCAACCTTCTGCCATGCTACCCTCCGGACATACCTTTTGACGCACATATCCCTTAAGCATTTTCATGAAACGTTCTAAGAAGAACATCCATCTGGAATGAACTGTGCCAGCTATTTCCACCTCATCAACTATGTGAACAAGAAGATGCACCTGAATGGTTAGCATGGTAGTAGGAAAATGTTTCTCAAACATGCACACAAGCTCCGCAGCATTTAGTTTGGCGAATGGTATGGAGTCTACGTTGATCTCCTTTTGTGAGATCCATTGCACCAGCTTTGCAAGTTTGTAGATTGTGTTACGGATGTCGAGAGACAAACATCCCTCAATGGCAACCGATAAAATAAACTGTAAAGTATGTGCAGCAATGATATTAAAGTCCACATTTTATGCAATGATATTAAAGTCCACTATGAACGTACCTGACACATTTTATGCCAATCGTGTGACTTCAAACCGGTAAGCTTTCCTTCTTTAGTAAAACACGTTCGGAGCGAGTGCATTACGCCAGTGGGGGTCCGCAAAGATCGAATGGTCTCTTTTACTTTGCGTTCTTGGGCTCCTGTGAAAATCCATGGTGCTTTAGGGAGTTTTATCGATCCATCAGACGCTATTTGCGGCCAATATTGCTCCATACGATCCACATTTCTAAGGTCAACTCTGGCTCCCAAAGTATCTTTCTTGCCGGTCAGATGGTCCCATAGTAGATTACCCACATTCTTGAATATGTGCATTGGATCGAGCAAGTGATTGATCATGAGTCGGGGCCAGTATGGTAACTCGTACCATAGAGATAGTCTCTTCATCCCTGGAGGCAATCCGTCATCGCACATCTCCTTCTGCTCTAACCATGCTTGTGCAGACATCCTTGGTGGCTCTCTTCCCAAAAAGCCGTCGCGTAACACATGATTCTCTGGAAGATACGCTTGATGACCTTTGTAGATTTGCTTCTTCAGTGAGGGCGCCCTACGTGCATTCAGTCTAGGTCCACATGTGACACATGCTCTGTATCCGCTTGTTTGAAGCCCTGCATGTATACACATGATAATAGATCAACTATGGGAAAAAACAAGATTTACAGTGTTTGAGTGAGGAGTGTCAATAGATCACCTGAGCATTCTGTTAGCCCGAGATAGTCATGCATGGTCCACATTAGAATGCCTCTGATCAAAGCATTCCGTCGTCCTGTGTGTCGGCTCATATCCACCACCTCTATGCCAATCCACAATAGTTGTAGCTCTTCCAATAGTGGACGAAGATACACATCCATATTCTCCACTTTATATCGCCCTGGCACAATCAAGCTTAGCCATAGGTGCCCCTTCTTCGTAGTCAACCACGGGGGAATGTTGTAGTTGACGATGACAACGGGCCATACACTGTAAGATGTTGATCTTTGACCAAATGGATTTACGCCATCCATAGCCAGGCCTAAGCGCAAATTTCGAGCTTCCTTGGCAAAATCCGACCATGTTCCATCTATATGTTTCCAGGCTACGCAATCTGTAGAAATTCGTAGCACACCATCCGAAGATTTATTCTCCTCATGCCATGATGCTAGGGCGGCCATGGACTTACATTCGAAGAAATGCTTGATGCGAGGAAGCAGAGGAAAATGTCGCAAAACCTTTTGTGGAATTTTTGTCCCGTGGAGATCTACTCGATATCTTTCGGAATCACATTTCGGACACTTCTCCATGTCTATGTATTCCCCTCTGAAAAGAATGCAGTCATTAGGACAAGCGTGGATAGAATTGTAATCCATCCCCAAGTTTCGCAAAATCTTTCTTGCTTCATCTCGAGAATCTGGCATCACATTGTCAGCTGGTAGTATGTGCTCTTTAAGCAATCTACACAACATAAAAATACGATACAATCGTGTAAAAATCTATCAGATCATTATACATTTAGAGTTTTATTAAAGTAAACTAATTGTAATAGATCACCTGAAAAGCGCTGTGACGCTAGTGTCACTCCATCCAAACTTTTCCTGCATGTTGAGAAGAACCAGGAGTGCTTTCAATCTAGACATACGTGCTCCATTATACAATGGCGTATCGGCTTCACTTTTCATATCATCATAGATAAGCCTTTCTGAATCCATGATCGTCTCGATCATTTCATCAATCTCGGGCTCAAACATTGCCTCGTTGGGAATGTGCTCTGTATGATCATACCCCGAGCTGTCAAAGGCTACATCTTGTGGCCTCACATATGCTGCTTGACCAAAGCGCCTGCGAACACGTCTATTGGGTTGCAAGATTGCTGCTTGTTGGCCAGCGTCAGAGTCCGACGAGTTATAATTGGCAACAACTCGATCTATAATAGATGGATCGAACTCGCCAAATTCACGAACGTGCTGCAAAGAAACACGTCTTGTCCGTCGCACAGCATGCTTGCATTTATTACAAGGACATAAGACCCTCGTTGAGAGATAGGTGTTTCGGTTGGACGGTCCCACATCCTCGTCACTACTCATAATGAGGATAAAAATCTTATAACCTGGACAACAAATTTAATATTCTATTGGCATTCTTCGTCTTATCTCTCTCTCTCTCTCTCTCTCTCTCTCTCTCTCTCTCTCTCTCTCTCTCTCTCTCTCTACCTCACATTCTCTAGTCATATCCAATCCCCGCACACCTCGGTCTAGAGGTGCACGGAGATCAGAACCACCAGGTTATAATCTCGTCTTTATTGGTCAATACCTATATTTGTGGGTACAAGAAATCTACAGACCCACGTCTACATGATACTACTGCATGTAGTGGACAAAACCCCTTTGCCTCTTCTCTAGCTGTAGCACTTCACAGCATCTTAACATCTTTTCACAGTAGATCTTTTCACTATTCGTCTAACTCTAAACCCTAAACCGTAAGTAATTCTTGCGTAGACTCGATCTAACGTAAATAAGCGTAAATCTAAATAAACGTAAATCTAACTAAAAATAAACCTAAATCTAATTTAACGTAAGTCTACATCTAACCTAATCTTTAACGTCTTTTGGGATAGTTTCCTACGACGTTAAAACTCTCTTCTTCTTGTGTGTGTGTGTGTGTATGGGTAAACCTAAATAAACCTAAGTCTAATCTAATATAACATAAATCTAAATCTAACGTAAATTATGTTATATTAAAAACAAAGAACTAAACTAACAGGGATTATAAGAACCTTAAAACTGATTTAACACATAATTTTTCACATAACTCAGCAAGAGTTCGCATTCTCATCACTAAAGATGTGAGAGTTAACTTCCGGTGGTGACGCTGCCTCATCTCCATCCACATCTGACGACAGCAATTGGCCCTTTGGACCGTTCTTGCTCTTGTTACTAACTTTGAAGTTGCTGTTGAATGACTAGAGGTTGTCTAGATGGTCATTGTCGGGGATATAGTAACTCTTGCCGCCCTGAAGATCCACCTTCTTCCCTATCTTCTGAAGACATTTCACCAGTACTTTTGGATCGACGGAGCCCACCATGAGTGAAGGCAGCAATACCCTATATTCCATTGAGGGCTTTCTTCACCCGCTTCATACAGGCATCGCAGTCTATGGAGACCTAAATCTAATCTAATATAACGTAAATCTAAATCTAGTGTAAATAAACGTAAATCTAACTAAAAATAAACCTAAATCTAATCTAATTTAACTTAAATAAACCTAAATCTAATTTAACGTAAGTCTACATCTAACCTAATCTTTAACGTCTTTTATGATAGTTTCCTACGACATTATAACTCTCTTCTTCTTGTGTGTGTGCGCGTGTGTGGATGTGTGTGCCAATAAAAAGAGATAAATGGTATAACCTTTCTATCACCCATGCCAAGTATGATAGATTGGTTATGCCATTTCCCTCTTGAATAATAGGTCTTGAGTTCAACTCCTCGTCGGCTAGATCTTTAGGTCTTTTAATTTTAATTAGTTTCCTACGACGTTAAATTAGTTTCTCTCTCTTTCTCTCTCAATGTGTGTGCGTTTTTTTGTTTATGCATGTTTTCTCTCTCTTTTCCTCTCTCAATGTGTGCGTTTTTTGTTTATGCATGTTCTCTCTCTCTTTTCCTCTCTCAATGTGTGCATTTTTTGTTTATGCATGCTCTCTCTCTCTTTTCCTCTCTCAATGTGTGTGTGCATTCTTTGTTTATGTATGTGTGTGTGCATTTTTGTTTATGTTTGTACTCTCTCTCTCTCTCTCTCTCTCTCTCTCTCTCTCTCTCTCTCTCTCTCACACACACAAAAACACTATGTGTGTGTGTGTATGTGAGAGAGAGAGAAAGAGGGGAAGGGAACATGAGAGTGAGGAGAGGGAAGGAGCATACCTGGCTCTCCTTCCTCTCCTCGTGTGTGTGTGTGTGTGTGTGTGTGGGGAGAAGAAAGAGAGAGAGAGAGAGAGAGAGAGAGGGAGAGCGTTACCTGCTCCTTGCTTGAGGGCGCCGAAAAGCTCAGATCTGAGATCTGAGTTTTTGGGCGCTCTCTGTTATTTTTTTTAGCCCAGCCAGCGTCGCTATGAGCGTCGCAAATTTACTTGTAAATTTGCGACGCTCATAGCGATGCCGGGAAATATATTTTTTTTAGCGTCGCTGTGTGAGCGTCGCTAATATAAATAGCCTCTTGTAGTGAAAATATTAGTTTTATTGTAAAAAAACCTAATGTTTTTTATTTAATTAATTGGTTGCTATTTTTTTGTCAATTTAATATTACAATGAGTCACCCGACCAGAGATGTGCAGAGATATAGAGAGAACCATACCGAGTATCAAACTTGGTGTTGGTTGTTTGAAAATCAAATGATCTCTCGAGAGGAGTTCGAAAATGCGTGCAGAACTTTGCAACATGTAAGTTTAATCTTATTTAAATTATCAAAATGTTGATTTTATATCAAATATTAAGTAACAAAGTGTTAATTGTTTATTTTCCTGGTTTTGCAGAGTCAAGGAGTTCCACGCGAGATGCCGCCCTCTCCCCCATGAGCATCCTCTTGTATACGCGGGCTTTTTTTGCCCTCTTCCCCATGACCATCCTCAATTTTGTATACGTGGGCTTTTTTTGCCCTCTTTATGTAAATGTAATTACCTATCAATTTTTGGCTCAATACCTCCTCCAATTGTAATTCCACTTATGTAAATGAAATTATCAATCTTTTTTTGGCTCAATGTATTGTCCAATTGTGATATTCTGTTGTAATTAATAGAAATTTTGTAAAATATTTTAAATAAATAAAAAAATAGATGACCTTTTGGATGGTCCTGCAAAGGATCATCCAAACGGTCATCTGTTTTTTTATAATAAACCCGTTTGCGATAATGCTCGCGATAACACAAAAGCGGTAACAGTCGCGGGTATGCTTGCAGTAACACACGCGAAAATATAGCCGCACGCATTACCGCAGACTTTACTACTAGACCATTACCGCAATGTTTGCCGTAGTCTTTTCCGCATACGAGAAATTTCATATTTCTAATTCGTTTGTTTTTTTGCGGTAATGCAGGCAATAATACCGCGCATATGTTATAGTGATTGATTTAATTATTGGGCATGCCAAAAAGACACATAGAAAAGAGCTTGACACTAGCCTAAGGTCAAGGAGGTCATAGAAAAGCGAAGCAGTTTGGACATCTTGGGAGATCCGATTTTACCAAAGGTCAAGCAAACAAATAACTATAGTGAGTGTAAGAAAATGTGGAAGGAAGTTTTGACTATGAAAATGAAGATTGTCATGAGGCCAGTGATAAATATGGAATCAAGATTTTATCTCACTTTTTGAAGTAGACCACTTATTAGCATTCCATCTTACGATGGGCAAGAAGATGCCAAGATTATAAGTTTACAGATTTAGGCACAGAGAGGATCCAAAATAAGTATACAATGCTACACATCTATTTGTCAAAGAGGAAGAGCTCTCATCAAAACTTTCAAGCAATATAAGGATACATTTTCTCAGTTGTATCGTGATTTGAAAGGTTGCATCCCAAGATCTTATAAAAGGTTGGATTCAAATATTTGTCAGCACAGAACAAAGTCTTAAAAGGATGCAAAACCAAGTAGACAACATCTTATCCCTCTAATGTGACATTTTTAAAGAACATAAAAAGGAAGATAGAGAAACTTAAAGTAGGTAAAATCTTACCTACAAGGTATTGCATACTTAGTCCCAAAGAAAGCCTGGATCCCAAGATCTAAAAGGTTGGATCCAAAGATCTGTCAGCAACAAAGAATGTGTCTTAAATGGATGCAAAACCAAGCAGACAACATCTTTATCCCTCTAATGTGACATTTTCACACTGGAGCAGGCAAAATCTTACCCACAGGATATTGCACACTATCTATATTAGTCCCAAAGAAAGAAGTAGGATCAAGAGTGTAAGTGAATCTCGAGAGGTAAATTCTCCCACCATAGGAGGTATGTGTGCATATATATACATTTTTATGTACATATTCTTAGGTTGCAATCAATTGTCTATAACACGGAAAGGTCAACATAAGACTACTTTTGCCTCGGAATGAGGAAATTATGCCTATCAAGTCACACCCCACGTGTATACTCTAAATTGAGAGAAGACAACAATGGTCAATTGAGACAACATGGTCTTGTGCTATGTGTAATTGAGATAGTTGATTGTTTGGTAGTATTCAATTAATCTAGCCATGAATTGCTCACCTCTCTTGTGCTATGTGTAATCAAGCTAGCCGATCGTTTGGCAGCATTCAGTTAATTGAGCCATGATCAATGGCTCACCTCTCTAATCCAAAGCTCTTACACCAAGCGACAACTTAGAGTTGACAAAATATATCTAAAAGAGAATTCTAATAACGTAAGTAGCCACCTAATATGAATTTATATTGGTGATCCTAGCTCCTCAAACAATCATGTAGCAGCCTTATCATGCCTACATCATACATCTTGGAGTACATAACCATGTTTAATGGACTTTATGAGATCTGAAATTATCTTGCCTTAAGACATCATGGAAAAAGTAGCATCAATGATCCACACATCAAATTGATTTTAAGATAGGATACACATTCCATTTGCAATTGGCAACAATCATCCCTTTAGCGTCATGCATATAATTAAGAAGTGTCGTGCCCATTTAGAACATCAGTAATGCGAGCTTCATTACGGTTGCTTCCATCAATTTGGCTTATTTTGCACAACGTAGCTGCTTCTTTATATTCATGTGTGTGGCAATTTGCAAATGAGTTATGATTCCATATCCGTCAAGGAGGTCGTCGGTTGAGCCAAGTTCTACAGCGAACTCAGCAGCCAGAACGAGCCCAATCGAATGCGTTCAATATTTGACAACTCAGCAGTCAAAATATTGCCAACCGGATTGCATGGGCTGCTGACAACTGATCTGCGCTCGGAATTATCTCTGCCACAAACTCTACGTACCTGTGTCGGAGAGCACTGAAGTAGGCCCCTCTCCCCACGACCCTTGACAGCCGGGAATGGTCACTTGGTGACTAATACAAGCCCCCGCATGGCTCCCGGCTCTCCATCGATCGCCATGCAGTCACTTGTATTATGGGGGATGGTCACACTGAGTTTATTGAAAATATGTCAAGGTATCATTCTCTTTTCCAAAAGAAGAGCTGAGAAGGCGTTGGGACTCTGCCTATGAGAGAGAAGCTGGACACGCTAAACAAGTCTACAGCCATGAACTCAAGGAGTTCTCATGCATGTACAGCTGCTCTTTTGCCATACATATAATCAAGGACAGTGTTGCACAAGGGGGGCGAGCAAGCATGGCGCGGCCCCAGCTTTCATTAAAGGTGTGATCTCTCTGCAATCTTGCTCGCTCCTTATATTGGTGGCGCTTTCACGTGCGGTGACATTCAGGCCGTCGCATGCACATTAATTGGTCAAACGCAGAAATTAGAGTCCGATTGGGCACCAACAAGGGCAACCACTTGCCACAGAGCAGACGAGCGAAGACCGGTATTAGGAGTGTGAGTGTCCTCTTATGGAAGCTGTGATGTGCTTTTCCCTTGAGGAGATTATTGCCAAGGCATTCCATGAGCTCCCCATTTCAGTTCAGAAACTCCATGATTGAAACCTGGGAATTCTCAGCATTAAACTCATCAAGAACATGAAGAACACCAATGGAGTTCAGCATACCAATTTAAGCTTACTCTAGATACCAATTTGTGGTATATATGTTGCATTGCTTGATAAGAACAGCCTTCACGTTCATGACTCAGAATTTGGGAGGTTTCAGTGAATTTTGAGTCGGAGACAATGTTTTCCAAATGACCTGTCCACTTGTAAGTTTTAACCAGTTCTGAAAACAAGTTTGTTTGGAGCCCTGGTATGTGGGTATCCAAAGTATCTCAGGAAAATTGCATAATTTGAAATTAAGCAGATGCATTTAATCTCAGTTTTCTTGGCAAATGCTGAATTGCATTCCCCCGAGGCTGCAAATATGTATTTGCACCCTCAACTTGAGCACCTTACGAAAACAGAGTCCTCAGAATTCATGCCATATTTATGCTAAGGAGAAAGAAGGAAACGATATCTACATAGCTCTTATTGTAGCCGGTGGAGTTATGATAAGCTCTGATTCCAGTTTCAGCTTCTGTCTTTCCTCTTCTTTGGGCCTGCAGCCCAACCCTTGACTGTAGATGGCCTTGATTGCAGATGCCCCAACTCTCCACCAACCTTGCAACTCGTCAGCCCACGTACTAACCTTCACTGCTTGCCACACAAGGTGGTGCTTCTTCAACCACCTCTCAAATGGTGCTAAATCATGATTCAACCAGAAACTATTAGCCCTTGGAGGTAAAGAAGGCAGCACATATTTACTGTACACATTAACGAAGGCTGGCGCATCTGTCGAAGTTGCAACATTAAAATCTGCGTGGGGGCAGGTACCGCTATGGATCCCAACCATGTAGCCAGGACGATGAGTCGGCACTACAGGCCCACCACTCGAGCCGCCGACTGTAGAGCATTTGTAGAAGCAATTGAAATTGCTTACATTACTTATGGCTCCTGGAGAGCATATCAATGAGCCATCATTGATGGACTCAAAAGTTTCATAAAGTAGCCTATAGAGTTCTGCTTTTTCCACTGCCAAAAACTTGTATAAATCCATGATACCATGGTCTTCTCTCTCCTCTATAAGCTCCTCGTAAGCTTGCACCAAAAAGGTCTGTGCGCGAGGGTATGTAAAGGTGGCCATAAACTTTTGATCGTTGCTACACTCTAATTGAGGGCTGCAAGGTAACAAGAGATCCTTCGCAGCACACTGCCCTCTCGGAATCTTGAATATTGCGAGATCTTGGTCTCCGTCATTGACCACAGCTAATGGTTGCGGTGAACAATCAAAGCCGCATTGCCGAAACTCTGATGTGCCCACATCTCTGCCAAAGCAGCCGGTAAGAACCGAGAAGCTGTTGTCACCAAATACAAAGGGTGTAGTGTCTGCATGCTTTAATTGGGTGAACTCCTTTGTGAAGGAATGTCCTGCGGTCATTGCTAAAACATCCTGACCTTCAGTTGCAGGACAAGCAATCCATGCAGTGAAAACCATCTCTCTTCTTGCCTTGTAGCAAAGTTCTCCTTTTGCTCTAAACACACAATTCAGAATGTTGTCGATGCCCAAGCGAGGATTCTTAAAAAAGGGCTTTGATGGACTGTTGCTCTCAGGTTCTTGAAGTCTAGAGAGCATGAGTTCTCTGGACTGCTGAGAAATCTTGTAAAGCTTGCAGAATTGAGGACCGCCTTGAACATAATTGTCAGTGCACGCTCTCTCTGGCATAATAGCATCAGAGAAATCCAAAATTCTGTTCGCGGCCTCCACTGGCCTAATGACCGGCCTAATGAGTTCACCTTGTGTGATGTATTGAATGTCAGGAAGGACGTAATCATGATCTGGAGCATCAGAGAAATCCAGAAATGTGTTCACGGTCTGCACTGGCCTACCCACTGGCCGAGTGAGTTCACCATATGTGTTGATGTATTGGATGTCAGGAAGGACGTAATCAAGATCCGGATCATCAGAAAAATCCAGAGTTCAGTTCATGGTCTGCACTGGTCTACCAACTGGCCTAACAAGTTCACCATGCTTCTTGATATGTCCGATGTCAAGATCTGGAGGGGTACGTTTGCTGAGGGGATCATCGACAGAGGCGTCCATGTATGGGTTAGGGTTACAGTTATTCACAGAGAAGTTGCAGGAAAGCGCAAGTGCAAGTTAGGGTTGTCGAAAGGAGAAGTACCAGGAAACCGCAGATGCAGCTTAGGGTTGCAGAAGAGGACGTCTCGTCGATGTAGCCTGGAATCCCGAGTTTGCAGAGCCTGGCAGCCGAGGTGGAGACAAAAAGTGCCTTTGGAAGTTTTGATTATTTAATCATATTCAACACGTCACCAAGTGACCCACACGATGACATTGGAAGCTTTTTGTAGTGATACTTTAGAGCCGAGTTGCACTCTATGCTAGCAGGATTAAGGGCTGGAGGCACTTAAAAAGGAGACACCGGGTCTCACTACAAGTATAGAGGTAGCGTTGCAGCGGATAAGTATCGGTCGTCCTGCGCTTCCATTGGAACAAACTGGAGAAAAGCACGTTGTGTTCTTCTCTCTCTTGCATTGCAAGTTTTAGAAGTGAGATTGCATACCTCATCCGGATAGCTCTTGATATTTTGAAGCATAGTAAGATTTTGAAAAGGCAAGGCAGAGAGATATGATGCATGAAAGGCATGTCTAGAGATGGAGTGTGTGTAGGTGACAGGACAGCCAAGGTGGCCCACTAGTACCTTGTTTTGATGGGGTGAGACCTTAAAGCAGGAAAGGGAGCTTGTGGAATTGTGATGACCATTGGCAATGGGAGGAGGGGAAAAGTTCGTAGTGCAAGAAGGAGGTCCATTTTGCACATGAGCGAAAGGGATTGACGCATGAGACGTGAGTACTTACGTCAAAGGTTTTAATTTGAAAATGCCACATCAGTGTCATTTTGGAATTAACCATTAGGAAGGGAATGAAGTCTAAGGGGGCCTCTTTATTTGCCATGGGATTAAAAAGGATATTATGAAAGGGGAAAATGGGTGGATGGCATGTGGACTAAAATGGTGGGTATGGCACAACCTAAAAGAAAGTGATTAAACTTGCACTCTTTTATAAAATGTAAAGTAAAAATCCTTTATAAATTCAAAATTTTGATTTTTTTTCTAGAAATTTGGGGTAAAAACCAATCCTTTCTCTCACAGTGGCTGCCAGTTTCTCCCCCCTCTCTCCTAAAAGGGGCTTCCTCCAAAAACGTGTTGATCATTCCCTCTCTCTCTCTCTCTCTCTCTCTCTCTCTCTCTCTCTCTCTCTCTACTGTCCCATCTCTCACTTCTCTTCACTCCACCTTGTAAGTTGCACCTCTTTCTTGAATGTCACCTTTCCTGTGAGGTCCCCACCCCGTCGTCTCAAACGACGGATCTGATGGTAAACCTGGTGGCCACTAGATCTACAGCGGAAGCAAACAAAGGGGATTATGGATCATCTAGCGAACGATCTCTCATCACAAAGTGAGTCGAGTTCAAGACTACTAGCATCGAGATCTAGTTCCACGCCGCAGGGGAAGCGTGATTAACTTATCTAGCGATCCTAAGACCCACCTTCCAAGAGGAGAGAAGTTCCGAGTGCCTTTTCCCCCATGTTTCAGAGGCACGTACACTTGAGGCTTCGCTGATCTTGGGGCAATGAGTAATACTAGCGTCGATTTATAACACTATGGGGACGGAGAGTTCCCGACCAATCGGGGCCACCCTTCTCATCGGGACCACCCCATACTCACACTTCCTTTGTTACCTAATTACTACCACAATGGTTGTTCAACATATAAGTTCTTTGTTTATTTTTCCGATTCACAAGTTCTTTAATATAGCCCTCCAACCAGTATTCCAAAGCGGCACCAACACAGTAACTCTAGTAAAAATTCACTCAAAAACTCATTCATTTAAAGTTCCAATGCTCTGGAGGCACGAAATCCCCCAACGAGTGTTTACTCCACCCGTTGTCGCCTAGTTGCCCATACAACTAGGTTGTCCACCGCTTAACCAGCAGTCGTAGACTTCCACCGCTTAATCAGCAGTCGTGGATATCCACCGCTTAACTAGCAGTCGTGGATTCAAGAGCCCTTAACCAGGAACTCTAGCTCCTGCGAATAACTTCGCGAGCTGCCCCCTGTCATCAAAAGGGGGTTCGGACTAGATCTACATTGGAATTGAAAATGAACTAGCTGAGCTAAATTTTCCCTAGCAACCAATCTTTCCTACTTCAGACAGTATATTCCGAAAGCATTCTTTGCTACTTGGAAATTAAAATATATTTCAATTCAAATGTCGTGATCTCCGTTGGATTTCTCCAACATGTTTAGGGATATGTTCTTTCCTAACTTATCGAATGCAATGTCAAATTAAGCAAAACTTGAATTAAAAATGTGACCTACCTCCACAATTTTCTCGTCATTGCTCTGTGAGTTGGCCGGTACTTGGTCGACCATGGGAGCTTTTCCCTTCCCATTTGTGTTGCTTGTCCCAGCCTCGCGGTCGTGGGAACCACCGAAACGAGTTCTCTTTACCGAAACCATATTATACTCACTACTAAAATTGACAACTTGGAAAAAGAGAGCTAATATTCGAGAGCACATACGACGAAAATGACGGATTAGTTTCAATAAGCAAACTCCTTTATACGAGAGGTTTGATTACTTCAAGACATAGAGATTTCTGATAGCCCCTTACTTGTTCTATGGGAATTGGCCTTAAGGTTAATTATTTGGCCTAGATAATTAAGAATTTTAGATTTCTACTTGATCTATTTACTAGAGATGAATTAGGCATACTTAATCACTTCCTAATGCAAGTAGATATTTGCAGATTTACCGCATGCATAGGTGAGAGGACTCCTTTTTCCTAGTGGATTAATTGTGGAATTAATTACACTAATTACATCCTAATATTTGAGCAGTTTGAATCTAAACATAGCTATATAAACATTGTGTGGTAATAGAATGAAATAAACTAACCTTATCACATTGTTGGCTTGATTATATCATTCATTAACTATAATGACTTAGTGGATAATTCTCTTATTGCTAATCATACATTAATCTATGATTAGGAGAAGTTAATTGTTTGCATAATTGACAATTAGAATTAAGAATGTGCAATGGAATGATCATATAGCAATTTAGAGAGTGTCTAATGAGAAATTTAACTGTGATTATGCATACTAGCAACGGAATTATGAGAACCATAGAAGGAATTATAACATAACATGAAATTAGCTTTATGTTACCGTAGTTTGGGCTGAATTTGAATCAATTTTCTGATCTTATGGAGCTTCTTGTGGCGAGAATTGGGCAGCACTTCCGTCTTTTGCTCCTTCTCCAAAGGCTATGTGTGCCGACAGCACCTCCCCAAGGTGTGTGTGTGTGTGTGTGTGTGTGTGTGTATGTGTGTGTGTGTGTATACTGAATGTGTGTGTGAGTATATGTGTGTGTGTGTGTGTGTGTGTGTGTGTGTGTGTGTGTGTGTGTGTGTGTGTGTGTGAGCACACTCTTATATAGGCTTTCTAAGCTGAAAATCGAACCAGGCTGCTAAATGCATCTGAGGGAGTACTCACCTCATGCAAGGCAACTCAGTTACATGCTTACCAAGTGTCCAGTTAACTTAGCCTAACTAACTCTCACACTCTCTCTCAAGCATGGCAAGTCTCCCACAACTCCCTAGAGGTGTGAGGGCGTCCCCTAGCTGCTAAAGCAAGCTCCAGTGGCCTGGGACCTGTTCCCACACAGTCCCTGAGCCCCGGTGCTCCCCGCACAACCTTAGGAAATTTTGACTTTAGGCTAAAACGGGCAATACGAGTCGAAAGTTAATGTCGTAAATTGCTATACTAAGCTCTAACTAAGATGTACCTGTCAAAGTACCTGCCATAATTAGCAGTCCCCCGATGTCCGAAAATGCATTTTTTCCAAATTCGGGGTGTGGGTCGATGAGTCCTTGGTAGAACCATGCTACTTGCTGTTCCAATGTCATCCTAGGAGCATATCTCCGAAGTGTGACGAACTTCGAGTAGTATTCTTCGATGGAAGAAGTCAGCTGTCGAAGTGAGAAAAACTCATTCATCTTCAAGGCTTTGTGAGCGGGTGGTAAGTATCGCTCCATCACAGTAGCCTTGATGTCTTCCCATGACTGGGAAGATCCCTTAATATCCAAGTCCCTGCAATGTTGTTTCCACCAGATCTTGGCATAGCCGGACAAGCGAAACATCGCAAGCATGGTTTGGTTCTCGAGTTGAGTTCCCGCAGCTTCGAAATAGTCGTCTATTGCTTCCATCCATACTTCCGCATCTCTCTCCACATTAATCCCTTCGCCTTTAAAGGTTGGAGGCTAAGCTTGCTTAAGGAGAAGCTTTTTCTCTTGAACGGCGGTATATAGCGCAGTAGACGGTACCTATCCAATGGTATAAAACTCATTACTATAGCACTCTTCTCTAATGAACCTAGGCTTTTGCATACTCAAGAAGAAATATAACTTTTTGGGCTTAACCAACCTACTTAATCTGTACAGCTATCACAAAGGATTTAACCATTCCACCATTAGTTTAAATTCCATTGAATACATCCAAAAAATTTCGATAAATAATGGTAAAAACTTTACTCAAGAGCTTTGATCCATACTTATAACTTTATGTGCATCAACAGGCTACCTGCCCGTAACACTAGTCGCACCAACGACTTCTCAAAAACCATCATGTGGAACCCACTGAATCCCAACAAGCTCAACGAGTAAAACACTTTAACATCACTCAGGAGACAATCCACTAGACAAATCCAATGTCATTATTCTGGGAAACATCATGCTCAAGCTCTGAGTACGAGCTATCCTACTATCCCTTTTTTTTTAAAAATTTCAAACAACATCATTTTCCAGTTCGTAAACCTATAGCTCTGATACTAGGTGTGAGGTCCCCACCCCGTCGTCTCAAACGACGGATCTGATGGTAAACTTGGTGGCCACTAGATCTACAGCGGAAGCAAATAAAGGGGTTTATGGTTCATCTAGAGGACGATCTCTCATCACAAAGTGAGTCGAGTTCGAGCCTACTAGCATCGAGATCTAGTTCCACCCCGCAGGGAAGCGTGATTAACTTATCTAGCGATCCTAAGACCCACCTTCCAAGAGGAGAGAAGTTCCGAGTGCCTTTTCCCCCATGTTTCAAAGGCACGTACACTTGAGGCTTCGCCGCTCTTGGGGCAATGAGTAATACTAGCGTCGATTTATAACACTATGGGGACGGCGAGTTCCCGACCAATCGAGACAACCCTTCTCATTGGCATTGGCAACCCGAGCCAAGCCCCCACTTTCCACCCCATACTCACACTTCCTTTGTTACCTAATTACTACCACAATGGTTGTTCAACATATAAGTTCTTTGTTTATTTTTCCGATTCACAAGTTCTTTAATACAGCCGTTCAACCAGTATTCCAAAGCGGAACCAAGACAGTAACTCTAGTAAAAATTCACTCAAAAACTCATTCATTTAAAGTTCCAATGCTCTGGAGGCACGAAATCCCCCAGCGAGTGTTTACTCCATCCATTTTCGTCTAGTTGCCCATACAACTAGGTTGCCCACCACTTAACCAGCAGTTGTGGACTTCCACCGCTTAACCAGCAGTCGTAGATATCCACCGCTTAACCAACCGTCATGGATTCAAGAGCCCTTAACGAGGAACTCTAGCTCTTGCGAATAACTTCGCGAGCTACCTCCTGTGATCAAGAGGGGGTTCGGACTAGATCAACATTGGAATTGAAAATGAACTAGCTGAGCTAAATTTTTCCTAGCAACCAATCTTTCCTGCTTCAAATAGTATATTCCGAAAGCATTCTTTCCTACTTGAAAATTAAAATATATTTCAATTCAAATGCCGTGATCTCCGTTGGATTTCTCCAACATGTTTAGGGATATGTTCTTTCCTAACTTATCGAATGCAATGTTAAATTAAGCAAAACTTGAATTAAAAATGTGACCCACCTTCACAATTTCCTCGTCATTGCTCTAAGAGTTGGCCGGTACTTGGTCGACCATGGGAGCTTTTCCCTTCCCATTTTTGTTGCTTGTCCCAGCCTCGCGGTCGTGGGAACCACCGAAATGAGTTCTCTTTAGCGAAACCATATTATACTCACTACTAAAATTGACAACTTGGAAAAAGAGAGCTAATATTCGAGAGCACATACGACGAAAATGACGGATTAGTTTCAATAAGCAAACTCCTTTATACGAGAGGTTTGATTACTTCAAGACATAGAGATTTCTGATAGCCCCTTACTTGTTCTATGGGAATTGGCCTTAAGGTTAATTATTTGGCCTAGATAATTAAGAATTTTACATTTCTACTTGATCTATTTACTAGAGATGAATTAGGAATGCTTAATCACTTCCTAATGCAAGTAGAGATTTGCAGATTTACCGCATGCATAGGTGAGAGGACTCCTTTTTCTTAGTGGATTAATTGTGAAATTAATTACACTAATTACATCCTAATATTTGAACAGTTTGAATCTAAACATAGCTATATAAACATTGTGTGGGAATAGAATGAAATAGACTAACCTTATCACATTGCTGGCTTGATTCTATCATTCATTAACTATAATGACTTAGTTGATAATTCTCTTATTGCTAATCATACATTAATCTATGATTAGGAGAGGTTAATTGTTTGCATAATTGACAATTAGAAAGAAGAATGTGCAATGGAATGATCATATAGCAATTTAGAGAGTGTCTAATGAGAAATTTAACTGTGATTATGCATACTAGCAGCGGAATTATGAGAACCATAGAAGGAATTATAACATAACGTGAAATTAGCTTTATGTTACCGTAGTTTGGGCTGAATTTGAATCAATTTGCTGATCCAATGGAGCTTCTTGTGGCGAGAATTGGGCAGCACTTCCGTCTTTTGCTCCTTCTCCAAAGGCTATGTGTGCCGGTAGCACCTCCCCAAGGTGTGTGTGTATACTGAATGTGTGTGTGAGCATATATGTGTGTGTGTGTGTGTGTGTGTGTGTGTGTGTGTGTGTGTGTGTGTGTGTGTGTGTGTGTGTGTGTGTGTGTGTGTGATTACACTCTTATATAGGCTCTCCCAAGCTGAAAATCGAACCAGGCTGCTAAATGCATATGAGATAGTACTCACCTCATGCAAGGCAACTCAGTTACATGCTTACCAAGTGTCCAGTTAACTTAGCCTAACTAACTTTCACACTCTCTCTCAAGCATGGCAAGTCTCCCACAACTCCCTAAAGGTGTGAGGGCGTCCCCTAGCTGCTAAAGCAAGCTCCTAGTGGCCTGGGACCTATTCCCACACAGCCCACGAGCCTCGGTGCTCCCCGCACAACCTTAGGAAATTTTGACTTTAGGCTAAAACGGGCGATACGAGTCAGAATTTAATGTCGTAAATTGCTATACTAAGCTCTAACTAAGGTGTACCTGTTCGAGTACCTGCCATATTTAGCAACCCTCGGTGTCCAAAAATGCATTTTTTTCAAATTCGGGGTACGGGTGCAGTTTGTCGAGACGATCAAAATTAGACGGGTCGGGTGACCAAAAACTTACTATTTTTGAAAATTTTCCACAAAAATAATATTAATTCACTTTTGGAAGCTTTATAACATTCTAAACATCATGACACCGACAAAATTTAAAAAGCTGCTAAAAATAGTAACTTTTTTCCATTATGATTGTTTCATGGTACAATGGTGTTCTTTTAGCTCGGGGTCGGAGACCTTACATTTCCCTCCCAAAAAGCTCTGCACCAGAAGTTTGAATCTCCTTTCCCTCCTCAAGCTTAGTGCATTCCCCTCAAGCTTGTTGCATTCTCCTCAAGATGAAGTTCTCCATTGCTCCATGAACCTTACTACATACCTCTACTTAAAGCTCAGGATTTGCACCATATCCTTTCGCTAGATCTTGCCTCTTTCTTTTTGCAACAGGTTTCTTGGTCCTTCTCCATTAAGCTCTCTAGAGTGGATATACTTCCCTCTGAAGATTTACAGAATATTTTCCCTCCTATACCCCCATTTAGCCAACTCTACAGAAGATGCAGATCTGCAACACAACTGCTTTTGGAGTATCTTCATCAACACCTTCTTTGGTCTTTCTTCCTTGTCTAGGTATGAAGGGGAGGTTAATCACTCAATCTCACCTTCAAACCTCTACATGAAGTTATAGATCTCAAGCAGTAGCTGCTTCTTAAGTATCTTGAAGGTATAGATCTAAAGAAGTAACTGCTTCCTCAATCCCTATTTTTTCCCCTCACTCATCCAGATCATTTTGGAGATTTGGCATAGGAGCACTGCTGGGTAAGATTATTGGGCTTCTTCAGTATATGTCTTGGTAAGAACAATGATCTTCATTCCTACCTCCAATGTTCTCATAACTTTGGTCACTCGCCATAATGGTTTTGTTTCCATCTTACATGTAGAGATTTGTAGCGGTGCCATTGTCTGTCTTTGTATACATCCTAGCATTTCTCGTTATGCCGCACTAATAAAAAAATTGTGTATATGAACTAATCTTAATTTCTATCACAATGTGTGTTGTATTGATTTCATGGCTTCTTTAGGTGCTCATCAACGTGGGAGTTTTATTGACTCAATAAGTTGCAGCAATGTCTAAGATGATAGCAGTTCTTTGCTTGCTATCATGACTACAAATGATTTATGTCAGGTGAAAATGCAGTCAAGTTCATGAGGTTTACACAAGGTGTCAAGCAAACATATGGCTTCTCAGACACATATTTGGAAGGGGAAGATCATGGTTTTTAACACTAGGTTGGTAACCTAGCAGGACATAAAAGTGTCCTTTCAGGGTTTTGAAAAAAACCTCCAAAACCATAGTAGATCCACTCATTTTGTAAAATCCTTTCATGAGGTTATAGTTCAAGGCCTAGTACACATGGAAAAAATAAGAAACTTGTAAAATTTCTCATCTTTTGTTCACACCAAGCCTCCAAAGTTGATGGACCAGTACATTTTCATCAAAACAGTCATTTCTTATGTTTTGTTGCATAAAATAAGATTAGGGATTTTTGTAGGACTTGAGATAAATTCCCTAGTTAACTTCAATGGGTTGGTGATCAGAACATATGATTGCTTCTCACTCACTATTTTTTGTTTTGCCAAAAGAAATAGGTACAAAAAAGTTGAATTTTTACCAATCTGCAAACCTATCATCAAAGTTTCTATAGCCACGCTCAATACAAATAATATATGCATGTTTTCTTAGTTTCCTATTGTCCTTTAGGTTCATAAGGATTCATGGAGCATGTCAAAATAATAATACATCTCTTACCAAGGGGAATCTTGGGGACAGATGAAGTGCTAAATACAGCAAACGTGAAAAAACTGGGTTCAACATTATGAGTTGTAGAATCCCATAGAAAATATTCAATATCTAGCCAAATTTGATCCTTATGACTAGATATGGTTACTAACTACAACATGCATATAGTTGTCACAAGAAACTAGAAATATTGAAAAAGCTATACTTGATATACTAGAATGTTTTGTTTTCGTCTATAATTGAAAAAATAAACCATCGTTGTGTACTATGCAAAATAGGGTATTAGGTGCCCCAAAACTCAAGGAATATTAGCTTTATGTTACAATATGCAACATAGAAAATCAAAACTGCATTTAAATATCATCAAAGCCACCAAAAAAATCATAGAAGAGCTAAAATTGGCTAAAAAACAGGATTTGACAATTTCTGTAATTTGGTCATAGCTTACAACTTTAACATTTATTTATCCCTAGAAGCATCAAGACATGTTGAGGACTACTAAAGATAGTTCTCTAGCATTATAGACCTCACAAACATGAATTCTAGAGTGGTATAGTTGCAAAAAGCTGAAAAAAGCCAAAAATAGGACCCGTTTTTTCACACAGTTTAGGTTGTGAATTGTTGTGCAAGGACAAGGTTAAAGATGGAATTGATATTCCAAAAAAATGTCAAGTTTTTTTCAGCTCATGAGACAACTTTCTAAATAGATAGAACCTCAAAATCCATTTTGAAACTCTTGATATAATTCAAGGAAAATGGTCACTTAACACGACATAAAAGTGTCCCATTACCAACCTAGTGTTAAGGAAACTCAAGATGGCAATCGTCTAACAAAGCTACAACATGTGTATCTAGATTTCTTGCAAACTGTACGTGTTTTGCTTCTATTTAAATATTTTTGGATCGTATCGTTTATGATTTTACCACTTAAGTTGCTTCAATATACCCATAATTTGATGTATTTTTCTTTCATATATTTTTCCATCTAACTTTGTAGAGTGGGAGCCAATGAAATCTTTTACAAGCGGCTTTGAAGCTATCCATGTGACTTTGGCAAGTTTTTATATGCAGAGTGTTTACCTTGAGAGCTTCCATCACAAGAGAGATTATTATATGGCCATGCTTATGCCACATCAAATGCTCTATTATTGGTGAGGATTGGTATGCACATGCCATATTACAAAGCAAGGGTTGTCAATAAAATTTCCATACAGAAGATGGAAGCAAACAATGGGAGTATGAGAGGCGTTCGACTCCAATATTCTTTTTCGAGAGATTTTGGACCTTTAAATCTTCTCCCACATTGATATTGCACTCAATATCTATGTCAATAATGATTGGCATCTTAATAATCTTTCCAAGTGCCTCAATCCTTGAATAGTATTCCTTTTGTGTGAATAGAAAAATTGTAAGGTCTAGAAAAGAGAGAAGGGTTTGACTTGTAAAGACATCTCATTCCCGCAATGTATCATTGTACAGGCTCAACCATAGGGCCTTATCTTAATGAAAATTTCATTTTACATCCCAACTTTGTGCATAACTATTGATTGTAAAGTTTAATTTAAGTTATTTTAATCTTTAAGTCAATTTAGGTGTGATTATTCTTGTATTTCATGTATTTCTTGAGTTCTGAGGGTTTCAATGTTAAAAGTAATCAAGTCTTAGAAAATGGCATCCAAGAGTTGTATTATTGTGGAAGTGTGCAGGTTTAGTTCTTTGTTTATCTTCTCCACAAAAAAATAATTCAAAACTCAATTTTTAGTAAGTAAGTGAATTCTAAGTAGTACTACATAAAGGCACACATGTGAATATGAAATCATTTTAAAGGAATTACACCATATGCTTGCTGATTGATTTTCTAAAGCATATGTACAAATCTGTTAAGAAATTTTCATATTGTTTGTAACTGAGATTTAACAAAGGGCATGCTAAGAGGGACTACAAGGTACGTAGATGATCAAGATGGACTCATCAACTTGGGCATGGGGTGTATAGGTATCCAATTTCTTAATTGGGATATGGGCATAGCTTTGCTAGTGCTTGGGGACATCGAGAGTGATAAGAAAAAAGGAAAAAGCAAGAAAGAACCCCTTGTAATCTTTATTGAGGAGAGAAATAGGGAGGTTCAAGATATAAGTGAGCATGAAGAAGCCTCAATGAAACTTGTGCTACTACACCACTCTAACCCAGTAGACAGCATAGATCAAGTATTGGATGGAGATCAGGTGATAGAGGAGGTTCCAGACTTCCATCTACTCACTTTGCATGCAATGGTGATAAAGGGCCATCAATTTCTTTCTATCGATGATATTTCAAAGACTGTTGGACTTTGGTAGTGTAAGCAAAAGTCTTAATTATTTCACGCTCCAGCCTTTAGTATGGAGATTTACGAATTATGGGATTCATGCTCTTGTAACATCTTTGTATATCTTTTAAAGACACCGGGGGGTGCGACTAGACCCGAGGGGCCCGGACCGAGCAACATGCACCACGACGCACAAAAAACCTGATTGTGGCCAAAAGGCACGTTTTTTGCACCGAAGAACTGCACCGGGGGCTGCTAGCGACTGGACCCAAGGGGTTTGGTCCGAGCCCCTCGGGTCTAGTCGCACCCCTCGGTGCGGTTTGACAAAATGACTTTTTGCGTTCCGTGGTGTACGGGGCTCGGTCCGAGCCCCTCGGGTCCATTCGCACCCCCTAGTGCGGTTCTTCGGTGCAAAAAACGTGCCATTTGGCCACAATCTATCTTGAGAACATGGCATCGCATGGGAAATTCTAAGTTTTTGTCCATAATCCGGCCAATATATTTTGACAAAAAGGGAATATTTCGATGATCCCCGGTCTCGAGCAAATCTTGAAACCGGGGATTAATTTTTGGTTTTTTGACGAGTAATTTAGTTTTTCGGCGAGTGATTTTTCTCATGTACGATGGCTTCTCCTCATTATGGGGGTCTTAAAAATGTGCTTTTCTAAAATAAGAATTACAAGGGTAAATCAAGCTCCATGCTTAACACATTTCGATGTCTATCTTCAAGGGAACAATTTAACAAATCGCAATAATTTCCCTTAGTCATAAATGTAGGTCAGACATTTCTTAAGTTGGCTCAAACTTAAGTCACCCTGACTCTCTAAAGTCTTGGGTCCACCCCAAAGCCCCTATTGGATAGAGATGGTCAGGAAAGCGAATAATAAGGGTCTCATTCACCTAGAGCAATTTTGGGATGGCAATAGTAAGAGCTGGAAAACTATTGACTCTCTAGAAACCCAATATCAACTGAATGTTTTTGAGATCTTACTAGTCAACAGGGTGATAAAAGAGCTTGATAATGTGGTTATGTCAATTTGTGAATCCAGGTTTGAATGGAACGCTTGGAGATGGCCTGGGAGTAGCCTCTTTTGGAAACCTCGTGCTAAAGGCATTTACCATGCATTAATGCACGACTAGGATAATTGGAGTTGCCCCCGTAACAAATTATGGAAGAGGCAATGGTCGGAAAAACGGTGGGAGGGAGTCATCGAGACCATCTGGAAGGCAAGATGGCCTCCGTATATGAAGATATTTGTGTGGAAAGTGATGTGGGGTGCTCTGTTGACTGGCATGATGATACAATAAAGAGCAATCGGGTTTGATCGATGCTCGGGGTGCAGAATAGCTTCTGAAGATCTAGCCCACCTGTTCATGGGATGCCGAGCTAGTAGCGAGAACGAGAAAACCCGACTTGTAATCCTATGTTCGTCAAGGCTCGATCCGAGCTTGAAGTTGGTGTCTTAAGTTATTATTAAAAATTGGCTCAAAATTTTATGAAAATACCATTTTTTTGTATGTAATAGAGTTATGAAGCTTCTACGATATCTCTATAAAGATTGGCGGAATTCAATACTCATTTAAGCTCAACAATAAATTGCAACTTCTTGCATAAACTTCTAAATTTTTTTAAATCCTTTCTTTAAGTCCTTTGAAATCAAATATGAATTGCATCCTTTTTTAATGTATTAAAACTATACTTCCATGAATATTTCATATTGTATACAGAAGTTATGGTAAAATTACCAAAATCTGCGTAGTCTAAGCCACTGACTTTATCCAAGGAACTTTTGTGTATATGTCCTAAAGTCCACCACTTACCCCACCATTTTGGCATTTTGTCAAATATTCATTAAGTTTTAAGTACTTATATAAGCTTCCAAATAAGTGACCCTCCTATACTCCTTTCGCTTCCTAATTTCTATAAAGACCCAGTATGTCCTACAATTTTTGAAAAATTCCCATTAAGGGGAATCTTGCAAGATCCCGTGTGTAGGAGACGGTGACGAGCAAGTCAAGCTGAGCTGTGGGAGGAAGGCGGAGACGGCCACGCGCAACAGAAACAAGAGCAAGAGCAGGAGACGAGGACGCACAGGTAAGCTGAGGTGCAGGAGGGAGATGATCTGCAGGTAGTCTAAGGAGTAGACGATCGGCTATTTTTTTTAAACACATACCATTCGCATGTGATCAGCGAACGAGGTTGGTTTGAGTGGTTAACTCATGCGCAACAAAACCATCTTTCTGCGTGCTTGTATTCAAAAACGAAATCTGCGTTTTGGAGAAACGAAGAGCAAGGGGCAAGGGGCAAGGGGCAATGACGCAGTGAAGCAAGGAATATGTGGAGATTCCGGTAAATAAACGAAGAAGCTACCAGTACGAGAGCTCAAGAGAATTATAAGCAACTATATGTTTCATGTTCACATTTCATATTTAGATGTCCTTTATTTATAAATATAAATAATGAAATTTCTTTTGGTTTATGGTTCCTTTTGACCATCCTTTTGCCAACCACTAGTGATATCCAGTTATGTACGAGAACATATCAACTACAAGAGTTCTTGTCTAACCTGATTCTTGATACAAATTTTGGTGGGGCATAGAAAATGAGGGAAACAATAGTATTTCAAGACAATTGCACACAATTAATCACTATTTGAATGAACATACAGTAACTTCAAAACAAATGACAAAGTTCAGTGCGAGTAAAGAGATGACATTGTACGATGGTAAATATTATATTTCATTAATCAATTACATGTGCCTGCTGGCTTAGCATATGAGTTGTGTATGTAAGTGTTATGTACACTTCCCTCTCAAGATCCTCTGCCAACATTGAAAATTTGTGACCCTTGATAAGCCTTACATACACCCCTTGCATGCTACTACATTGGCACCGTGTATAGTAGATCTCTACTCCATTGTAATCCTTTGGTAGCTATGAGCAAGTACACTCCTGCTAGAAATTACTTGCACTATGAAAATCTCCTAGCGCTTATCGTGTTGTTTTACTACGTTTTGTAGAGAGAAGGTGAAAACTGAGGCAGAGAAAGAAGAGAGAAAGGAGGACGGGGCTTTTTTGTGTTTAAAATATTACCGTGATTGCTTCCGTGTTTATTACCGCGTTTATTATCGTTGTTATTACCGCGTATATTATTGCATTTATTTTCGAATACAAAATTTAGCGCCTAAACTTTCAAATTTTGGCTTAAACATCCCCCCCCCCCTCCTCAAGTTTTGGTGTTTCCCTCCTCTCAATAAAAATTAAAGAATATTGTATAAAATTTTCAAATTTAAACAAAGAAGAGAAAGAAAGAGAGAGAGAGAGAGAGAGAGAGAGAGAGAGAGAGGAGGAGGAGGAGGAGGAGGGGGGGGATAATAAGATTACACTTGGTTACAACTAAAATAATTGTCAATTGATTAACATAATTGAGCATGTTCCCAAATCTAGAGAGAGGAAAAGGGGAGAGAGAGAAATGAATGGATTACACGATAGAAAAACTTCATAACTGCAAAATGTTTATGAATCATCTTCCAAAAGATCTCTACATGAGACCTCATCCAATTCTAAGCCCATTGCTCCTAAATCAATAAAGAGAGAAACCGAATTGTCATTTGTGGATGCATTGGTTTCATCATCTTCAAGTTCGTCATCCTCCATCTCATCATCTTTATCATCATGCCAATCATCCTCGCTAAGACTTGCTGCCTCCGGACTTGATTCATCGACCTCTCTCTCCTCTGTTTCCACCTCATCCAATGTCGTAAGTGAAAGAGGGTCGAAGATGGTCTCCACTTCATTAGTGGGAAAAATGGTTCTCCCCCAAGGTGTTACAGGAATTACAAACCAAAGTTTTGGTTGGTGGATTGCTGGGATATAGATGACCTATAAAAGACATTAGGCAAAATTTGGACTCACAAAGGGGCCCTTTAAGGAGTTTGACTTTACCTCTCTCTACCAAAACAGACGCATGGATAAATTTTGGCAAACAAACTCCAAAGTTGGCGGAGGTTTGACAGTTAGAATGTCCTCTTCAAGCTCTATCTACTGATATATAGCACGCCATGAGATTCCTCATATTTTAGAAGATTCTTTTTTTAATTCACCTATGATGTGACAACTCTGTCGGAATCTAAGTGAATAAAAAAAAGAATCTTCTAAAATATGAGGAATCTCATGGCGTGCTATATATCAGTAGATAGAGCTTGAAGAGGACATTCTAACTGTCAAACCTCCGTCAACTTTGGAGTTTTTTTGCAAAAATTTATCCATGCGCCCGTTTTGGTAGAGAGGTAAAGTCAAACTCCTTAAAGGGCCCCTTTGTGAGTCCAAATTTTGCCTAATGGAAGCTCAAAGTGAGGAACATTGGTATAATTAATGCTACAAGCAAATAAGAATAAAAAAGTTACATGTCACTCACCTGCTCACAATTGCGCGGTAAAACTAAATTGTCATACCTCCCTATGTGATGCAATACTAGAGTCCACCATGTAGAGGCCATTCTCATGTCGTCTAGACACATTTTCAAACCACTTGCACTCGAGGGGATTTCATTGACGTAATCACGATCGTGTGATTACGTTAATAACTCTAGTATTTACACAAGAAAATCACGTGATCACGTTAATTGTTAACGTGATCTTGATGGTGACCTCCAGAAACCAATAGAGCCGGTAGGCCCGTTGGGCTTTTTCATTTTCCCGGTGGGGCCCGCCGGGCTTTCCCATTTTCCCGACGGGTCCTCAGGGCTAAAGGGTTATCCCGGCGGACCCGCCGAGAAAATGAAAAAGCCCGGCGGGCCTGACTGTATATAGTAAACCTCTACTTACTTTGGCATTTTAACTAGGCAAATCCCTGATTCCCTGGGGAGTATATCCGAGCGCCGGGTATAGTCATCTCCTTGTGAATTGACCTAAGGTTACAGAGTCACAGGTCCTTTTTTTGGGCCGAACGTAATTCTTAATTCGGTAACCACTTCTAAAAATATTTAAACCCTTCACCGAACATAAAGGTACTAAACCAAAACAATTGAGAATTTGGAGAATCATGCTCATTGTGATGAAGCCATTGGTCCATAAAAGGGCTGTAGTTGGTTTTAAAAGATGAGCATATTTAAATAACGAGTTGATAGTCAAGGGTCGGATGCCCTGTACTAGTGTACTGGGTATATAAAGATCCTTGAAGTCTTGCATTTTTCACCATCATAGATGCATAAGGGGGCTACAATCCTTGATTGGGTACAAGTAGTCCTCAATTGTGTAATTGTATTGAATATTTCCTTGCCTTGTTTTATGCATTGGTTTATATAGGGAGTGAATTATGTATTATAATTAAAAGATTGTTAGTGCATGAGATGGTCAATCATCAACATTATTTCTTTCATGTGTGTTTTGCAAATAAAAATCATCATTTCAATGTAAATGTTGATGATTCTTTGTAGTATGTGAAAATAGTTGTGTCTTATTGTTTTCAGATTGCAGAGGATATATAACTAATCATTACATTTATAATTGCATTGACAATTTCATATTATTTTTGTACCCATAATTCCATGTAGAGAGTGCATTGCAATGTGTATGTTCTTTCAGCACATATGTGGTCGATATGTGGAATTGACTAGAGTGCATTGCAAATCTCATATTGTGTAGATTTGATTGCTTTCTTAGTGATTGTTTTTCTAATATATATTGAAAACTTTTTTTATTTATTTTAACTGAACATCTAGTTCTTATGTCTGCAGTATTAAATTGAAAGCAATGGAGAAAAATGTCGGCACAAGTGATACGAAGAAGACAAAGAATTAAAAAGCCCCTAGCAAACATGGGTTTTGAATCTCAAACCAAAAGGATTGTAGAAGTTGTTTTTGAGAATGACAAATACTCAAAATTGCCAGATTTATTGAAGCGAATGATGGATGGAAGTAAAGTGATCATATTTATGGAAACAAAAAGAGGTTGTGATCAAGTTACTAGACAACTTCGAATGGATGAATTTGCAGCTTTATCTATCCATGATGATAAGAGTCAAGCTGAACAAGATTGACTTCTTTTGGAATTTAGATCTAGAAATAGCCCTATAATGACAACAAGAGATGTTGCAACTCGGGGTTTGGATGTGAAGGACATAAATCACAAGAAAGAAAAACAGCAACAAAGACCGCACCGACATTGACAATGAGGTTTTGAATCTAAAATCAAAAGGATTGTAGAAGTTGTTTTTGAGAATGAGAAATACTCAAAATTGCCAGATTTACTGAAGCGAATGATGGATGGAAGTAAAGTGATCATATTTATGGAAACAAAAAGAGGTTGTGATCAAGTTACTAGAAAACTTCCAATGGATGAATTTGCAGCTTTATCTATCCATGATGATAAGAGTCAAGCTGAACAAGATTGACTTCTGTTTGAATTTAGATCTAGCAATAGCCCTATAATGACAACAACAGATGTTGCAACTCGGCGTTTGGATGGCACTTCCAGATTGGCACAGCCAGGGTGCGATGGCACTTCCAGATTGTAAATACAAATCCATTTGACCCCTTGAACTCTATTTTGATTTAACCTATGGTAGCCTTAGTATATAAGGTACCTAGGTCATTTTGTAAAGAGAACTTAATCATAATCAAACTTTTAAGTTGTCATTGACAGTGTGTGAGAGAGAAAGAGAGAGAGTGTGAGCTTCATCCTAACGCTACTTCTTGCCTCCTCATCACATTGGAGATTCAACTGTACCATCACAATTGGCTCCGAGAGAGCTACACAACAATGCCAAGCATTCCTTGTAAACCGGAGCATGTGTGCTAGCGCATCTACGAGCTATTTGTGGTTGTAAGTGTATCAAATGATGTCTGTTTTTTGCGTGCAAGTACTCATTATAATTGTGGCGACACTAGGTAGCTCCACAACAAAGATAGTCATTGATCTCTCTCTCTCTCTCTCTCTCTCTCTCTCTCTCTCTCTCTCTCTCTCTCTCTCTCTCTCTCTCTCTCTCTCTCTCTCTCTCTCTGTGTGTGTGTGTGTGTGTGTGTGTGTGTGTGTGTGTGTGTGTGTGTGTGTGTGTGTGTGTGTGTGTGTGTGTGTGTGTGTGTGTGTGGCTCAACAAAAACACCCAATGTTCTTGATTAGGGCCCTCTATGATATTAAGCTGCAGCCCTCCGGGCTCTAGGGTTTTCTCGGTGGGCCCGTAGGGAAAATGCAGAAGCCGGGCGGGCTTTTTATGGATTTCCAGGTTGCTCTAAACCGGCTTGTTTGTGATCATGTTAACTGTGATTATGTAAATATGTCAACAAGACCTTGTGATCACACATTTTTTTTGGTAATTACGTAAATATTAAATCCCTGCTCGAAGATGGAGGTATGAAAGGTTCTAAAATTAACCTTTAGTATCCTTTCGATAGTTTCGCAGTACCTGGCTTCATCACCGTCTGTGTCAAAGTTGCCCATGATGGAAAAATCCATGGTGGTTCTATGCTCTTCAATGTGGCGCATACGAAAGTGACGACCCTTTGACCACATAGAGATAAAGTAAAGGCACTACAAAATAGAAAAATATATTTTATCAAATACATATTAAAGATAATTTCAAGAAAACAATTTACAATATGGTTTAGGTATATGAGTACTCTACCTCTGGTACGCAGCCTCGTGCATACTCCCATTCTTTGTTGGCGATGTCTTCTCCACGCTCTTTTGCCTCGGTCATTCTCTCATGAATCCACTCTACACTAATGTTCTTTGTTGGCGATGTCTTCTCCACCCTCTTTTGCCTCGGTCATTCTCTCATGAATCCACTCTACACTAATGACATCTGGGAAACATGCAAGGTGTCTAGGCATTGGGGGTACCCTCCTTCCTCCATGTGCTTGTTTCCATGCTTCTTTCTCTTGCAAACGCCTCGCCTTTGCCACTGTTCACAAGTCCACCCACTTAGTCATAATCTTTGCATTGAGAATACAAAGTTATTGACCACTCGGGATAGATTCATATCCATGTTAAGTAGTTTCCCCTTTCCACTTGGCAAGTGTGACGTCATCCTTGCATCTTCCTCGTCTGACCACATGCGAGGCATTGAAGGATCAACTTGTGCCAAATAATGTGATATATAAACAAATGCCTCTTGAACGATCCACCCTTCGGCCATATATGCCTCTGGTTGAGACCGTAACCGCACAAAATCTTTGAGTCTTTAAAAACCTCTCTAAGAAGAACATCCATTGTGCATGCACTACTCCACATATAGCGACCTCCTCCACCACGTGAACCAAGAGGTGAATTTGACTAAGAAGGACCGATCGAGGAAATGCATCTTCAATGGCACACACAATTTCTATTGCAAGTGTTTGAGCAGCAGGGATAGAATCTATTTCGATTTCTTTGGAGCTCACAAATCTGAAAGAAAACACACAAGGATACACCAAGTGCTAGTTGAAAGTATTGTGTACATAAAAAAGGTGTAGTTGAGTGGAGTCTTGTGGTGTACCTTACTAGCTCTCTTGATTTGAAAATAGTGTCCTGACTTTCTTGTCCCAACCTATATACATACTCACCGACAGAATGAACTACAATGTAAACTAGGGGAAGGGAAAATGAGTGAAAGTCATACACACAAACTATAGATAGAATAGGGAGTATGAAGATTACCTAAAGCATCTTGTGCCAATCATGGGACTTCAACCCATACAATTGAAAGCTTCCACCCTTCTTCGCTTTTGTGAAAGCTCCCTTTAGCGACCTCATGTATCCTGTTGGTGTGCAAATAGAGGCAATGGTACCCTTCACCTTGTGTAATTCTTTTTTGGCTAGCATCCATGGTGATTTAGGAAGCACAATATTTCCATTTTGGGCACGACGTGGAGTAGCAGAGGCGGGGAGACATTTCAAAAGCCTCAAATCCTCCCTCGCACCCAAAGAGTCCTTCTTGCCAATAATGTTGTCCCATAGTGTTTGGGCTACATTCTTGAATATGTGCATGGGATCCAAGAGGTGTTGCATTTTTAAGTCCTTCCAATATGGAAGCCATAAAAATATGCAATACCTTGACATACCTTTTGGTGGAGGACACAGAGCCAGATTGTTGTTGTGGTGTTCTCCCCAAATGATTGCCCAATCTGCCATCGTGAGCTTGAGAGGGGTCTTCCCATTTGTTGGAGCCTTGTTCTTGTTATGCCCTTGGGGTAAGAAAAGATGGTTGTTTGGATAGATTGCATGACACGCAAGTAGGACATGCATTGTGCCCCGATGTGGACAACCCTGCATACATATCATATCGTTAGAAAGATGAGTAAACTAAAGGGAGAGAGGGAAAGATAGAGAGAGAGATAGAGGAAAGGGGGTTACCAAAAATCTCTCCAAGCCCAGGATAGTCGTGCATAGTCCACATAAGGATCCCCCTCACAATGGACTCTCTCCCCCCCTTTGCAAGTGAGACATCGACAACAAGAATGCCTCTCCATAACTCTTCCAACTCCTCGATGACGGGCTCGAGGTAGATGTCAATATTTGACACTTTGTACTTCCCTGGCACGAGTAAGGAAAGAAGTATATTGCCCTTTTTGGTTGTCTCCCATGGAGGAATATTGTAGTTGATGATCACCACAGGCCAGGTGCTCCATGAAGTAGACTTAGTGCCGAAGAGGTTGACACCATCACTTGCTAACCCAAGCCTCAAGTGTCAAGGCTGCAACCCAAACTCTAGCCATTGAGTCTCGATGTGCCTCCATGCATGTGAATGGTCAGGGACACACATCATTCCATAATTTGAGCGGTGGTTGGTGTGCCACGTGAGAAGCTCCATGGTAGACCTGCTTTTAAACATGTGTTGGATATAAGGAATTAATGGAAAATTTCTCAATACCTTGCGGGGTAGGTGCGCCCTCTGCTCACTCCGGTCTTGTATCGTGCCTCCCCGCACATGGGACATGAGGTAGCATGTGCGTGCTCATTGTGGTATAGCATGCAATCATTGACGCATGCATGGATGCACTCATACTCCATTCCAAATGCACTGACATACGATCTAGCTCATCGACAATCTGGAGGCATGTGATGATCTTCTGGCAACATTTTTCCCATCAAACTATAACAAACAATCATATTAGTATAATTGCTAGAAGACGACACCATAAACCGAGTGGAGAGTATATAAAAGCCACATTCCATACTTACAAAAGTAGTGCATCGACACTTGCATTACTCCAATCGAATTTTACTTGCAAGTTGAGGACTTCTGACGATGCTCGGAGCACCGAGTACCGTGCACCGTCGTAAAGAGGTGTCCGGGCACTCGCTATCAATCTATCCTCCATTTCGGCAACCTGTTTAGTGCAGGACTGACAATCCTCCTCGCACATGTCGCGGTCATGAGCTAGTAACTTATCACACATGTTGAACATGTGCTCATCCTTTGCCTCAAAGTGCGACGGAGATGCTATAGGAGCTGCCAAAGTAGAGCCAATGGGAGGATCACCAGGCGGTGCACCCAAATTGCCCAGTCACTCTTGCCTCTGCTGTTTGACCTAGCGCGTCGGTGCACCACCACCGAACACAGACCAATGGGGCACCTCCTCAAGCGACAGGTGAGTCACGCTCTCATCTCTTCGAGCGCTTTTTCGAGGATGCCAAAGCCCTTCGTTCTCCACGTGCTCCAAGGCAATGTGCCTCAAGCGAGGGATTGCCCTTTTGCACTTGGTGCAAGGACAAAGGAGTTTTTCCTTGAGCCAACGATCGCACTCAAGGCCTTCAGGGAGACCACAATCATCCCAGTCGATGTCCAGCACACACGAAATGTTGTTTATTTAGTAATGTGACCGAAAAAATAAATAATTAGAAAAGCCTTAAATTCCATTAAAAAAATTACATGAAGTTAAGTTCAAAGAGAATAAATGACAGTGAGTGCTAAATTTATTTTTAACTAAAAGATAACTTTTAAAAAAATGCAATTAATAAACATTTAAAAGTACTACAAAATAAAGCATCCATAAAAAATTAAAAAGCTTCATTAAAAAACTCAAAAGGCTAAAAAATGGAATAATGGATAGCTAAGGGTAGAGGGGGTGGTTTGTACTACCCCCCCCCCCCCCCCCCCCCCGCAACCTCGAATTCGCATGTATCCGTTTGAAATGACCAATCGTGTGGTAATAGGCGTGGTAACATGTGGCACCTATACTCTGCTCTCCTTCCTCTCTGCCATCACTCCCTCTTCAAGCTCCCCCCCCCCTTACACCTTCTTTGCATACTCCATCTCAAGCACAACATCAACACACACACACACACACACACACACAAACACACACGCACGTTCGGGTCAAGGAGGAGTTCATCAAAGGGGGTTTTCCGCGTTCGTCATTGGAAGCTCATCCTAGCCGACAACCGCGCTATGTAACGAAAGGTAAACACAAAACAATGCTCCTCACCTCTCGTTCCCTATTGTTTTCTACTACACACACACACACACACATGCATAAACCCTTTTTTTTTTTTTAAAGTAGAGATATCATGACATACCTTGTTCATTTCCCAAATGGTTGCGTTGTTGAAATGTCTCTTCATGTGTGGTAGAGAAGAGACGCTTGTTTGGAAATGGTTGCGTTGCTCAGCGTGTAAGATTTGCAAATGTTAAAAATGTTAGGTTTGTTAGAGATAGTGAATGTTAGATAGAGATAGAGATAGTGAATGTTAGATAGAAATGTTAAGTTTGTTAGATAGAAATGTTACATAGAAATAGAGAGAGAGAGAGAGAGAGAGAGAGAGAGAGAGAGAGAGAGAGAGAGAGAGAGAGAGAGAGAGAGAGAGAGGAATAGAAAGAGAGAGAGAGAGGGAGATAGAAAGAGAAATAGAGAGAGGGAAAGAGAGAGAGAGAGAGAGAGAGAGAGAGGTAGAGAGTTAGAGAGGGAGAGAAAGAGAAAGAGAGGGGGAGAGAGAGGGAAAGAGAGGATATATATATATATATATATATTATATATATGTATATATATATTATATATATATATATATAGAGAGAGAGAGAGAGAGAGAGAGAGAGAGTTAGAGAGGGAGAGAAAGAGAAAGAGAGGGGAAGAGAGTGGGAGAGAGAAAGAGAAGGAACGATATATATATATATATATATATATATATAGAGAGAGAGAGAGAGAGAGAGAGAGAGAGAGAGAAGGAAAGAGAGAAATCGAGAGAGATAGATAGAGGGAGAGAGAGATAGAAAGAGAAAGAGAAAGAGGGAAAGAGAGGAATAGAAAGAGGGAGAGAAAGAGAGGGAGAGGGGAAGAGAGAGAGAGAGAGAGAGAGAGTGAGGGGGGAGAGAAAAAGAGAGAGGGAAAGAGAGAGAGATACAGATAGGGAGAGAGGGATAGATAGATAGAGAGAGAGTGTGTGTGTGAGAGAGAGAGAGAGAGTCCCTCATATACCCCATTCACTTCCTAATGCACTGGGAGATAAAATGGGTCACCCCTAGGACGACGGGTGATCTCACGGCAACCAATATTTGCACAAGTCCTCAATGGGTGCTAGCTTAGTTGATAGATCAATAGTTTGATGTGTACAAGGTTCTGGGTTTTAACCATCTTGACAACCCGTGTGACATGTTACCCACATATCCCCAAGATGGGTTGGTCACCCTTAGCCATCGCGAATGCTCCACCTCACTAGATTGTGTGTGTGTGCTCTATAAACTTTGGTTCACTCTATAAAAAACAAAAGAAAAAACATTTGCAAGGGTAAGTGTGCCCCCCCCCCCCCCCCCCCCCCCCGCCCTAGTACCTCGTTTTGCTGGGGCGAGACCTTCAAGCAAGAAAGGGAGCTTGTGGAGTTGTGATGACCGCTGGCAATGGGAGGAGGGGAAAGAGCCGTAGTGCAAGAGGGAGGTATATTTTGAAGATAAGAAAAAGCGTGCCGAATAATGATAAGGGATTGAGGCATGAGTACTTACCTCAAAGGTCTTAATTCCAAAATGCCACGGCAGTGACATTTTGGAATTAACATTGGGAGACAAAATAGGTCACCCCCACGACAACAGGTGTACTGGAATCGTCATGGCAACCAATATTTGCACGATTCCTCAATAGGTGCTAGCTTAGTTGATAGAGAAATTGCTTGTTGTGCCCAAGGTTGTTGGTTTTAACCCCCTTGAAAACTTTTGTGGCATGTTTCCCACGTATCCCCGATGGGTTGGCCACCCTTAGCCGACAGGGAAAGCTCCACCTCACTGGATCGGGTGTCTGTGCTATAAACTTCGGTTCACTCTATAAAAACAAGGTGAGGACTCACGATGGCCTGTTGAAGGTAAGGGGAGAGGAAAGATTTATCGAAAGTAGGTCTTAATCAGTGTTGCAGTTGTATTGTTTTAATATAAAATTGTATTGTCCATATACATTGAAATAAAAAGATCCATTTAATATTATAACATTTAAGGTAAGTCTCGATCATGCCATTTTTTTAGTTTCTTCTAGTCGGTACTCGCTACTCCCAAATGGCTTATATATTATGAAGGGGCCCTAATAATAAGGTAAATGGTGCATATTGCACATTAGTATTTTGAAACAAAATAAAACAAAAAGGAAGTAAAATAAAAAGACACATTAAAAATCAAAACAAAAGAATATTTTAATGCTTTCAAATAAGCATAGAAAATAATTAAACAATTTAATAAAGTGATTTATTTATTTTTTAATCCTCAAATGAGAGAATCGTTTATCAATATCTCAGTTTTTGAGAAAGGTGTGTCTGAGCTTAGGCTTAAGCCGATTGAAAATCGAGATTAGCTGGTTGCAAAGGATGGCAAATGAGAAAAAACCCAATAAAATATACTAGAAAATAGTTTGAATATTTTGCAAATTTGAGAATTTCTACTAGTATTTCCATTTTTTATTTGTATAAGGAGGAAACTTGCTGCTTAGACAAAAAGACTTTCTCGAAGACTACATCATAAAATCAAACTCCTATGAATATTTTGTTTAATGTTTTGATCTCTAAAGTCATTTTCAAGCATGCAGACAAAGTAAACGCTGCCTTGGAGAATAGCTTTCTATTCCAAAGTTTTAGCTTTCTATTCACAATACTTTTGAATCCTTTAGGGACACTTGTCTCTCAAAGAAGGTGATGAAAGAAAACAAAAGGGACAACAAAGTTATTTTACAAAGACCCTTGCCATGTGGCACTCATCTAGCCAAAGAATGCAACGGCCTCAATGTTGCAACAACCTTGCATAATGAATCCTATGGCCTTCCACAGGCCAAAAAATATGCACAGGTAAGACACCCCCCCCCGGTTCAAGTTGAAGGGTCATTTGGAGAACGGAAGCCCTTTTTGCAGCGACATGATAGCTCCATAGCAACTATCACCAGGCCAATGTGTAGATCATGCAACTAATGAGAGTAAAAATCTGCACTTTTTGAAGGTAAAAAAAGTGCAATTTATGAGAGCGATTGACAGGCCGCAACCAATTAAGTGTCGATGTTGATAGCATAAAAGGTGGAGAGACCCACTTTTCACTAAAAAAATTTGCACAAGTAAAATCAGTCAAGGTCGGGGGGGCGAGGGGTGTTGACATCCCGATCCTCCATCTACTGGAGTTTACTCGATGGAACATTTGAATGTATTGTACGATACATGACACATCAGCGTGTAGAAGAATCAAAGATATTTTGGATGTGTCTAAGACGAGATAACCCTGAAGAACAGGAGTAACTATATAGTCCCATTTTTTAGATGAGTGAAAGGGTGCCGAAGAATTGTGAGGGATTTCTTCTCTTCAAAGTGTCATTGCATTCTCTCTCTCTCTCTCTCTCTCTCTCTCTCTCTCTCTCTCTCTCTCTCACACACACACACACACACACACACACAATGTTGTCTTCATCCTTCTTACATCCAAGTGATATTGTTGCAAATCTATGTGCTTCGTCATTTCCCGTTGCTCTGTAGTATAGACTACAACATTGTTTTTGTTGTTATTGAGAAAATCTTTAAATTAGAAACACTTTTTAATTCTTTTGAAGCCATTAGAAATACCTTTTAATTTTCCTGCTTGAGCCACAAACTAAACCATGTTTCCTAGGGAAAAGAGGTGTAAAAAAACTTCGTTTTCACACACAAGAAAACACTAAAAGTTTCTTGTGACTCGGCCTTGCTGCGATATTTCAAAGCTCGGCCTCTGCGGGCAAAAGAGATGGACAAACTCGCATCAAGCAGCACATCAAAGAGCGTCAATCAAGTACCACATATTGACAAGAGAGTGACGGGCCAAATATAGACAGGGCTTCTGAGGCTCGCCATATCACATCATTGGCTAATCGAATCAATCAAGGGAGCATGCAAGATAGAAGCATCAATGTGGACAATCTTCTTCCGCTATACTATAGCAAGGATGGACAACAACTGTAATAAAGGATACATGGTTGCCCTTTTCTTAACCCCGACCATGGCCAGTACTCATGTCAAAGGTAGTAAGGCTATGGTCACATGAGGCTTAGTTATTAGTTATTTGAATTGATAACTAAGCCTCATTCTTATTCACATGCCAAAAAGAGCATTAAATGAATAGCTATGCTTGCCCTTTGTAACTATGCCAATTTTGGCATAGTTGTGAAGTTCAAGGCATAGTTGGGAGGTTGTATGAGTAATTCCTTGTGTGACCATGCAAGAGGCTTATTTATTCATTTAATGCTTTGTCTAGGCATAGTTGGCATAGATATTTGTAACTAATAAGTAAGCCTTGTGTGACCATAGCCTAAGTCACTACTTGTTGGAGAGGCGATGTCCCCACATGAGCCTCCTTTTGATGTCAATGAAGACCAAGACTCAACACTTTGTGTATCACACCGTTTGGCTCCCCTTCACCCCCACCCTTCTTGTCAAATCCCTTCCATCCTTCCTATGTCAAAGTGCCAACATATCCCAGCAACACATCCGCTCAGTAGCCACCACCATAGATGTCGAGTTGCATCTATCAATTGCCATCAACATCCACAAAATCTTCATCTATGCCTTTAGTCTACCTTAGTTAGCTTCATGTCACATCTTGATGCCTCTTATGGCCTTACACAACGATCCAACTACATTCTCTTCAAGCGATTGGCAACACAACTAGGTTTTCTCCCTTTCACACTTCTCATCAACCAAAATTTGCGTCCAAATAATGTTATTGCCACAAGCTCCAACGACTCTCTTTTGCACACCACTGAGAATCTTCTTTATGCACTAAACCTAACAAGTGGCTACTAGAATAGGAGGCAATGATTAAGCATTTTGTCATTGATGTGGCTCCACAAAATATAGTACTCCACTCTGAGGGAATCTGTGTAGAACATCATCTTTCTATTGTCATCTACACATGTGAATAAATTAAGGATGAGCATGTTTAGAGTTCTATCAATATTCAGTACCTAGGGTTTTTGCGACTTCTTTTCATTTTATCAAATGCTCGCAAAAGGGATGCGGATACAAACAAGCCGATGATGACATAATTTTATCTAAGACAATTTCTTAATGTTTTCTTTTCGGGATTAGGTCTTCTCAATCTCAAAAAAATAAAAAATATTTCAAAACATATTAAGTGAGTAAGTGAAGGGTGAATTTAGGAAATGAAAATATAGATGAAGGTGGAAAGTCAAAAGACATATCAAGATGAAAAGTCAAAAGACATGAAGGTGGATAGTGAAAACTAGATTTGTGTCCATATAAAGAGGTGGTCCACATTTGTGTTTTGCTTCTCCTTTATTTCTCCTTCATTGTTTTCTTCTCTTTAACACTACACTTGTAATGAGCCACAAAACCGGTTGAAGCCACAAAAATGGCTCACATCAAGATTCTCGTAAATGAAACATAATTGTTGTCTATGACATCAAAGTTTCATGAAACTTCTTAATTATGGGTTCAAGATATGAAAAAGGTTTCTAAATACACAATTTACATGAAAATCTCAAAATTTTAAAAAAAACTTTTCTAAAATTAATAAATTTTACGTAAAACAGCACTTCAACACTTAACTTGGAGAAGTAAAAAATGTCGGCAGTCTTTGTATATGGGTTTAAAAATCTTGGTACATCTATCACATACCTATTGAGGGATTTTTCAAAGAAGTTTGGGCCTACTTTGTAATGATTTGATTTACTTTCAAAAGAAAAGAAAATTTTTTTGTCCATCATTACAAATTAGTTGTAGAAGATGGCAATGGAAAGACACCTTTAGACCTTCATTTAGCTCAGTACTATTTTTTATCAACTCATTATGGGTGTTGGTCATAATTCCTTGAAACCATTTTCTATTTAGATAACTAACATAGTGTTGAGAATTTTTTTACAAAAGTCTCAAAAAGCCACAAAAGTGGTTGCTTTTTTACAGGACTAGTGTTAAAGTGTCCTTGCTCTCTCTCTCTCTCTCTCTCTCTCTCTCTCTCTCTCTCATACACACACACACATTTTTTTTTTGAGATTAGGTTTCCTTAATCTCCAAAAAATAAAAATTACTTCAAAACATAGTAAGTGCGAAAGTGAAAGTTAAGTTTAGGAAATGAAAATACATATGAAGGTGAAAAGTCAAAAGACATGAAGGTGGATGGTCAAAAGATATTTTGTGTCCATATAAAGAGGTGGTCCACATTTGTGTTTTTATTTTTATTTATATCTCCTTTAGTGTTTTATAGTCTTTAAAGTGTCCTTGCTTGCTCTCTCTCTCTCTCTCTCTCTCTCTCTCTCTCTCTCTCTCTCTCTCTCTCTCTTACACACACACACACACAGACTTTTTTTGGGGGGATTAGGTCTCCTTAATCTCGAGGAGAAAAAAATCTTTCAAAACATATTAAGTGCTTAAGAGAAAGTTGAGTTCAAGAAATGGAAAGACATATGAAGGTGAAAAATCAAAAGACATGAAGGTGGATAGTCAAAAGATATTTTTTGTCCATATAAAGGTGATTCACATTTGTGTTTTTATTTTCCTTTATTTTTACTTTAGTGTTTTATTCTCTTTAAAGTGTCCTTGCACTCTCTCTCTCTCTCTCTCTCTCTCTCTCTCTCTCTCTCTCTCTCTCTCACACACACACACACACACATACACACACACACAATGTTGTCTTCATCCTTCTTACGTACAAATGATATTGTTGCAAATCTACGTGCTTTGTCATTGCCCGTTGCTTTGTACTATAGACTATTGTATTGTTTTTGTTGTTATGGAGGCAATCTTTAAATTAGGAATATCTTTTAATTCTTTTGAAGCCAATAGGAATACCTTTTAATTTGCCTGCTTGAGCTACAAACTAAACCATTTTTCCTTCGCAAAAAAGGTGTTAAAAAACTCCCTTTTTACACACAGGAAAACACTAAAAGTTTCTTGTGACTTGGCCTTGCTTTTATATTTCAAAGCAGGGCCCCTGCTGGCAAAAGAGATGGACAAACTCGAATCAAGTGACATATCAAAGAGCATCGACCAAGTACCCAATATTGAGAAGAGCTTGATGGGCCAAATATTTATAGGGCTTCCGAGGCTTGTCACATCACATCATTGGATAAGAAAATCAATCAAGGGATCAGGTAAGATAGAAGCATCAATGTGGACAATCTTCTTTCGCTGTGCTATACCAAGGACGAACATCAACTGCAACAAAGGATACATGGTTTCCCTTATCTTAACCCCGGTCACGGCCAGTGCTCATGTCAAAGCTAGTAAGTCTATGGTCACACAAGGCTTAGTTATCACTTATTTGAATTGATAACTAAACCTCATTCTTGTTCACATGCCAAAAAGAGAATTAAATGAATAACTATGCCTACCCTTTGTAACTATGCCAATTTTGGCATAGTTGTGAAGTTCAAGGCATAGCTAGGATGTTATATTCCTTGTGTGACCATGCAAGAGGCTTATTTATTCATTTAATGCTTTTTCTCATGGGCATAGTTGGCATAGTTATATGTAACTAATAACTAAGCCTTGTGCGACCATAGCCTAAGTCATTGCCCGTTGGTAAGCCAATGTCTCCATAGGAGCTTGCTTTTGATGTCAATGAGAACATGTTAGCAGCAAGCTAACCCGGATACCATTTTTTGGAGCTCTCATTGTAAAAACAATTATTATTTTGATGAATCGAGAATATTGTAACTCCTATTTTCCGGATAAACTTTGTAATCGATGAACCGGGGCTACAAGCTTCCAGATCGTGTCAACCTGTATTTACCTATCTTTAGTTAGAGCTCCCAGATTATTAGTTTTGACCACCAAAAATCTTGGCTAATATTTAAAAGCTAATTTTTGTAAGTTATTATTAAGTTTTGGATAATGAAATACACAGCGTGAGCTAACAACGCTTACTTCTCTCCTTCTCGTGCTTCCTACTCTCTCACCAGTTGTCATGTTGTAGTCGCGTCTGTTGCATTGCAACCGTAGGTAGTAAGAGCTCTACGCATTGACGTAAGCATTTCATAGTATTTCATAGATTTTGGCATTGCCGATCCATGGACTAATTTCATCATAAGTAGGCATTTACACTTTAAAATCAAAATCTAAGCACAGGCAGGGTATTGGGGCATCATTGCTAAGCATTTAGATGCATTCTGGATCGAAAATGACTAGGTCAAAAATCCACTGCTGTTAATAATTGTGATTTTTTCACTTGACCTAAAGTGGGATTTGAGACCATAAGCATGTGTGCTTAGGTATTATAAGCATGTCCTAGAAGTTTCGCTACGTTTGGATGTCATTTGATGCTGTAACGGATGTGATTTGTTTGTCGATGAGCGATTGTCTTTTGGTGATTTTAGTCACTTGAGTGTAGCTTGAGTTAGATATTAGTTGCTTGTTATTTTCCAAGAGATTGACAACCTCTTGTAGCCTCTATGCACTAGTCGAGTGAGCTTCGTCCCATGGATTGACAATTTATTCGTGGTTCTCGCTACATCTGCAATAAGATAGGAGTGAGGTTAGACACCCGTCCCACATTTGGCACCGTTGCCGGGAATCGAAGAGACCTAAACTAGAGAAAAACACGAGTGTCTTGTGAAGTTATCCTTTAACTTCCTCTAGGTTCACCTACTTTCTTTTTAGAACCGCATAGCTTAAGAGTGTCGTCTTTTGTTGTGTACAGGTAGCTTGGAAGTAATCGTACTTGTTGAGTGCCTTTATGATTGTAGGATTGTAGAATTAGATTAGGCTTTTGAGAATGATTGATGGACGATACAAGTCTTAAAATCAATGCTCAAGAAACCATAAAAAACAAGAAAACGAGTGTTTGTGAACACTTTCCACAACCCCATTGCAGTAGAACCTAGGAGTAGGGTAAGTAGAATCCGAGGTGGATTTCAAGACATTGCTCTCTCTGAAAGAATCAATTGTGAGTTGTTATTTGAAGTTGCAGAATTTTAGGTCTACCAACCACTCAATCTGACTAGAGATCATGAAAAGACTGCCAACCACTCAATCCGATTGGAGAGTATGCTTAAAAGTTGTATGAACTAGGGGATAAGCTCAAGGACACATTGAGGTCAAAATTTCAAGAGTTTGTAAAAACACAGATTATTTACTTTTTCTTGACATTTTAGGCTAAATTAAGTTTTGACTTGACTCAGAGGCTTAAAATAGCTCATGAAAAGACTGTCCAGTGAAAAAGTTCAAAAAGTGTTCATTTTGGGCATAAAGTAAATAATCGCGATTATTTACTTCTGGCTCAAAACTGACCAAGGTTGATACCATAGACTCTATGCATGGGTACAAACAACTTTTGTAAAGGCCCATGAAATTTGGATCACCAAACTGACCAAAACATGGGTAAAAACTAAATTATGTACTGACTTTCAAGAACTTGAGTGTAAACCGGGAAACTTTTGTTCAAACCAAGTGAAATTGGATTCATAGGCTTATGTTGATGTGATAGACATGTGTACATGCTCAGTTGACCAAAAAGATGCAAAAATTTACCATAAGTAAATAATCGTGATTATTTATATCTACCCCATTTTTCAACTTTTTTGATCAAGTCAGCATACCATTAGCTTTAGCATGTTATAATAAGCCCACAAATCAAATTTGGTAAGATTTGGATCATTGAATTGAAAATTGTGGCCAAATTTTCAACGACAGGATGCAGACACAAAATTGATGACCATTTGAACAAAAATTTTCCAAACTTGATGAAACTTGGCTAGGGAGCTTAAGTTGAGGTACTGACAGATCTGTATCAAGATTGGGACAAAAACTTGTTAAAAAATAGCTGGAGTAAATAATTGTGACATCTGCTACAAAAATTGATAGTCTTGCACATTTGAGTATACCGCGAGGTCAAGCAGATTAAGTAGACCACACAAATCAATTTTGGTGAAATTTGGATCACAAAAGTGAGACTTAAGCCAAATTCTTGAAAATTGAGTCTACGGACACGAAACTGTTGATAACTTGAACAAATTTTGTCCAAACTTAGTAAAACTTGTCCAGAGTCCTTAACAGGTTGTATACTTGGTAAATCAAGCCAAAAAATGTAAAAAACTGAGAAAAGTAAATAATCACGATTATTTACTATTGCTAGATAGAGACACCATTTTTGTCTTTTGAACTTGTACAGTGTTAGACCAACATAAGACAAGACCACCGGGAAATTTTGGGTTCAATCAGATCCAAATTGGTACATGTTCACTCAGTTTTCAGGTTGCAGATTAGTCCTTTGGCTTTTTGGAAAAGTGATATCTGAAAGTCTCAAGTGCTGACTCACTTAGCTCAAATTGAAGAGAAACACCTAGACCAGTCACAATAGTTAGCAAGAATTATACAGTCTTTGTGAAACAGCAGCTAACTTGATTAAAAATGATACAGGAATCAGGTTGTGGACAAGGAATTGAAAGCTTGACGGAAGTTGCAATCAAGTCAAGTGGAAGAAATTGACAACAAGTCAATCCGATGGTAAGTACTTTATCCAGGGCTTCACAAGATTATATGGACCTTAGATTTGGTCGTGTACTAGCTAATCAATCCATATTTGGAAAGACCGCTAGTAGAGTATTCACCGAAGAAAGTGTGAATCAAGGCAATCCCTTGCACACTATCCTTAAGGAAGTCTCATACACTTTTTCGGATTCAACATTTGAAATGTCTTCCTATTCGACTCACTTAGAAACCGAAATGACAGTGCGCTATAAGTATATACTCTCTTTTTATAAGACTAATCACCATGGAGCTCAGGTTTACTTGGATCCTAACGAAGAGTATGATATTCGCATTGATGACCATGGTATTGAGTTTGAAGAGGAGATCGGGGCAAACAAACAAGGAAAAATGTACATGGATAGAAATGGAACTTAGTATTTACAAGTCGAAAACCCTGACGTGATAGACAAATGGGGGTTAGAAGTATATACCATAATTCTAGATATGGTAGCAAAAGGACCACCTACTTTAGAATTCGAGGGATATGATCAAGTTGATTTATAGACTTTGAAATGGCTTAGTGCAGATAATCCTAGGATCGGAGTCTATTGTTGGGAGGATAGAAACGTCAAAGATCTTCTATGGACTTCACATGCCAAATTAGAACATCTAACACCCATGAAGATCATCTATATCTTCAAGATCAAAGACAAGGGATCAACAGATCTACCAACCTATCTGTTTAGGGATTGTTATAATAACAATTTTGTTATGATGACTCCTGAGGAGGTGGAATAAACCAAATACCAAGGGTACTCCATAAGGGATTGGATATTGGGCCAAGGACCAAAAACTATTCCAAGAGATGAACACCGTGAGAGATCTTTTGAGAGTAATGTTAAGAAATCAAACCCACCTCATCACGAAGAAAACTGGGTGACACTAAGGCCAGTCCAGGGCTAGATGAGTCACTATTTCCAACAGACTAGTTTGTAGGACTCGGAACATAACAAACTGCCAAGAGACCGGGAGTTGAACCAAATAGACGTGTTAGACTATATGATTTTCAAAAATGGGTCAAAAAATACAGTGGATCCGGGGATCCATATGACCACTTAGCAAGCTTTTAAATTAAGCAAGTGCTAAGAGCAGAATGCATATTTGATTTTCATACTCAATTCGAGGGGTTTGGAATGACATTAGATGGAAAAGCATTGACATGGTTCCAAAACATTTCACCAAGGTCAATTATGGACTTGAATACATTAGCTCAAGGATTTTTAGCTGCGTTTTCCAAAACAGGGATCAAACACAATACGGTACCTCAAATCTACAACTTTAAACAGAAACAAGGTGAGTCTGTTAGGGATTGTGCAACTCGAATGAAGCAATACATTGCAAGATGCCTAGATCTAGAGATACCTATAGAAAAAATACTTGTATCATTGTTTCTAGAGGGACTGCTAAACAAAGAACTTCATGCTATATTGTATAGCAAGAAGCATACAACCCTAGAAGAGTGTGTATCATATGCTATTGACTTAGGAGACAATTGTGATATTTTCAACGAAGAAGATGTCCCTAAGGATAAACAAAGCGAGAAAACAACATCCATCAAACCAGCACAAGTGGGAACAGCTATTGCAGCACCGCTTTCATCCATAGAAGACATGCTCAAAAGGATGAATGACATGATGAATAACATGAAAAAAGTACCTATGAGGAGACCAAGGCAAGGGATACCTCAACAGGGACAACCAATTAGGCCACAAAATGGTGTGCAATTGAAGTTAAATGGACCAACCATGAGACCAATGAGTGCTATTACCGACCAAAGTATGATGGGAATGTTCAATACGTGCCTATGAGACCACAAGGACAACCCATGTACAGATATCAACCTAATATGGCCCCAACTCAAAGACCACCGATGGGTATGGAAAGACCTCAGCCTGTGTTGGGTCAACAACCTCCATATCTAGGACATAATGCAGTGTCTGTAAAGTACATGTATCCAGAGGGAGTCATAGATGAACAAGCACTAGTGTCTGTTACACCCTACGTTGAGCCTAGCCCATCTACAGTAATGGTAGAAGGAGACTGGTATAATTTACATCCACCACCAATGGAAGAACCTGTGACTTATACTCCACCAGAGCTTGCACCAATGTATTATGTGGCTAATCAAGGTGTTAGACCTCTTATGGTAAGACCCATGATTAAGCCAAGAATGGGAAACTATCATAATTGTGGTGCAGATGATCATAATTGTGGTGCAGATGATCATAATTGTGGTACAGATGATCATTGGCAATTCTGGATAGTGGGGTAGGCATAGCCATAGCCACAAAAGCAATGTGAGAATCTTGGGGACAACCAACCATTAGACGAACTTGAATGAAATTGCAATTGGTTGATGGACTGAAAGACCCTTAGGACTGCTTGAAAAAGTGATAGTTAATTCCTGTGGGATTGAATATCAACACACTTTTGCCATAGTAGACTTTGGGAAGAAAGTCAATTATGAAATCATCTTGGGAAGACCGTTCATGCGACAAGTACAACTCATTCAAGATTGGAGAAAAAAATATTTGTACTTGAAGCAAGTGGGATCAATAACAAGGGTTAATTTAAAAGATCACACTTATAGAGATGTCAATACAGAAATTTGATTCAGTCTCTTCGGCTGAAACTAAGCTTCCATCTTGGTTGAAAAAACACTCCTATTTGAAAACGGGAGCTTAAAACAAGAAGAATGTATCTTAGAAATGGATTGCACAAACGAAGCCTACGTACATGAAGCCTTTCCAGAGCATTTTTTTGAGCCATTTGAGTGGACTCAAATCTTAGCAACAATGGATGTATGCGTAAATACGTCTACGCCTACTCAATTTTTCAATGAGGATGGCTATGACACAATTCCCATACAAATGATTTCAACCCTTCACATTGAAGATGAAACTCATGAACCCAAAGACTTGATGAAAGCTCAACAAGTCTTTTCAAAGCTCTACTATGATGCAACAGATGAGTTAGAAGAACATTCATCTACCTCAGATGATTTGGGGTTGGAAAAAGAACACGTGAGAGCTAAGCTACTCATGAGAGAAGGAGAGGAAAAGTTTTTTGACTTTCCAAACCAGAAACCGAGAAGACAAAAATGGTATAAACAAAAAAGAGACACCAAAACCTTGAACACTAGACCTATGCCATCGGTCTCCAGTAGAACATAGTTCTTGATGCATATAGATGTACATGATTGTGCCAAGGACAAAATCACTGGTAGATATACTTCAAAGGAAAATCCAGAAATGTCAAAAACATTGAGAAAAACAAGAAAGGAAACTCAAGTAAAACCGAAACACCAGGACAAGAACTTGACCATGACACGAGTTGAGTGGAAAAATAAATATCAAGAGTTAAAAAAAGCTCTAAAGGATATATACACAACCGAAATGGAAACAGAAGAGGATGGTATAGATGCAATGAGCGTTCCATCCCATTACAAGAAATATACTCTCCAAGACCGAAAAATCATAATCGAACAACCTGTCCAGGAACTACAAAAACAAGGCAAGTCTAGACCTGCTTACATTGCAAACGACCTGACAAAAGAAGAAGAAGGGCTTTTATTGAGCTTACTGAAGTAATACCGAGATATCCTTTCTTGGTCTTATAAGGATCTCAAGGGTGTTGATATAAAAATCTGTCAACATACCATATCCATGAGAGATGATGCAAACCAAGTAGAAAAGGGCTATACGCATATAATGAAACATTTTCCAGAAAGATCAAAGAAGAGATTGAAAAGCTAAAGGAAGCTGAATTCATTTATGAAATTGAACACACAAATTGGGTTTCTCCAATTGTGGTAGTACCCAAGAAAAATGAAGAACTATGGGTGTGTGTCAATCTCAAGAAAGTGAATGCAGCTACCATTAGAGACAACTTTCCTCTTCCATTCATTGAGCATGTTTTAGAACGAGTTGCAAGAAAAGAATCTTACAGCTTTTTAGATGGCTTTTCGGGATACAATCAACTTTTGGTCGACCCCAAGGATCACAACATAAAACTGCCTTTGCAACTGAATGGGGTATTTTTGCCTATCGGGTTATACCTTTTGGGTTAACTAATGCTCCTACCACTTTTCAAAGATTGATGAGCCATGCTTTTAAAGAATATCTTAGGAATTTCTTAGAAGTATATATGGATGATCTATGCGTACATTCATCAATCCGGGCTGATCATTTTGAACACCTCAAAAAAGTATTTGAAAAATGTAGACTTTATAGGATTTTCTTAAATCCTGAAAAGTGCACATTTATGGGTAGACAAGGAAAAATTCTTGGACATATAGTGTCTAAGAATGGCATAGCTACCGATATGGAAAAAATTCATGTTATTGCTGATTTGCCTAGACTGACAACAGTCAAGGCGGTTCAAGCCTTCATGGGACATTGTGGATATTATAGATGGTTCATTTACATGTACGTTGTAATTGCAAAACCCGTGTACAGCTTGATCACACTCTTTGAATAGACTAATGAGTGTGAAGAATCCTTCATGAAGCTTAAGCAAGCTCTCACTTCAACTCTAATATTGAAAGCACCAGATTGGAATAAGATATTCCACATACATGTAGATACTATTAATTTTCCCATTGGATGTATACTAGCTCAACCAGGAGACGGGAAAATTGATTTTCCTATTTCTTATGCTAGCCGACAGCTGAACATGGTAGAAAAGAACTATACCACCACCAAAAGGAAAGGACTAGGAATGATCTATGCCGTGAAAAAGTATAGACATTATGTATTAGCAAACAAATTTGTGTTCTTTGTGGACCACCAAGCCTTATTGTACTTGGTCAACAAGCCATGCAACACAGGAAGAATAGTGAGATGGTTCATCATTCTTCTGGAATTTGATTTCACTGTAGTTGTGAAAAAGGGCACCACCCATCAAAGAGCAGATCATTTGTCAAGGATTGTTTCAGAAGAACCACCTAAGGGAGTAGATGATGATCTACTAGATGCATATCTGCTCTCCGTGCAAATGATACCTCGATGGTAAAAAAATATGGTATCATTGATGACCATAGCTCAAGTGGATTTGCAAATACCACTTCCTATTACAATCGGATTAATTGAGCAATCGGCTATGTATCAATTACTAGCTGACACGCTATACAAAAGAAATTGAGATGGAATAATGTTTTTATGAATTAATCCTGAGGAAACAACTCAATACCTAAGTCGAGCACATATTACCATAGTTGGACTTCACTTTGCGAAAGATCAAACTATGCAAAGGATCTTGAGACTTGGAGTATTTTGGCCAACTACGAGGAGTGATATTCATTATTTTGTGAAATATTGTCCTCAGTATAAAAAACAAGCACCCATACCTCATGTAACATTGTTCCAAATATCACCTATTCCTAAGTGGAGTAACTATCTAGTTACCTACTTATTGAGCCAAACATTTCCTGAGGATATGAGTAAACGTTGTCAAAGAGCAATTGAAACAGAAGCAAGAGACTATGCTCTTATTGGAAACCAATTGTATCGGAGAGGTAAGGATCAACATTTGCGTCTTTGTGCAAATGAAGAAGAATATATTCCATTATAGAACAAGCACATGCTGGATTAGCTGGAGGTCACTTTTCTAGAGAGACCACCGCAAGAGCAATCTTAATGGTAGGCATATGGTGGCCAACACTTTTTGCAAATGCCAAATAATATGTTCGGAGCTGTGATGCTTTTCAACGAGCAAAAATGCCAATCTGTGTAGATAGCATGCCCTTGAGACCAATGATGGGGGCTAGAGCTTTCGCAAAATGGGGTATAGATTTTGTTGGGCCAATACAACCACCTGCTTATAGAACCCAAGCTCAATATATCATTGTAGCTACGGACTATTTGACCAAGTTCACCGAGGCTAAAGAAACTCAAAAGAATGATGCTAGAACCAAAGTCGGGTTCTTATATGAGTATGTGTTCACCAGATATGGACTGCCAATAGAAATTGTCAGTGATAGGGGAACTCATTTCCTCACTGAGTTAATCAAGTACCTGCTTAATGAATTTATGGTCATCCATAACAAATCAACTCCCTATCACCCACAAGCAAATGGGCAAGTTGAGCATACGAATAAAATTCTTATCTCGGTATTGACTAAAGTGGTTAGTTCAGGAAGGACAGACTGGGAAATGAATCTCCATGCAGCTCTATGGGCTTATCGAGTTTCTTTCAAAACAGCTTTAAATGCTACACCCTTTAACCTTGTTTATGGTCTTAATGCCATATTGCCAATAGAGTTTCTATTACCAACATTAAGGGTAGCGAAGGATCTTGAGTGGACTGGACATGAATTGTCAGAGAGACTTGAAGATTTGGAAAAGCTTGATGAGCAACGGTTAACTACTGTAGCTCACATATATGCACAAAAGCAAAAACAAAAATAGTTTTTTGATTCCCATCTAATTATGAAAATCGTCAAAAACGGGGCCTTAGTTTTAGTCTATTCCCTTAAGCAACACATTCCCAAGTTTAATAAAAAGGGGAATGGACCATTTGTCATTGAAGATGTGACTCCAAGTGGAGCAATTAAGTTGTCCACCCTAGACGGTGAACCAATGGCTAATTGGATTAGTGGATGTCATTTAAAGAAGTAGAATTTTCCACTAACCAATGAATTGCTAGAAAGGATGCATGCAGATAAGCAAAGAAAGATGAAAAGACAACAGGTTATTGATGAAGCCCAAGAGGAATCTCGGCTTCGAGTACTCAAAAGGAAAGTTGATCTCAAGAATCAACAAATACCTACTCTGGAACGAGATGGCCGACAATGGGAATTGCAAAAAGATGTCGTGTCAACAGATGATGAATGGTTTGATGGAATGGACCTTCGCATAAAAGTACAACTGAACAATCATAACACAAATGCATTGGTCAATACATGAGCTCGAGTAAATTCAATCAGTTATTCCACATACAAGAAAGCAACAAGTCAGTCTTTGACAGTAGAAATAACAACTATCAAAGGATGCAACAAGAAACCAACACCAACATTGGGAGTAGTCAACTTGAATGTGATAGTACATGCATGTTCATATCCTTATCAGTTTGTATGCTTGCCAAATGAACACATGAATGAAACTATGATTCTAGGAATCCCATGGATGCGGACTTACAAGGCAGTACCAGATTGGGATACGGACCAACTTAAACTATCACCCAAAGGCGGACAACTCTTTGTTGTAATTGCACCAAGCAAAGAGGAATGGAAAAGAGGTAGCCATTAGAGAAAGCCATGAAGCAATCAATCTTCTCCATCCTATCGACAAGCAACTGCTACAAGTAGCATGAAAGGAGTTAGGAAAATTTGGGTACCAAAAGCACAGCTTAAGGACAAGCCTATTCACATATGGGTGCCCAAAACATCATCTACATTATCAAAGACTGTTCTAAAGCTCAAAGCACAAAGAAGGGCATTGTCAAGCAGGGAGCCTAAATCGAAATGGATTTGGAAGAAAAAGGAGCCCTTATCTCCTCCAAAGAATGTAAAACCAGTCAAGCAATGGAGAGTTAAGTCTCAAAAGACTCAACCATACCATTCTGCTCAAAGAAAACCTAGCTATCAATGGCGAGTAAAAGCTCGACAATAGTCACAAGTGATACCAACAGCTTAGGCAATTAGCATGCCAAAGCATTTGACGATACAATCAAGCAAAGAGCACACAAGCTATAAGCCCTGCTCTTTGGAAGACAGCGTAAAAAAACCTCGACATCAGAAACCCTTGAGTTAATTACTCAAGACCCAACTATTGCACAACATAATGATTTTAATTGCATTGATCTTCAAAGCATGGTAGATCCAACCAAGTTTATGCACAGACACGATTCTTCAACCCATGCACGCAGTCATCCCAGAGTACGCCATCTAGAAGGGGTGGAAGGGAACTATAAGTAATTAAGGACAATGTTTGAAGAGGAAGGAAAAAGTTTGATGTTAACGTGTGGTTTTTTGTAAAATTACCTAATAATGCCCTTACAAGTCATCAACAGGGGAACTTATTTGATAACATCTCCTCGATGAGTGTAAATAATGTTTATACGATCAGAAAATGATCAAAAAATAGTCTTTTTTGGTTATTTTTCATCATTTTTCTTGATATTGAGACTTAAAAATGGAGAAATCTGACAAAAAACAATAAAGCTGTGTTTTTCAATGGATTTTCTTAATTATAATTTTCACTTTGCTTTTGTAACATATTGTGTTATTTTCTTTGATTTTTTTAATAAACAGGTCAAAAATTAATAATAAATGGCAGATGGAAGCGAGAAGCCTAAATTAGGCGACCAGACCTACTTTTGCAGAATGAGCTACAGGAATCTGATTGAGGAAATGTTTTAGTCTAACATAGATTTCACGGCTTAGTAGGACTAACGGGGGAATTTGGGAAAAATGGTTTTGGAAGTTTGAGTATAGATATCCAAGGTAAGCTAAAATCACCTCATTTCCACTTGTTGCCTTTGGACAGAGAGCTTTTCGACCTTTTACGCGCGCATTTTTTGGAGTCCACAGTCGCCTGTTTACACCGCCGTCTCACAAGAGACATGAGGGGTAAGTTCTATACTTATCAATGATCAATTCTGAACGGCCGGTAGCTAGTCTAAACCGTAGGAAAAACCCCTAGAATCTGAGCAGTGCACGAAGATCTACGACCAAAAATGCCATTCCGCAGCGGTCGAGGGGGGTCCCAAGTAGAAAAGTCCCAAGTAGAAAAGCTAGAGGTTTGACAAATGCCACAATTGCATTCTGACTCCACAGACAGCTTATAGACTGGGTCTATACACAATGTATATGGTTGGTTTCATAAAATCAATCAAGTCAAGCCCTCAGAAAGCAGAAAACAGCTTGAAGCCTACAAAGCGTCAAATTTGACATGCGAAGTTAAACTAACTCCAAATGGGCCAAGATTGGATGAGTTGCTTCAGGCCTATGTAGCGAACAAGTCCATAGCCTCAAAAGTGACTAATCAACTCCATAGGCCATCTAGTCACAAAAATCGGTGATTTCAGAGTCAACAAAGCATGAAGTGATGCCGGCAACACAAAACTTTACCAAATTCAATTTAAGACTTTTTTTAGGTGTATCGAATAGGGTCAAAATTCTCAAGTTTTGCAAGAAAAAGTTGATTGTTGCAAATAATCGCGATTACTTACTTTTGCAATATTTTGGCTTGAAAATGGTACCATCACCTCATTTATCTCTTGTGTACACCTATTACATGCCAAATTTCAAGTATGAATCAAAATGATCAATGATAACTTGGAAAATTACCAAAAAACGCAAAGAAGTCCTTCAAATCCAAATTTTGAGTTATCAATCACATTTTTTGATCCAAATCACCTCATATCACATACACAAGGTCTACATCATGCCTAGAACCAAGTTGCTTCAAAAAATGTCCATTTTGATGAAAAAGTTAATAATCACGATTATTTACTTTTTGGCCAAGATGGGGGAAAATTGCAAGGTTGCCTTTATGGGATGAAAGCACATGATGTCATAAGCCCACTAACCAAGTTTGAACAAATTTGGAGCTCAAAATCTCTAAATTCCTTTATATCTACTGTTTCAAAGACTGAAAGCCTAAATCCGGCACCATTCTCACCCTGTGCACTCAAATGAGCCCACACTTTACTGAGAGTATCTAATTGATGTCTATTTCAAGCCCATGATGCCAAAATTATAAAAAGTTGACAAAATTACTCTACTGTAAATAATCGCGATTATTTACTTTTGTTACAAATTTTTTTTTGGACTTCAAGAATTTGATCTTTACATGTTTTTATCAATCTATGCATGTTCAAAAATTGATTTGAAGAAAATGGGACTCAATTTGTCAGTAATACAGACTGAAGGACATTTCAAAGAAAATTTGCAGAAATTTTCTAACTTTGGCACTCTATTCACCTAACAGGAGCCATGCAAGCTGCGGAAAAGGCCAAGAAGAGGGTCTCTCAAAAGGAGAAGCTGCAAGAGCTTCCACCCTACCAACTGGACCCCAGTTCAGTAAAGACAGCCAAAGCAACCTATCTGTCCAAAGAACAACTCGAAGATAACAACACAACGGTTTTCACAGGTAGATTTAAAAGTGAAGAAGGACATCAGGTAGAACTACAGTTGTTGCCAAAAGAAATCTATGATGTCACAGAAAAACCTAAAACAAAAGAAGCTAACAAAAGGCTTGGACTTAGAGATTTCTACGACCAAGAGCCATGTGGTGTAGATTTTCAGAAATCCTATGAGCTCTTGTCCACAATCAAGGAATATGGAACAACCCAAATTACTAACCAGCAAGGGCACAAGGTAGAAGTGGTAATTACGAAAGAGATAGTGGTCAAAGCTCTCCAATTGCCAATAGAAGGGATCACGATGAGAGCTAGAGACAGAAAGACAGCAGATACCTTCACCAAGGAAACTGTTGTGGCAACATTTGCTGATCTCATCCAGAAACAAGTGGAAGAACTAACACAATTATATCACCAACACTTCCACTTTTTAGTAAAGAGACCGCCAATATATACAATACCTAATCATGCAGTTTTTTGTGACTACATTCACACAAGTGTTAAAGTCGACAACCAGACAACCCATCGATCCACGCTGAAGGGTACCAAGAGAGAGGGCAGGATAACATATCTGAGAGCACCTGAGGTACTCACAATAATAGCATACCATGCTGTCAACATGGCAGACAATTTGCCACCTGCCCCAGATCAAACACATGGATAGTGTGAGCACAACCATCTCCAAGGACCACAAGGTTGGCAAAAAGAGTTTACAAATCTAATGAGGAGTCTGAAGGAAGCTCTCATGAAGCACATAGCAGAGAAAGCTCAGACAATGAAGAGAAGAGAGCTAGAAGAGAGGAGATGAAAAAGAAGGCAATGGCTGCACATCAAGAAGATCCTCAACAAAAAAAGACAAGGTTTGGAAGGGAAAAAGAAACCTGCAAAAGAAGCTGTCAAGCTGCAGCAGGTGAGGACCCCAGAAGTGGGTACCAAAAGAGCTAAAGGGACCGAGAACAAAGAGTCCTGCACGAAAAGAAGCACAAGACCCAAATGATTTTTTGGAAAGAATGTACCAGGAAGCGGAAGCATTAAAGCTAAAAGAAGCCCAAGAAGCTGAGAGAAAAGCTAGAGAAGATGCGTCCGAGAAAGAAAGACAAACATAAGAAGTAGCAACACAAGGAGAGACACAATACGAACAAAGTGAGATGTCTCCCACACCATCCTCACCTGCTACAAAACAACACGACCACCCCATGCCAAGGCCTCCACCATCACCGACAGATAGACCCACAGAGAGGGAGCAAACCAAGGAAAAGGAGCCTGAACCGCAAAAGGAAGCAGAATATGAACAACATGTAGCAACTCCTTCCGAGCAAGGCAAAGCAAAAGAGCCAGAAACAAAAAGAGCAGAAAGTCCTGAACCAAAGGAGGCAACCAGTTTTGAGAAACCAAAAACACAAGAAATAGAGGCCACACTATCTACCACCACCCAGTAGGAAACGGCCGAGGTATCCACGAAGCCTCAAGAAGAAAAAGCAGTAGAGGCAAAGGAAGAAGAAAAAGCAGTAGAGGCAAAGGCACAACCTCAAGGGGAGGAACAAATAACCGCCATAACTCCACCAAAGGAATCACAAGAGACTGCCGAAACATCTAGGCAGCTCATAAGAACAAATGACTGGCAGACAAATGATGAATTAATTCTCCAAGTTAATGAATATGAAAAGCAGATGCAGGAGATGACAGGAAAAATGCGATCAACAGCACTTAGCCGTAGTGCTAAGGCTAGAGAGTTGGAAATGGTGATAGACGCTGGTGCAACCAAAGTTGGTCCATGCTAGGAAGTGTGCAATGCAATGATGTGTATGCTGACAAGTGCATGGTAGAGGGCTAAACCAGTGTGGGAGACCTCAACACGACAGTGGCAGCAGAAATGCATACTTAAAGTTTTTTTTAAAGGCCGGGGGGGGCCTCCAAAGTGAAATAATGATGACGGCGGCAGGTCAAGGTGTTCGAGATGCGAGGAAATGTGCCCCAAAAGATGGTATTCAAGATTCTCTAGACGCCCGTCCAAACGGCTCATCAAACGGAGCCACGGTGTGAAAGATGTGCCAGTCCGAAGTTAGAAGTCTTTACAGATCTCGGACAGACGGCGAAGGTACATACATGCATACATAATCAAGATCAGTGGATACACGTGAGGTGTTTGAGCTACGGAGCATGCCGATCTTTTCGGATTGCCATTCAGAGCTCAGACGGGAAAGTTATGGCCTGTGGAATATTTGTCGGGGGTCGGGTATGTGCTCACCGGGCCGTGTTGGTAGGTGCACCAGCATGAGTTTTTTTTAGCTTCCTAGGGTTTTGGAAAATCACATGCAAGGTGGGGATTCAACCAAAACTTGTGTATTGTTGATCGGAGTCATGGACGTCGAGACGGGCCCAATTCAAGTCGGCAGGCAAGAACGACAGAAAGAGATCCTCAAATGGCTTTTCTCGTTTTTTGAGTGTGCTTTTCAAGAGCATGAGATGGCTAGACTTGATGGCTTGTCAATCGAGATCTCAGGTAGCGAGATATAGGGAATTGATGTCACGATCACTGGCCAGATAGGAGGGAACATGTGATCTGTTTCCAAGTTTGGAAGTGTCGTTCGAAGGCGCATAGGGGTTGGAATGCAATGGAGCTCCAAGAGTCTCAAGTCAACAAGAGGATGTTTGGTATGGCAGGACCGAACGGGTGGTCGACAAGCATGTGCGAGTAAAAAGCATCGATGCATGGAATTGAAGACTAAAGCCTCTTTTGTTGTGAGTTGTAAATGAAAGGGAAAAGGAAAGTCTGGACTTAGAAGAAGAACAAAAATAAAGCTCACAGGTTTAAAAACAAGGTGAAGATGCACAAAGGCCTGCTATCTTAAGGGAGAAATGAGATTTATGGAAAACAAGGTGAAGATGCACAAAGGCCTGCTATCTTAAGGGAGAAATGAGATTTATGGAAAGTAAATTTAAATGAGTGCCTGCAATCCCATGAAATTTTTATTGTGTGTTAATATAAAATTATATTATCTATTATACATATATAATAAAAAATGTTGTCATTTGAAAAGATAGATTTAATGACTATAGAGAATAATATTTAATAAAATGAATCTTGGTGAAAAGACAAGAATGAGTAGGTGATGCTTCGAAAAAATCCAACGGTGATTGAGGGTGGTCGTACTCAGGAGGTCATAGGGGGTGGTAGGTGGCGGCGAAGCGAAGAGGTAGAGGTTTTGGGCATGTGGCTTGCTCTCTCTCTCTCTCTCTCTCTCTCTCTCTCTCTCAAGCTGTGTGAAGGTGGTGGGCGACCGCTTGTCGACCTCTCCCTTTCTATATACTTGTGCTCGTCTATTATCTTGCTCAAGCTCCTGTAGGGACACGCACTAAGAGAAGGATGCAGGCAACGGTGGAGGGGGACACGAAGGGACTAGGGAGGCAAGGGTGCAGGCGACGGGTCTCTCTCTCTCTCTCTCTCTCTCTCTCTCTCCTATGAGTCTCATCTCAGGGAGCTCAGTCATGTGTGGCAAGGCCTGATGAAGTTTAAAGGGCGTGAAGGCTACGAGTTAGCGAATGCCTGCTATGAGGACGATGTTGTAAAATGAGGTTGCGAGGCAAGGTTGCTATTCCGATGAGCTGCAGATGGTTGAGGGCAAAGGTTGGTGAGGCATAGGCGACGCAAGGGGGGTGGGGAAGAGAGAATCTCAGGAGGGAATCTTGAAAAATATTGGGTTTTCTTTAAAGTTATGCCAGATGGGTATGTAGGAGAAAGCAGTGGTAGTCGAATTCATTCAATGTACATGAGTACATATACAATTGAGAAATATGCATATACACACATGGAAAGGCATGCATGCACATGATTCATAAATACATACACATACATATATACTTGAAAAATATGTCACCACATGGAAACACATGCATGCACACGGTTTGTAAATACATGCACATACATATACATGAAAATCATGTATTTGATACCCCTCCCGTTGTCTCTCCGTGTTTGTTGTGTGATCCCCCCCCCCCCCCTTCTTTCTCCCAACGCACACACATACAATTTCAAGCTTTGTTATGTGATACGCTTCCCCTCCCCCCCCCTCTCCCTCCTCTGTCTCTCTCTGACTCTCAACACACATATTCGTATAATTCATACACACACATTTACACATAAAAAATGATCTATATAAGACGTTTTGTGTGTTTGTGCGTGTGTTGACATGTACAATGTTCACATATGTTAGAAATATCAATAAACATTAATAGTTTCATTCAAAAACTAATAGTTCATATTATCAAGACTCAACTACAACTAATAGTCATGAAGGCAGCACAGCCATGGATGCTCGTAACAATCAAGCTGTCACAATATTCTGCAAAATGAACCGGTGCTACCAAGAATGGACTTTGACAATTAATACTGACAATCAATTTTACACTTGAGATTTCTCTCAAAACAAAATTACAGGCAATGCCTTCGTCTTCACCTGACGGCCTTGTTAAGAGATAATCAAGGATCTAGACTAGTACCAAGTCAAAAGCCTAGAAGTGCTACACCCCAAACAAGAGATAATCAAGGATCTGGACTAGTACAAAATCAAAAGCCGAGATGTCCTACCCCTCAGTCAACAAAGATATTGAGCACGCATATGCCACAAGCCTGTAGATAGCTGCAAGTGACTTCGTAGATACTATAGCAAGGGCATGCGTCTACATAAACAAGATGGTTATAGAACATATGAAGAGAAAATGCCATGTGCAGGGAGTTGCTGCCAAGGTGCAAGCACTTGAACCATCAAAACACGATGATCCAAATATCAAGAGTCTATGGAGATCAAGGCAAAAATAAAGAAAGCTCAAGAGTTGGAAAATGAGCTGGCGGGTCTTTTGATCAACGTTGCAAACAATTATAGCATACAAGATCATATTTTACATTCCAAGTCACTATGGCCATGTCACACACAAGCAATCGAAAGTATTTTTGACTGACAGAACCATTAGAAAACAACACTTTTCTTCTCAACTTGTCACATGAGTGGACGACATTACAAGCAAAATATAATGTGGAAGCCATGTCATGAGCTTGCCTTGCAAATAGACAACCCTCCCATGCTACCCACTCCTCGTCCATAGATAACCACCGCTCACTAATTACCCATCTTGCGAGATGCTATCTGCTTTTTGCTTTGCAAAGACTAGCTTAGGCACCGCTTGCGTGTGACGTAACCTTCGCACTTGCGAATGTGCAACAATTTTTCCACAAGGCCACTTACCTAGGTCATCCCAATTCACCCATGGCCAAAAACCATGTGCACCACGAGCCTACATTACCTCTTATAAATATGCAACATGTTGCTACAAATTTTAGGCATTTTGCTAGATAAAATGAAATGGGATATACTGTCCAAATCCACACCATTTTAATTATAAGGCTTGCAAATTCAAAGGGTATAAAAATCACACATTCCCCATTCATGCTCTTGATGAAGATGGCAGACTCAATTTTCGGTGCAATCCTAGCAAGAAAATGCAAAACTCATTGAAATTATGACAAGGACAATAGCCTTTCTCCCAAAAAGGGAGAGAGTAACTTCATGTCTATCTTAAGAGTCCTTGCATTGACAACAAGGCATTGTGTATTCAATAGGTCCAACCAATTTCTGATTTGGGTTGAATTTTAAGGGATGAATATCATTGCAAGGTGTAAAGCACTTCACCGTTATTGCACTACATGCATAATTGCAACCCTAAAATTGAGTGTTGAAGCCTTCAATAACTAGGAAGTTAATTAGACTCCACCCTACAGTTATCTTCACAAAGAGAATCATCCAATAAAGGGAACAATGCTATGTAAAAGCCTTTGGTAGATTGCAATTGAACCAATGAGATCTATTAGGTTTTTCATGTAAACTTCTTGTGCTCATGTGGATGCAAGGGAAGCCTATAACAAAATAGGCCTCAGAAATATTCATATGACTGCAAATAGCTTAAAGGAAAACTAATGCACATGAGTCACTTTCACACTCCACCTAACACAATTGAACTCAAAAAGAGCAAGTACATTGTCGCACAGCAAACTCAACTTCAATTCAATCACTACACAATTATGCATGTCCCTATATACTGACTTATACTCCTCATGGAAGAGGACGAGCGCAGATAGTGCTTCTCACCTCATTCCTAAGCTACATATCAACAAAACCGTATGTCCCAGGAAGCTTCAAATCTTACGTGCTAATATCGATTGCACAATGACCAACAAACACTACACTAAAGAAAAACACCCAATATAAGCTGAGGTAGATGTTCTATACAATTATTGGAGAAGACCACAATCCCCACATACATATATAGTCTACTCCATCCAAGATATTCGTTCTTAAACAAGTGATAAAATCACAAGGCCTGCCATTCAAGTAATGCACTTATGCACTTAAGACTAAAAGCAAAAGCAAATGAATGATACTTAAACTACATTAATGTTTCAAAGATTTTATATAGAAAATAAAAAAATATGATGAAGAATGGAGAGTGTTTTGTGTTTTGTTCAGAAGGCCACACTTTGGCTTGCTATGCAATTGAAATGACACTATGACTTGCAATATGCTCACTGTGATTGAGATGCCAGCTTGAGAGAGAGAGAGAGAGAGAGAGAGAGAAGAAGAAAAAGAAGGAGAGTTTTAACGTCGTAGGAATCCCAAGAGACCTTAAAGATCTAGCCGACAAGGAGAGTTGAACTCAAGACCTGTTATTCAAGAAAGAGAGAGAAAGAGAGAAGCCTCTTTTTACAAGTAAATCAAAATGGAAACTCCTTTGTATATACCCCCCTTTCTCCCGATAGGAAGTGCCAACAAAAGATAAGTACCATTTTACATGTCCTCCCAATGGCTTCCATCCCATTAAAATTGGAAGGGAAGACATGGGATATGCAGTCCTGGACCCTTCCTAAATTGATAAAGCTAGTCCTCCTATAACATCATACAAACAAAGACATCATGTCTAATACACATCTTGCAATGGCATCAAAACCTGTCTCCACAAGTGAATGTTTAGGAATGACCACAACAAATCAATCAATTGCTCCATGAGATATTTAATCTCTATAATAAAAACATCAATTTTGTGCCTCTTCCATAACCTTGGACTCTGAATGTTTATGTAGATACACAATTTCTGCCTTATGATGACCTGCATGCAGTTTCTCTAAGTATAATGCAAATAGACATACAACAATAGCCCGCCAACTGTGAGCACATAGCTAAGTACTATGACCTTAATTAAGGGAGGAGAGTGCAACCACAGATCAGGAGAGCACAAGGTGAAGCACACATGGCGATGCCTTCAAAGGTACCAAGTGTGAAGAAAGGACTGGCTTGACGAGATTTTGTAACTCAAGCCAAATAAAAGCGAAAAACTACCAACAGCATGCCATAGTTGTACAAAGCATTGGCCAAGTAGTAGGGGACACCAATAAATTTTAATGCCAAACTAGCACAAGATTTAGACATTTTCTCATGTAGGAAAATGGAGTTTTTTTCAGTGTTTTCATACAATGCATAACATTATGAGCTTCTTCTCGAGAGGCACCACATACCTAGCTAGGTACGATTGGGGGGAGGGGACCGCCGGCCCGATTGGGGGGAGGGGACCACCGGGCCGGCGGTCCCCTGCCCCCAATCGTACCTAGCTAGGTATGCGATGCCTCCCTCCCAGAAGCTCATGATGTTAAGGTAAGTCACAATGTGAGAATTATTGTGAGAACCTGTCCAAAACTTCTTGTGTAGAGCGAATCAGAAAAGATGCCCTTAAACATCAACCGTAGATAGTCCTTGAGACACCAGTGGGAGGATCTGCATCCGAGCCACGACTCTCTCTCTCTCTCTCTCTCTCTCTCTCTCGTGCAAGGAAGGAGCGATTAGAGGGGAGCGCTCTCACCCTCTCTCTTACTCTCTCACGCTCGCAGCTTGTAGCCTATCAACCTGTATGTCTCTCTCTTTCTCTCTCTCTCTCTCTCTCTCTCATTCATCCATCTTATCAACCAGATCGTAGTTTCGCTCGTCTTTTGTCTGTTGCAAGACACATCAAGGGGTTGAGTGTAGACCTGGTTGTCTCTCGTCTAATATCTACCACATCATGGGATTGAGAACAAGGAGAATTGAGTTCATAGGGGGTCGAGGGTTGAGAGGGCATGGGGTGCCGAGACAGGTGCAAGGTAGCAAATAGAAGGCACGCAGGGCGAATGGGTATGAGGGCATTTTTAGGAATCTACAAGCTATCAGAGTAATTTTTTTAAACACGGAGCCAATAATAGCAGGTAGCAGTAGTAGGCCGATTAAGTGACATCCTCAAATGACAAAAAAACAGGAGGAGAGCACCCACTGGAAATAGAAGGATGCAGATATAAGGCATGTTATATGATGATCTTAATGAAAAAAGTGCAGGCAAGATACCCATGTCTGCCATGCCTAACACCTGGAATGAGTTGTTGCTCATCTCTGTCGCAAATAACCCCACATGAAAGTGTTGCCCCCAGTTCCATCCACCATTGAAGCCGCCAACCACAACCTCTTTGCCAAAATCGAGTAAAACCCAGTATCCCATTCGCTTCGCACCATGTCAAAGGCACCAGTCCCTCCTAGTTTAGGTAAAACATATGACAACCCCACCAAAACACCAACACCATGGCTTTTGGAAAAGATCTCTTAAGCTACTCCACTTCCCCTGCCAAGGTGCTTGCATTGTCCCAAAAGTTGAGATTCCAAAGGAGAATATTCATAAAGATTTGCCAGTCTATATTTTGCAAGTCGACGCCCAGCCATCTGGATGGTTCTCATCTTGGAATAGCCTATCCTAATAACAAAAGGAAGAAAGCAGGCAATCCCTATAGTGACCATCCACCAGCCAACAATCGTCAAACCCTTATAGTTGAGGTAAGTCAAGAGGCATGTGAACACAAAGCACCCAACAATGCGACCCCATCCTGACCCAATAGTGGGCAAGATGGGTTGAAGGTAATCAAGGCAAAGAATGGGATATGTTGCATTCTATATATATTTTGCAAGTGAACGCCCAGCCATCTGGATGGTTCTCATCTTGGAATAGCAAAACCTATCCTGATAAAAAAAAGTAAGGAAGCAGGCCATCCCTATAGTGACCATCCACGAGCCAACAATCATCAAACCCTTATAGTTGAGGTAAGTCAAGAGGCCCGTGAACACAAAGCACCCAACAATGCGACCCCATCCTGACCCAATAGTGGGCAAGATGGGCTGAAGGTAATCAAAGCAAAGAATGGGATATGTTGCATTCTATATAATTCCAGTTGTCCATTTCCACCAACCTCGAAGAAAGCCCCAAAAGGGCCCAAATGCAGCCGAGGTCCAAAGGATGTACCCACTATTCTCTGGGAGTGTTGTGGCCATCTCTGCTGGGCTTTCGCATGCTCCATATAAAAGGGAGATATAAGGAGGCCAAGAAGGGCCAACAACTTGGACATCATGCTGCTCTGTACTGATAGGCCCTCATGACACTTAAAAGAATATTAGGAAAATTAGGGGAAAAACAATGAGCTTCCAAGGAGGTATGGCTCAAAGAGCCTTTTCGTAATAATCATCCATTGAAATGAGCAAGCTCATTAAATCTCTATTGCCTTGTACTTTTCCATTTTCGATTCAAATTGCACTAGAAAGCATGTGATAAGGAAAATTTCTTCTACTTGAACTCAAATGGGGTCTAATACAATTTCTTGTAAGCTTAGCAGATTGTTATTAACATGAGTCATGTGAATGGATAATACCATTCTCATCATCTGCTTCTGTTCTACTGGATTTCTCCACCTTCACCAAGGCAGGTTTGAGCAGTGCGAAATATACCAACCAGGCAACAATTCACTCTTGGATGAGTAAACGCTGAGAAGTGAATACATCAGAATTGTTTAACATTTTAGCCAGCTCTACATAGACAAAAATTCTTGTTTAGACTACTTCCTAACAAGATTAGCGCACATGCAAATTGAAAGAGCAGAAGACCCAAATGCACAAATTGTAACAAACTCAACAAGAAGAGATACTTACAGACACACTGGATCTGCTTCATCTCGATGAGTTCCAAGCACTCCCGCTAGTTTTGTGCAAAAAAAATTTAACAACAAAAAATTTCCATGTATTAAAGTATTTGTCCCATCCTAAGGCTCAGTAGGAGAGAGAGAGAGCAGCCAGTCAAGGCAGAGTACAATTGTCGGAGCCGAGCCCCAAGAACAAATTGCCATAGCCATCAGCAGGGAGTTATGGCCAGGAAGATAGCAAGATGGGGATAGAAATAATCAGCTCCATAGTTGGAAGATGCATCACAGCTGATTGATCGACGACGAAACAAACGAATGTCATCAAACCATTGTCGCCTCTCATTGTCAAACCCTTTTCAAATATAATAAAAACAATGTTGATGTTGTTGAAGCGGTCGGGCTCAAATCCTTGATCATTCCATTAGCAAGAGTAGTCGGATGTTGTGGTTGCGACTCAGAAGGCACCTTTGCATCGCAGGTTTACATAAACACATCGTGACCTTAGGATTTGTAGCTGTTGTGAGGGTAGGCTGTGTATATAGGCTCATGATGCAAATCAAATGGAAATGACTGGTAGCCCTGCAGAGATGGCGAGCAAGGAGGGCGCCGACAAGGTTGGCAAACAGAACGAAAAGCACAAAAGCAGGCTGCAACAAAAAGAAAAAACGTGGAGAGAGGACATAAGAGAAGGAAGAAGAACCTCACAGCCGGAGATGAGCACGGAGATGGCCACAACGAATATGAGGTTGAGGGCGGGTGGTTGGGGCTTCAACCACATGGGCGGCGTCAAGTCCCTCAAGGCCCAAATCATCGGCCTCGGCCATGCCATGCACTACCTGTGCCTTCCCCTCATCCCCGACACTGTCCATGGTTGCTTTGTTCTCCTTTGCACCTAGACTCTGACAGTGTCCCTTGCTCGCAACACCCTGCATTCAAGATCCAGAGTCCCATCTTCCGCTCGAGCGTACCTGAAAAGAGACACAGATAGACCTGCAAAGCCTCAACATAAGTGAGATAAATATCTAGTGTGTAATTCGAAAAGCATTTGGCCGAGGAGGTAGGACGCATAGAGCATTGGTGTATATGAGGCTAACACGGGAGAGAGAGGTGCAGATATCGTGCGGGGAGAGAGGGAGATGGCAAGCGGAGCTCTGCCTGCACCTATGGCGAGGGGTGAAGTGTTTACAGAGGGCATAATGATGATTTTTTAGTGCTCCGTTCCTTTCCTTCCGATTTCCAAGATTACCTAGGAATCATACACACTAATTAATTACAATTAATTACAAGAGACTGCCCACAACTTCAAGTCACGGTCACAAGTCCCATAGCTATAGAAGTAAATGTTCACTACTTATGTCCACAGTCCAATAAAACAACAGATACAGCTGTGCAATTTTTGAAAAATACACAAAGGTTTTTTAAATGAGTGCCCACTATCTTATTTCAACTAATCAACATTTTCAACTTATCAAAAAATTCTTGAAAATATAACTTAATATTTTTTCTATTTTAGTTAACAAAAAGAGAAAGCATCGCTATAGCCTTTGTCCTTTGGGCAGGTCAAAAAACAATTTGATGCTTTAGAAGATGTTCATTAGTCCATAGAAACATGGCCACACATAGCAACATGTGTATCCAAATTAAGATGTGAAGACAAAACCTTATAGTTAATGTTTGTCTATGTAGAAGTCACATGTTTGGGTAAAAAAGGAAATGGTTGAGCCTCAAAGAAACTCGCACATGACTACAAAAACTAGACGTCATCTAGTCTTGAAACAAAATTATAAAACTTAGTTCTATTGGATACAATCTCTGAAATCACCATAAGAATGATATTATACTTACATGACAAATGCAAACAGCAAATCTCTTAGAGCTTGACAATAACCATATATCTTGTTTACAAGATGTCATATTGATTGCCAATAAGAGAAATTCATCTCTATCAATTCTCAATAAAAGAAATTCATTTCTATTCTCCAAACACCAAAAGAATATCAATGAAGATAAACACAAACTCAAGAAGAGAAATGCATGCAAGTCCACAATTTCACAAGCTCTGAATGTCGCTTGCCAATCACACAACTTTAGCCGAACACTTGTATAATCTCATAATTTGGCCTACAAACAAAGCTAAAAAATCATAAGTTGACAATGAAATTGATGTAACAACCTGCATAAACTCAATGCCAATACGCAACATCAGATTGCATCGAAGCCACCTCTGCATATTCAAGTTCACATGCATACAACGTAAAGAAATAAAAAGAAATGATATTCTATGCATGTGAGAAATGAGTAAAAAAATGTCATATACCTCCTTTAACCACATAGAAACAATGGGAGCATAACCTTCGGTACTCAAGTTGGCTCACATTAAATCGATGGATGTCCTTGCAACAACAGAATTTCCTGCAAGGGAATCACAATGACTCCAACACATGAGGTACCTATCACATCACTCGATAACAATGGGACACTTACTCTGTTTAGATTCAATTTTAGGAAAAGTATACACACCAGTAACCCACGTGACAAAACAAGTGACAAGGAGATACAACCTCAATTCAATAATCAAGGGGATGATGTGCTCACCACAACATACTTGCACGCAAGTTGAAGTTTGCTTGTTGGAGCATAGACGATGGCTAAGATGAAGGGGAAAATGGCTGGTGCATGTTGTGGATCACATATATCAAGTACATTAAGCAGGACAAACTGCCGAAAGACATCAATTTGGAAGGCACTAATCCACCTGCTGCAGCAGAAAGTGAGCTACATCTACATTATGTGATTGAAAGCTAGATTAAATAATAGAAGTTGTGTCTGTTTTCGAGGAGAGTTGACTTAACATAACAATGCATCAATGCACAACACCTGATGGGGCACCGAGGGGTCCATTACGTTGCTGCAAATCTTCTCTACTTCCACAAAGATGCAGACATGCCATGCAACTTTTGATGTTGATCCGCCTGCTCACAAGATACCCATGCACCAACTGTTGTCAATCTAGCACATGCGATTGTCACACCCAGGTAATGCTTATCAACTCAATTAGCCTAAACAGCTTGTGAGCAACACTTTTCCCACGCTCCACTCAGACACCCAGTAATGAAAAGAAGATACATTTCTAGAAATCCCCTTGACGATCAATTTATCAAATGCTTCTGTAATTGATACAGAGCTCTGTCAAGGACGTCAATTGCTTTGAGAGCGTCCAAAGCTTTCCCTCTTTCCTCACAACATTTATTTTGCACTACTCTCATAGCCCGCACACTCACCTTACTGAAAGTGATGCACTTAGCTGGCTCATGTCCCTCTCTTCTCAACTCATCTCAAGGTGGGCATCATCTTCCTAGACTACAAAAACTGCTTTTGTGGGAGAACAACGTCACAGGCATCATCCCTCGCAGCTTGGGTAATTGCACGAGCCTTGTTGATATGGACCTCGACACAAACGAGCTCTCAAGCCACGTCCCCGTTGTGATCGGCTTTTTGGGAAAGCTTCACAACCTATTGCTAGACAAAACATGCTTGTAGGAGCTATTCCAGCTAGTTTGGGCATGTGCAAGAACCTCATACAGCTAGGCTTGTATGCAGACCAACTAACATGTGCAATCCCGAAAGACTTGGGAAATTTAACGAGCGTTACAACTCTATTGTTGCATCAGCACCAGCCTTGTTGATCAACACAAACCAGCTCGTAGGCCACATCCCAGTGACGGGAGCAAAGCGAACCCCGAACCCCGACAGCCTCTAAAACACCGGGGACCGAATGGCGCGCCTCAAGCCTGTCATGGTAAAGCAAACAGGGGGCACCACCTAGCTTCAGTGGCTAGGACGCAAACAACACACCACCATAACAAAGTTTTCATCCAAGAGAGATGGATGCTTGGGAGTAATGATGAAGAGAAAAGGGAATGAGATCGAGAGAGAGAGAGAGAGAGAGAGAGAGTGAGGGAGGGGGTATAGCGGCTTAGTACTTAGGCACCACAAAAGGATGGCGAATCCGCACACCCTTCACACATACACAAGCTCACTCCAAACACAAGACTAGGTGGCGATTCCGCACACCTCACATGGGCAAAACATTGCAAGAAAACATACTCACAAAACCTCAAGCTTTATTTAGAGAATAAGGCGATGAAATGGGGAGCATAGAGTAGGGGAATGAGAAGGGAGAGCGTGGTAAAGCACATGGCGGATAGGTGGGAGTTGATGGCGAAGACTCGTACGAGGGTTATGGCCATCATCCTTCATTTAGTTTCCCTTCATCTTCCATAGCCCAAGGGTGTAGAGGTCATGCTCAAGACGAGCATGGTGATTGCGGTGATGGTGATGGTGTGGGTGTGTGTGTGTGTGCACTATGCACACACAATGCATAGTGTACTCTTTGGTGATGGTGTGTGTGTTTTTGTGTGATGGTGACCCCTCTTTATATAGGGGAGGAGGGGGGAGAAATTCTAGAATTTAGAAATGAAGAAATCATTATCTACATAGGCCATGTGACTGTGGGCTCCACTTGTCTGGCTGTGTGTATATGTGCCAGAACAGCAGTCTCATGAGAGAGACTAAGAGAGAGAGATGGGTGAATGGAAAAAAGAGAGGTGACATGGAGAATAAAGTAACTACAAGAGGGGAGAGAGGGGAGTGTGTTCAGAGGTGAATCTATGTGCAGATGTGTGTGAACACAAGAAAATCAGGTAACCACTGGGTGGGGATGGGTCTGTGGGCACCTTTTTCAGTGAAACTGAGTGTGTGTGAGTGTGGGGGAGGCCATCTGGCTACAAGACAAGAGAGATTTTGAATTTTAGAGAGAGGGGGGGGTATTTGGATCATGGGAGAGTGTAGGAGAGAGAAAAGGGGGGGTGGGGTATACTGTTTTGGAAGATAGGAGAGGTGGCATGTGAGTTAGGGTGCATTATTGGTAAGGGCAGGGGGTGGGGTAGCTTCAAGGGAGAGAGAAAGGAGAAAGGACAAGGGGAAGAGAGAGGGGGTTGACCTTTTGAGTGGAGGAGAGGAAAAGGGACACCCGGCGGGGCAACAGTGAAGAAAAAGGAGGCAAGGTGGGGATGGGCTACCCCGCAGGCATGAGGTGGCCTATTTTACCTTTCTTATATATTTACATAATCATACTTTATTTTTTTCTTACTTTTTTCAATGCTTTTTATCACTCCCTCCCTAAGAGGGGGTTTTCATGGGGTGGGGACGAGAGAAGAGGGGTATGGGAGCTTGGCTTGTGAAAAGCCCCCATCATTAGCCCTCCCCTTTTGGCTAGAGACATTCATGTCTCTAGCTCTGTTTCTTCTTTCGCTTAGCTGTAGGATCCGATATCGAGTTGCCTTCTGAACTAGCCATTCCATTTGGCCATTGGCGAGATTTCTGGGATATTCATGAATCTGTAACAGGTCCGAGTGATAACTTGCTCCTTGGAATAGTGTCGGTTGATTAAAGGGGAAGCCCATGGCTTCCAGAACTTTGTGCCAATGTCCTCCTGGATCCCAAGTGAAAAATAGGATCATTGTTTGCAGTGTCCGAACAATAAAATTTGCATGCCAAATTGGATCAAATTTGTAACCACCAGTAGCGAGAGGGGAAATGAGCATCTTGGCTCCTACAAAGACGGAACTGAAAATTATGATTCCCAAGAGTGTACCAAGAATCCACCATATATGGCCGCCTTGTTGGTGTGGTGAGCTCAAGTTGTCTTCAGAGTCGTGCTTACTGCCATTAGAAAAAACTGCAAGCATATCATGCTTCTTTTGGGTGTGCTCAAACATGTCAGCTTCCTTTACTGATGCTAATAGCAAGCCACCTACCTTGCGGCTTAAATTCAAGCGTAATCCACTTACCTTTCTCCAAAGAGAGGATGCACTATTTGTAAAAAATTGTACCAAATTGCGAATAAGGTCTTCATTCTTGCATTCTATCAGGCTTTTGTCTATCCATGGCTCCTTTGCTCTTATCTCCATGCTGATCTTCTCTCTATATGTTAGAGCAGCTAGCCATAGCCATAGGTCTGATGCATCCCATGCAAACACAATGTTGTGTTGTGGAGGAGTTTGGAACATCCTTAAAAGGTTGGTAACATATTGATCATCAAACTTACTCTAAACACCCTCACATAAACTGGAGGCATTACCCATATCCAAGTTTATAACACCCTTCAGTAGACTAGAGACATTACCCATCTCCAAGTCTATAACACTACACAATAAAGTCTTGCTCGGCTGCCAAGCCTCTGGAGCAATAGCCAACTCCAAACCTTCAGTCATACTTACCTCTTCGTTATGGTCCTCAAGTGAAACTGCCTTGATGCAAGATTCCTTTAGCTTGCTACACTGTCCTGGGTCCATGCTGGTGCACAGGCTTCCGTTTTCAAAGCCCTCCCCTTTGCTTGATATGTTGCCCACCTTCTGCAAAGCCTTGCTAGCAGGCTGGTCTTCCTCTTCTCTTGTATCTTTCATGCCCTTTGCATTCCTCTTACTCTGACGAGGCCTAATCAACACTTTACACCTTCTTATCCTTACTGCCCAATGTTGTCGATTGATCTCTTTGGTGCATATTTCATTCAAGGTTAAAGATGTACTCACATTTGTAACACAATTTTCTTGGCTTACCTCCCCCACCTGGGTAGCATCTTTTGATTCTTTAACCTCTTGTTCCACTGCTTCAGTTCTTTGAATAGTCTTCTTACTTGATCCTTCTTCCGTTGCACTCATCTTGACCTCTTTTGCAAGACCAATGATACTTGGTGTGCGGGTACCAATTGGTGGTGGGCGTAGGATGATTGTAAGTGGTGATTGTGGCGGACGTAGAATTTGTGTGGGTGGGGCTGGTGCTCGGGGTGGGGGTGTTCTTTCTCTAGGGGGTGACAATTGGTTCCTCCTACCTTCTCTATTATAGTTTTGTTGTGGTTTGGGACAGTAGTACATACCGTGACCATCTTCTCCGTAGTTGTAGCAGTGATACTCCCTGTTTTGTCGTCGTGCTCTTCCGGGGTCTTGATCTCTTTCTTGACTCCTCCCTTGCTGTATTAAGTGGACAGAAAAATTCTGCAGTTGGTCAGTAATATGGGCCAACATATCTTGTTGGTCATCTCTTACCCCAAGAGCCGGTGGTGGTGGTGGAATGGTGGTTGTCGTAGTTGTTGGTCGACGCGATGTTTCTGATTCTGTTGACTCGATTTCTTTGGCTTTCATTCGTAGCTTCTTGTCTTTAAGGCGAGCAATCTCAACGGCTAACTCGTACGTAGCCGAGAATCTACCTTTCACCTTCTCCTTGAGAAGCGGCCATAAGCCATGCGTGAACCGATCTTTTTTTAGGAAATCGGGTGCAGCTTCCCCCCTAGCCAGTGACTCAACCCACCGTTCCCACAAATTTGGACTCATAGGTGGCATATTCTATAAGACCCTCTTGCTTCAAGTCTCTCAACTTGTCCCACAACTTTTCTGAAGTGGTACCTCCCCCAAAGCGCCTCTTAAAAGCGGTTTTTAAGGGTTCCCAGTCATCCTTGGTTGCTTGTGGAAGTGCATTGTACCATGATCTAGCTTTTAGCTTCATGAGATGCTTAAAGATTCTAACCCGGGATTCATCCGTATCTTTGTTGCTCACTACACATGCTACTTCAAAGTCATCTAGGAAGTCTGCACCCAAATCCTCCCCCTTCTTTCCTTTAAATGTTGGAAATGCTACACTTGCCATGATTACTGAGAGAGAGCTAGAAAGAGACACTGCTTAACTTGCAAAAGTTTTTTTCTTCTTTACAAGGAGGCGTGTATACCCTCTTATACTAGGACATAGATTAAAACTTCGAACGGTACATTACCTTGTACCAAAGGTAAGACAAATGGTTGATCTGATGCCAGAACCTCCAAAAACCGCTCCCCACCCGGCATGGTGTCAATGACGTGCTGGTAGTGAGTCTTCAAATCCAGTATTAACTAGGACATAGATTAAAACTTCGAACGGTACATTACCTTGTACCAAAGGTAAGACAAATGGTTGATCTGATGCCAGAACCTCCAAAAACCGCTCCCCACCCGGCATGGTGTCAATGACGTGCTGGTAGTGAGTCTTCAAATCCAGTATTACCTTGATTGAGTGTACACGTGTTGGTATGTGTGATCTGTCTTGAGGTAGGTTGTACTGATTCATGTGAAGCTTAGAGGTGCTTAGTCACTGTCCAAGCTTGTGGGAGAGGGTGGTGTTCTTTCCTGAAACAAACTCAGTAGATCCCTAGTTTCTCTAGTGAGAGTGTGAGCCAATGATTCCGTTATCTGTGTTGCAGTATCAGGTGCGACTTGAAAACTGACTGTGATAATTACCTCGGTGACTTGAGTTACCCGATTCTCAAAGTAGAATAGTGTTGATTCTCTATTGTGTAGAGCTCCTTCCATTTTGTTGTTGTGGGTTGGTTGTAGGTTGCGGACATGGTTTCGACCTTCTCCTTCTTCTTCTTGGCACTTGGCCTATGTATATCCACTGGGTTTGGCGTGTTGGTTGACTCTCCCATTGCAAATGGATTACCGTTACGCCTGGCACTCGAGCTTCGATGGAGATGTGGAGTTCGTCTAGTTGTGCTTGGAGCTCTTCTTCTTCTGTCGTCCAATTAGCAAATCCTACTAGCCATTCATCCATTTACAATAGTTTAGGGGTTTCAGTCTTGTAAACTGAAGGGTTTCATGAAAAGATCCTCGGTGGGGGCACCAAATGACGGGAGCAGAGCGAACCTCGAACCCCGACGGCCTCTAAAACACCGGGGACCAAATGGCGCGCCTCGAGCCTGTCATGGTAAAGCAAACAGGGGGCACCACCTAGCTTCAGTGGCTAGGACGCAAACAACACACCACCATAACAAAGTTTTCATCCAAGAGAGATGGATGCTTGGGAGTAATGATGAAGAGAAAAGGGAATGAGATCGAGAGAGAGAGAGAGAGAGAGAGAGAGAGAGAGTGAGGGAGGGGGTATAGCGGCTTAGTACTTAGGCACCACAAAAGGATGGCGAATCCACACACCCTTCACACATACACAAGCTCACTCCAAACACAAGACTAGGTGGCGATTCCGCACACCTCACATGGGCAAAACATTGCAAGAAAACATACTCACAAAACCTCAAGCTTTATTTAGAGAATAAGGCGATGAAATGGGGAGCATAGAGTAGGGGAATGAGAAGGGAGAGCGTGGTAAAGCACATGGCGGATAGGTGGGAGTTGATGGCGAAGACTCGTACGAGGGTTATGGCCATCATCCTTCATTTAGTTTCCCTTCATCTTCCATAGCCCAAGGGTGTAGAGGTCATGCTCAAGACGAGCATGGTGATTGCGGTGATGGTGATGGTGTGGGTGTGTGTGTGTGTGCACTAGGCACACACAATGCATAGTGTACTCTTTGGTGATGGTGTGTGTGTTTTTGTGTGATGGTGACCCCTCTTTATATAGGGGAGGAGGGGGGAGAAATTCTAGAATTTAGAAATGAAGAAATCATTATCTACATAGGCCATGTGACTGTGGGCTCCACTTGTCTGGCTGTGTGTATATGTGCCAGAACAGCAGTCTCATGAGAGAGACTAAGAGAGAGAGATGGGTGAATGGAAAAAAGAGAGGTGACATGGAGAATAAAGTAACTACAAGAGGGGAGAGAGGGGAGTGTGTTCAGAGGTGAATCTATGTGCAGATGTGTGTGAACACAAGAAAATCAGGTAACCACTGGGTGGGGATGGGTCTGTGGGCACCTTTTTCAGTGAAACTGAGTGTGTGTGAGTGTGGGGGAGGCCATCTGGCTACAAGACAAGAGAGATTTCGAATTTTAGAGAGAGGGGGGGGTATTTGGATCATGGGAGAGTGTAGGAGAGAGAAAAGGGGGGGTGGGGTATACTGTTTTGGAAGATAGGAGAGGTGGCATGTGAGTTAGGGTGCATTATTGGTAAGGGCAGGGGGTGGGGTAGCTTCAAGGGAGAGAGAAAGGAGAAAGGACAAGGGGAAGAGAGAGGGGGTTGACCTTTTGAGTGGAGGAGAGGAAAAGGGACACCCGGCGGGGCAACAGTGAAGAAAAAGGAGGCAAGGTGGGGATGGGCTACCCCGCAGGCATGAGGTGGCCTATTTTACCTTTCTTATATATTTACATAATCATACTTTATTTTTTTCTTACTTTTTCCAATGCTTTTTATCACTCCCTCCCTAAGAGGGGGTTTTCATGGGGTTGGGACGAGAGAAGAGGGGTATGGGAGCTTGGCTTGTGAAAAGCCCCCATCACCAGATAAGATCAGGTTCTTGAGAAAGCTTCAAAGCTATTCCTCAGAGAAAACAGGCTGGTGGGAGCTATTCCAGCTAGTGTGGGCAATTGCAAAAGCATTACAGAAATTGAACTTGAATCAAATGAGCTCTCATGTTCCATCCCTAGAAAGCTAGGCCAGTTGGCCCATCTTCAGTGTTTGAGACTTTGGCAAAACTACCTTCATGGAATCATCCCCAAATCCTCTGGCAATTGCACAGAGCTTATGACACTTGGCCTCGCCTACAACCAATTGAGCGGTTCTCTTTCAACTAAGATCATGAACTTAAAGAACCTACAAATACTAATTAAACCTGGACGAAAATTGCCTTTCGAGTTTTCAAGCTATGTCCCCTGATCTAAGCTTGAGCAATGCTACCAGTCTGTTTCAGCTATCCATGGGTTCAAATCGCATTGGTGGCAGAATCGCTAGAGCTTGGCCAACTCGATCACCTTGCTGGAAAACGTCATGCACGACCTGGGAGGCAAGAGAAACAGTGCATGGTTGGGCGCTCTGCTGGAGGTAAGGTGGAATGGTGGACGAAGCTTCGCATCAGTCTTGTCTGTTGAACGCAATACTGCACAAACAAAACTGAGCTCGCGAGTTCACCTATAGCAAAAGACTTTTATATAAAAAAAAACCCGTCCACGTGGATGGCATTGCTTGGAGGACGACTACGCTGACCCAATACTAGGGCCTTTCTTTAGCAGGCCAAAAAGGGAAGGCTTGGGTTGAGAGGCCAGTGGCACCGGGCGCAATTGCAAAAAAACGAATGTTTTTTCTTTGCCTTGGGAAACAAAGAGGGAAAAGGAAAAGAAGAGGAGGAACGATGTTTTTCGAGGGGGGTTTTTTCCTTCTTGTTGGGGGGAGGAGAAAGAGAATAAGAGAAAGAGGAAATTCTTTGTGCGCTGCGGGATGGAAGCAGGCACGAAAGGCGAATCGCCATGAAGAGGTTTGGAAGGGCGAGAGCTCTGTAGAAAAGGAAGCCAGCGAGGGCTGCCACAAGGAGGAGCTACTACGCGAGTGAGGACAACGGTGGATTTTTCGTCTAAGTGTGTACCGACGGAGTTGAGCTACGAGGGATGTGTGTGCCCCTTTGTATAAAACGGTGATGGTCATGGTGCGGCCAAGAGTAAACCATATGGGTCCTGTACATGGTTTTTTTTCTTGAAGGAGAAGCTATTATTGCCGGTTTTTGGCGTCGTCTCTCCCCCCTTCCCCCTTTCTTATTTACTCGTCTCCAGGGTGTGTGGTGCCGGTGTGTGTGAGTGTGTGCATCTCCCCGGGTCCCCTATGTGTGTGAGAGAGAAAGAGAGAGAGGTGTTGAGTTGTGGAAGAGCTGGAAGCGGGCAAGATCGTTGTTTGATGATTGTGCAAAGGATTTGTGCGTTGGGCGGAGTGCAGGCGAGGCCCTGCTAGTGTGAATCATCTTTTTTGAAGATGTTTTCGAGAGAACAGGGGTGCTGTGAATACCCTGAGCTATATAGGGGCCATTGCGTGTGTGTCGGGTGTGTTCCCCATTCCCCCTCTCCATCTTCTGGTGCCTCCACTGAGGAGCACGCTGATTGCTCCCTGGTGATACGTTTATAAGCAAAAATGTGGCAGAGTGCTACCCCAATTTTCAATGGTGATGAAGATGCGGATGAATGGCTGACAGATTTTGAGTTATTTATGCTCTCATTGAAAATGTGGAGTGATGAAGAAAAGGTGCAGAGAGTGCCGTTGGTGTTGCGAGGTAAAGCAAAGGCATGGTTCGACGGTCTAGAAGCTGCGGATAAGCAGGACTGGGCTAGTTTTCGAGAGCAGTTTCTCTGCAAGTTTTGCAAAGTGGTGTCAATTGCTGAAGCGGATGCAAAGATTAAAGGGTTGCAACAAGAAGTAAGTGGAAATTTTGATGCTTTTGTCGATAAGTTCAAAGCTTGTTGGAGTGATTTGGTTGTTGCTACCCAAGTGGTCAATGCGGATGGTTTCAAGTTGGAGAAATTCCTAGCTTGCCTATGTCCTCGAGTTCAAGATAAGGTGGATGATGAAGAGCCAAAGACTTATGCCGAGGCAGTCAGAGTTGTTCGGGTGAAGAGAAGGAAAATGAAAGGAAAGCTAGAGTTAGGCTTGTTAAAGCTTGCAGATTGTGTGCATGTTGAAGCAGTAGTTTGTTCTATGGGCAGGTCAAGGATGGTGCTAGTGATGCGAAGTGTGGAGCCTGTTAGGGTAAGGCCTATGATTGAATATGTTCCTTGGGAATTGCCTATTTGTGAGGTGTCTATGCCGATTGTGGAGGAGCTTGTCAGTGAAGATGAGCCTTTTGTTGAAGAGAGCCTGTGTGTAGAGGAGTTAGAAGATGCCAAGTGTCCAGTGCAACTTGAAGAGGTGGAGCCTGTTCTCGTGGAGTGCTTGTATGAAAGGGTAATAGATCGTGGCCGAGTTGTAGGTGCCGAGAGCTTGAGGTTGGATGGCGGAAGTGGGCATACTGATGGTCCAGCTTTTGTGGAGCAGCTAGAGGATGATGATGCTGATGTCGAATCGGCCTATGGTGAAGATGATGAGGCTACAAACTTGAGTTTTTGGGAAACGAGCGAGGAGGATAGAGATACGAGTTCGGAGACAAAATTTGAAGGGTCGATGCTGGTAAAAGTGAAGTTACCTTGCTATATGCATGAAGGGGTGGTGGTTGCCACTATGAATAAAGAGCAGGTAAGAGCGTCAAAGCTTGGGAATGAAGACTTGCAAGCAAGGGTGCTATGCGGAACAATGCTAATGACGATGCTCATCAAGGTAGCCATGGAAGGTGCTTTGATTGTACAACAGGCACATGAGTCTCTCAAGAAGAAGGGTGTTGTTGTGGCTAAGGAAGAAGAAAAGGTTGAAGAATATGGCATGCAAGATGTATTGGATTCTCATCAAAGGGAAGAGCAACTGCAATTGCCTATGGATTATACAAGTAGTTCCTTGGATACAGGTTCATTTGGCCAGGAAGGCATTGAAGATGAAGCTGATTGGGGGTTTGATCACCCACTGGGTGAAATGGATGAAGAGAAATAGGTGCTTGCTGGGAAATCTTTGACCAGAATGTAGGTGATACGAGGGTCTGTCCCTCTACAGCTGGCGGTTTCTTTGGGAGAGAAAAATTCTGCTGCTATGGTGGTGTCGACAGAGGCGAGTATGGAGGTGATTATGGAAGTGATGGTGACTGAGGTGCCTATGTTGAAAGAGTTTCTCGCTAATTAGAGTGGTCCTTTTGAACACGAAGAAAATTCCAAGGGTGTGGACTTGTTCAAGATATCAAAGGAGGTTTGTGTGTGGTGGCTGAAAGGTATGCTCATAAGTGCAGTTGTGAAGTGGGTTGTTGAGCAGGTACAGGATCTACTAGAGGAGGATCTCACTTTACATGATTGGAGGCCAGGTATACATGGTATGTTCAATGTGAATGATGATGTGCACTTGGAGAGTGGTGAGGCTTTTGGTGGTGTTTTTTGGAAGTGGATAGTATGCCAATACATGCTGGGAGTAGTGGAAGCATGCCCAGGGAAGCTTATGTGGATGATTGGCTATGTGCTGGGATGCAGCACTATGGGAGGCCGTTGCAAGTGGGTGGACGGGATCAATGTCAAGTGTTTGACCAAGGTGGTAACCATGCTATAATGCAGGGGGTTGGGCAACCCTCTTGAGCAAGTGTGGCGGATGAAAGAAGATAGATTTTGTACATATGGTTATGGTTTTGGAGTGCTTTCGGTTGCCAGTTTGGTGTTGTAGTTTTTTGACGTGCGATAAACATGTGTGTGGTTGAACAAAAATGTTCAACTAGGGGGTGGGCAATGATGGTGCAACCAAAGTTGGTCCATTCTAGGAAGTGTGCAATGCAATGATGTGTATGCTGATAGGTGCATGGTAGAGGGCTAAAGCCAGTGTGGGAGACCTCAACAGGACAGTGGCAGCGAAAATACATGCTTAAAGTTTTTTTTAAAGGCTAAGGGGGCCTCCAAAGTGAGATAATGATGATGGCAGGTCAAGGTGTGCTAGATGCGAGAAATGTGCCCTAAAAGGTGGTATTCGAGATACTTTGGACGCCCGTCCAAACGGCTCGTCAAACAGAGCCACGGTGTGAAAGATGTGCCAGTCCGAAGTTAGAAGTTTTTACAGATCTTGGACAGATAGCACAGGTACATACATGCAGACATACTCAACATCAATGGATACACGTGAAGTGTTTGAGCTATGGAGCATGCCGGTCTTTTCGGATTGCCATTCAGAGCTCACACGGGCAAGTTATGGCCTATGGAATATTTGTCGGGGGTCGCGTATGTGCTCACCGGGCCGTGTTGGTAGGTGCACCGGCATGAGTTGTTTTTAGCTCACTAGGGTTTTGGAAAATCACATGCAAGGTGGGGATTCAACCAAAACTTGTGGATCACTGATCGGAGTCATGGGTGTCGAGACGAGCCCAATTCAAGTTGGCAGGCAAGAACGGCAGAAAGAGATCCTCAAATGGCTTTTCCCATTTTTTCAGTGTGCTTTTCAAGAGCAGGAGATGGCTAGACTTGATGGCTTGTCAATCGAGATCTCAGGTAGCGAGATATAGGGGATTGATGTTGGGATCACTAGCCGGACAAGAGGGAACATGTGATCTGTTGCCAGGTTTGGAAGTGTCGTTCAAAGGCGTGTAGGGGTTGGAATGCAATGGGGCTCCAAGAGTCTCGAGTCAACAAGAGGATGTTTGGTATGGAAGGACCGAACGGGTGGTCGACAAGCATGTGCGAGTAAAAATCACCAATGCATGAAAGTGAAGACTAAAGCCTCTTTAGTTGTGAGTTGTAAATGAAAGGGAAAAGGAAAGACTGGACTTGGAAGAAGGAAAAAAATTAAGCTCACAGGTTTAAAAAAAGGGAAGGCTTGGGTTGAGAGGCCAGTGGCGTCGGGCGCCATTGCCAAAAAAAGAATGTTTTTTCTTTGCCTTGAGAAACAAAGAGGGAAAAGGAAACGAAGAGGAGGAACGACGTTTTTTGAGGGGGGTTTTTGTCTTCTTGCTCGGGGGGAGGAGAAAGAGAATAAGAGAAAGAGGAAATGCTTCGTGCGCTGGGGGATGGAAGCAGGCACGAAAGGAGAATCGCTATGAAGATGTTCGGAAGCGCGAGAGCTCTATAGAAAAGGAAGCCATCGAGGGCTGCCATGAGGAGGAGCTACTATGCGAGGTAAAGTGTGTACCAACGGAGAGTGAAAGTTCCGTGAGAGTGTGTACCAATGGAGTTGAGCTATGAGGGATGTGTGTGTCCCTTTGTATAAAATAGTGATGGTCATGGTGCGGCCAAGATAAACCATATGGGTCCTGTACATGGTTTTTTTTCTTGAAGGAGAAGCTATCATTGCCGGTTTTTGGCGTCGTCTCTCCCCCCTTTCTTCTTTGCTCGTCTCCAGAGTTTGTGGTGCCAATGTGTGTGAGCGTGTGCATCTCCCCGGCTCCCCTGTGTGTGTGAGAGAGAAAGAGAGAGAGGTGTTGAGTTGTGGAACAACTGACAGTGGGCAAGATCGGTGTGATCTCTGTTTGATGATTGTGCAAAGGATTTGTGCACTGGGCGAAGTGCAGGCGAGGCCCTGCTAGTGTGAATCATCTTTTTTGAAGGTGTTTTTGAGAGGACAGGGGTGCTGTGAATACCCTGAGCTATATTGCGGCCATTGCGTGTGTGTCGGGTGTATTCCCCATTCCCCCTCTACAACGCTCTTCAAGGAGAGCTAGACGACAGATTAAATGTCATCACCAATCTGCAGAAACAAGTCCAAGAGTTGAAAGCTGAAGCTGAACAACACCAGCTAGCAAGAGAAAAGCGGCAAAAGAAAATGGAGGAATTAGGTGAACTTCTCATGAAGTTAACAGATGCTTGCAAGACCAAGGACGAACAACTGACAAAAGTTACCAATGAACTCTTGACTACAACTCTGTCAGTTCAAAAGATTCAATTACAGTTAGATGTAGAAAATGCTTCATTACAATACTTAGAGCAGAGGATCAATGATCAGGCAACCTTCTTGCGACAGATAAGAGAAAATCCCGTAGTTGCCTCGATCAAAGGTACAGACAAAGTGTATAAAGCACTGGAAAAAAAGAATAAATATCTCGAGCTAGAGCTAAAGCTAAAGTAGTCACAACGCAGAGACCTTGCATTAATGCGGGTACAAAGAGAAGACGAGCTGCTCAAGGAGATAGCAGAGCTGAAGAGAGTTAACCAGCTACTGCAAGATGGACATCAAGAGACGCAGGAAGAAGCAGGTATATCAGAACAACCCCACATTGATATTCACTCAGTCTCTTTCACTGAGATGAAAACACAGCCAGCAGAAGGGCTAGATGGAGAAGATGAATTTCAGATACCATTAATAGAAGCAGATGAAGTGCCAATAGTCCAACTCTCAAAAGCTGAAGAAGATGCACTTAAGGAGAAGGTTACCCAGGAGACGGATGAGCAATGGAAAGCAGCGATGGATTGGGAATTGATAATTCTTCATTCTGTCAATGTTACTCAACTCACTCCCAACCAAATCAATGCACAATGGCATCAACAATCATTGCCATATCCCTTGATCAAGGTAGAGCTGCTACAGGTTAAGGAACGACTCTATAAAGACATGCAAATAGAAGGCATAGATGAAGTCCGCCCCAAGTGGAGAAAGAGCTGGCTGAACAAGAATCCTAGATACTTGATTCTATTCACAGGGGCACCTGCGGCACTTCAAAAAGACCCAAATTTTTGTCCTCTACCAAGAGTAAGGACGTGGCAAGCACACGAGGCAATGACAAAGAAGCCGCCTACATGGCTCAATTATCCGAGATTGCCAACTCCAGAAAAGGGAACACCGACATAGGAATACACGGTGAGAACCCTAACGGGCGCCATGGCATTCTTCAAAAGTCTCCCAGATCTTTCATGTGCTATGCTCTACAAAATATGCCGAATGCTGCTTACATGCATTGAAGTTTTTCATGAGCCAGAGCAAGCAGGAGCACGATGGATGTCCTTCCTTGAGGGAAATAAAGGTCTATGCTACGATCTAAGCGGCCAACCTTCTGAAGAAGTCCTCTATGGCTTCTACACATGCTGCATGTTCTTGCCATCTCATAATATGTTGGCGTTTGAGGAAGCATTTTACACAGGGTTTTTCACTTGGCGAACGAAGATTTTTGGGCTGGTGATCAACAACCTGACTTCCAGATTCGTAGGCTACTCCGCCATCGAGCTAAAGAACGGAGTCACTATGCAATTTTTGCAGGTTCCAAACAAAGAAAGAAAGATCACATATGAGAAGGCACTCCATGCACTTAAAGAGTGCCTCGCCAGCCATCAACCCAAAGATTATTTTAGGCCATAAAGTTGTGTCAAGGGACAACACAAGCGAGGAGGGGGGGAATGTTAGCAACAAGCTAACCCGAATACCATTTTTTGGAGCTCTCATTGTAAAAACAATTATTATTTTGATGAATCGGGAATATTGTAACTCCTATTTTCCGGATAGACTTTGTAATCGATGAGCTGGGGCTACACTCTTCCAGATTGTATCAACCTGTCTTTACCTATCTTTAGTTAGAGCTCCCAGATTATTAGTTTTGACCACCAAAAACCTTGGCTAAGGCATAAAAACCAATTTTTGTAAGTTATTATTAAGTTTTGGATAATGAAATACATAACGTGAGCTAACGGCGCTCACTTCTCTCCTTCTTGCGCTTCCTACTCCCTCCCTGGTTGTCACATTGCAGTCGCGTCTGTTGCATTGTAACCGTAGGTAGTAAGAGCTCTACACATTGACGTGAGCATTTCACAGTATTTCGTAGCTTTTGGCGTCGCTGACCCGCGGTATATTTTCATCATAAGTAGGAATTTACACTTCAAGATAAAAAACTAAGCATAGGCAGGATATTGGGGCATCATTGCTAAGCATTTAGATGTATTCTGGGTCGAAAACGACTAGGTCAAAAATCCACTGCTGTTAATAATCGCAATTTTTTCACTTGACCTAAAGTGGGATTTGAGACCATAAGCATGTGTGCTTAGGTCTTATAAACATGTCCTAGAAGATTCGTTATGTTTGGATGTCATTTGATTTTGTAACAGATGTGATTTGTTTTTTTAATGAGCGATTGGCTTTTGGTGATTTTAGTCACTTGAGTGTATCTTGAGTTAGATGCGAGTTGTTTCTTGTTTTCCAAGAGATTGATAACCTCTTGTAGCCTCTATGCACTAGTCGAGCAAGCTTCGTCCTATGGATTGACAATTTATTCGTGGTTCTCGCTACATCTGCAATAAGTTAGACACTCGTCCCACAGGACAAAGACTCAACGCTTTGTGTATCACACTGTTGGGCTCCCTCTCACCCCAACCCTGCTTGTCAAATCTCTTCCATCCTTCCTGATTGAAAGTGCCATCGTATCCCAATAGCAGAGCCGTTCAGTAGCCACCACCATAGAGACCGAGTCACATCTATTAGTTCCCATCAACATCCATGCAATCTCCCTCTGTGCCTTTAGTCTACCATAGTTAGCTACATGTCTCATCTTGATGCCTCTTATGGACTTACACCAAGATTCAACTACATTCTCTTCAGGCCATCCTCAACACAACTAGGTTTTCTCCCTTTCACACTTCCCATCAACCAAAATCTGCCTCCAAATATTGTTATTTCCACAAGCGCCAACGACTCTTTTGTGAACACCGCTTAGAAGCTTATTCATGCACTAAACATGACAAGTGGCTACTGGGATAGGAGGCAATGCTTAAGCATTCTAACAATGAGGTGGCTCCAAAGGATATAGTACTCTACTCTGAGGGAATTTGTGTAGAACGTCATCTTTCTACTGTCATCTACATATGCATATACATTAAGGATGAGCATGGTCAACATTCTATCAATATTCAGCACCTAGGGTGTCTATAGCTCCTTTTCATTTTATCAAATGCGTGCAACGATGTGGATACAAACAAGCCAATAAGGTCTTAACCTTATCCAAGATAGTTTCTTAACATTTTTATTTTTTTTGGGGATTAGGTCTCTGCGGTCTCGAAAAAATAAGAAATCTTTCAATCCATATAACGTGTGTAAGTGAAGGGTGAGTTTAGGAAATGAAAAGACACATGAATGTGGAAAGTCAAAAGACATATGAAGGTGGAAAGTCAAAAGACTTGAAGGTGCAAAGTCAAACGAGATTTTGTGTCCATATAAAGAGGTGGTCCACATTTGTGTTATTAGTTTCTTTTATTTCTCCTTTAGTGTTTTGTTCTCTTTAAAGTGTCATTGCTCTCTCTCTCTCTCTCTCTCACACACACACACACACACACACAAATGTTGTATTCATCCTTCTTATGTCCTACTAATATTGTTGCAAATCTACATGCATCATTGTTGCCTGTTGTTGTGTACTATACACTAATGCATTGTTTTTTTTGTTATCAAGGAAATATTTAAATTAGAAATACCTTTTAATGAAGCCATTAGGAATACCTTTTAATTTGCGTGCTTGAGCCACAAATTAAACCATTTTCTCTTGGGAGAAAAGGCGCAATATCTTTTAAAAATTTTTATAGAATAGAATAGAATATAGATATAGATATAGATTATAGATATTTGATACATAATCTATATTTATAATGTATTCCTAATGGTTTCAAAAAACTTAAAAGGTCTCCCCAATCTTGAAAATTTTAAAAACCTTTTGAAACATCTTAAGTGCATAAGTGAAGAGAACATGCAAGATAGAAGCATCAATGTGGACAATCTTCTTCCGTTGTAGTATAGCAAGGACAAACATCAACTACAATAAAGGATACATGGTTGCCCTTATCTTAACCCCAGCCACGATTAGTGCTCATGTCAAAGCTAGTAAGGTTATCGTTAGACGAGGCTTAGTTATCAATTATTTGGACTCATAACTAAACCTCATTCTTACTCACATGCCAAAAACAACATTAAATGAAAAACTATGCCTTCCCTTTCGTAACTATGCCAATTTTGGCATAGTTGTGAAGTTCAAGGTATAGTTGGGAGGTTGTATGAATAATTACTTGTGTGACCATGCAAGAGGCTTATTTATTCATTTAATGTTTTGTCTAGGCATAGGTAAAATAGTTGGCATAGTTATCTGTAACTAATAGCTAAGCCTCGCATGACCATAGCATACGTCATTACACGTTGGCAGGTCGGTGACCCCGTATGAGCCTCCTTTTGATGTCAATGAAGACAAAGACTCAACGCTTTGTGCGTTAAACATGACAAGTGGCTAATGGGATAGGAGGCAATGCTTAAGCATTTTGTCGCTGATGTAGCTCCAGAGAATATAGTATACTATGAGCGAATTTGTGTAGAACATCATCTTTCTACTATTATCTAGAGATGCATATACATTAAGGATGAGCACGGTCAACGTTCTATCAATAATTAGCACCTAGGGTTTTTGCGGCCCCTTTTCATTTTATCAAACACTTGCAATGATGTGGATACAAACAAGGGGATGAGGACTTAACCTTATCCAAGACAGCTTCTTAATGTTTTTTTTCGGGACTAGGTCTCCCCAGTCTCGAAAAAATAAAAAATCTTTCAAAACATATAACGTGTGTAAGTGAAAGGTGAGTTTAAGAAATGAAAAGAGAGATGAAGGTGGAAAGTCAAAAAACATTTTGTGTCCATATAAAGAGGTGGTCCACATTTGAGTTTTTCTTTTCCTATATTTCCCCTTCATCTTTTTCTTCTCTCTTTAAAGTGTCCTTGGTCTCTCTCTCTCTCTCTCTCTCTCTCTCTCTCTCTCTCTCTTTTAAGCATTATGTCATTGATGTGTCTCTAGAGAATATAGTACTCTAGTATGAGGGAATCGGTGTAGAACGTCATCTTTTTGTTGTCATCTACACATGCACATACATTAAGGATGAGCATGGTCAATGTTCTATCAATATTCAACACCTAGGGTTTCTGTAGATCCTTATAGAATTTAGGTGTTGGGTAGGGCAAACTTTCCCAACTAACTTACAAATGAATTCCAAAAGTCACTTTTAATAAAATGACTTGTGAGTGGAAAATGCTCATGCTAACTAACTGTGCAAGAGAAGGTATGAAACTATGATTGACCTGGGCATGCATTTCCTCCTAGAGGCTCACAAAGTGCTAGCCTCAATCCTAAGCTAGGCTTTGACTGATGCTAGACCATGGCAGAAGCATGTCCACGTGTGGCACAAGCGAAGTGCGCACGTGACGTCCCCCCTATTAAAAGTGAGGCACAACTGTCGAACTTCTATCTGTACTTCTAATGCTGACTGCTTGTGGATGCATAACCAATGAAGATTTATCCAAATAGGTGGGTACTACTGCGAAGTAAACACCGACCATATGAGTTAATAGAGCCTTACTACCTGTCGCAAGAATACCATCCTAAGCTCTATACCAGATAGTGCTGACTTTACCTGCTGTAGTAAGTACTACCACTCGAATATTGTGAGAACATTGTGGCTGAAGCTAAAAGGTAAGGGTGCTCAGAGAAAAATCTAAAGGTCTCTTGTCGACGGAAGTGGATGCATGCTACATGCTACATGCGAATGCGAACGCAGAAGAGGGTTAGAGCTCTATTCTCCAACTCCTTCCATATCTACATACGAGGCAAGTAGATCTTGGTACTAAAGATCTGGGTTCTCGTGTATTCGATGTCGATCTTCCTTCAAAGACATGGCAATGAAGATGGAAACTGGTTTTGGATGCTCCATACTGAGGGTACTAAGAGGCTAACAAGTTCGGGTAGGGACGCGAAGCTTTCTTTCGGAAAAAAAAGTGCAGTTCTTTGGGTTCTTTCGTCCTTGTTTCTTCTTGGGTTCTTTGTTCTTTTTAGATTCTTTGTCCTTCCCTTGAGTTTGCGGATCTGGAGCACGCACAGAGCTCTGATACCAATGTCAGGTGCAACGCACACGAAGCTTTGATACCAATGTTAGGTGCAATGGAAGTGTTTATGGATTTAGCTTGGATCTAGGTACTCGGCACAAAGACAAGGGACACTTTACTTCACTTGAAAGAATTGAACTGAACTGAAAGCAAGAGAGAGACACGAGAGAGAGAGAGAGAGAGAGAGAGAGAGAGAGAGAGAGAGAGAGAGAGAGAGAGAGAGAGAGGACACGATATGTCGGGTCCTGAGCAACTACTTTCTTTATTCTTGCATAAATTCTACTACAATGATGCTGATGCTAATGGGTACTTATGCTACTGATGCTGGGTACTGTTGAGTCTATGTTGATAATGTAGCAATGGGACGATGACGACAACAACGGGGTGTTGTGGATCTATGTCAAAGACGGTGAAGTCAATGATGAGGTACTGATGGGTTTAATGTCAAAGACGGGGAGGTCAACGACGAGGTTCTATGTCAAAGACGGTGAAGTTGACGACGAGGCTCTACGGGTATTGTATCGACGATGAAGATGACAATGGTGACGATGTCGACAACGACGGCGTCGAGGCTGAAACTGGAAACGCTAGGTCTTCCTGCTGGGATCTGCGGTTGTGGTGGTACTGCGGGGATGATCTGCTACCGCCGATGTCGTGCAATGGCTGAGAATGCACAAACACCGGCTGATCTATTGAGTTTGCAAAACGCCAGGCTGATCTGTTGAAAATTGGAAATGCTAGGCTGATTTGGGTGAAGATGGGAACTTGGCGAGGATCTACAACCGGGTGGGAGCGGGCTGAAAACTGAAAATGTTGGTGGAGATGGGCTGAAATGTGAGAAAACGTTGGGTTCTTGCTGAGGTGCTGCATGTCTGCTGCGGTGCCTACCTCCTATTGTCCCTGCTTCTTCTGCTAGTGCTAGGTTTACATTTATATAATTTAGGTGCTGGGTAGGGCAAACTTTTCCAACAAACTTACAAAAGAATTCGAAAAGTCACTTTTAATAAAATGACTTATGAGTGGAAAATTCTCATGCTAACTGACTGTGCAAGAGAGGGTATGCAACTTTGACCAGCCTAGGTATGCACATCCTTCTAGAGGCTCACAAAGTGCAAGGCTCGGGCCTAAGCTAGGCTATGACTGATGCTAGACCATGGCAAAAGCATGTCCACGTGGTGCAAGTGAAGTGCGCACATGACACGACTAAGATCCCCAAGGCCATTGACGCTCTGAAGGGAGGTCCCCCCCGCTATGTCTAAACTCTTTGTCAACAGCGCCACAACCTGCTCCCTGAGCTCAATATCCAACAAGATCCTCTTTGGGATGCGTAACATGATAGTGTCACTCCTCTGTCCATCTAACATAGTGAGAATCACTGGCGCATGATTGAAAAAAGTAGTCCCTACCAAGATGCATAACGAACCTTCCATGTCACAAAAGTGGTCAATAACAGACAGATCAAATGGGTGCCTAGTTGGTCGGACACGTAGCCGGACTTTTATTTGGATCAAATAAGAGGACATAGCATTGATGGGCTCCACAATATACTAGAGCATCACCTGAAGGATAGTGCAGCACCCATATCCCATAAACTTTTAGCAAGTTAAGCTCATTACCAGAAAGCAATAAATAATTCTCCTCTCTTTTACTGGTAGTTAGGACATCATTGAGATAAGCATCATTAAAAAAAATAGTATCCAAATCCTACCATAATTGGCATACTGTCCAAGGAAATGAAGAAACTTGTACACCTTTTTCAGTACCCATGGTGATTTAGTATCATCACCCCCTCTAGTTTCATAGCCATCGTGAAGAACCTTGGAACAATCTAAACCTGTATCAGCAGAGATATCTTTACTTGGGTTTTGAGCTTGATCATGTAAAAAAGCTTTAACATGCAAATCTTCATCCATAACGTCCTCGGAAAAATCACTCTTCAAAATATCAACATTCATCAAAACTGTAGGAGTTATCTCCTCATGTAGCCCATGTGTAAGCATAGATGTAGAATCCTTATCGATATCCTGTTCACAATCAGCATGATCTAGGCAATCTTCAAACTCATCAATATCATCCTCTGCTTCCTTATCTGCATCCGTGCTACTTAGCAATCCATAATAACACTGCGAAGGTTCGTCTGTCACCCCCTCTGAAGAGGTACACGCATCAAAAAGCTCTTTAATATTGTTATAATCATCTCCTTCAGATCTAGTCAAGAAATCATCGATTATGGCATCTTCTTCTGTGATAACAACATCTGCAAACATATTGTCAGTAGCAATCATAGGTTCATGGATATTCTTAGGCTCATCCTGTGTTGGATCCACAATCTTGGTCATACTGCTGTGTATATAATAGATTTATTGATGCAATCATCTGCAGTAAACCTGTTGTCCCACTCAGCTATAGTGCCGATAGACTCATTAGTAGCCTATAGTGGCTCATCTTCTTGATAGACTTTTTGAAAACATCCCATGCCAAGGCCAGTAACTTGAAAAACAATTGTTGTATACTCTAGCTCTTCACTAGAACCATTATCGAAGGTAACTTTCATGCGAGAAATCTTTTTAAAAAAATCATATATTTCTGTTTCAGCATGAAATTCATTGTTTACCTTTGCTAGGTTGCTCAAAATATAGTCCTTTGAAGCTGAATCTGCTACTTCCAAAGCCGTATTTGCCTTGGCTTTACTCCTTGCAGAAATATGTTTCCAAAATTGATCATAATTAAGAAATTGCATCTGATCTCCTTCTTCTTTATAGAAAACAATCCGGATTTGATCGGGAATCTCCTTCATTTCCAACTCGATAATCCTTGAGCTTTCATGAACAAACCCATCTGCAAAATAGTCCCATGGTGTAGGATATGTTTCTGCCAATTCTCGAACCTTATCTTTAAATTCAGAGGTTACAACTTCTTCAAAACTCGAAATCATCCGATCTTCTGGAACTCCTCGGCCCTTCATCTCCGCTTTATAGCATGGGAGGAGTCCATTTGGATCATGTCCTTGAAAAATACCACATTGTTCATGTACGACATCAAGTGCCATCTCCACTACATCATCAATCTGTGTTTTCATCTTCATGGCTTTCACTTCTTGCAAACATCCCTGACTAATCTCAACATTTTTGGCGAATCTGCAACTGTTAGATTGTTATCAAATCCATGGGAATTGTAAGCTTCAATAAACTGCATCAACTATTTTGGCATCTCCATGTTTACCTCCCACCCCGGCTCGTTTTGCGTCGGGTTCACCAAAGATGTCGGGGGATTTGTGTTCGAAAGGTGAGCCGGGAAGGCATGAGGCCTCTGGCTGTGACAGGTGTGAGAAAGAGAGTTGCAGCAAACACAATCAATGTAGACAAAGCTTAAAACTGACAACTTGAACAAGATTTTGAAGCTTGATTACCCAAATCGGACAATTAACAATATTGTTGCTTTAATTAAATGTTAATTGAGGAGTTTAAGCTCCTTACATCGGTTTAACCTGCCTTAATAGAGATGATAATAAAGAAAATAAAACTTCAGCTATCTCGATGATGATAATGTTGGTTGATGATGATGATGTTGTTATGCTTTCCCCTTTACCTTAATTGTCCTGCTTAAATTATTTAAACTCCTTACGTTAGTTTAATCTACCTTCATTGGCTTGTCGAGCTTGCCTTGATAATATTTCTCTCCTTCGTTCTTCCTCTGCTGCACTTTGAGAGAGAGAGAGAGAGAGAGAGAGAGAGAGAGAGAGAGAGAGAGAGAGAGAGAGAGAGAGAGAGAGAGAGAGAGAGAGAGAGAGAGATCACAGGAAAATGATTGATTATGACTTATGGAAGAGATTAAGGCTTCTTTGATTAGAGTGGCTATGGAAGCTTGGATTAGAGTGGGCTATGGAAGCTTGGAAAAGGATTAGAGTGCTCAAAGCTTATGGCTTCCTCCCCTGATACAACAGAAAATGAAAATTTGAATATCTTCTAATCAGTATAGAAATAGCCTCTGTGCATGAGATGCAAATCCTATTTTATGGAAATTTTACAGACTAAGACTTTTTGGGCCTCCCTCATGCAGAGTTTTGAAGTCTCTCACACACTTTCCTTTTTCCCACTGACCACATGTCTTCCTCTACCCAAGTTGCCTTGCATGTCTTAAGATCCTTTTCACATGTAAAACCCTTTTCTTCAACCATGAAGTATGTACATTTAAGTCTTTATAGCCACATAAAACATACACTTCTTGGATCTCCTTGCTTGTTCTCGAGCCCTTGTCACTGCTCAATAAATATGTAAGCTTTAAATAGACTTTTTCTACTTTCCTTTGCTCTTTTTTCCATCATGGAAGCGGAGCCGCATGATAACGTTGAACTTGGAAACTTCTTTCCTTCATCTGCTTTCATTTGCGCTTTTGTGGAGTCGGCTGCTTTGAAACAGCTTTTGTCGATTCTTTAGGTATATCAATGATGACATATTCTTGTGGTTGCTGTGCTTCCTTCATTTTCACTTTGGCATCATGCTCCAGGATGTAGCTATCTGCTTCACCTTTTCTTCTTTCACACTCACCAACTTTGTTAGCTTCCTTCAACACCTTTATCAAGGGAGTTATATCATACCCATCTCCATCGTAAAATTTAGTCAGGGTCACCTCATTCACACACACATCAAGAGTGGCCAGTATTTGATCCCATCCAAAGGGTTCAAATAACTCCTCTGGAAATGGATCTGGTACATATGCCTCATCTTCTACTGAACGCTCTAGGATGAAATCTTCCTTTCCAAGACTTCCACTCACAGGAGCTCCGTACATCCAAATATGCGCTTTGCTTTCCAAATCACTTGTGGAGTTTAATTCTTCCACCGAGGTATGCTCTACATCTCTATAACTATGATCTTTCACACTAATTTTTGTAGTAATTTCCTTGTGTCTCAAGTAGATATAATCATAGCCCTAGTCTTGTACCATTTTGAGCTGATGCATGAATGGTCTGCCCAATATGATATCAAAGTTGCTGCTCTAATCAAAATTCATTATAGCAAAGGTGTGCTCATACTCTATGCCACACAAGGATAGTACAATGATTTGTTCTAATATTCCTATTGGTCTCTCCATGTATCCATCTGCTAATTGCAGTTTCATTCGAGTTTTTGTAAGAGCAGACTTTTCCCATTTTTACCATATTTCTTTGGTTGCAATGGAAATTCCTACCCCACTATCTAATATAGAAACCGTATTTACTCCTTTGTACTCAAGTGGTAAGGTGATGTTTCCTTCTTCTCCTTCACAGTAATCACCCACCTTATTTATTGGTACTGACTTTGTATGTGGTTTTGTAGGCAAGGTGTCATCCATGTTTTTGTCCGCAAGCTGGTCATGCAAAGGGATTTTCAACCCCATCTTTTCCAGATGTTTGCCCATTTGGTCCCATAGATGCGGTCTAGCTTTTAGTAACTCTGAGAGATAAAGTGTGCATTGTATAGGAGAAGACATCAATTCATGCAAGCTCTTGGTATCCATCGTTTTTGGTGTGGCTTTACACTCAGAAGGTACCATTTTAACCTCCGATTTTTTTTCAAGTTCTCCTATGAAAGATGGCAAAGTCCGTAGAGAATGTGGTTTACTCTCTTCAGATGCGACAGACCCAACATCCCCATATAAAGATCTTATATCCCCTGGGAAAAATTCGTGATCCATGTTTATCTCAGGGATAGGTGCTGATTGTAAGGTAGCACTACCATCTTTTCTGTTTCTGATTGATTCCCATAAGGATTGTGGCCATGGTTCTTCTACCTTCGAAATAGGCATCACTGTTTGTGAATCCACCCCATCTATGGTATTGGCTACTTCCCTTGAATCTAAAGGTGCCTCAACTCCTGGATCTTCCTCTTTGTTTACAATACCATGGCTCTCCAATTCCCCGTTTTTTTTGCAGATTAGCATCTTTGTTTTTGGAGCATCTAGAACTGGTTCCTCCTTGCACATTTGCAACCTCTCTTTTCATACTTTAGATGAGGATACGTCAGCCATCTATCCTCCTGGGTTTAGTTGGGTTTTAGCCTAGCATCATAAGCTTTTAAGATTCTGTCTAAAGATTCAAAGACTTTGTCGACCAAGACTGAACCTCCCGAGTTAGTCTTTGACTCTTTAGGTCCCTTGGTGTTTTTGTTCCTTTCTTGCTCTTGTCTAAGCTATTCTCTTGTTTGATTTAGTTCAGTTTCCAAAGAAGCTTTCTTCTGGAGCCTCTTTGCTTTCATTTTATCTCGTTTGGCTTTCCATGATTTTTTTCCAGTTCTCACCAATATGTTCTCGGTTTTTGTTTGAACAGGAAATGTGGGTTCCTCCTCAACGATTGTGATTTTAGTAGCTACTTGAGCTTGAGCTCAAGTCATCACCTTCATAGGAATTGTAGGTTCTACCTCGGATCCGCTTGAAGAAGGCATAACGCCTACAACATTCATTGTTGCTTTTCCTTTGTAGTCTGGATTTTTAGCACAGTGTTGGCGTAGATGGTCTATCCCACAACGTTCCCAAAATACATATAATTCGATTTATGGACCCTTGTTTGAACAACTTCGTGCCCAATGATCACCTCCACATTCACAGCGTCGACCTTCTTGTTTCATAGTTGGTGATCCAACCGATGGTTGTTCTTGCCTTTTGAGGAGGTTCTTTGAACCATACTCATTATTGGCTATGAACATGAGCGTATTCGTATCCATGGAGTACAGATTTCTTGCAGGTTGTGGCACATGTGTTGGCTGAGTGTAGTTGACTATAATTCTACCATCAATCAAAAGAGGTGGTTGTTGTCCTAGCACACGTTGTTGCTTTGGCTGAGTGCTACACCATGGAGTGGGATGATCCCCTCCACAAGGATTACATCTCCTCAATTGAGGCTGTTGTACATTCAAGTTTTGTTTGTAGCCTTAGTTTATTCCTTTAATCACCCCCTCGACCACTTGATCAATGATTGGCTCCCAAGGAGTTTGAACATCCTTTTTTGTTGTTGATTTTCTCTTCGGAGATGAGGCACTACTAGTCATGTTGTCTGTATCTTCAGTCACCTCTCTGTAGGCCTTACAATTGTCAACTAGGTATAGAGCTTCTCTAGTGACTTGCTTAAACATTGTGCATCCTTTTGAATGTAGGTCTTTTTTGAGAGTTTCATTCCTCAAGCCCTCTATGAAGAGAACTGACAATCTCTCATCTTGCGATAGCTCTCTCATAGGACATCTGTCTATGTATTGTTTGAATCGAAGCAGAGCTTCCTTCTCTTTTTCATCCTTTTTCTATTTGAAAGTGTAGATCTTGGACACTGTGTTGTGTTTGATTCCCCTTTTTGAGAACTCCTTTACAAACTCTTGTAAGAGTTGTGCTATGTTGGGAAAATCATCTCTATTTAGTGGTTGGAACCAACTCAAGGCTGTTCCTTCCAATGTCAACCCATCCCCTGACCCACTATACTTTGTCTTGACACATTGACACACTTGATATGGTCTTAATTGTTGTGGTTCAATCACCAATCTAACCAATTTGTGGTATCTTGGAAAGTCGGATCTCGCTCTCTCCTTTAGTCTTGGAGGAAATCCTGGTAGAATCCTCTCTAATGTGTACTCTGGCATCATTTTTGGCTGAAAGTAAGTAGGAATTAGAGTACCCTTGTACGTATATCTCTCTAGGTCAATTGTATTGACAAGTTTGTACTCATGACCATACTTATCTACCATCAAAACTTGAACTTCATGGGCATCTGTATATGTGAATGCATAGAGGTTCTTATGGGTGGTCAACTCTCTAGCATAGGGTTCTACACACCTGTAGAAGATTTATGGATCTCCATTTTTGAACCTATACAAGACCTCATGAGAGTAATCTGTAAGCACTCTCATGGATTCATTGGCTTTGATGAATCTCACATTCAGTTTGTTGATCAGAGGATTCCTCTCCTCTAGATATTCTCCCAATCTCCCTATTGTAGGCATTGCAACATTTTTCATGTCTCTGAGTGGAGTAGAGAACCATGGTGGTGGATGATTTGTCATGATAAGGCTCACTCAAAACTCTCAAGATAGTACTTGATAATCCCACTTTGTCTTAGTGCAACTTACCCCTTGCTACCCCTGATCAGGTCTTTCAGAAGTTAGGAATTTGTGACTTTTGGTCTCTGGAAACTAGTTTTGGATACCCTAAAAGTTTGGAATTAAGAAACCTAGAAAAATTTAGCTCTAATTAAGGTCTAGGTGTGTGTTATTGCCCGCAAGCTTTCTTCCTGGCTATACCTGACTCAATTTGGAGTTGTCTATCAAAAGTTAAAGCAATTTTAGTGAACTGCACTTGAAACATCACTCAAACCAGTCTCAGGACCAGAACAGAGGAACTTTGGCTTGTATCTTGACCTCCAGAAGGTACTTTTAGCTCAAAATTGAGATTTGGAATGTACTCAAGTATGCTTACAAGATCACCAAGTTAGATATCCCCACTATGCTGAGGTACATGGATCGCGATTCATGTTCCCTGTCAAATTTTGTTCTCCAAATTTTCCCAAATTTTGACTGTGTGAGGTACATGGATTGCGATCCATGTTCAACCACATCTGAACTTGATCTCTTGGGGATTTGTTCTTGACTATGTCCACATGCTAAATCTCAAATCTTTTTGGATTTGGACTTGTTTTGACAGGTCAAATGCCCAGTACTAGGTCTGCACTGCGGTTTTCGGTCTGTCACCTGTTTTGCTCCCTTTTGACCCAAATTTGCTCAATTTCTTCCAAAACTGGACTTGGGGATATGTTTCCTTATGTATGCACTACTAATCTGGAAAGTTTCAAGTCAAGCTGTCACTATGGGTATATGGATCACGATCTATGTTTGGAGCCCAAATTCACTTTTCTTGGTACCATCAAATTCAGCATGATTAGGAGGTCCTATGATATCAATTTTTTTGAAAATGGACCTCTAGATTGAAAGTTAGGTCAATTATGGTACTTTATCAGAGTACTTGGTAGTTCTGGGCTTTTGGTATCCAAATTCAGTTTTGAAAAGACCACTAGATTCCTTGTGAGACATGTCCTCTAGCTATGGTGCAAATGTGGTATCAGTCTGTGTCAAAGGAACATGGATCGCGATCCATGTACCTCCGTGTTAGATTGCACTGAAACTTGGCACACAGCTTCCCCTTGGTCTCTTGATGCTAGCTATGTGGTTTTTGTGTGATTTGGACTTGTTTAGGTCAGGTAAATGTCGGTCCCTAGGTCTATTTTATGGTCTTCCTCTTTGAACATTTTTTGGCCCTTTTCACCCACTTTTTCAACTTTTTTTGACAAAATTTCGTTGGGGACTTTTGTTCACAATGGTCAGAAAACCGCAGTGCAAAACCAAGTTTCTGTCCAAAAACTAGGTCTACACTGCGGTTTTCTATCTGTCCAGAAAGTTTTTGTATTTGGCTATTTTGACCAACTTTTTCCAATTTTTTGCTATGGCCTCTTTTGGCAAAGTTGTTCCACTAGTTATTAGGAATGTACTTGTCAAATATTAGCCCCAAATGTCAAAAAGGTACATGGATAGCGATCCATGTTTGACAACATTTTTTCATGAATTTTTTTTTGCAGGTTCTCTATCCTTCGCAGAAGCCAAATCTCACCCCTTTTCGATTTTGGATCTCAAAAAGTTAAAAAATTTCAAATTTTGTGTCTACAATGCCTGTTTTGTTGTTTGTGCCCTTACAATCAATTCTGATGTGATTTTTGAGTTTTTCTTTCAAGCAAACTTGATCAGAGCAGTTTCCCAATGATGCACAATGTCACTGATCACTTTTCACCAAAAGTGGCCTTTGGGGTACATGGATTGAGATCCATGTTCCTCCACAGAATCAAGCCAAACTTCTCAAATTGCTTCTAGAGAGTTTGTTGATGCCTTTGATCCACAAATTTTTGAATGTGGATCACTTTTAAGGTCTTTACCATCAAATTTTCATGATTTCAGAGTTATGGTCATTTCGGCCAAAATATGGTTTTCACCCTTTTTTTCCTCAATATTTTAGCCCAAGTTTGATGATGGTAGTTCCTACTTACCCTACTCCTAAGTACTGAAATGAAACATGAAACAAAAACAAACTCAATGGTACAAACTAAAGTCAGAACAAAAAATGGTATGGCACTCTGAAAGCATAGAGAAAATCAAAGAATGAAATGCTTTTGCTATCTAACTCACAACCCTCTTTACTTCTCAAGAATAGCTCTAGCAACTCCTCGACTTCTAGACTCTATCAAGCACTAAACCCTGTGTTTGGCGACTAAACTGCTAAAGTGTAAATGGAATGGAAGACAAATCTTGGAAAAAGAACGCTCTAAATACGCACTAGGTCACTCACCATCTAAGGATCATATCCCCAGTAATAGCGCCAATGTTAGCGGGTTGCCATGACGGACGTCTGCAACATAGCTTTTTAGTACTAACATAATATCAATACTCAGGGAAGTGACTTGGATGGGACACGGAGACTCTTTGAGATCGTCAATCTCAAGAAGTGAACCTTATCAAGCAAACCAAAACTCAATGATCAGCGAAATCTGCCTATGTTCTTTCTCACAGTTCTAGGTCATCACGCCACTTCGGCACTCGAACGGACTCGAAATGCAACGAAACTTTAGGAGGAGGTCTAGGACACCTAGGGGCACTATCCTAGCAAGTCTGGTCGCAATCCAACAAGGTACCAAAATCACGATCTATCATGAAAAAGGTCCTAAAAACTGTAACATAACATACTAGAAATGTTGCCCTATGGTCTAAGAACACTCTCCTATGGTCAAAACGACTAAAAACAATGATTTAAGCACTCAAATATGCATTTACATCTCACAGACACGTAGTCGCGAACCTCAATAAAACTGACAATGCTTATAGTTGAATTTAAGAGCAAAGAGAGAGGAACACAATGCAAGTTTCAAAACTGAAATCTGATTACCCAATCGTTAATTGCGATGATTACAAGGTGGAGCAGCTCGTAGTTTGAGCGTACGTTTTCAGAGCTCCCTTCTTCTTCTAAAGATACGCCTCCTTTCACATTAAGGTTATTAACCTTTATACCTAGGGCATTCTAAATGGCCAGTGGCCGACTCACATGGACTTTTACAAATGTCATGACAGCATTACAACTCAGGGATTGATCCACTACTCTGTAATCAGGATTTACACATAATATTACTACACTAGCTCGAAAAACTAATAGAGTACAAATGTGATGTCCGGCTACGTGTCCGACCAATTGGGCACCCATTTGATCTGTCCTCAAACAAGGTCAAAACCCTAAACATGAAAAAATACACAACAACCTATAAATTATTGTTTCGGGATCCGTTTCGCGTGTTGATCGTATCCATAGCAAGCCCTCGAGCTCCCGCACCTGTAGGGCTACTTGCCCTTTGAATCAGATTGTATTTGTGGGGGATTAGCAATTAGCTAATCTAGTACCTATGCAAGAGTCTCTTCCCTCGACAATCACAGATGAACCCACAAAACTGTACATACAGATGGAAAGCCCTTGAGCTGCACATCACGAATCTGTATTCAAAATAGGAGAGAGGTGCACGAGAGTGGAATCATCATGCTACATAAGACAAGGGAGAAGGCACTCCTTTTGTGATCACTTGCACCCACTACTCACACACACAACAATAATGTAAAAATTCAGCTCCTCTCAATTCGGGCGCCCCCTCTTGGGATGAGTATGGTAAAATCATTTAGCACTGCCATGTGTCTCTTTTGAGTTAATTTTCAAGTACCTACCAACTTATAAGTGTCACGTGAGGCCTAAATGACTTTGAACTGAGCCTATCCAACTTTTTACTGCTCGGATTCTAGTGCCGATTGGCCCGACCAACTTGTGGTGACATGGCCTTCACTGCTGCGGGTGAAACTCTTGTTCGTCGGCCGTTTCACACTGGCTATACAATGTCCGACCATTTGTGACTTCAAAAGGAGGGTCCCAAAAATCAAATAAAAATCAAGGGAAAGAGACCAACAACTAAGGTTAGTGGTTGCCACAGTTTTGTGAGATATGTCCCTCTTGAAATTGCAAACATCCTCAATTGCATGCCAGATATACATGTGATAGATGATGTCATGCCAAGGGTAGGACTAAGGTTAGTGGTTGCCCAACCTCGTGAGATAAGTCCCTCTTGAAATTGCAAACATCCTCGATTGCATGCCAGATATACATGCCATAGATGATGTCATGCCAAGGGTAGGACTATAGGATGACACGGCCCTGGCCAAGGACATACGGATACACATGCAAAACAGGGGCTATATATAGCTAAGAGCCAGAGGGCCAAGAGCCTATATATGGGTATGGTTGGGTGGTTATTGGCATGTCTATCTCCCTATGGTCTTTCACTGGTATCAGAGCGCAGGGGAGGGGAGAGCTATGGAGGAGGGGGAAGGACTCTCTCTCTTTAGGTATTTCTCTCTAGAATTTAGTATGAGGCATGGCCTCTCTCTCACTTCAGAGCCACTCTTGCATGCTCATGCAAAACTAAGAGATTGGAGGCGGGCATGGCCGCCTGCCAAGCGACGAAGCTGAAGACGTGGGCATGGTCTCCAAGGGCTGAGGAATTCTCTACAAGCCAAAGCCACATCATGGGCAACAACCCTAAGGGGGGAGGAAGGTGGGTTTTCGGCCGGCACCAAACGGTGCACATGCGGGCTCAGCAGGAGTGCGAAGGGGAGCTGAGAAAAACCCATCACAGGGGTGGGTGCATTCGAGCAACGACTCTCTCTCTCTCTCTCTCTCTCTCTCTCTCTCTCTCTCTCTCTCTCTCTCCCTCTCAGCGGCTCTGCCCAAAGCGCCATCTCTCACACTAAGTTGCCAATTTTTTAATTTTATTTTTTAAAAGTTTTTTTAATGCTTTAGGGCACCCGCTTTTGGGCACCCTCCCTCTACTAAGAGACGCGCCCCATGCGGTAGAGTCGCGCAACAGTTGGTCGAACTGGCCATGCTAAGAATCACTATGGCCAGGCTAAGACTCTCCAAGCCGACATGGCAAGATCCTGCGGTTGCAGTTTGGGCAAGGCCCTTGCCAATAGGAAGTGGCATTTTTATGGAGCTCCATGACGATTCTTGATTGCACCTTTATTGTTTCGTACGATGCCAAGGCCAGTAGGCAGAAGAACTTCGTAAGTTTCAAGGATGTTCGACGAAATTCATTACAGATTAACGACTATTTGAAGAGATCGGGACATCGTTAAGAAGCCATGCAAAGTATTCTCAGTAAGGGCATCACATGCACGGCCTTTGTCAAATATTCCTGCACAGATGGATTATAAGGTTTGAGATTCACCATCTTGTATTTTTCATTGCTTTATATGATTGTATTGTAAGGAGAATGTACTTATTTTAATCTTGGCCATGGTGCCCTAAGAGACTCCCTACGGGTCAAGTATGACCATGGTCAGTTCATTCCGTCCGATTAAGATGGCTGTTACCACAATTCGGACTAAGGAGCAAGGCTCTAACAAAGCTAACTCATACAAGGTCTTTATGGTGCTCGAACAAGGCAAGGTTTCCTAGCAATACAAGTTACACAGGCCATGTCGACAAGGTCAATTCTAAAAGGGGTACCTCAATCATGTTTTCCCCAGGGAGCAAGGCTCCGTCCACTAAGACTACCATGGACTAAATTCCTATCTATATATGTCTTGGGTGCCTGATCACGCCCAAAAATCTATAGCCTACAGGGATAGGCAAAGTCCATAGATATGAGCTAAATCCAAGTCAACAACCATACTATAGGATGCTATGACTTTCACTGCCAAGGGTAGTCAATAGGTATGTGACCTTGTTTCTTTGATCAAGAAATATTTGGTAGTAGTTGACACTGGATAGTTAAGTTGTAAATGCTATCTCTATCACTATTGCGCAATATCATGTTTCTCAATAAAGTAGCTTTGGCAAGGCCGATTCTCTATGAAATTTACACGGTCAGTTCTTCTCTACTTCGACACATGTGTGTCAGCAAGCTTACATGTTTGCTATGAGCATTCAGTATCAGTTCTATCTCATCTTAGTGATAGACTTCTAGGAAGCAAGGCTTCGCTCTTAGACATACTGCATAGCAGTTTCCGAAGTTCGGAATATGCTATCAGCATACAAATTTGGGAGTCTTTGCAGCGTGTCTGCAAGTTTTCTCTGTAGAGATCACACCAAACCAAGTCAAGATGGCATTTGCAGGACATCCCGCAGATCTCAAGTTATTAGCATATATGGCTATGAGCCGGATTCGCGCGAACTCTCAGAAACCTAGCCACAAGAGGGCGACAAGGTTAGTTAATTTTCAAGTTATGTTTGTTCTTGTTTATGTTTTACTTTTCATTTTGGAAAATATCACTCTGTTGTGAAAAGAAAAGTGCTAGGGCAGACTCCATAAGAAGCTACTATACAAAGCAAAGGAATCACGGCTTCTCTTCTATAGCACATTATTATTGATTGCTTTGAGATAAATGATAATGGCACACATCTTTGGCACTATGTGGATATAAGCTCATAGTACGTAATGGTGCACTGTGATGTATCCATGCCAGTGTAATCATATAAGGCACGTATACAACAACTTGTTGGGGTATAAAGCCCAATGTGGTCGCCCAGGTAAGTGGGTGGGCCGCCAGGTATGTACACACATTCTTTTGTGAAAACCTAATAAGAACTCACTATGCTATACACATTATAGTAGAGCGAGTTCACCATATCATCGTGCTCTTCTTCTCGCACTCTCTCTCGCGTCGCACTTCCGCTCGTACTCCTTCAACTGGTATCTGAGCTCAGATCGAGGCTCGGGGCAGCATTGCAGGCAGCCAGAGTCACCTACTCAAATTGGGGTGAGATTCGACAGGCGAAGACACGACAGGCTTGGTGTGCTCAGAATTACATTTTGAGGTCATCTCGGCCACCGTTCGGCTTCGACAAGGTTCTGCGCATGCCATTTTCGACTACGTGGTCTCGGCGGGTGCAGATCCGGACTCTGCAAATTTGGGGTTTTGGCCTACGACTGCAAGTGCTGAGGATATCTGCACTTCCAGAGTGCTGATTTGTGGTTGTCTACACAACGAAGGAAGCTCACAGTTCTTGGAGGCGTGTCACATACGACACGGGCGCACCTACACACACACTGTAGGCGACATCCACTAGTTCATCAGGTAGCTTGTGTTTGCTGCTTGATATTCCAGATTTCATCCTGACATTGCAGGTACTTCCACATGGGATGTATTGTCAGAGATGATGTATGTATGTTGAGGGTTTGCTGGCTGTGAGTCACACAGCAAACAACTGCCGCAGTGGTTACAGCATACAGTGGGAAAGTTGTGGATGTATGACTTTGTGGGAAGTCTATGTACTGTCAGATTTACTGCAGCCTTTGTTGAGGGTCTAGTGTTTTTTTATTGAGCTGGGGGATTCTCGAATGTTGAGATCCTTTCGGTGATACAGGTCTTGGAGCGATCCCTCGAGCACCCTTAGATAGGCAGCTAGGATGTATTGACTGTGAGTTAGACAGTTGGGATTGCATCTTTGCTTTACTGCCGTTGAGGCATTGTCGCAGTCTATGCTTACAGGACAGTGAGAGACATTACAGGTGCAGGACACATTTACCCGCACCTTACAGTGTTAGAGCGTCAGTATTTTTTGAGCTGTTTTTTGGTCTGTTTTTGGGTACACCAGAGCCATTTTACAAAGGAGACTCTGCCGAAATTTCTGCAGAATCTGAAGCTTTCTTGGTTCATTTGACAGGTTGATATTGGTTTAGAGGTCAGTTTACAAGGGAAACTCTACCGAATTTTTCCCAGGACAGTAAACTACTGTGAAGCATAGCTATGGCTGGATCACAAGACACTGCTCTTTACAATATCAAGAAGCTGGATGGAACCAATTTCCCATTGTGGAAGAAGCAGATTTGGCACGTGTTGGTACAAAAGAAACAGATAAAGCCTATAAAGCTCAAAGGGATAAAACCAGAAGATATGGACGAAGATGAATGGAGCGAAATGGATGAATTGGCACTTTCTACCATTATGCTGACTTTGGCAGAAAGAGTTTACTTCAATGTAGCAGACGAGATGTCAGCTTATGAAGCATGGACAAAGCTGAGTGATCTTTATGAGAAGCAGAGTGCAGCTTCACAGGTATACTGGCTTAAGAAGCTTGTTCACTTGAAGATGAAAGAAGGGACACCTATGTCCAATCATCTGAATGAATTCAACACTATCTACAGTCAGCTGTCATCTCAAGGTGTCAAGTTTGATGAACCTGTTAGAGCCATGTTCCTGTTGATCACATTGCCGGAAAGTTGGGACACTTTTCGCACAGCTTTGAGTAATTCTGCACCTCCAGATGGTTTGACCATAGCAGGTGTAGAAGGCATTTTGCTTACTGAAGAAACCAATAGAAAGACAATGGACAAAGGCAAAGGAACAGCCTTATTTGTCAGGGGAAGGCCCAAAGAAAAGGACAAAGGTGGAAAGAGGAATCAGTCTCGTAGCAAGTCCTGCAGTGCTAAAGGCAAGAGTGACATAGAATGCTACCATTGTGGCAAGAAGGGTCACATGAAAAGAGACTGCAGAGAATGGAAAGCAGAAAAAGGCAAAGAGAAATCCGAAGACCATGGTGAGAAGAACAAGTCCTCAGTGAAGATTCAAGAAATAAATGTGACAAACACTGTTGCAGAGGATGACAGTCTAGTGTCAGGAGACATCTACTTCTTGAAGAATACAATGGACTCAGCTCTTCTTACAGCATCTGATGGACATGCGCTGAGTGACTGGATTATAGACTCAGGGGCATCACTTCATGTGTCTCCAAACAAGGAGTGGTTTACCTCTTATGTGACCACTAAAGATCATGTTTGGCTAGGCAATGGGCAGACATGTGAGATCTTAGGTGTTGGAGATGTTCAATTGAAGTTTCAGAATGGCTCTTCTTTCACGCTGAAGAATGTGAGACATGTTCCCTCAATTACAAAGAGCTTGATCAACACAGGTTTACTTGATGATGCTGGCTACGTTACCACTTTTGGACAGAACATGTTGAAGATATCCAAGGGTTCTATGAGAGTAGCACATGGAGTAAAGTTTGGAGGACTTTACATGATTTATGTATCAAATGTCTCTAAAAATGTAATCAATGTAACCGAGCAGCCGAACATTTCTTTGTGGCATAGCCGGTTAGGACATATGTCCAAGAAGGGAATGGAAATCTTGTCTCGTTCTGGTTACTTGCCTGGTTTTTCATTTAATGATTTTGAATTCTGTGAACATTGTCTGTATGGTAAGCAAACACAACAGCCACATAAGCATAGAAGCAGTAGAAGAGATACACAATTGGCACTTGTTCATAGCGATTTGTGTGGACCTATGCCTAACCTGTCTCTAGGGGGAGCTTCTTACTTTATGAAATTTATAGATGATTACTCGAGGAAAGTATGGGTTTACTTTCTCAAGCACAAGGATGAAGCGTTTAGTGTTTTCAAATCATTTGTGACACTTGTGGAGAATTAGAGTGGCAAGAAGCTTAAATGCTCACGCACTGACAATGGTGGAGAGTATGTTTCAAAGGCTTTTCAGGACTTTTGTGAGTCAAAAGGTATAAAACGTGAACTTACTGCTCCTTACAATCCTCCTCAAAATGGTGTTGCTGAGAGGATGAATAGGACCATACAAGAGAAGGTCAGAAGTATGTTGTCTAATGCATAGCTGCCAAATGGGTTTTGGGCTAAAGCTGTATCAACAGCTGTTCATCTTATAAATAGATCTCCTAGCAAGGTTTTGCAGAAGGATTCAGTGGCAGAGATGGTATGGTCAGGCAAAATGCCCTCATACAAGCATCTCAGAGTCTTTGGCTGTGAGGCATATACTCATGTTCCAAAGGAATTTAGGAACAAACTTGAGCCAAAGAGTAGAAAGTGCATCTTTCTAGGCTATGGTAATTCTGGTGGGATGGGGTACAGACTTTGGGATCCTGAATCCAGAAAGGTTATTCGCAGCAATGATGTTCACTTTAATGAAGCCAAATATCATTCTAAACCAGAGAGGGTTGAGGAGATTAGAAGAGTTGTCTTCCAAGAAGATGGACCTGCATGTGCAAGACAAAATGTCAGGGCTCAAGAGGAGCAAGGACAGGATAGAGTGGAACCACAGGTTATGGCTGAGCCTCAGCCACCTATTTTGCGTAGATCGGGACGTATCACACGACCTCTTGATCGGTTTGTTCCATCTATGAACTATGTCATGTTGGCTGATTGCAATGAGCCTTCATGTTACAAGGAAGCAGTGCAAATGAAGGACTCCAAGAATTGGCAATTAGCCATGCAGTCAGAGATGACAGCTCTGCATAAAAACTAGACATGGAAGCTAGTTAAATTACCACAGGGCAAAAAGGCTCTACCTTGTAAATGGGTTTACAGGTATAAAATCACCACTCATGATAGTCAGCCAAAGTACAAAGCAAGGCTTGTTGCCAAGGGCTTTAAGCAAGAACAAGGCATTGAATTTGATGAAGTCTTCTCTCCGGTGGTCAAGATGACTACATTGAGATGCTTTCTTGCATTGGTTGCTATATTAGATTTGGTGTTGCACCAAATGGATGTCAAGACAACGTTCTTGCATGGTGATTTAGATGTGGAAATTTACATGCAGCAGCCAGAAGGGTTTATTGAGAAAGGCAAGGAAGATTGGGTATGCCAGTTGTTAAAGAGTCTTTATGGCTTAAAACAATCACCGAGGGCATGGTACCATAAGTTCCACAAGTTCATGCTTTCTCAAGGCTACAAACGTAGTGAGTTCGATCACTGTCTATATACAAAGAAGGCTAAGGATGGCAGTTGGCTGATCCTTATTTTGTATGTAGATGACATGTTGATTGCTGGCAAGCACTTGGAAGAAATTTCAGCTTTGAAGTCAAAGATGGAAAAATCGTTTGACATGAAAGACATGGGTGAGGCAAGTCATATACTTGGGATGCGCATTGAGAGAGACAGATCACAGAAGTTGATCTGGTTATCTCAAACAGAGTATATTGACATGGTTTTGCAACGTTTCAATATGGAGAAGGGAAAGGCATTGAGTGTTCCATTGCCACCATATGTGAAACTTAGCAAACAAGATTGTCCTATGTCTGAGGAAGAAAAGGCTGAAATAGATAAGATTCCATATGCATCTGCAGTGGGTAGTTTGATGTATGCAATGATTGCTACACGTCTGGATATTGCATTTGCAGTGGGAGTGGTTAGCAGATATATGTCAAATCTCGGCAAGAAACATTGGGAGACAGTGAAAGGAATATTGAGATACCTGAAAGCTACAAAGAGTATGCGTATATGCTATGGGAGTCAGGAGCTAAGTGTAAAGGGTTTTACAGACTCAGATTATGCAGGTGACTTAGACAACCGAAGGTCTACGTCAGGGTATGTCTTTACATTGGCTGGAGGAGCAGTATCATGGCGTTCTAGATTACAAGATTGTGTTACTCAGTCTACTACAGAGGCTGAATATGTTGCAGCATCAGAGGCATGCAAAGAATCAATTTGGCTTAATCGACTAGTAACAGATTTGGGAATCAAAGAAGAGATGCCTATGTTATATTGTGATAGTCAGAGTGCTATACAATTGGCTCGCAATCCAGTTTATCACTCAAAGACAAAGCATGTGGATGTGAAATATCATTTCATCAGGGAAATGCTCGAGGATAAGCAAATTCATCTTGTCAAAGTTCACACCACAGAAAATCCTGCTGATGTACTTACAAAAGGACTTGCCTCAGAGAGCTTTGCGCATTTTCGCAAGCAGTTAGGTGTAGGGTAGCACATCACTTCTATACATCTCTTGTATATTAGCTTGTATAGTAGCTTCTATCACACTTAAAGTACCACATTGGACTTTAAGTGGGAGGTTGTTGGGGTATAAAGCCCAATGTGGTCGCCCAGGTAAGTGGGCGGGCCGCCAGGTATGTACACACATTCTTTTGTGAAAACCTAATAAGAACTCACTATGCTCTACACATTATAGTAGAGCGAGTTCACCATATCGTCGTGCTCTTCTTCTCGCACTCTCTCTCGCGTCGCACTTCCGCTCGTACTCATTCACAACTCACATGGTTGAGATTGTTACTGCAGCCAAGGGCTTATCCTTTCATTTTTTTGATATGTATGCATGGCATACTAGTATGATGGCCGTACAACACCCATCATTACATATTCTTCCACTCTAGCACTAGCTACTCTTCCAAGGATGAGCTCAGTTATTGATGTTTTCAGACATTTTTTATGTTTAATCATAGGCAAGGTGCCATACACATGCACCCTGATACAGTCACGTTCACATACATGGTAAGTCGGTCAAGATGTGCCTTAAGGTACCTCTCTCTCCGAGGGCGTGATATAAGTACACTGTTGTACGCTTATATGATAAGCTAAGACGCAGACATGGTTTGCACTGGGTTATCTGCACAAGACATACAACACATTCGAATAAGGATTTTTCCTCAACCCAACATTCTCTCTCTCTCTCTCTCTCTCTCTCTCTCTCTCTCTCTCTCTCTCTCTCTCTCTCTCTTCCCAACTTCTATGCGGGAAAGGTGAAACTAGGCATGATATTTTTTTGAAATCTTTCTATGTCAATACGATAACAGGAAGGGCTACGAGCCAACAAGAAGGGCTACAAGCTAGAAAAAAGGGCTAAGAGCAATCTATTTATAGTCCATCAATGATTGATTTCAAGATCGCACACTTCTATCCGGTTAAGTACCCATCGATTATAATGGACAAGCAAGAGTCTTGCCATTAGTGATTTTTTTGGGTATTATTTTAGCACTACACACTTTGAATGTGAAAATCAAGACTTTTCGAATGTCTTAAACTCGTAAAAGGGCTTATCTCTACCAAGGTGTATAGATGATGCCAACATTTCAGACAGCATGGCTATTCACAAAAACCCAAGATTAAGGATTTTTGGGTCTAGAAAAGATCTAGTTGTGAATACGATTCCAAGTTTAGTGGATCTTCTAGCACTACGCGTGTCTATATGAGTTCATTTTTGGGGTAAGACCCAACTCGTGATTATTAAATCACTTATTAAGTGTGATGGTCAATTCTTGGAATCTTCACACTTGCATTCTCAAGAAAAGAAGTCCACAACCTTCCAAGGGGTAGTGCAACAGTTTCCACCTCCAACGGAATGTACTGCCACGGGAAAATCCAAGGGGGGTCAAGGACATAGGCCAAGGGACAACTGCTAGTTGAGCAGTTTTCCTACAAAATTTAACCAAGGGATTTGACAATGTTAATGTTAACCAAGGGGTCTAGATTTCAAAGGCAACACCCACACTATATGTGCAATACTACTTGCATTTCACTAATTTTCACTTAGTGTTCCTAGGCCTTTGCAAGCAGGAAATTTGAGGCAGGATGTGCAAACTATGTTATCCTTCATTTTTTCTCTTAAGGGAAATGAGCAGGTCATGTAGGAGCCAAACAATTTGGGTTGTGGTGTCCAAAATAAGTTTTTGCATTATGCATTTATAGATCCACTTGTAGGGTTTATTTTGCCCATGTTGTCACATGGGATACAATCTGGTTTAGGAACTCAAGGATTTTGGTTTAGACAATGTGGAGCATGGATAATGAGGGTCTCTCTCAGGCACGTCACATGTGTGTTTTACAATTACCTCAACACCCAAGTACATCTCCTACTTGAAGGAAGTTTTTTCAGACATCCTTACCTGAGACATATTCCACATGTGGAGAATATGAGTCTCTGGGACAGACACTGGCGCCGCTACTTCAATTATGTGTCGCGAAGATGTCCCTAGGTGCCAGTCAAATCTATTTTCTAGACCATTTTCAGCACGACGTGTCAGGAGAAATTTCAATGGTCAAAAATTGTCGGATACTTAGAATGACTTGTTATGATACAAGTGCTAGTAAACAACATTACAGATGGTTGTTTATACATATAGCAAGGCTATGAGTTGTTAATGAAAAAGTTTCATTGTTTGTACCTAGGAGTGACTTGTGTTTCACCTTCTATTATGGCTCAAACGTTTCAGCAAGGCTTGCAAATGATGGCAATAGAAAGTATTTAGTTTCTTCTTGCAACTATTTACACTCCTCTTCAATGTGTGCTCGGAGCATCACATTCGCCATAAGTATTGGCACGAACGATTATGGATATAAAGGTTTGGATCTGTTTTTTGCTAAATGCATGCACACTAGGTGTTATGGGCCCTAGTGTTTAGCAAAGACCGATTTGGAACGACATGCATATTCATCAAGTTGTTGCTTTTGAATCATTTTACACTCTATGTGCAGTATCTATATGAGATTACTTTTGGGTCTACCAATCACCAATAGAGGTCATGGCTTGGTTTGGGTGCTTGTGGATTTTTAAAGTTAACCACGATGGTTATTCCGTACATTTTTCATTCATCAACAATGTTGCACTATATTGTGATCCTCGTTTACCAGTCATATGGGAAGACTGTCTCTAAACCATGGGGGAAACATATCTCAGTACTGTCAGTTATCCAAGGGGACATGCAAATTACAAAGTGTAATCTTGTACTAAAGGATATGCAAAGTGCGTACATTAGCACCAAGCAATCCAATTAATATGCATTTATTGCTCTACTTGGAGTTTGCTTACCATCAGATAAAACATGTTTGCGACTAGGTATAGTCTCTTCATGTATAAGTCAAGTTCTCAACCTTGAACACTAGTTATGGTGGGGTTGTTTACTAATGAAATTTGAGAACAAGTCAAGGACGTTGTCAGGAGTTTTTTGGAGCAAGGGATTGCGCATATGTACATATGCATGCATGGTGCATCAAATAAAGGATTGCCCATTTTCCTTAGCCAGGTGGTTATGTGGGGCCCACATGTGTACATGTAGGACAGGGTGTACATAGTGCATCGATTTTCACTATTACCAGTACCACTGTGTTTTTTCTACAATAAGGAGGAGTTGGTAACGCGTAAAAATTCTCGAGGAAGCTATCCGCGGGCCGACGACGTGAGGTCAGCAGGTGCGTCAGATGGCATCTAGTGGCGTCAAGAGGGCGAACGAGGTCAATATTTGCACGCGGATGAGGACGGACACAACGTGGGTGTTTTCTGGTGAGAGTTATGCAGAAAGTTCATCATTAAGACCACTTTTTGGGGCCACTTCACGTGGTGGCGAGATGCATTATTGGAAAAAGCTGAGTGCCAGGTGTGCGAATGATGCAAAAAGGTGACAACTATGCACTGCGAGGTCAGTTTTTGGCCTGTCCGGGGTCCGTTTGAGGTCATCTAAAAGGCCAAGGGTGCCCAAATAACAAAGCTAAATGTGGGAACTGAAAAAACAGAGAGAAGACCAGAAAAAACGTGGAGAAGAGAGGAGGAACAGCCGCAGGTGTGTTTTTGCTCATTTTGGAGCCTGTTTTGGCCGTAAACTGCTCATCCGAGGTCGGATTTGAGCACTTTGACATTGTAGACTGGGGTTTTGGGCCGTTCCGGACGCGATGGCGCTGTCCATTTTGCCAAATTCCTCACCCTTTTTCTTCTGTTTTTGCTGTGTAAGTTTCTCCTATGAATGAAGCTTCTTCTCCAATTTGTGATTGTATCTGGCATATTTTACCCATATTGTGTGAGTTGTTTGCCCCATTGGTGTTGGCCCAAGCTCATTTGTATCTAAACATCAGAAATTCTCCTCTTTTGAGCTGAGTTTTTTGGGTGTGTGTGTGTGTGTGTGTCTGTGTGGAGTGGGCAAGTGGATAGTCTCTCTCCTCTCACTCCAGAGGTGTGTTTCCTGTCTCGGCCAGGTGTGTTGTCTAAGCCGAGTGGTGCCCCATAGTGTGTGTGTGTATCATTCCAAGAGTGTGTGTCGGGTCGTTATAGTGGCGCTATGTGTGTTTTCATCCCGCTCACATTCTTTTGGCGCCCCCACGGAGGATCTTCTTCGAGTACCTTCTGCTTCGAGCTTCGAGCTTCGAGCTTCGAGCTTCGAGCTTCGAGCTTCGAGCTTCGAGCTTCGAGCTTCGGGACTACAGGTTACAGGTTGCAGATTACAGGTTACAGGGACAGGTACAGGTACAGGTGATTCACACAGGTACAGGTAGCTGGAGTACAGTGATATACTGACAGTGGGAGTCAGTTGCAGTTGCCGTGGGTATGCATCATTTGGCGCCTGTTTGAGCGCATTGTCTGTTGGATTGTACGTTACTTGTGGAAACTGCCATTGTACGTCTTTGTGGAGCCTTATATGGTTTTATTTGGCAGTCCCAGCCATTTCTGAGACTTGGTCTGGAAGATAGTCATTTCTGAGACTTGACTATACGCGATTTGCATTAGCTTTCGTGTGAGGGTCGATAGCGTGAGGTTTTTATTGAGCTGGGGGATTCTCAAATGTGGAGATCCTTTCGGTGATACAGGTAGCTGGAGCACCCTTTTTGTGACCTCGCCATAGGCTATGTACTAGTGAGTCCTACTTGATGCTTGGGTTCTATTGTTGACAGTTTATGCATACATAGACAATCTATATTTTGGGTTCCTACTGCTCTACTTCTGGGGAAACTCTGTCGAAATTTTCCCAAGTTATGATGGCTGGTTTTTTGGTATTTTGAGCCATTTATGCTGTTATGCTGCTGAAATTTTGGCAAAATCAGAGGTTGAGTCAGGTGTGCCTTCTTGGGAGCTTCATGGTTGGCTTTAATGGATGATCAAAATGGCCCTCAGTTCAATCCTTTTCATTTAACTCAAAGAATTCAGATTAATGTTCATGTGTCCAGGAAGATCTTTTTCCAACAGCGCATAGTCTTTATGTTTGGGCCAAGAAGATTGAGAGAGATCCTGGAATGTCCTTTGCCTGTTGTCATTCCGATGATTAACTATGAAAACTCATTTGATGTGCATGTGTTTGTCCTTATCTAAAGCTGAGCTCCATTGAAGTTTCTGGGGATTGGGTAGTGAAAAGTTTTGGGTTCTTGCACGTGTGTTCGAAGGGGTTCTCAAAGCATTGTAACTTGGGTAGCCATGGCTTTCTCTTATCTGGAGTTTCATGGAAGAAGTGATGAAGATGTGGAAGATTTTTTGGAAAAGATGGAGGTTGCCTGCATTAGCAACCAGATTCATGACCCTACGCAAATGTTACGCCTTCTCCAAATTTGTTTGAAGAGTGATGCACGAGTTTGGTCTAAAGCATTTGAAGAGGAGTTGCGTGTGGCTGATCCACCTATAAGGTTGAGTTGGGACAATCTACGACATGGATTAGAAGTGGAGTTTGTGAAGATAGAAGATCCTGACAAAGTGTGGCAAGAAGTACAGGCTTTGGTACAAAAGGAAGGTGAGCCAGTAGATGTGTACATACGAAAGTTTTCATTGGCATGGGAGCGAATGTGCAAGGCTTTAGCACCACAGGTACCCCTGCCTGACATGATGAAGAAGGACAGGTTCTTGGCTGGTCTTTGGGAGAATATACGTTGGAGAGTGGAGCTAAAGAAGCCTAGGACATATGAGGATGCACTAGAGGTAGCAAGGAACAAAGAGTGGAAGCTGAGGAAAATGAGCCAGTTAGGGGTGGAGTCTTTGCCAATGAGGTCTGAATTTCAACCTATAGAGTCTTTACAAGGGCGCATGTCAGGGGTTCATCATGAACCAGTAGTTCCTGTTACTACTCAGGTTATGCCAGTAGTGGTCACTACAGCAGTGCAAGATGATGGGCTAAGGCAAGACATGAGGCAAATGGTAGATTTGATGAAGAATCTCAGCCTAAACATGCTAGGTCAAGTGGGAAATAATCGAGGTCGAGGGAGGTTTGCAAATCAGCCAGGAGGTGAAGAAAGACCTAGGAATGGTGTTGGACAAAGCAATGGTAGGTTTTGGAGGCAGACGCCCACCTGTTACAATTGTGGAGAGTTGGGTCACATCAGCCCGCAATGTGATAAGCCACCAAGGATGGGGGGAGACATGTATCCATTGCCAAAATAGGTGCTAACTAGGTCGCATGATTATGGCATCGAAATTAAGGGAGATGAAGGAACCAGTGGATTAACCCAGGAGGAAAAGGGAAAGACAAAAGTGCTAAGTGTAGTCACCTTGGAAAAGGCATCAAAGCTAGAGGATACATTAGTGATGCCTATTGGGAAGAGGACGACAGAGGAAAAGGAAGGAAGAAGTGTTCCAGGTCCTAGCAAGAAGAAGGGAAAGAGCCATGAAGGCGAGGATGTCAAGGCCAAGAGGAAAAGAAGGGCTCGTCGCAAGTTTCATGTTTCAGATTTTCCACTAGGGGATGGGCAATTAAGCTATGACTTGAAGGAGGATCTGACGAGCAGGAAGGCAGATGTTACTTTTGGGAAACTTATAGAGATGGTGCCTAAGCTAAAGCGACAGTGGAAGAGGATGGTTAACCCAATGGAGAAAGAGCCAGAGAGAGGTTCAGTGAAGGTGTTGGCAATGGACGAGCTACCAGACATTTGTCCAATAGTAGATGTGTGGCATAAAAGGAAAAATTTGGGACAAGGTTATGTGGATGGCGGAGCCCAAATATACGTCATAACACACTCATGCGTTGAGAAGATGGGTCTCACAGTGGCTGGGGTGTCAGGTTTTCGGATCAGATTGGCAAACCATCAAAAAGTGAAATGCTTAGGTGTTGTAAAGAGCTTAGAAGTGGAGGCATATGATGCAAAGGCAGTGGTTGATTTTCATGTGATGCCAGTAGGGTTGGGAGCATATCCTATTATACTGGGCAGACCATGGTTACGTGCAGTGGGAGCTGTTCAAGATTGGCGACATGGTACGATTAGCCTCTATGGAAAGACAGGTACCAAGAAGCTTTATAATATGGACACAAGGAAACGATTAGAGGAGCTTTATGAAGATGAGGATGAGTCTAGTGATGAAGACTCTTCGACGGTGACAGATGAGGACAGTGATAGCACTACCAGCAGTGATGAGGATGCTGATGTTGCATTTCTTTTGATGGACAAAGAAATCCAGGAGATTGGCTTAGTTGCATTTGCGAATGAGGTTGAAGATGAAAGTGAAGGGCCTTATGAAATGATTGAAGGGTTGATGCAAACCAAGGTTGAGTTGTCAAAGAAGCAGGAATTAATGACGCAAATGATTAGTGGAGACCTCTCAGCTATGGAGAAGGATATATTTTTGCATATGCTGGCTAGTTTTCCTGATTTGTTCATTACTTCATATGAAGAGATCAGAGGGTTCAAGGGTGGAGAGATGCATATAGAGCTGAAAGAAGGTGCTAAGCTAGTGTGGCAAAGGCTAAGAAGGATGGGTCAAGAGCAAATGGAAGCCTTGCAGGTAGAGGTGGACAGGTTACTGAAGGCAGGGTTCATAGTTCCAGTGGAGACCACAGAATGGGTGAGTCCAGTTGTAGTCAGTCCAAAGAAGGATGGGAAGTGGAGAATTTGTGTGGATTTTAAACCCTTAAACGCAGCCACTAAGAAGAACCCATATCCTCTTCCATTTATCGATCAGATCTTGGATTCAGTGGCAGGTTATGAGAGGTACAGTGTGTGTGATGGTTTTTCAGGCTATTTTCAATTGAAGATTGCTCTTAAAGACCGCACAAAGACAAATTTTATTACGCCATGGGGCTGCTATTGCTACATAGTATTGCCATTTGGGTTGTCAAATGGACCATCTTTCTATCAAGAGAGAGCAAATTGGGTGTTGGAACCATTCATTGGTAGTTGTGTTAAAGCTTTTATGGATGACTTCTGAGTCTATAGCAGTAGGGCTGATCACCATGAGAAGCTACAGATGGTATTGGCTCGATATGATGAATGTGGAGGACAACTCAATCCAAAGAAATGTCATCTAGCACAGCCAAGGGTGAAGTTATTGGGCCATATGGTGTCAGAAAATGTCATTGAGGCTGATCCAGATAAGGTGAAGTCTATTATTCTTCTTCCATCACCTATGAGTACGAAGCAATTGGCAACCTTTATACACAAAGTGAAGTACATGGCACGGTTTATTCCATTGTCTTCGCAGCTTCTTTATCCATTACAGCAAGTGGCAAAGCATGATCCATTGCAATGGGATGACAAGTGTGAAGAAGTGTTTCAAGAGGTGAAAGAGGTGTTAGGGGGTTTGTCAGCCATGCAGGCTCCTGATTGGGAGAAAGTTTTTTATGTAAATCCATCAGTAGGGGATGATGCCATTGGAGCCATGCTATTGCAAAAGGGGAAGGGCAGCCATTATATGAGGCCAGTGTATTGTGCAAGTCGAGTGAAGTTGGTAGCGGAGAGAAAGTTATCGGAAGTAGAGCTAGTGATGGCCAGTGTAATATTTGCTTGTCGACGATTTCGCCATTACTTGCTACCATGGCCTTTTGTTTTCTTGACGAGTTATGCCTTTTTGCCACAATTAATTAATGGTACTAACATGTCAAATGTGGTGAAGAAATGGGTAATTGAGCTGCAAGAGTTTGAGTTCTCTTTTCTAGTGGAAGATAGTACAAGGGCTACCCTAGCTGATTTGTTGACCTACAAGGAGAATCCCCTTATTGTTAAGGAAGAGGTGGTGAGAAAGGTAGTTGAAGAAGTGCCACAGATCAGCAATGCACATGTGTTGTTCTTTGATGGTTCATACAGAAAGAGCCACGATGCAGCTTCAGGGGGTATAGCACTTTATGATCCAGAGGGGAAGCTAGTATGCAAGAGAGGGTTCAAATTGGATGCGCATAGTAACAATGAGGCTGAATATGCTACATTGGAAGCCGGATTACACATTTGTTTGAAGCATGGGGTTCGAAGGTTGAGCATAAAAGGTGATGCCTTGTTAGTGGTGAAGCAAGTGCTGGGTGTGTGGAAGAGCAAGAACACCTCATTGAAGGAAATGTGCTTCAGAATTAAAGGCCTGTTAAAAAAGTTCGAAGCATGGAGCATCAGACACATTGAACGTGCTCTAAATGGAGAGGCACATGAAGCAGCTCAAGGCATGATTGGGGAGCTATTCGTGTTGAGGACCAATTTACCTCTTTATCATGGCCGGGAAAGTTTGGCTCAAGAAGAGGAGTTTTTGCTCACAGGAATCATTCCAAAGGAGATTCAGAAGTCTAAGAAGTATGGCTTTGTGCGTAGAGCATACAGGTGCAAATTGATTGGTGATGTCTTATACATGAAAGGGGCTGATCTCGTGTTGAGACGTGTACCTTGGCGGGAGGAGCTTTACAGAGTGTTGGAAGAGAATCATGAAGGCGCATGTGGTGGCCATTTTGCTCTAAAGATCACCTTGCATAAGATTTTGCAAGAGGGGTATGTATGGCCTAGTTTGCACAAGGATGTTCACCATTGGTGTAGGTCTTGCAATAGGTGTCAAGCATTTGGGAAGAGAGTGTTGAAGCCAGAGCTACGAAAAACCATTATGGCGTTTGATGTGTTTGAAAAGTGGGGGATTGATGCAATAGGCCCGTTACCTATCACAAGCAGGGGCAAAAGCTATATCTTGACGGCAGTGGACTATCTCTCTAGATGGGCAGAGGCTATAGCAGTAAAACAGATCACTGCAAAGGATGTGGCAAAATTTGTGTATGATGAAATATGTTGCAAGTTTGGGGTGCCATTAGAGCTACTTTCAGATAAGGGGCCAGGATTTAGAGCTAAACTGCTAGACTTCTTATGCACAAAGATGAAGATTAAGCACCAGCATACCACTCCCTATTACCCACAGTGTAATGGCTTAAATGAAAGATTCAATGGTGAGTTGGTACAAATTCTTTCTAAAGTGACAGAGCACCAAGGAAAGAATTGGGATTTGGAATTGCCTAGTGCATTATGGGCTTACCGTACTTCGGTGAAGACAGGTACAGGGTTTACTCCATTTCATTTGGTGTATGGAAAGGAAGCACTATTGCCTGTGGAGGTAGAGTTGCCTGCGGTCAAGATGTTAGAGAACTTGCTTGGGCCGCCTAGTGATGCATTCAAAGAGAGGCTCTTGCAGTTACAAGAGGTCCAGTTGGATAGGATGAGCGCATTGGAGCATTATGGGCAGATGCAGGATAAGGCTTTGGCAAAGATAAATGAAAAGGTCAAAAGTAAGGGTATCAAGAAACATGACTTGGTTTTGCGCTACAACAGTAAGCTGGACAACACCTTCCAAAAGAAGTTTCAAATTAAGTGGGAAGGCCCTTTCAAGGTAGTGGAGTGTTTTCCAAATGGCACATATCAGCTGGCTAACCTGGATGGGTTTCTACATAAGTCAAGGGTAAATGGATTGCGTCTTAAATTGTATCATGCCAGGTTGATGATGGTCGAGCAGGATGAGCTGTATGTGGATCAAGGAGTGTTGGTGAGGGATGAGGAGACATGTGATGCGGCGAGTCTCATATCTCTTTTTGCTGCTGCTGATCATGAATGATCTAGCAGGCTAGGGGATGGGCAAATTATGTCAGGAGTTTTTTGGAGCAAGGGATTGCACATATGTACATATGCATGCATGGTGCATCAAATAAAGGATTGCCCATTTTCCTTAGCCAGGTGGTTATGTGGGGCCCACATGTGTACATGTAGGACAGGGTGTACATAGTGCATCGATTTTCACTATTACCAGTACCACTGTGTTTTTTCTACAATAAGGAGGAGTTGGTAGCGCGTAAAACTTCTCGAGGAAGCTATCCGCGGGCCGACGACGTGAGGTCAGCAGGTGCGTCAGATGGCATCTAGTGGCGTCAGGAGGGCGAACGAGGTCAATATTTGCACGCGGATGAGGACGGACACAACGTGGGTGTTTTCTGGTGAGAGTTATGCAGAAAGGTCATCATTAGGACCACTTTTTGGGGCCACTTCACGTGGTGGCGAGATGCATTATTGGAAAAAGCTGAGTGCCAGGTGTGCGAATGATGCAAAAAGGTGACAACTATGCACTGCGAGGTCAGTTTTTGGCCTGTCCGGGGTCCGTTTGAGGTCATCTAAAAGGCCAAGGGTGCCCAAATAACAAAGCTAAGTTTGGGAATTGAAAAAACAGAGAGAAGACCAGAAAAAACGTGGAGAAGAGAGGAGGAACAGCCGCAGGTGTGTTTTTGCTCATTTTGGAGCCTGTTTTGGCCGTAAACTGCTCATCCGAGGTCGGATTTGAGCACTTTGACATTGTAGACTGGGGTTTTGGGCCGTTCCGGACGCGATGGCGCTGTCCATTTTGCCAAATTCCTCACCCTTTTTCTTCTGTTTTTGCTGTGTAAGTTTCTCCTATGAATGAAGCTTCTTCTCCAATTTGTGATTGTATCTGGCATATTTTACCCATATTGTGTGAGTTGTTTGCCCCATTGGTGTTGGCCCAAGCTCATTTGTATCTAAACATCAGAAATTCTCCTCTTTTGAGCTGAGTTTTTTGGGTGTGTGTGTGTGTGTGTGTGTCTGTGTGGAGTGGGCAAGTGGATAGTCTCTCTCCTCTCACTCCAGAGGTGTGTTTCTTGTCTCGGCCAGGTGTGTTGTCTAAGCCGAGTGGTGCCCCATAGTGTGTGTGTGTATCATTCCAAGAGTGTGTGTCGGGTCATTATAGAGGCGCTGTGTGTGTTTTCATCCTGCTCACAACGTACACTTGGCTGATGAGTTAGGTCAGCAAGTTACCTTCATGGAAAGTAAAAAGCGGTACTCTTTCAGGTACATCTTTATTGTGATAACTCATTTAGCATACTCATGTGCATTCTAAATGGAGTCTACACACTATGATTGGATTGGAACCGGTAACACGAGATGGTTGCAAATGGACAACAATGTGCAAAATCAAGATGTTATGCTTGATTATATTGGCATCAATACCACTGTGGAAAACATTAGTGTTCTTATGAAGATCCTACCACTTTTGTTTTCGCGGACGAAAATGCTTCTCCAAGGGGGAATTAATGTCATGACAAGGGTAGGACTATAGGAGAGCATGGCCCTGGCCAAGGGAAGATAGATACACATGCGGTATAGGGGCTATATATAGCTAAGAGCCAGAGGGCCAAGGGCCTATATATGGGTATGGTTGGGTGGTTATTGGCATGTCTATCTCCATATGGTCTTTCAGATGATTTAGTGTGATTAGCACCCTTTTATCATCACATGTATCTGCAAGAAAGGTCATGTAACATAGATACAAATGAATTAATGAAACCTTCATATTTTTTCCATTCATATCTAGAATAGAAGTGAACGTTATACCTTTAGCATTTGAAGAGTAGTGTCCACTTCTATTGCATTGAATCCGTATGTACATTTGATGTGTTGGTTCCATTATTACCCCTCTTTTGAACATGTTGGGTTGGGGCATATGTAGGTTGTAACCCAAAGGCCTCAAGTTAAAACTTCAATACATTCGGTGACTCACTCTTCCATCACTTTGCATCCATAGGTGGATAGTTTTTTACCTTCACTCAATACCATCATGCAACTTTTCCTTTAACCTTTCTTTCCTTATGTGCCAAAATCTTCTCAGGTACCAAGATCTCATCAAGTTCCTCAAATTTTGGTTGATCCTCATAAGCCATGGAAAAGTTGCTATGGATTTTATCTTGATCTTCCAAGAACACCAACAGGAAATGATGGTATATAGACCATTATTTGCAAATTCAGCAAGTAAGCCCATTTTATTATTGTCACGAAGAAGATAAATCTGATCAGATGGCACGACTGTTTATGTACAACATGTTCAAGTACCATGGTATACCACAATATATTGTCAGGGATCATGATCCTCGTATGACGAGCCTATTTTGGAGAGGCTTATTTGAAAACATGGGCACCCCGCTCAAGTTTTCCTCCTCATTTTATCCACAAATTGATAGACATTTAGAAGAGGCTAATTCTATTGTCTTAGATTTGTTGAAATATGCTATGTGTCAGATAATAAGGGAAAATGGGAACAATATCTACCCATGCTTGAGTATGTGTACAACAATAAGGGAAATGTACCTTTTGAGACTGTTGAGGGTGGAAAAAAGTCTCAACCCATTTTGCACACAATGGACAAGATAGCAGATTGATATGTAGAGAGCATGGATGAAATGTACAAGAAAATCAATCTTGCCTCAGGCAAAGCAGAAAAGGGTTGTTGATCATCACCGACATGAATTGTTGTTTTCACCTAGTCATTGGGTACTCTTACAATTTGAGAAGTCAAGGTTAAAGAAGATGAAGGGCAAGGACAGGTTATTTCCCAAGCTCAATATGCGTTACTATGGGCCTTTTCAAGTACTTGACAAGATCAACGATGTTGCTTTTAGGCTGAAATTTCCTGATTCTTGGAAGATTCATAATGCGTTTCACGCGAGTCTTCTAAGACCCTTAGTGGGTGATGTGCCAAAAGATATATCAATAGGAAGTGATTGTAACAGCCCTGGTGCCTTCTGCCTATGAAACTTGACCTTTTAGGAATCACGCATGCTCGCAAAAATGCATCCAAATCTTTCCTCAAAGTAGGCCAATAAAAGAATGTCTCAGTATCACATCTATACCATGATGCCCTGCATACGGTGGACATGGCTTTCTACCATAATTGTATGTCGCAATGGCCTAGTGACACATAGTCTACCATGCATCATGATAAAACCATCCTTGAGGAGATAATACCAATGGCATTGCCCATCTTGCATCTTCTCAAAGATCCTTGCAAAATATTCATCAATAGCATACTTTTTTTTCATGTCATCAAGCTCACGATGATAAGGAATCGACACAACTGAAATTTGTGGCTTTCTTGATAACGCATTAGCCATAACATCCTTCTTGCCTTCTACATGCACAATCTAAAAGTGGAACATAGCTTCCAATTGGAAAGCACATGAATCATAGCCAGTAGCTCTTTCTCATAGATTTGCATAATCGTTTTTGGCCCTTGCAAGATTCTGCTTTTATAAGCTACTACCCGACCATCTTGAATTAACACTGCCCCAATACTATTGCTACACGCATCACACTGAACGACAAATGTTTTCCTGAGATCTGGTAAGACAATTACTGGATCCATAGTCATCTTTTCCTTTTAGAGATTAAAAGATGAAATCTCTTTTTGTGTCCACTTGAAAGTGACATCTTTCTTTTGCAAAGCATGTAGGAGTGAAGCAATCTCAACAAAGTTCCTGTGATAAACCTTCTGTAGTAAGATCATAAGACCAAGAAGCTACATAAATTGTGCACAGTCTTCAAGTGTAGCCATGTCTTGATTGCTTCAACCTTGGCAGGATCCATTCGACACCATCCTTTGATACTATATGGCCTAAAAAGTGGATCTCTTCCAAGAAGGTTTGACAAGTAACCTATGACTACGTAGCTCTTCAAACACAATGTTCAAGTGACACCTATGCTCCTCTTTATTTTTCAAATAGACTATCATGTCATAAAAAAATGTGCCAAAAAACTTTTGATGTGGGCAGAAAATCCAGTCCATCATCTTATTGAACGTAGAAAGCACATTTGTGAGGCCAAACGGCAACACTAAGAACTCATAAAGACCAAATATCGTTCTAAATGGAGTCTTGTGTACATCCTCTGACCTGATACAAATATGATGGTATCCACTCTTATTGTCTATCTTGCTGAGAATTGCAACACCCTCTAAACGGTCAAGAATATCATCAATCCTTGGAATAGGAAACATGTTGTTGACAGTATTCTTATTCAACGCACGATAGTCAATGCAAATTCGCCAAGATCCATCCTTCTTGTGCACTAGAAGCACTCGGTAGCAAAAGGGTGAAGAACTAGGTTGAATCAACCCTTTCTCTAATAGCTCCTCTACTTGGCCTATAATCTCTTTTTGTTGAGACGCACTAACCCTATAGGGAGGCTTATTTTGTGGGCTACATCCTGGCACCAGATCTGTCGCATGATCCTCATGTCTCTCCGACGACAACTGAGGCGGTAACGAATAAAAATAACAGTCACTAAACTCTCACAAAAATGCCGACCTTTCTTAATCTAGCATATATAAATTTGATCGACAATTATCTAAAACATCACGTGCAAAAATCAAGTATGTAGAAAGATGATTCTTAATTATAGAATTGATGGTCGAAGCACATACAATAGGGACAAACTCCCCTTTAAGCTTTACATCAAGGATGTGAATTTTGCCCCCATGGTGAAGGCTGATCTTTTTGTTGAAGACATCCAACACTTCATGTGTACGGAACATCCATGGGATTCCCATCAGCGCATTGCACCCTTCGAGTGGCATGATATAAAATTTCTCTGTGTCCACATATGATTGAATATGCAGATGCAGGTTTCCAATGATAGGAGCAACACACTTTGAGTGGCTAGGACATGCCAACCATGCATTTGTTGTGTACCCCATCTCTTCAGCTACGATGCCCAATTTGATGGCAACTCTTGACCCATAGATGCCATTGTGATCTCTGGATTTTCTCCTGGCATGCACTCTTCCTTCATGCATGAATGTTTGGATGTGATTGTGCTAGTACAAAATGTCTGTTTTCGTCAAAAGTTTATGGTTTCTCCTCTCACAGGATGTGATTTGATTTTTGGCATTAAGTGGTTTAAAGATCCTAATCCACAAGTTAGTTGAAAAGAGAGCACACTCACTATCACAGTTAAAGGAGCACCTCTCGTGGTTCTTCATTGTGACACGAACATTCCATCTGTGCCACTAGTCTCTCACTCTTATGTTTTGAAAGAGGATAAAACCCGTAGCCTTAGTCTAGAGAAGCATGATTTGGAACATGAAAAGACTCTCTCAATCATTTTTTCTCTGAAGCACGATACACATGTTTTGCATGATCACGATTTGATTGTTCCTACGAATCATTATGCTGTCAAGTTTCTCCACTCTATATTGAGTACACCTTGGGTGATCGTTACGCTAGATGGTTCCAGTTCTGTGAGCAATTTGGTGGTTTGATTAATTGTGTTTTTAGTGAAGCTAACCCAATTGTAGAGACAACCAATTTTGGCTCTTGAGTCGAGGTCCAATGAACCGAGTCAGGAAGTATTTCTTGGTCTCATGATTCATCAGTATGCATTGTCTGAATCTCTCATTTGCGGCAGTCTCTTGTATGTTTGTCATTGCCAGTATGTCTTCCCTTTCCAAAGGACATCCATATTGCATGATGCACTTGATTCATTCACGAATGAGCACGGATGCATGAACCACACTTTAAAAAAGACCATGATTTTGCATCTAAGGAATCTGTCATGTTTCATGATTGTACGTCATGTCAGTCAGTTTTGCATGCTCATTTATCAAGCATTGGCATTTGCATTGTGATTGGCCATAGTTGATAGCTTTAGGACACAAAGTCAAGTTTAGATTGTGTTTTTTGTATGAGACAAATGCGTTTATGGTCTTGTGTTTTAAGTGGTTTCAGAAAGATCCCTCACAGGAGAGTCTTGAAGAAGGTGGACCCAAGATCTTAGACGAAACTGAAGACATGAACTTGAAGTAGATTATGTATTGATTTCAGCGCATCCCAAAGAAGCAAGCACTCCAGACTTCCATGAAGTTGAAGTAGCGTAAGTTGTTGATGCAAGGACATGCACCCGCCACATGGGTATACTTCAAGAAAATGTTTGCATCCGTGTGGTTTTCAAATGAATTTGAAGCCGATGTCTTGATGGATTGGCATCTGTTTACTGCGGCTACTTGCAAGAGCCTAGAGGAGTCCAATCGGAGGTTTTGTCAAGCGTTGCTCTCAATAACCTCCTATAAGTTTGTGCCATTGACAGAGAAGATTGAGAAGTATCATTGTGGGTTGTGTAAAGTTCCTAGGAACTATTGTACAAAGAACAAAGTGGTCATGCTTACCTAGCTTATGGAAGTTGCCAACACTGGTCATGCCTTGTTGAAGGGAGAGGACAATGGGTTGGGTTTCAAGGCCACGTGAAAGGGGGTCAACAAAAGAAAAATTAAGCAAAGAAACCCTTTGTGAAAGGGACTCCTCAAGCTTCCTAGGGATCAAAAAAGATAGAGAATGTAATGTGCAATGGAAGTGATTGATGGTGTACAACTCAAGATGAGTGAGCAGTGAGTGCTCAAGGTTCCTTTACTTAGAGAAAAGGAGAGCCTTCCTTGACTTAATGATGAGAGACCATGGAAATGACCAAAGCCTAAAGAGAGTGAAACTTAGAGTGCTAGTGCATGAGAGTGCTAAGGAGAGAGAGAGAGAGAGAAGATACGACACCAAATGGGGTCCCAAACCCCGCTCCAAGGGGCCCCCTCTCTATTGCTAGAGAAGTATTTGCTTAAGATTGCACAATTCTGGTACAATGGGTCGTGATGCTATGATGCTTAATTAGGAATATGTCGATGAAGATGACGATGACAACGACAACCATGACGAAGACGGCGATGATGACGACGACGATGAAGGTGTCAATGACAACGGCAAGATTTGCTACGTTGATGGCTGAAATCTGAAAATGCAAGATCTTCCTGTTGTGAATCTGATACTACAGTGGCTCTGCGATGTGGAACTGCAACCACCAAGTCGTGCTATGGTTGAAATGCCGAATCACCATGCTGTCTTCGCTGAGTCTGCAAAACAGTTGGCTAAAAACTGGAAACATTATGTTGTTCTTGGTTTGGATGGTTGACACGGAGGATCTGCTATGGGATGTGGATGATCCACGAAGCTAAGGGCTAAAAACTGAAAACGATGATTTGTGGTAAGAGAAAATGCTAGGAACATGCGGGTGCTTTCCCTTTTGTGTCCTACTTCTTCTGCCTTCTTCTAGTGCCAGGCTTCTCTGTTTTATAGGTGCAAAAGTATGGGTCGAGAAACCTTCATTATAGCCCCACAATTTTGCAATAATTATATAGTCACTTAATAAATTGACTTAAAAGAGGTGTTTCTCACGTTGCCGCAAAACTTGGTCAATGCAGTGGAAAATTCTCATGCTGGGTACTGGGTATTGGTACTAATGATCATGTTGTGTGCAGTCAGAGGGTATGCAGATACTCTAAGTGTCTGGACATGCACGACTTGTGCACAGAATCATCTAGGTGCCAGAACACTTCCTAGGTTACCTAAACCCTAGAAGTAGGTCAGCCTGTCCACATGCACATAGGGTTATATGTGCACGTGACATCCCCCCGTTTTCAAGGTGAGATACTGGTTTTGAGCTATATGGCTTCGTTAGAGGGTGCCAACAACTTGTGAGAGTCTGCAAAGAAATCTTCACCGGCCCACGCTGCTACGTGGACTGGTGATGCTTGCAAAAACTCCATAAACCTAGAATCCTACACCAATCGAGAAAACACATTGAACACATCCTCGTCTAGTTGCCAAGTCATAAACCCTTTACCTTGTGGAGCATTCAAATCAACAAAAGGTAGAGATAGGTATGGCCATGAACTCTTGCCACGCTCAAACATTGGAGGAGGAACAACCTGTCTGTCCTGTGAAAAGGAACCCTCTTCCCTGGTGTCATTCCTTCTGTCATCTATAGTGTAATTCCAAGTTCATGTGCATTGTCTTCGCTGAAAACCAACCAAGGCTCACTCTTTAAGGAAAAAGTGATTTTGTCTTGGCGACGGAACCATGCAGCCGGCCCATAGGGCGGTAGACTTTGGCTTTCACCGGATCTTTATAAACTTTATGACATAGAGGAACTTCACGAATAAGCCTATGATTGGAAATTACACTTCAAACAAAACACGGCCTGGGATTTAGAGTGCTTCAAGCAGATGACACCTTGTAGGCCCCAAAGGCTGGTGCCCCTTTCGATATTTCTTTATTCTTATTAAACTTGGGAGAAAACCTGCAAATTCCTACGAGTTGTCTTGCTTTTATCGGGCTGAAAATGACATCGGGCTGAAAATGACTTACTCTAGCCTGATTTCGGTAGCATCACCGCAGTAGGAGGCTTCATAAACAAAATCCCCGTGCTAAAGATGACTTCCCTGGCACATTCGAGCACTTCTTCAAACATGGTGAGAATCTGCAACACACTGAATTCTCTGTTTTCTGCCTCGAAAACACACCAGAACACCTGTACAGTAGGCTCCCGGGGTTATTAGGGATCAATTCAGGTCGAAACCCTAAACTTGCAAAAATACACAGCAGACTGTAAATTAATATTTCGGGCTCCGTTTCGCGTGTGGGTCACATATGTAGCAAGCCCTCGATCCCGCACTTGTAGGACTACTTGCCCTTTGAATCGGATGAGATTTCTTGTGTGAAATCTCTCCGAGTTCACCTATGCCTGCATGGGATTAGCAATTAGCTAATCTAGTACATGTGCAAGAGTCTCTTGCTTCGGCAATCGCACATGTACATACAGATGGAAATCCCTTGAGCTGGGCATCACGATTCTGTATTCAAAAGGGGAGAGAGGTACACGAGAGCGGAATCATCATGCTAAGACAAGGGAGAAGGCAAGATTTTCATTAAAGTTATGATCACCTGCACCCACTACTCACACACACAATGCTGTTCACAATAATGTAAATATTTAGCTCCTGTCATTTTGGGTGCCCCTCTTGCGATGAGTCTGGAAAAATCATCTCGAGCCGCGAGATGTCCACTTTGACCCTTTTAGGTTAATTTTCTTGTATCCACCAACTTATAAGTGTTATGTGGGGCCTAAATGACTTTCAATTGAGCCTAGACAAATTCTTATTGTTTGGATTCTAGTGCGGACTTGCCCGACCAACTCGTGGTGACATGGCCTTCACTACTGTAGGTGAATCTCTTGGCTATTTCCTGTTTCACACTGGCCATACAATGTTCTACCATTTGTGAGTTCAAAAAGAGGATTCCAAAACTTAAATAAAAATCAAGGAAAAGAAACCAACAATTAAGCTTAGTGGTTGCCACAACCTCGTGACAATGGCCTACTACCATGAGCCCGCAATAGTCATACATAAACACCTCATAGAACACCCAAAAAAATGATGCCCCTATAGCATAAGAATATCAGTAGATCCACACACAAGGCATTTCTAAAGCTCCTCAAATGACCCCAATGGAGTACAAATTGTGGTTGTCCAAGGCCTTGACTATTCCATGAGACAATTCTCAATCCGCATGGGGTCGCTGAGAGAAAACAAATGCTGCTACAGTAGCCAGGCGAGCAATCTTCAAGGACGGTTTGGATGGGGAGTAGTCCGCATCGGATCGACCTCAAGATAGGCGAGTTTGCAGCAGTCCCACCCAAGCCCAAGTGTAACAATGTCAATTTTTGTAAATAATTAATTTCTTTTTTAGAAAATAATAATTTATGCGGGCTAGAGCACCTCAGAGAGACCCTATAAAAAAATACCCTGAAGCCCTAGTGATTGGGAAATTGGCCTTTAATAAGCGGCAGACAGTAGCCTCAAATTCCAACCTCAAAACATTACGCGCGTCAGTGAGAGCACAGGAATGAGACGGGGTCCTTAGAATAGTGACCCTAAGGCTTAGAATTATTTCTAAAGACCTTAGGGTAAGTCAGTTTATTTATCTGACCCGACACATCAAAATAGAACTAGAAGTTCTAGGGTCTCGGGTGTGCCTAAATGAGGGCTAGAGCACCTCAAGGAGACCATAGAAAAAAATACTCTGAAGCCCTAGTGATTGGGAAATCGGGCCTTCAATAAGGGGTAGACAGTAGCCTCATATTCCAGGCATAGAAAATTATGCGCATCACTGCGAGCATAGGAATGAGATGGAGTCCTTAGAACAATGACCCTAAGGCTTAGAATTATTTCTAAAGACCTTAGGATAGGTGAGTTTATTTATTTGACCCGGGCGAAATGGTCGGACAAGTGCGAACAGTTAACATCGGAGTAGTGCATGTACGGCATTGTGCCGAGGAGCCTACAGTTTTCATAAATAGCATTCATGTGAGTAGTTGTGCATTACATTGCACATTTCCTTAATTAGCCTAGGACTTTTAAAGTCAAAAGTTGAATGGTTTTTAAGCTATTAAGTGTGCCACTTGGCACACTTACCCATGCAATCTCTCACTCTCTCTCTTGTAGCTAGCACCCCCTATTCCGTCTGGCTATATGAGAGAATCCCCTCCCCCTCTTGCTAGGTTGGAAGTGCACTACCCCCCCCCCCCCCCTAAAGTGAGCATGCCCTACGCAGTGAAGCTCTCCATTGAAGCTTGAGAGCAGCCCCTTGTGGTGTATGTGGAGTCCTTGAGCTCTGATCACCTAGAATAAGGCTTCTCTTGGTCGTAGGCTGCTATGGGAGAAGATTCATCACCAAAAGTAGCAGAAAAATCTCTTTCTCTCGCTATAAATTCTCTGTTTTCAGCCCCTAATCACCTTGATTAGGACTGTTTTTAGCGGAGCACTCATAGGTTTCACCCCTCTCTACCTACTCTATGAATACACAAAGTTTGGTGCGATTCCATTGCGAAAAAGACCTCCATTTTGGCTTTGGAGTGTGCTCAGATAACAATTTCAAGTTAATCTGCAAAAAATTACAACAAACGTGTGTGTGTGCATTTTGCATGTTTCTTCCATGCATTTGATAGCGGGAAAAAGAGCAGTGCAATCGGGTGGCCTCTGTACTCGTGCACACTCCACAAACCATGCCTCATGCAAACAAGCAAAGAACAAAACAAAGGGGGCACCACCCTAAATTAAGAGGTTTAGGGACCTCACACATAGTGCACATAGGCCAGTGAGACTTCTGGCATTATGATGGTATCAAAACATATGGCAAAACACATAGAAACGAAGCTTAGGGACCTGATGTAGCATATATATACACAAGACATCAGCTTAACAATACAACGGCATCTGATCATACATAACAAGGATATAGAGAAGCAAGCCAAGGGTGGCATAATCCCTTGTCAAAAACAATCAACCCAGCAAGTAGGTATGATCCTACTAGCAACACATCAATACCTTAGAGAATGATGGCGAGGATGGTGGCCATGGAGCATGAGAGAAGACTCCTTATTTGGGTTTTAGGGCTAGTAATGTGGCATACTAGAGGGAGAGAGAGAGGGAGAGAGAGTAGAGCTCCATCCATAGCTCCTCGTTGTGAGCAATGTCGTCATAGCTTCGTTGCTTGGTGAAGTGGGTGAAGTGTTGGTTTTGAGTGAGAGAAGGCCTCCTTATATAGGTTTCTGAGAGGGTTTAGGATTAGGGATAAACATGCTTAAATCCGCTGATTGGGGTTACTTTTTGCTTAGGGTGGTCAACAGATTGAGGTCACCTGATATGTCACCATCAAGATATTCTCTAGAGTGATGTGAGAGGGGAGGGTAAATGCTGAATTTTCTGATTGTGACACATGGGGATAAGGCCTTGACCAGCATGTAAGAGCAGGTAAGGTGGCTGTTGAAACTGGAGGTTCTGCACATGTCAGGGGGGGACCTGCGGGGGGGGGGGGGGGGGGGGGGTGGCAGCTGGGTCCTCCTGAATATCAAATTCTAAAAAAATCCTCAACCATGGCTTCTTTGACATGTGTTCTTTGAAAAAATCAGCATGTCTCTTTTCAACTCAAAAGTCTTTATCCCTGTTGACTCACCTTTACCATAAGATTTTCCCCTTTTCTCCTCCTGTAACTGCATTGTTGATGCCCAATCACTGCTTCTAGTAACAGTGAACTGTTACCTACCAAATACTTATGGTGCAGTAAAAAATATTTACCATGGGTAAAAAAAGTTACTGTAGGTAAAAAGCGATTTGTATTTACCATGTAGGTGAAAAATATTTACTGTAGGTAAAAAACATTTACTGTGGTAAAAAATATTTACTGTCGGTAAAAAAGTGAAAACGGAGTATGCTGTGCTGTGAGTCCACACGAACATCCTCGTGTAAATTTCACTAGAAATTCACACCTAGAATGGGCTATTCTGTAAGATATAGGTTGTAGGCATGCATAAGAGCTCGTTCCCACATATCTTCTGTCCATGGCACTTTTTACTCTTTGGTGCTTGTGAAGTAGATTTTTCTTCTCTTTTGAGATCCCTTGGACTAGAGTATCCTCATCTCCCCAACAACTGACTGTGCCTTTATTGCATCTTCAGAAGGGGTCCTAAAAACCATGCATTAGCATTCATTGTAGGAATGATTATGTCTGAAGGGACACAATTAGAGAAAGACAAACTCTCATTTTTCAGAGCTTCCGATGAGTTTTGTGGAAGGTAGACTCTCGCCTACGAAAGCTTCCCAAAATCTCATAGAAGAGGAAAGATCCTCTCAGTAGTCAGAGCATAGTTCTTCTACTCTCTTAGTAGTCAGAAGTAGAAAAAGGACAAGAAATAATAGAGGATGGGCTTTTGCTCTGTTCCTGTGCTTGTAAAGATTCTCCTTTAGTAATAAAGATATTCTCTTTATGGGGGGAGACCGGCCCATCTTCTCGTCCCCAATGATGTGTCAAGCTTTCTCTCTCTCTCCAAAGTCTCTTGAGTATATGAATTGCATTTAACAGTCAATTTATGCTTCCACCTTTTGTGACAGTGGTATTAGAGCAAGGTCATCTCTCTCTTTCTTAAGGGATTGACGACTCTTGGCAGACTGCAGAAATGGAAGGACGTGAGATAGAGTTTTCTCTCCTTCAGCAACAGGTGGCAAAGTTGGAGAAATCTCTCTCCCACCAAGAGTCCAGAAGATCATCCATACCCTTGAAAAAGGGAAGGAGAAAGTGCCGATGGTGTCGGGAGAAATCTCGCAGAACCCAAAGACGCAAGAGCCAAAGAAAGATCATCTAGTTAGAACCTCTCGCATGCACGAGAGTCAGAATAAGGCTTCAGAACATCATGTGCGGATTAATCCAAAGGTTCAAGAATCAAAACCTCCCGATTCTCCTCAGTTTTCATTTATGAAAGATTTGGATGATTTAGTCCCTCCAGTAGACATGCTCCTTGAAGATCCGTTGCAACAGGAAGTGCAATCAAAAGGTAAAAGAAGGAGCATCGTAAGGAGCATCATAAGAAGAAGCATCGCAAGCAGAAATCGTTCATTAGGAAATTTTGGAGGTCATTTGGAGGGCCTTCTAAGAAAATGTATTTTTCGCACTCTCTCTCTAAAAAATATAGCAAATAATAGAGGCGGGTCTGTTATGGTAAAAGTCCAAAACGTGTACTTTAAGTAGATTCTTTACCCTTCTGAACATTCATCCGTAATGATTGAGGGATAATCTTATTTTCTGTTGCATTGAATGAACCTCGTCAACATGGAGGGAATGGGGCTAACATGGAGGGACGAAGCTGCAACCACCTATTCACTTTTCATTAAACCTGCACCTTTGGCTAATGGCGCACTCCTCAAATGGCACAAATGTTACGCAAAAACGAGCCAAATATCACCTTCACATTGATTTGGACAACATATGCCAACCATTGATTAAGCGGAGTAAAGCAAACACACATATACCTCCCGCATCCATAGACACGTTCAGAGCTCAGGCAGCTACACACATAGATATCTGGACAAGAGGCTCTCTCTATCCTAAGAATCCATTGACTAATGTGTCTCCACCATTTGTCAATCCTACAAGATTATTGACCTTTGCTGGTGATGGAGAAAATGGCCTTCTGGGTTATTGTAAATCTCTTACAAGGCAAGCTGAAACTTATAAGGGCATTCTCCCATGCAACCATCCATCAGTGGGGTGAAGGCACAAAGGTTTTTATCTAAACCCCAAGAAATACGAGATCCGAAGCTAACAAAACATGGAAAAATATATAAAACATCTTATGTTAGCAGGTAGAGTATCAGAGCTGGAAAAATCTACATACTGCAGTCAAAGATCAAGAACCAACTACTCGTAGCGCGAAGGCTGAGGTTTGGCGATCAACAGACATGTTATTTTTGATGTGCGACAAAGATGACTGGTCATAAGGTGATATGAACAAGTTCAAGGAGAATCTCAACCTTCTCAAGAAATCATTCAAGATAGCATGGACAGACACCCAAATTACTCACTACATGGTATTATTATGTATTTGATTCTCTTTTATGTGTAACTATGTGAGTGTAAAACATTCTAAGTAATGTGTTTTCATATCCAACACATCATTTTCAATCATTTACCATATTTTATACAAAAGTATGGGAACCCGGCAATATGAAATACCCAAGGGATGGAAAAGTCTCATTACATGGCCAGAAATGCGTATCATTAGGAAAAATATGAACCCTCTAGGGGCCCTTTGGGATTAAGGTTAATAAGAGGCCAGCCAATGAGAAGAGGGTGGTGGACACACTCTATGCCCTCAAAAATCTAGGGGGACAAAGTAGCCTTACACTTCTTAAATGGGCTCTTACCTAGTGAGAAGGTGGGGTGGGGGGGCGGGGGGCATATGGAACCTCCAACATCCCTCCTTTTTGATCCGGTTTTGAAAAAATTCCGAAAATTTGAAATTTTCAAAACTCAAATTTTATCTTCTTAAAACCCCCATGAATCTATTTTATGGTCAAAAAATCATTTTTTAACCTCAAAAAGTCAAAAAGTGCACCCAAAAACCCTAAACTTAAATTTTTTTGAAAAATTTTTGAAAAATCTTTTTTTACTATCCAAAGCTCCCCCAAAAGTAGTCCTTACGCAAAAAGTTATTTTCTCTCTCTAGAACCCCTTTTCCAACCCCTCCTTGGTTGCAACCATCACACTCATCCTCTACTCCAACACTCTCTCTCTCTCTACACCATCTCCATTGCTGTAGCAAGGAAGCTCCTCTCTCCTCCCCTAGCACCTTCCATTGCCACACCAAGCAATGGTTATCCACCTTCTCCTCCCATTGCCACACCAAGCAAGGGTTATCCACCTTCTCCTCGCATTTCCACAAGGGTTAATCACCTTTTCATATCACTTTATCCCAGCTACATTGTAGCAACAAGGAAGGTCCTGCTCCTCCTCCTAATTTTCTTTGCTCAACCATGGCGAACTCTACTTCGCAAAGGCGACCAAAGGATGAGGTCACAGCACTTGCATGCTACAATACTAGAGGTATAGATGATGAGTGGGTGCCACAAGAGTTCACCAAAGGTGCTTGGGTATACATGCAACCATCTGCTATTGGCCCTCATCGTGTGCGGAATCGTGCAAACTTGGATCTTCATTGGAAAGGAAGGCTCCTTGGCTTCAAGAACCGCAAAGACAAGGGGACCGTAGCCATTGTGCAACATGTTTTCTCAATGTCAACCATGCAATTGCAACAACCACCTTGATTTCCAACACATTGTAAGTACATGTTTTGAGAATACAAAGCTAGGTGTGAAATCACAGTGTAATGTTATTATGGATTCATACTTAAGATTTGTCATGCATTTATAGTCATATTTCCATCCACATTGGTGGAGGAGAAGCCACTACATAGTCTCTCTGGCACATTCAATGCTATACATGCGGATATTGGAGCAACAATGTTCCCACATCTTTGCCCAACCAAACTGGTTCAAAGAAGGATTTTCTTCTATTCTCACTCCTATATTGTCCCTACTTCTACACAAGCGTTTGGAAAGTTTGAACCCATCAAAGTAACTTCCTTATTAAGTATGGAGTGGCCGATGCTAGATTTGTGGTCGGTAGTATCTTTCAAGCAAAAGATGATAATAGATGTCCAAAACTCTTTGAAATACTCTAAAGCTTCTAGGTCTGTGGGCTTGAGTTGGTGTTTGCCTATTCATTGTTTTGTGCACATTTTTAAAGAGATTGGATTTGTGGAGACTACCACAATGCTTGTATGTAAAGATGTGCATTACGAGGAATTAGGAGCTTCAGGTATTGGAATGCGCTATTTGAAATCCGCACCTCCCTGTACATACGATTTCACTATGATCGTTGGATGTGCAAGCTTGGAGTGTGAACTCCCCTACAGAGTGTAGACGGAGCTATTGCAAGTTTTGACATTGCAGTGAAGATGCCCAATGATTCTTTGGAGGCAGTCCAAGTGAACAAGCATTGGAATCTCAGTAATGTGCGAGAACATTTGGTTATTATGGGTTTTGAGGGCCTTCAACAAGCACAATTTCGTTTACAAGGTCACAAGGTGAGAATCCTTCCACCACATTTTCAATACATCATGGTTTGTCGATCATTGGATGCTTATTGTAATGAATGTCCGCAGATTGGGAAGAGAATGGAAGACAAATTGAAGGTCAAGGAGGAATGGGGGATGGATGGAACTATGCTATCGATCTTATAACTTTGTAACTCTTGCAATTTTCAAAACGATCCCTGATGTAATCAACATGATTTGCTTCGGCAAATCATGCCTTTGAATATAATTTTTCGCATTGAGATAAGAAATCATTTTTTGGTGAAAGTGCCATTTTTTTTAATGTCTCTAAAAAAGGGTCCATTATAAAAGGGGGACCACCTAACTCATTTACTATTTTCACTTTTGCAACTCTTGAGCTCCTCCACTCTCTATCTACACCCCATGCTAGACATGGATGCTTCCACAGCCTCTGCATCTGCAGCCACATCCACCCCTTTGTCACGCTTCATCCTCTTCCTCAAGGACACCGAATACAAAGGGAAGTTGGACCTCCACACCTTTTTTACTCGTCTCCCTGACCTTGACGCCACAATTGCCCTTCACATGGATGCATTTGCCAAGATTTTTGCGTTCATGGAGGAGCACATCATAAAATATTATGTATCTATCTCCCCACATGCAGGGATCTGGGTGCCTTGCGATCTTTTGTGCTATATACACAAAGGTGATCGCCCATTCTCTAAGTGGTTGCAAAGATTCCAAGAAATTGACACCGATGCAGGCCATTACTTGGACGAGCAAGCCCCAGGGGTGTCAGCGCTCAAGAAGCGCAAGTTGGGGGTGGAGTACCTTTCTCGACTCGCAACATTTATCTTCTTGGTGAGCGAGGAACCTGATTTGGAGGAGCTCCGCTTACCACACCTTTAGGTTGGGTCCTTTATCAAGGACACCAAGGAGCAGCAGGTTACCCCCATGAACCTTCCAACGAAAGGAAAGACACTCTGGCTCGAGTACCCCAGGGGTCTCGAGGAAGTGGTTGAGAAATCCATAGTTGTGGCTGGCCCTAGTGACACTCCAGTGCCACTACCACTGACGGATGTGGCTATCCTAGAGGTAGAAATCAACCGCTTCTCCTCAGTGGTAGTGGATGGGGAGGAGTATGTGTTTATGCATAATTTGGAGAAAGCATTTGGCCTGTGCATGGATGAATGCTTGAGCGTGCTATGCAACAACACCAAATGTCCCTTAGACAATACGCCAGATGCCCTAGAAAGCAAGCTCTTGCTAGTTGGGGACTCTGTTGCTGACACTATTGTAGTTGTATGTGTGGAGGTCCTGGCAGCAGAGCAGTTGCACGTGGCTGAGGAGGAATTCCAAGCCACGCAAGCCAAGGTTGAGGCTGCTAGGATGCCTATGCCATTATGCAACTTCCCATCTGATGATCCAAAGCTCGTATCTGCGGTGCATGGGAGCATTGACTTGGATGCAAAGGGCAACAGGGAGGAGGATGACCAGGAGCAGGAGGTAAACTGTATCCTAATTTTCATGTTACTATTTTATCCTTCATTGTCTTTTTTCTCAACCTTCATCGGTTTATGACAGGATTTCGTGGAGCTTGATGATTTTGCTGCAAGGACGGGTGGCATGCGTACGGGCTTTGGACCTCAAGCTTCCCTTGCGCATTACCTAGGACAACTCCCCCCTGGCGATGTGGCCATTATCCATAATTAATTTACTCCCCAAGCCCATTTTATGACTTGGTCATAATCTTTGAGCAAGTTTTTGTGTTTGAGCACCATTGCTCAAACTACGCATCAAGTGTTCCTAGTGCGTAGATCCCTTGTATGCACAATGTTTGGCACTAGATTTCGTGGTAAAGTGCTTGCCCAGATAGGGATACATGCTTCCATCGGCTCAACTGACCCAAAGGCCATAGCACAGTCCCTCTTGACTGGGGAGTTGCCTTATGCGCAAAATAGGCGCCAGGAAATGGTTAAGAAAATTATGAACTCCTCAGATACATGATGTAAAATCGCCGTTTTGGAAGTAATAAAAAATATTTGGAATTGCCTCTCTATCTTGCAAATTCTTTTAAATGTGATTTGTCAATCTTGAAAATTGTCTTTTTTTGCTTGAAGTAACAACACTGTTCTAGGTCTATTATCTTTGTAATGATATGACTTTGCAATTTCAAATCTGTATGTAATTTCATTAAATCTATGTATTTTAAGTACCTTGGGGGGTAGATAAGCCCTCCAGGAGCAAAAAAAAGCCTAGTCACAAGGGCGCGCAAATGGCCCATCCATCAATTTTGGATGGGCCATTTGCGCGTCCTTGTGGTTAAGCTTTTTTTTGCTCTTGGTAGGCTTATCTACCTCCTAGGGTACTTAAAAAGCACAAATTTATTGAAATCAATTGGTTTTGCATCATTAATTTAGATGGAGCCTTGTGGCCATCCTTTTTATGGCAATTTCAGCATATGTTCACACTCAAGGACACTAGAAAAGGTGAAATCAATTCTGAATTTAAGGTTGCAGCACACTATCACCTGCTTTAGCTCTACCTAGTACACCCCTGCACCAAAAAGCCCAATTACATTGGACATTTGAAAAATCCAAATTAATGTTGCATAGACACTTGGTTTCACAATATGTTATTTTTTTTTATATCCTATGGGGAATCCAAAGCTTAAAATGGCCATAAAAGGGTGGCCACAAGGCTCCATCTAAAATAATGATGCAAAAACAATTGATTTTAGTAAATTTGTGCTTTTTAAGGAGCCTAGGGGGTAGATTAGCCTACCAGGAGAAAAAAAAAGCCTAGCCACAAGGGCGCGCAAATGGCCCATCCAAAACTGATGGATGGGCCATTTGCGCGCCCTTGTGGCCATGCCTTTTTTTGCTCCTGGAGGGCTTATCTACCCCCCAAGGTACTTAAAATACCTATATTAACTGAAATTACATACAGAACTTGAAATTGCAAAGTCATATCATTACAAAGATAAGAGACGCAGTAGACACAACTGTTGATTATATTGTCATTGGAAAGTCAAAACATTACAAAGATAAGGGTGTGGAATACAAAAAGAGTGGTAACTTCGACTAATGCTTGAAGTCTCGCCGCAATTGGCGTGCAAGCTGCATATCTTTTGGTTGTATTGTCACTCGCTTTGCATGAATGGTGCATAGGTTGGTATCTTCCAACACCAAAATGATGTGGGCTTCTGCAGCTTCTTGAATAGCCTCTAGCGCTATACCTTGCATTCTATACTAATTTCCATAGCTTTGAAGCACCTCCTTCACTGTGCCAGCAAAGGGGGCGCGTCGAATCAAAAGCTCCGTAGTCTTCTGGTAGTGGCGGATTTCTGCAAATTCCCTTGCTATTTTTCGGCGCTGCTGCGGTTGTCTTGGGGGCACTTTCACATTTGCTGACAGGCAGTGTTTAGGCTTCTTGAAAAACTTACTTGCGCCTGTTTACATGCTTAGGGGCTGGTTTTGCAGCCTCTTCTGGCCTATGGATGAGGCAATCCGGCCAATGGAGTGATGGGGGCTTTTCACAAGCCAAGCTCCCATACCCCTCTTCTCTCGTCCCCACCCCATGAAAACCCCCTCTTAGGGAGGGAGTGATAAAAGACATTGGAAAAAGTAAGAAAAAAATAAAGTATGATTATGTAAATATATGAGAAAGGTAAAATAGGCCACCTCATGCCTGCGGGGCAGCCCATCCCCACCTTGCCTCCTTTTTCTTCACTGTTGCCCCGCCGTGTGTCCCTTTTACTCTCCTCCACTCAAAAGGTGAACCCCCTCTCTCTTCCCCTTGTCCTTTCTCCTTTCTCTCTCCCCTCAAGCTACCCCACCTCTCACCAATAATGCATTATAACTCACCAATAATGCACCCTAACTCACATGCAACTTACCCTATCTTCCAAAATAGTATACCCCACCCCCTCTTTCTCTCTCCTATCATATCCCATGACCCAAATACCCCCCTCTCTCTCTAAATGGCGCCATGTCTTTTGTCTTGTAGCTAAATAACCTCCCGCACACTCACACACACTCAGTTTCACTGAAAAAAGGTGCCCACAGACCCATCCCCACCCGGTGGTTACCTGATTTTTCTTGTGTTCACACACATCTGCACACAGATTCACCTCTGAACACACTCCCCTCTCTCCCCTCTTGTAATTACTTTATTCTCCATGTCACCTCTCACTTTTTTTCATCAACCCATCTCTCTCTCTTAGTCTCTCTCTCATGAGACTGCTGTTCTGGCACATATACACACAGCCAGACAAGTGGGGCCCACAGTCACATGGCCTATGTAGATAATGATTTCTTCATTTCTAAATTCTAGAATTTCTCCCCCCCTCCTCCCCTATATAAAGAGGGGTCACCATCACACTACGCACACAACATCACCAAAGAACACACTATGCACTGTGTGTGCCTAGTGCACACACACACACCCACACCATCACCATCACCATCACCGCAATCACCATGCTTGTTTTGAGCATGACCTCTACACCCTTGGCTATGGAAGATGAAGGGCAACTAAATGAAGGAGGATGGCCATAATCCTCGTGCGAGTCTTCGCCATCAACTCCCACCTATCCGCCATGTGCTCTACCACTCTCTCCCTTCTCATTCCCCTACCCTATGCTCCCCATTTCATTGCCTAATTCTCTAAATAAAGCTTGAGGTTTTGTGAGTATGTTTTCTTGCAATGTTTTGCCCATGTGAGGTGTGCGGAATCGCCACCTAGTCTGTGTTTTGGAGTGAGCTTGTGTATGTGTGAAGGGTGTGCGGATTCGCCATCCTTTTGTGATGCCTAAGTACTAAGCCGCTATACCCCCTCCCTCACTCTCTCTCTCTCTCTCTCTCTCTCTTACTTGATCTCATTCCCTTTCCTTTTCATCATTACTCCCAAGCATCCATCTCTCTTGGATGAAAACTTTGTTATGGTGGTGTGTTGTTTGCGTCCTAGCCGCTGAAGCTAGGTGGTGCCCCCTGTTTGCTTTACCATGACAGGCTCGAGGTGCGCCATTCGGTCCCTGGTGTTTTAGAGGCCGTCGGGGGTTCGGGGTTCGCTTTGCTCCCGTCAGGAGGAGCCCCAAAAGGATATGGATGATGCAAGCCAGCCAATGGAGGGAGAGGAAAAGACCTTGGAGGAAACCCTGAAGGAGGCAGAAAGAGCCATGGGGGAGACCTTTGATGAAGATGAGAACGATGACTACAACGATGAAGCTAAAGCAGAGGATAACAACAATGCCAACAACACTATAAAGACCCAGTATGGAACCTTGCTACCTGTAGATACGGTTGTTCCGGTAATGTCTATTCAAGTATGGAAAAATATGTTCAGCTTCTAGCTACTTATATGTACTTGTCAACTTTTACAGAGGTTGATTATCTTGGACATCAATGGATTGCTACTGATGCGCATGCCTCTGGGTATAGCAGACACCTTCGAGGATTTGCAAACATTTTGGATGGGTACTTGTCAAGCCGTGGTTCGTACAGGAACCAAAGAATTTATTCAGTTTCTTCTTCCACGCTTCAGAGTTGCCGTATGGTCTTCAATACAAAGGCAAAACTTGTCGCCACTAGTCACAATAGTTTGCGGTGTATGCGGTGCTGATACGTCAGATTTTGCCTTTTTGTATGATCAGAGAAAATGCATTACCGTCGAGGGCCACTACCATCCTAAAAAACCACACTTACCTCTTTTGTACAAACCGTTCAACCAAATCGATGTACCCTTTGATGCAAATAATACACTACTGATTGATTATACTCCTGAAAAGGGAGACCTAAATCCACTAGGAACAACTATCTCACCACCCTCTTTTGAGGAGCATACCTTTGATTTTTACCTTGAAGACATTTTGATTCCATACTTACAGAAATTGTATCTTAGTCCATTGTTCACGGACGAGTTTGTACTTTCTAATGAATTAAGATGACTCTTCTATCATGTCTTTGTCTTGCCTAACATTGAGAGAGAGAGAGAGATAGATAGATAGATTGAATTATCGTCCATGGAGGTCAGATATGACCTATGGGACCGAACACAAAACAGTACAAAGAGGTTGTTACATACATCTCAGTTAAGGACTGAGGGTCCATCAAGGGGTGAACAAAAAGAGAAGATAGAGTGGACAAAGCCTCGGGAGGGGTGGATGAAGGGGGAGCCGGTTTGGGGGTTCGGAACTCCTGGATAATGGTTTTGCCTCAACGATAGACTGCCCATTTTCTTACCGTGCGCGCCTCTCGCATCTTTTGGAGTTCGGCCTTCTTCTGCTTGAGCTACGCGGGGGTAAGGTCTTCTGCAAACCAAATTTTAGTGTCTTTGAGAAGCCTCGATTGCTCGAGGAGTTTGATTCGGTCCGCCTTGGTCTTGAAAGTGATGATTGCATGGTTAGTACGATGTTCGTGTGTAATGGAGCTGATTGAGGCTAAATCCCTCTGTATCATGTGGGTTGTTGATTGGATGCAGGAAAAGAACTCAAGCTTGAGATCCCCGTCACCTTTCCAGTCGCTTGGGAGCCCACCAAGGCGGACATTAAGAGATAAATCATCTTGTCGTTGTTGTTCGCGTAGCGTGGATGCTACACGATGCTACACGATCGTCGACCTTGTGAAGGATGAACTCTTGCATTTGGTTCTTCACCATCTTGGTGAGAGAGGTCTCTACCTCTGCCTTTGTTTTGTTGAACTTGACTTCCATCTGCTCCATCTCTTCCTTCTTGCCATTCTCCACTACGGTGAGCCTAGCTTCGATGACAACCAGTTTTTGTTTCAACTCAGTGTTCTCCCTGATGAGTCTTTCGACTTCATTCTGGAGGCGGGCAGTGCTGTCCATCTTTGGAGGTGTTGTCACAACCCCGGCAAAGGTCAGCTTACCTTGGGATGAGGCTCGAGTAGTAGCCATGGTTGTTTTCCGAAAGGCGCACCCAAGGGAGCCTATGTCTATGCTGCTTGTGCTGTTTTTACTTGCTGCTTGGAAAGTTTTCTTTCCCCATAGCCATGGGCGCTCAGGCCTCACTCGGAGCTAGTCGAATCTCCACGAACCCTGGCCGATAGAGAGAGAGAGAGAGAGAGAGAGAGAGAGAGAGAGAGAGAGAGAGAGAGAGAGAGAGAGAGAGAGAGAGAGAGAGAGAGATGTGGCAATGGCTAAAGAAATGTATTTCAAGAACACTTATATTCACAGACCACAATTGACAAATGAGCTCAAAAAAACTTCATGTATTGAAAGTCATTCGTATACACTTGGGTTCACAAGAATCTCTGTTACATTGACACTATTTCAACCCGACCATCTTTGCACAAAATATCTTTTTTTCTATGCCGCAGCAGCTTACAACCAGCTAGGAAAAAGGAAAAATCTGAAAGGTCCCTGTCCATTGACTCTTCAATTATGTCGTGCCATAACTGCAGACTGCATAGCTCCCTTATTGTAACCACCAACATTAGGCCATGATCTTTATCAAACACTTCCACATCCACAACATGATTATCTTCCAAACCTGTAGAAACCTGTTCCATAGAAATGTACTTACCTCTGAGCATTTGTGATCGCATATACCAAAAGGAGACTAACAGTGATTGGCTTGCAATCATGTACTTGACAACTAGAATGTCAAGCGCGACCTCGCACCGTATGCCAATATCTTCCTTTACATACCATCCTCTGTCAAGAAGTTTGTCACAGGATGACTACTGAAATGACCATCACATGAACATAATTTTCGTAACACGTATATTGTAGTTATGAAACAAATATATGAACAGTGTAGCAGGACAAAAGTTTGCAATTCTAACCAGTTTGGTGGGAATAGAGCTACGTAGAGACCTCTGTGTATCCTTGTAGAGCTTACTTCACATTGCCTCCACCATTGTTTCCTCGAGAATTGGCCAGTCCACAGTGTTCCAATCGGTTGGTAGAGGCACTTTCACCAACATGCCATTCTTATTCCCTAGGAAGAGTTGGTAGAAGTGGTCATAGAAAAATATTCCTTCATCAGCCAGGCTTTTGCTGGTTCTCCCTGAATACTGTAGAGAACCAATGTGGGCATGAACGACAAGGAAGAGGCCCATTATGCACTCCAGAGGCTCCCATTGCTCATAAGAATAGGGATAAACATCTGAAAAATATATAACATGTAATGGAATTAGCCTATTCAACTTGAGAATAGCGGAAATTAATGAGAATACTTTCTAGAAATAACTTTGTGAGCATAGCGGGTAGACATAATTGAAGATAGCAACATAATCATAGCAATTAGTTAACTTGGCATGAACAATACTTTTGCAAGAGAGAGAATTTAGAGAACATGACAACAGTTGAGGACCGGATTTATGTGGAGCCGGTCCCCCCTCCAATAGGCATTTGTATTATGATTTCTCCCATTAAGAGAGACTTGTTACAATACATTCTTTGTGTTCCTTGTGACCTAGGTGATGCAATGAAGATGGAAAGCTTCATGCATCACAATCATAGCATAACATGAACTTGAAGAAAGCTTTAATTGTCCCAAGCCTCAGTCCCAAGACCTCAAACACCTTCGAAGGTGGAGAGAGCTAGCAGGGAATGAGGGTAGGGAAGAGGAAGAAGAAACATTTCATAGGAGAAAGAACTAGTTCCTCACTTATCATACTCTTGTTGCTAGCATACATAATAGCATAGTAATGAAGAAGAAGGAGATGACAAGCTCAAGCATTGAAGCATGGCTCTTGGTTGGATTTGCACTCCATAGCCAAGAGTGTTGGTGTAGGCTCTCAACCTCTACTTGCTTGGAGAGGGAGCTCTTGCACTTTGCATAGCACACAATGAGAGTGCTTGTGAGTGTGTGTGGGTGAGTATACCCCTCAAGCAAGCCCCTAGCTAGCTTGGGTCGACCCCCCCTTGTAGCTCATGCTTGAAGCTCATTGGACCCCTCCAGGCCTAGCCAATCACAAGCAGGAGCCATTACAAGCAACATGGGTAGCCTTGGGACAAGTGTCCCCCTTTCCCCTTTGAGAGAGAGGACTTGATAAATGCTAAAACAATTAGATAATTTATGTAATTTATCATTGGACCCCTTTGAAGCCTAGCCAATAGGCTTCTAGCAACACATGAAGGTAACATGGGTAGGGGCCTGACATGTGTCCTTGCTGCCTCTTCAAGTTGGGGCTTCCCTTGTGTGTGTGAGTGGGTGTTCTCTATCTAGCCCCTAGGAAAAGGGCTCGCCCCCCCTCTTGTAGGAATGCTTTTGACTTTAGGTGATCAAGCACCTTACTCACCAAGCATGACAAAGCACTTGAACTAGGGGGTGTTCCCACAAGCATCTCATGCAAGCTTCTCAAGGCACCTCAAGTACCTTAATCATGCAGCAAGTCAAGCACCTCAAGCATGGAGCCAGTCAAGCACCTCAAGCATCTTAATCAAGCACCTCAAGCATGACAAACACCTCAAGCACGACAAGCACCTCAAGCAGGACAAGCACCTCGAGCTTGGGCCGGGTTCCCACCTCAAGCTCAGCCCTAGCTTACCTAAGGTCAAAGTACTTTTACACACATTTATTGGAGGTCTTCAATGAAGCTAACCCTAAGGTCTTATGCTCCATTGGTTAGCTTTGCTCTTTGATAGACCATCTCCCTTTTGGGCCCCTTTACCATTGGCCCCGTGTTGAGATAGATCTATAAGCACATATCTATATCTTAACACTTGTTCCCGTTTATTCTCCCACATTAAGTGATCAATTTAATATGAGAAAATCATTTGGGTTGGTTAGATATTAGATTTTATGACATTACCTCTCTCTTGAAATCATAGTCGTCCTCGACTATGAGGTAGAAGAGATAAAGTCTTAGTCATTAGTCAATCGTACTTAGCGGGTAAAGGATCCCTTTTTACCCTACGACATCTTTCCAAGATGGATGACTAATCCATTTGGTGCTTGGGAGACATAGCTGCCGCAAGCATGTCTGCTCTTTAGTCCATTTCATTCTCCCAAAGTAGAGTGACAAATTCTACTTGGTGTTTGAGAGACTTCGTCATCACAAACATGGTTTTAAGCATGCATATTAGTTAAATTTGTGCACACTTAAAAAAAAAAGACTAGTCTTATAAGACAAAAACATGAGTGATTTAAAAGAAATTTGTACATGTGCTTACTCTAATGTAGCATTGTAAGCATTGACAAGGTTCATACTATCCTTAAGGTGTATTCCTTGCATCCATCTAGCATCTTCAAAAGGATAATTTTTGAACTTAATAGGATACCGTCGGATAATCTTACCATGTTGTAGTACCTTGTCTTCATGCCGAAGGATAGCTTCGGGTTGTAGCACCTCTTCTTGGTCTTGAACTTCGGGAGGGTCTTCAATAATTGGTTCAGTTGGTGGCTCTCCTTTGTAGGGCTTAAGCAGGCTTACATGAAAGGCATTGTGTATAAGCCAATCGTTGGGCAACTTGAGTTGATAAGCCGTCTCATTAATGGGCTTCAAGATTTGGAAAGGACCATAGTATCTTTTTGATAGTTTAGCATAATACTTTTGATGGCCCGTAGGATTTTTGCCCGTCGTTTGCCTTAATTGAGCCTTAGGAAACTTGAGTAAGACCCAATCATTTTCTTTGAACATTAAGGCTCTTCTGTGCTCATCAGCAACAGCTTTTTGCCTTTGTTGAGAGATGGCTGTAGCCTCCCTAATCTTTTGAAAAGATTCTTGTAGGTCACGGCTATACTCATCGGCGGCGAAGATCTTCCCATGTACTTTGAGTAGCAAGGGACTTTTAGGTCTTCCCTCTATGATCTCGAAAGGTGCTTTCCCCGTAGAAGTATGTACAGTATTATTGTAGGCATACTCTACTAGAGGTAAATACTTTTCCCATTGTGAGCGTTGATCTACTTCGGTAACATAAGTTTTGAGTAGATCGAGTATCGTAAGATTGGCTATCTCACTTTGGCCATCCGTTTGTGGGTGATAGGCCGAAGAGAAATTCAATCTTGTTCCTAGATTTTCAAAGAGACCTTTCCAGAAATTACTGGTCATTCTAGGATCTCTATCTGACACGATGGATGTGGGTAATCCATGGTGCTTGAAAATCTGAGATATGAAGAGAGTTGCCATTTGGTGTGCCTTAATAGTCTTTTTGACAGGAATAAAATGTGCTTGCTTGCTAAACCTGTCGACTATTGTCCATATTCCTGTATTCCCATGGATAGACTCGGGCAATCCAAAGATGAAATCCATGGATATACTCTCCCATGGTGAATTTGGAATAGGCAATGGCTGGAGTAATCCAGGTTGCTTCCCTCTATCATACTTGGTCTTTTGGCATACGACACATTTTGAAACATACTCTTGTATGTCCACTTTCATGGTAGGCCAATAGAAATACGTCTCTACTCCTCGGAGAGTAGGTTGAATACCTCTATGCCCTGCATATCGAGGAGCATGGGATTCATACATAATCTTCTCAGGAAGGGAATGGGTAACACATAGCCTATTGCCGTGGAGAAGATAACCATCCTGCAAGGTGAATGGTTCCTCTTTCTTCCCCAAAGCAAGGGCTGACATTATGTCTCTAAAGTCAGGGTCAATAGCATACTCATCTATCATAGAGGATAGATCATTGTGAGTAGCTATAGACACCGCATTAACTTTTGGTCGTCGTGAAAGTGCATTGGCAACTTGATTGTGCTTACCAGCTATGTGAGCAATATGGAAATTAAATTGCGAAAGAAAATTTTCCCACCTCATTTGTTTGTCGGAAAGCTTGGTTTGCGTCATGAAATACTTGAGACTTTGGTGGTCGGTTCGTAGGATAAATGGAGTCCCCAATAGGTAGTGCTTCCATGTGTCCAGGGCATGTAGAACAGCTAAAAGCTCTTTCTCATAAATGCCCAAGACTCGTTCATCACCATTGAGCCTTCGGCTCTCATATGCTATGGCATGCTCTTCTTGAAGCAAAACCGCTCCAAGGCAATCACCACAAGCATCACATTGGACCTCAAATGGCTTTGAGAGATCTGGAAGCACGAGGACTGGTTGGGAAGTAAGCTTCTCTTTGAGTTTTTCAAAAGCATTTTGCTCCTTAGCAGTCCATACAAACTTAACGTTCTTCTTAGTTAAGTCGTGTAGTGGTCCTGCTACTTGAGAGAATTTTGCTATGAAGCGTCTATAGTATGCACACATACCAATAAAGCTTCTTAGCTCATGTAGATTTCTTGGGTTAGGCCATGCTTTTATTACCTCTAACTTTGATGGATCCATTTGGATACCATCTTTAGAGATAATATGACCTAAATATTGAATCTCTTGAAGGAAGAATTCGCTTTTCTTTTGGTTGAGATAAAGCTTGTTCTCCCTCAATGCTTGAAAAATCACTTGGAGATGCTGCTTATGTTCCTCCAAAGACTTGGAGTAGATGATGATATCATCAAAGAACACTCCAGTGAATTTTCGATATGGTCTAAAAATTTTCTCCATCAAACGATTGAACGTAGCTGGTGCATTAGTCAAGCCAAAAGGCATGACTAGATATTCATAAAGACCAAACGTTGTGCGAAACGCGGTCTTTAAGATATCTTCATCCACTATCCTTATTTGATGATAGCCACTCTTAAGGTCAATCCTACTGAAGTAGGTAGAGCCTTGTAGCTTATCAAACAGATCTTCTACCCGAGGTACCGGAAATCTGTTTTTGATAGTGATATGGTTTAGTGCTCGATAGTCCACACACATACGGTATGTACCATCTTTCTTTTGCACTAAAAGGACTGGAGAACAAAAGGGAGAGGAACTAGGCCTCACCATCCCTTTGTCTACCGGCTCTTGTACTTGCCTCATGATCTCCTCTTGTTGAGCTTGTGAGACTCGATAAGGAGGCTTGTTAGGTGGTGAGCTTCCAGGAAGGAGCTCAATACGATGGTCATCATCCCCTCGTTTTGGAGGTAAGTCCATAGGGATATTATCGATGAACACATCTTGGAATCCTTTTAGAAAATTAGACAAGTCTAACTCTTCTTGATTCCTATCATTTACATTTGATGAAACATTAGTATCTTTTGGAGACTCTTTGACAAAAATCATGTACGCAGAAACTGAGCTCTTCATTGACGTATCAAAAGAAAGAGGATTTACAAGTGGAATAGTGTGACCACGCTCACTAGCATCTATATACATGTTCTTTCCCCTGTAAGTGAAGTAAATTCTCCTTTCAGGGAACTTCATGTTGGCAGCCATGCGATCAAACCATGGTGCCCCTAGGATAACATCCTGATGTTGGAGAGGAGAGATGAAGAAGTCTTCTTTGTCGACATAGCTTTGGACATGAAGCCTCAACTTCCCAATCAAGGGAGTAACGGAGGCTTGTTGTCCCTTGAAAGCTGCATCAGCTGTTACTATATCTCCCATCTCAATAGCTTGAATGCCCAACTTGGTGGCCAACTCTATTGATATGAAGTTGAGAGTAGAGCCAGGGTCAAACAAGATGAAGGCATCATGCTCTCTTACCTTTCCCCAAGCATAGGAGAGTGATGATCCTTTGCAATGAGCATCCTCTTTTGGAGCTTCGATGGTGGAAGACCTAGGAGTCTCATTGCGAGTATTCTTCTTGGGGCAAGAACGATAGCCATGTCCTTGCTCCCCACACTTGAAACATTTATGGTCCTTGCGAAAAGCTTCAAGCTCTTCAGGAGAGAGTTTGTTTTTACCTTTGTAAACTCCCTTCTCCTTGGACCGATTGTTGTTGTTGTTGTTGTTGTTGTTGTTGGAAGTGCCTTGGGAATTATTTTGAGTATTGGATTTCCCCTTTGCATCATTTTTATCTTTGTTTTCCATGGGCTTGACATTACGTCTAGCCCCTTGATGGAAATTGATGCGTGAAGCAACCATGGTGTGGTGGATTACTTCGGTAATAGTACCGGGCCGTTGATAGTTGATGTATTCGGCCATCTCTTCAGGTAATCCCGCACAGAATTGCTATCTTTGCTCGGCAAAGTCTATCTTTTGAAAGACAGTAGCTTTGAGATGTAAATCCCAAAACTTGTCTACATACTTGTTGATAGACTCATGAGAGAGAAGCTTCAAGCCGCGCCATTCGGTAAGAACTTTATCTTTAGTATCGCTTGGAAGAAATTGCTTCATGATGGAAACTCGTAGAGTTTTCCATGTCTTTGGGGCTTCTCCATTGCCACGAAGGCTAGCCCACCATTGACGAGCTGATTTTTGGAAGTGCATAGCTACATGGCGTAGCTTGGAGGACTCTGTGAAGCCCTCCTCCCCAAAGGCCGCATCAAATTGCTGGATGAAGGCCAACACTTTGTCGGTAGCACCAAAGGTGCCATCATAGGTGAGAAAAGAGATACTCTTTCCTCTCTCCTTGAACTTCTTTAGCTTTTGTGACCTTCGCCATGCAGGAAATGATTTGCGATGTCCTCCCCTCTTGTATTCTCTAGGAGAATAGCCATAACTTTCATCGGAAGAGGAGGAAGGTGAAGAAGAAGGAGAAGAGGGTGACCTCTTCCTAGCCCTTTTATTCCTTTGTTTCCTCTCTTGCCTTTCAGAGTGATGAGGAGAAAGACTATAGGTTGCTCTTTTCCTCTTGGGAGGAGTAGGCGATCGTCTAGACCGCCGTCTTCGTGGAGCCACATCTTCAGAAGAACTTAGACTGTCATTGCTTTCTTTCTCTTTGGATTCCTCCTCTCGAATGGGAGAGAGTATTCTTTTGGGGGTCTCTTCAAGAGGCCTCCTAACCTCTCTCTCCTCTGGGAGAGGAAGGGAAATTCCATAAGCACGAAGTTGTTGAGTAACTTCGGCCTGCAAAACAGGGTTGCCCATAGCTTGTTGCAACCTAGTGACGAGATAATTCACAAACATGGGAGCATCATCATTAGCACCTTCATGTGCAAAATCAAAGCTATCAATGTTCATTCTACTCTCTTGATTATTGTCAGCCATGTTAACAAAATTTATGTTTATACTTAGTGTATGCTTTGGCAATACAAAACCTTAGATGCCACTCCTCTTAGCCTTTGAAAATCGGCTCTTAAGTATCTACACCCACGGCTCAAAGTGGTTAATTATAGAGAGTAGAGGAGTAGGTCTAACATAGCAGAGTTGCCAAGGGCTAGCTCCTTTCGGACTTCTTATGGCTCAATAATGGTAAAGCCGTAGGCAAGTCTAAAAAGACTCCATTATTAAGTCCAAAGCTCCCGAGGTGTGCACCATCCCCCACATAGTGGGCTTAACAAAACCGATATTAGATCCCAGTTCCACTTACTCTATTATAATTAACAACATCAACCATTTATAGGCTACTCAAGGACCTCTCTTCTTAAGCAAGAAAAGAGAATCCAAATGCTCTGATACCAATGTAATGGAATTAGCCTATTCAACTTGAGAATAGCGGAAATTAATGAGAATACTTTCGAGAAATAACTTTGTGAGCATAGCGGGTAGACATAATTGAAGATAGCAACATAATCATAGCAATTAGTTAACTTGGCATGAACAATACTTTTGCAAGAGAGAGAATTTAGAGAACATGACAACAGTTGAGGACCGGATTTATGTGGAGCCGGTCCCCCCTCCAATAGGCATTTGTATTATGATTTCTCCCATTAAGAGAGACTTGTTACAATACATTCTTTGTGTTCCTTGTGACCTAGGTGATGCAATGCAGATGGAAAGCTTCATGCATCACAATCATAGCATAACATGAACTTGAAGAAAGCTTTAATTGTCCCAAGCCTCAGTCCCAAGACCTCAAACACCTTCGAAGGTGGAGAGAGCTAGCAGGGAATGAGGGTAGGGAAGAGGAAGAAGAAACATTTCATAGGAGAAAGAACTAGTTCCTCACTTATCATACTCTTGTTGCTAGCATATATAATAGAATAGTAATGAAGAAGAAGGAGATGACAAGCTCAAGCATTGAAGCATGGCTCTTGGTTGGATTTGCACTCCATAGCCAAGAGTGTTGGTGTAGGCTCTCAACCTCTACTTGCTTGGAGAGGGAGCTCTTGCACTTTGCATAGCACACAATGAGAGTGCTTGTGAGTGTGTGTGGGTGAGTATACCCCTCAAGCAAGCCCCTAGCTAGCTTGGGTCGACCCCCCCTTGTAGCTCATGCTTGAAGCTCATTGGACCCCTCCAGGCCTAGCCAATCACAAGCAGGAGCCATTACAAGCAACATGGGTAGCCTTGGGACAAGTGTCCCCCTTTCCCCTTTGAGAGAGAGGACTTGATAAATGCTAAAACAATTAGATAAATTACTTGATAATTAGCTAAAACAATTAGCTAAAACAATGCTAAAACAATCCCCCCCCCCCCCCCCCCCCCCCCATAGGTGTCCCCCCCCTAGGCGTCGGACCCTCGGGTGTGAAGCCCGGAGGCGTAGTACCCGTGCCTCTGGCTACCCAATACTTAGAAGCCTCTGCCATCTGAGCAGGCGTCATCCGTGTAATGAAGCCCGTGAATGCATCTGCACTCATAGAAGCGGAATCTGGTCTGCCATACTAAAGTCTTGCACAAAGAAAGTAAAATAAAGCGTAAGAACACAGTTGTTTAAATTAACTTTTAGCTTAATTTTAAATCAACATCTTCACACAAACACTTACAGGCCTAGGCCTCGACGAGTGAGGCATCATCGATAAAATCTTGCACCATATCATCGTCTATATCTAATTGCAAACATAACTCTGCCCCAACTTGTTTTGGCAGATTGTCTTCATCCATTGCATCTTCATCTACAAGTGCCAATTCTGGCTCGTCTGCGTCATCCCTCGTATATCTGTCAGCTTCCTCTGCCAGACCTTCGTCCATCTCATCTAATGTCAGAGTAGTATGGACGTCGTCTGACTGAATTTCCTCTAGGAGATCTTGCCCTTCAAATACTTGTTTATTTCTTGGAGCAACCTGAACCACAAACCACCATTGTCACTCTCGAGGCTCCGGTACAAAGACCACTTTCTCGCAATGTTCGGGGAAAGCAAATGTGTCGCTCGCATCTGTCCAAACCTTTGTAGAATCTATTTGCACAAGTTTGTTTCCATCTCTGCGTACCATTGCATTGCGACCAGAAGTAATCACCTTGAACCACTTCACATCCAACAAAAACATCTCAAACCGTCTGAAGCTTACTTTCAGGATATCTGACACCAGACCATAGTAATCGAGGTTCCTAGTGCTCTCATTCGTGTCTCTAGCACTAGCCATGCTCTTTTGCATGAAACTAACCATTACCCCACTGTCAAACGTGTTTCTTCTGCTGTCAATTTTTTGTGTTCTGAAATGCTTTCCATGCTACCACGGTGCCATGTATGTATGATACTTCCAGTCACATCCAATAGCCAGCTCTTCCTCTTCTAGAGATATTTGTTCTCTGATCTGTCGAGCTGCTCTCACTGTCTTGTCCAACCATGCCATTGTAGGGAATTTAGGTAGAGAAGCGAGATAGTGTGGCAAGGGTAATCCTTTTGTCATTCGGCTTCGCCTGAAATCCTGTCGCTCCCTATTGCGTCTCTCTTTCTCTTCTTTGTACCTTTCAAGCCATTTTTGCATCGGCGCTGAATTTAGTATACAGAACTTCATGATCTTTTCTCGCATGGCCAGGTTCATTTTCTTCGGCACCCCTTGCCCTTGCGGCTCCTCTCCCACCAGTCTTGCATCCTCCTCATCGCTCCACAGTCGAGGCATTTCTGGGTCAGAAACGGATAGAAATAGAGAAATGCTGCAACACTTTAGTTGGCACTGTCTCGCCAACTGTATCTTGTTTGTAGCGCATTGCTCCGCACTTAGGACATGACAGACAATCTGCGAATTCATTGCGAAAAAGAATGCAATCATTTGGACATGCATGAATCTTGTTGTAGTCCAAGCCAACTGAGGTCAATAGTTGCTTTGCGTTTGGCCTGGAGGGGGGCATTTCATTGCCAGTCGGGAGAAGTTGCTCCCGCAACAACCTGTTTAAGACACATTAAATTAAAAATCTCTCCAAGCACGTCACCATTGCAATCGGAAAATCAGACAAGTGATGTACCTAAACAAAGCAGTGACGCTTGCATTTGACCACCCGTACACTGATTAAAGATTCAAAAACGCCAGACAAGTACGACGCGTCGATATTTTGGTGCCTTCATAAATTGGTTGACGTGCCAACTTCCTCAACATGTCTTCAGGAGATAGGTGCACGTCTTCTGGTGCTGCTTCGTTAGCGTTCACCTCGCTTGTCTGGAAGAAGGCATCCAACATCTCCTCCATGCCGTCGTCTTCTGTCTGTAAATCCTTTTCTGCTTCCATCGTTGGCTCTATATTGGTCGGACCGTCACGTATAATCCTTTTTCTCTCTCTCTCTCTCTCTCTCTCTCTCTCTCTCTCTCTCTCTCTCTCTCTCTCTCTCTCTCTCTCTCTCTCTCTCTCTCTCTCTCTCTCTCTCTCTCTCTCTCTCTCTCTCTCTCTCTCAGATGTAGGTGCTATGTCGCGAAAATCAATGCCCGTTCCGTAGGAGTTGTATTGTAGGTTCTGTATGGTTTCTTTAGCAAACTCTCCATACTTGTGCACATGCTCATTACATATCCTACGCTTGCGCAGGATTTGATACTTGCAGAACGTGCACGAGCATGCAATCTTTTCCTCCATGTTAGTTGATGACGTTGCCATCTACAATGATTATGAATGTTGTTTTAATATATATACTCCTCACAATGTAAACTACCTCGCATTCTCTAGTCTTGGCTAATCTCCGTACACCTCGGTCCAGAGGTGTACGGAGATCAGGACCACCGGGTCAAAATCTCGTCTTTATTGGTCAAATCCTATATGGGTAGACACATACGTGCACTCCCAGGTGTACATGGCAATGCATGTAGCGGGCAAAACCCCTTTGCCTCTTTTAGTTCCATAGTTTCTGAGAGAGAGAGAGAGAGAGAGAGAGAGAGAGAGAGAGAGAGAGAGAGAGAGAGAGAGAGAGAGTTTCTGTCCTTTTCACACATGCAATTGGTCAGCCAACCTAACTCTTTCTCTCTCTCTTTCTCTATCTACTATCTCTCTCTCACTCTCTCTCTATCTCTGTAGCTATCTCTAGTTAATTCTCTCTCTCTCTCTCTCTCTCTCTCTCTCTCTCTCTCTCTCTCTCTCTATATATATATATATATATATATATATATATATATATATATATATCACTCTTTATTTCTCTCTCTTTCTCTCTCTCTCTCTCGATCTTGCTCTTGCTATCTCCCTTTCTCTCTCTCTCTCTCTCGATCTCGCTCTCCACTTCCCTATCTCTCTCTCGCTCTCTCTCTCTCTCTCTCTCTCTCTCTCTCTCTCTCTCTTTCCTACACACACACACACGCACACACGATGTGGAGAGAGAGAGAGAGAGAGAGAGAGAGAGAGAGAGGGGTTGGGGGGGGAGGGGGGGGGGGAGAGTGCCATAATACCTGCTGTGCAGGTTTCGACCAAGATCTGAGAACGCGCGCGTTGAGGTCGAAAATAGCTCCTGTGCGTGGGTTCGTCTTTTTCTCCCCCAAATTTTTAGCGTCGATAAGCGCGTCGATATACGCGTAGAAAAGTTTACCTTTCTACGCGTATTTCCACGTCCATATCGACGCAGTTATCGACGCGCATATCGACGGCGCGTAAGAGCATCGATATGGACGTGGAAAGGTACGGGCGCCGATATACCGAGCGTCGATAACTGCGGGTTATGTTGTAGTGTCTTAAGATTAGAAAATTATTTAGAAATTTAACTAAGCCAAAATAAACTAATTATAGCTGGAATTAAAAGAGGAAAACTAACTAATTAAGTTAGATAATTATGTTATAATTTTTAGAGTAAATTTACATCCTAAGTAAGCCATGATAATTATCTTAAGATCAAAAAATGTGTTTAGCTATCTATCTAAGCCAAAATAGACTAATTATAACTGAAATTAAAAGGGGGAAACTAGCTAATGTTATAATTATCAGAGTTAACTTACATCATAAGTAAGTCGTGATAGTTATCTTAAGGTCAAAAAAATAGTTTAGATATTTATCTGAGTCAAAACAGACTAATTATAACTAAAATTAAAAGGGAAAACTAGATAATTAAGTTATAATTATCAAAATTATTTTACATCATAAGTAAGTCGTGATCAGGTTAGAAAATTAAATTAGATATTTATCTAAGTCAAAATAGACTAATTAGACACCTCCGAGTCCTTGGTATATTTTGATGAATAATGATGGATTTCCAGCCACCGATAAGTCGGTTACCCCCATGAACGATGAGTTTCTACTTTGTGTCATGTCTTAATGTTTCTACATAAGTTAGGATACCGTTTTTATCCTAGGGGAGCCACCCGGTTGTATGGGCAACTGGTTTGGTGTGGTGGGGGTTTATCCACCCCGGATTGTGAACAAGGAATGGGTGCCATTTTTCACTCTTAGGTGGTCTTGAGACAAGAAGAGTACTGGTCATGGTTATTATGGTCAATGTTTTTGATTGAGAGTACCCTGTCTTAAGTTTAAAGATGTATGTTGCTAAAAGAATGCTTTTCAATGTTGTCTTTAATACTTGATTAAAGGAATTAATGTGAAGGAAAGTTAAAAGAAATCATTATTTTAAATATTAAAACAATGTGATAGTAATTAGAAAACAAAAGAATCATGTGTGAGTGCTGGGTGGTAAGTGAATATTGACTAAGATTGTCAATCATGGACGGGTGGACCTGATTAGTCAGGTAACTATCCATTCCTGCGCACTAAAAACATTTAGAAAACTTCTCCAATTGGAAGAGGATTCCACTAGCAGTTGTGCCCTCACATCTATTAGGGGGAAAAAAGCGTTGGTTGAGGATACCTTAGCCCAATTTGTGGGAGTTATAGGGTCAAAAGACTTTTGAACTTTTAAGATGTTGTCCCGTTTTAGCTGCGAGACAGGACTAGGTCTTCTTCTAGGGCTATAGACCCAAGCCATTACCAATGGTAAAGGTCTATTCCTTGGATTTTTATTGTTTAGAAACTCTAATTTTTATTAGGCTTAGAGACCTGTCAAGGACCCCATCCCAATTTTGGTATTGGTGGGTTGGGGATTTCACCAGTAACCTCTACCATATTCCCAAGAAGGAGAATCAAGGAGTGGATACATTATCACAAAGAGCAGTGGAAGGAAAAATGGCATCAGAGGTAATGATTATGGCTGCCACCTTAAAATCTCCTAGATTTGAATGTGTGGAATCAATGGAACCCATAATTAGATACATTCTTGAAGGTGAATTCCCAAATTGTTTCAATAAACAACAAAGGAATAAACTCATAATAAAAGCAAGCTCATTTCTATGGTTAGAAGGAGTGCTTTATCAGAGAGGCAAGGATTCAATGTGTAGACGGGTACCAACATCAAAGGAGATTCCAAAGATTTTACAAGGAGTTCATGAGGAGGTATGTGGAGGCCATTTTTCTCATGACCTCACCGTAAGGAAGATACTTCAAGCAGGTTATGTATGGCCCTCTCTTCACCCTGATGTGCATTATTGGTGCAAAAGTTGTCATGCATGTCAGATTAATGGAAATAAAAGTTTGATGTACGGTCCATGACAACCAGTTATTGTGCAAATGGCCCATTTGAAAAATGGAGGATAACTGCAATGGGGCGGCTTCTCATGACAAAAATTGGTAAACTATACATCTTGGTGGCCATTGACTATATGACCAAGTGGGTAGAAGCTGAAGCAGTTGCCAAGGTAAATGAAAAGATAGTAAGGAGGTTTTTTTATTCACACATTTGTTGCCATTTCGAGCTCCTAGAGAGGTGATTTCAGAAAATGGTCCAGGGTTCAAAGAGGGCTTGTTAACTGAAGTCTGTAAGGAACTCAAGACTGTGCACAAGCATAGCACTCCCTACTACCCTCAATCCAATGGGGCAGTAGAAAAAGCTAATGGGATTATTGCAGGGATTATTAGAAAGATGGTGGGGCATAAACCAAAAGAATGGGATGTTTTTTTAGATGGAGCTTTATGGGCTTACCGCACCACTTACAAGCATGCTACACAATTTACCCCCTTACAAATGGTTTATGGACATGCTTGAGATACCAACCATGGAAGTGATGAGGAGCGAACGAAAAAGAGAAGAGGAGATCTTAGCAGATCGACTTATGAAATGGGTGGATCTAGAGAATAAGAGGGATCTTTCAATTGAGTGCTACCGACGATCCATCAGACTAAAGGAAGTGTTTGATGAAGGACTCAAGGAGAAAGGTATCAAAGAAGGGAGTTTGGTTTTACGATACAACAACAAGCTGGATAATAGATTTGATGTAAAATTTGTTCCTAAATGGGAGGGGCCTTTTGTGGTTCTCCAAGCTTTCACTTCAGGATACTACTTATTGATTACCTGGATGCCACTCCACATAAGAAAAAGGTAAATGCATGGATTTCAACTAAAGCTCTATCTAGATCGAGAATTACCAGATGGTCTCCAAGAAGAAAAAGTATGTCATTTTGGTCAAGAAAACAAAACATAAAAATCTAAGGAGGTCAAAATTATCGATGGTCCATAAATGAACCATCTTATTGGGGGTGAGTTAAGATAGCCGTTTTTTTGGCTATCAAATCTTTGCCATAATGAGATACCTTGCCAATACAAAATCATCCCAACATTGTAAAAATGGTCCTTTATTACACTACATAGGCGTGTGTGTGTGTTAGGGATTTTTTTCTCGTATTTTATTTAAAATCCTGTTCTAGCTTATTGTTAGCTAGGAGAGCCAAAAAAAGAAGTGGATCTATATTATGGCCTATTTGTGTATATGATCTATTTTTATCCAAGGGCCTATGTACAAATTTTTATAAATATCTTTGATTAATTATGTAGATACTTGCAATTAGGTGTGTGTTTTATCAAACCAAAAATTCATGCCATGCATCCTTACCCTTTATCATACTTCTTGTATATAATCCAATGTAATAAATAAAATTTCTCCATGTGAGAAAATATTCACATTTTACCATTTCATAAGAATGACTTCTATCCCCCGCGCCGTCACTTATTATCACTCAAATATTTTCACATTGCACATACCTTTTTCTTTATCTCCACAATAAATATCAAGGGAAGGTCCTCTCATTTGACTCTATCATGTCACTTGTGTCTTTTTTTTAAATTAAATTATACTCTGGGTATCTTGACTTATTTATACACCCGGGGGTTTCACCATGGAAAACTTATCGCACCACGTAAGTGTAGGGGAGGGGTTTTTTTTTACAAGTGATATAAGCATATAAGCTATGGGTAGGCCCCCAATAATTTATCTCCCAAGCTTAAGAATAAGGGAGAGGGGGTATCATACTTGGGGGGGGGGGGGGGGGAACCTGACTCGAGCCAACTAATTGTAACAATTGGTCACCGGTGTGCAGTAGAACTCAAATGAATTTGGGGGAAGTTTTTCATCATCTCACACATCAAATATTGCATCAAGCCAATCATAAATAAGGGCTGATTTGGAGCAGGTCAAGGGTTGATTTACACCAGCTTTGAATGGGTCAAAATTGGATGAGTAGCCAGCGTGCAGACTGATCGATCACATAGTTTGAAAGTCAAACTAAGACACATTGAGGGTTCATCCAGCTATCAATATAAGTGGTTTCTTGGTACGTTGCCAGTCACTATGCTACACACTCTTTGACTAGTTTTACTCGGTTGGATCATGTGAGACCTAAATTTTATGTGTAAGATAGGGGTATGATAGTTTTCTTCATTGATTGTCGTATAAGAGTAGAAAGGGGGTTCATATTCCCTAACATGAGTGGTATATATGAGCGTCCCGTTTTGTATATAGAGTGAATCCCCCGAGTTTATACACTACTTTGTTTTTTTTCATCACATGCATATCATATATTTATGGAAAATCGTTTTTCACATTAGGACATTAATATTTTAGTATTCATTTGTCACTTCCCTAGGCATGAGGGGTCACTCTCTTGAAGGCCAAAGGGAATCACAAAAAACAAGGGACCCAATTAATAACTTTTTTGGACAGAAAACACATGTTTTTGATAATTTTTTGAAAATTAGTTCCCATATGATTTTGAAAAAGTCTACAACATGAAAAAGGTGACACATGATCCCAACAATGCGCTCAAATTTGTTCAGAATTTGTCGACTTCATTTGCATATTGTTTCTAGATTTTTTGTGGACCTCAATCTGCCTATCTCACACTCTCCATTAGAGCTTGGTTCCTTCCCACCTTTTCCACACTTCCTCACATACTCACACACTCATACTCCTCATCCATAACCAAAACCTACATTTTTCATGCCTTCTTTCATCTTCTTAACCATTTCCATCTCTCCCTTACCTTATAGCTCAAAAATTATCATCTCTACACACATATAGCTCAATTTCTCTCTCTAGAATCAAACTCATATTACCATAACCTCTTCATCATTCCACAAAAAGAGAAAAATCATGAAATAATCAAGCTCAAGATTTGCAAAAGGAGGAGTTTCCTTATGGAAAATTCAACTTTTCCATGGTCACAAAGACTACACCAACAGAATTCTACAATTGCTTCATTCATTGGAGGAGATATGTGGAAATTCCCTTTCCATCTTGTGTTTTCATCAAATTGTGTATATGCTCATCCTTATCTTACTTTTATCATTGTATAAATCTTGAGATGCACCTTGAGTGCATATGCCATATAATTTTAACCCTTCCTACTAACTACTAGCTACTAACTACTAACACATAAATTACAACTAACCCTAATTACTAAAGCACCTCACATTAAAGTATGTACAAATAATGAGATGCATTCTCTCTTACTCTCACTGTTTATCACTCTCTTTTCTCTCCAATTTCACCTCTTTTCACCACAAATAACTCCCCTCTTGAGCCCACATTGATGACTCAAAGGGATAAGATAGAGCCACCTCATAGTTGAATATTAGAAGAAAATAGTAAGTTTTCTTAATCAGCTTACCAATTAGACTCAGAAATAATCCTAATAGGGGGGCTCCCAACCTATAAATAAGTCCTTTGGCTTCCTTGTAAAAGGGACTCATAGCACCACCACTCCATGTGTGAGGAGAGACTAGGTGTGACACCTTTGGGAGCTTACATTGTGTGGCGTGAGCAAAGCCCTAATCCCACACCTTCCATAGGAGAGAGTGTGAGTGTTTGTACTAAATCTCCCTATTGTACATGCTTTCAATTTCATCAATGCAATCAAGAAGTTGGTGTAGCAAGGCATAATCAAACTTGGCAACCCACTCCGTGCAATTTGTGAAAATTGGCATAAGTATTTGTGAGGTGATTTCTACCTTTTCAATTGTCAATTTAGCTTGCATATTTCAATTGGTTGTTTTATCTTGTTTGCTTCATTGCCAAAATGAATTCTTTATAAGAGGGTAAACGGTGAGAGGGATCCCAAGTACCCTAAGACAGTGTATGCATGATGGAAATGTGAAGCATTTGGTTGGTATTTGTGTAGCATTCCATGCAAGCTTGATTTGTTTGGAAAGTATATATTCACCGTGCAAAGAAAAAACCTAGTTTTGCTCAATGCTCTTCCTCTTTCTCTCATTCTCTTAGTTGAGTGTGGATGTGTGTAAGAGAGTGTCTTCTGGAGGTGCTCAAGTTTGTGTGATCACACAGTCATGTGTCGATAGACTGGGTGTCATTACACACGGAAGCTCTAGGTTCAGGATTTGACTAGCAAACCATGCCAAAGTTAAGTGTTTGGGGCTGATTAAGAATTTGGAAGTTGAGGTCTTTAATGTGAAGATTATGATAAACTTTCATGTTATGCCAGAGCAGGGCTGCTCAAGAGCTTTTCCTCTCATTTAGGGACGACCCAGGTTGAGAGTTGTTGGTGCTGTACAAGATTGGGGCAAGGGCATAATTTGTGTGTATGACAAGAAGGGTGAAAAGAAGGTGTTTGACATGACTACCAAGCAACCCTTAGCACTAGAAGAGGTGAGCAAAGATAATGAATCCAAAGTTACCAATGAGGGAAGCTCTAAGGATTCAGAAAGTAGCATTACCTCTAGTTCTAGTGATGAGGGTGAGGTGTCATCTTTATTGATGGTGGATGAAGGGAATAGAGAAGCTGGTGAAGGGTTACAGGTGTCAGAGGATATAAATGCTTCAAGCCGCTTGGAACAACTTGAGGAGTCAATGAAACCTAAACAGGAGTTATCAATGAAGAAAGGGATGATTCAAGGCATGGTGAGTATTGATTTGACACAAGAAGAGAGAAGGGAGTAGTTGACAATGTTGAACAAATTTCCAAACCTTTTCATTACTTCGTATCAAGAAAGAAGGGGTTTTGTTGGAGATCCTGTGAAGATCAAATTGATTGAAGGGGCAAAGGTAGTAAGACAAAAATTAAGAAGGATGGGTAAGGAGCAAGTGAATGTGTTAAAGGAAGAAGTGGATAAACTTTTGAATGCAGGGTTCATTGTTCTAGTTTATAATGCTGAGTGGGTGAGCCCTATAGTGGTCACTCCAAAGAAATATGGGCGCTGGAGAGTCTGCATTGATTATAAACCGTTAAATGCAGTGACCAAGAAAGATTCTTATCCCTTACCTTTCATTGATCAGCTTTTGGATGGTTTTGAAAGATACAATGTTTGTGATGGCTATTCATGATATTTCCAGCTTATCCTTGCACCTGAAGATAAAAAGAAGACTACTTTTAACACTCCATGGGTTTGCCTTTCTTTTCACTGTCTTCCTTTTGGGTTAACAAATGGACCTAGAACTTTTGAAAGAAAAGTGGATTGGGTCCTTGCCCCATTTCTTGTTGGGAAGTTTATCAAGCGGTTCATAGATGATTTTTGTGTATATAGTTCAAGGAAAGAGCATGTTCAAAAGCTTGAAATGACTTTTGCAAGGTGTGATGAATGAGGGGGTCAGTTAAACCCTAATAAATGTCATTTGGCACAACCAAGAGTGAAGCTTCTTGGGCATGTGATCTCAAAAAATGGAATTGAGACAGATCCAGAGAAATTGTAAGCTTTGTTATTGTTGTCATCTCCAAAAGATACAAGACAAGTGGCTACTTTCATTCAAAAGGTTAAGTATCTGTCTCGATTCATACCTTTGGCATCACAGTTATTGTACCCATTGCATCAAGTGGTTAAGAATGATCCATTGGAGTGGACACATGACTGTGAATATGTTTTTGACAAGGTCAAAGAAATTTTGAGTACACTATCTATTATGCAAGCTCTTGACTGGGAGAAAGAATTTTATGTTAACTTGTCAGTTGGAGATGATTTTATTGGGGCTATGTTTTTTCAAAGAGGAAAGTAATTCAAGTATATGAAGCTTGCTTATTATGCCAGCAGGGTAAAAACCCCTCATGAAAGAGAGTACTCAAAGATCAAATTGGTGATGATCAATATAATTTATGCTTGCAGACAATTCAAACATTAATTGTTGCAAAAGTAATTCACCTTTCTCACCAGTTATTCATTGCTCCCTTAGTTGTTTAATAGCTCAAATATATCAAAGACATTGATGCAATGGGTTATTGAGCTACAAAAATTTGAGTTCACCTTTTTGGTGGAAGAGATTACTCGGGCTACCCTGGCAGATTCACTTACTTATAAAGAGACTCCTACTTTGGTTAAGGAAGAGGTGGTGCAAAAGAAGAAGGTCAAAACTCCTGCTATATCCAATGCGTCAGTGTTATATTTTGATGGCTCTTATTGAAGAAGTCATGAAGTTGCTTCTGGAGGAATTGTCATCTATGATGCACAAGGAAATCTTGTAAGGAAGCAAGGGCTAAAACCTGATGCAAAAAGTAACAATGAAACAAAGTACATGGCTCTTGAAGGTGGTTTGCACATTTGTTTACAGTTGGGAATTCAACGCCTACAAGTCAAAGGTGGTGCCTTGTTAGTTGTGAAGCAGGTATTGGGAGAGTGGAAGAATAAGAACCCTAAGCTGAAAAACTTGTGTTTCAAAGTGAAGTATTTACTTAAAAAGTTTGAGGCATGGAGTTTACAACATATTGAAAGGTCTCAAAATAAAGAAGTTCATGATGCTACCTCGGGGGGTCCACCTCTATGTATGCAAGTATACCATGAGAGTTCAACAGGAGGGGTTTTTTAATTCAAATTTTTTTGGGTAAATTTACATAAATATATTTAAATAAGGGGTTTTTATTGCACTTTGGAAAAAAACCCGTAAGTTCATAAAAAAGAGGGGTTGTTTTATTAGTTTAAGATTCACAGATAAGGGGCTTTTTAAATACCCTTTGAACGCACATTGTATAGATGGTTTACATATTGTAAACCCCCCAAGGATGCTGCCCAAGAAATGATCACTTGTCTATTTGTATGGAAGACTGATGCCCCTCTATATCATGGAAGGGAAGTGTTATCGAAGGAGGTGGATTTTCTATTGACAGGTGTTTTACCTAAGGATTTACCATCATCCAAACAATATGCTTTTATAAGAAGAGCCAGAAAGTACAAAAGGCTTGATGATGTGCTTTATGAAAGGAAGTGATTTAGTATTGCGTCGTGTGTCCTAGAAAGAAGAAATCTATAAGATTCTGGAAGAGAACCATGAAGGATATTGTGGAGGCCATTTTGCTATGAAGATTATGATGCATAAGATCTTGCAAGAAGGCTATGTGTGGCCAAGTTTTCAACGAGATGTTAACCATTGGTGCAAGTCTTGTTTATCTTGTCAAAAAATGGGAAAGAGAATTTTGAAGCCTGAATTACAAAAGACAATTATAGCTTTTGATGTGTTTGAAAATGGGGTCTTGATGCTATTGGACCATTACCCATGACTAGAAAAAGAAATTCTTACATTTTGATAACAATGGATTAGTTGTCATGTTGGACAGAAGGTAAAGCTCTCAAATAGATTACCAGTAAGGAAATGGGAAGGTTTGTGTATGAACATATATGCTGCAAATTTGGTGTGCCATTGGAACTACTTTCTGATAGGGGACCAGGATTTAGAGGAGAGCTTTTTGATTTTCTATGCGAAAAGCTCAATATACAACACAAATACAGTTCTCTGTATTACCCACAATGCAATGGTCTCAATGAAAGGTTCAATGGAGAGTTGGTAAGAATCTTAACAAAGATGACCCAAACACATGGAAAAACTTGGGATTCAAAGTTACCTTGTGCACTATGGGCTTATAGAACTGCTATCAAAACAAGCACAAGGTTTTCTACATATCACCTGGTTTATGGCAAGGAGGCTCTATTGCCTATTGAAGTAGAAATTCTTGCACTCAAATGGCTGTCCGTTGGATGGTGAAGAGCAACAAGACAGTTGGGGGAAAAGATTGTTGGACTTACAATGTTTGCCATTAGACATAATTTTGGCCTTGAGTCATTATGAAGAGGTGTCAAAGAAAGCCCAGATGAAGGCTAATGAATGCATGAAGGATTAGAGAATTGAAAAGGGTGATCTTGTGTTGCGGTACAACACTAAGTTGGACAATACTTTCTAAAAAAGTTTCAGATTAAGTGGGAAAGTCCCTTTACTGTTGTGAATAAGTTTGATAATGGAACATATCAGTTGGAAAATTTGGATGGTGCACAACATAAATACCATGTTCATGGTTACAAGTTAAAGAAGTATTTGGCACGTTTGATGAAAAATTGCGACAGATGAGATGCTATGCATGGAATAAGAAAATTTAAAGATATTTGAGGATGCGAATGAGGTCTGTGGGAACGTGCTACAACAATTGTTCACCCTAGAGACCTCTGCTTGTCATGAATCATTAGAAAATTTCGGAGGTCATTTGGAGAGCCTTGTAAGAAATTGTATTTCTCTCTCTAGAAACTTTTTTTAAAATGCACTTGCACCTTGTGAGTACGTCCAAAAGGACAACCAGACACTCTAAAAAGTAGATTTATATTCCCAATCGTCCTTGAAAACGGTCCATTTTTTATTTAATGCGAGCGTCTTTTTCAGGAGGCAAGTGCGGCGCATTCAATGCAGCTTACATCATCACTGGAACTTGAAAAGTCACAAACTGTCAAATAGTGATAGATTTTGAAGCTTTTGACACCACCAATGCGTCCGAAACGCCAAAATACCCTAAAAACAAATGTCTACTTGTCTCGTTCCGACATCCGAAGAGGCAAAAAATATCAAAAAACCCCAAAAAATGGGCTTTTTACTTAAGGCGCGCGAGGAGGCATTCTAAAATTCTAGAATGCCCCCCTGCGCGCCGTTAGTACAAAGCTTCTTTTAGTGGTTTTTGGACACTTATCTTTCAAGAAAGCCCCTTTTTAGAGGTTTTTTGACATTTTCCTCTCAAAAAGCTTCCTAAAAAGAGGAAAAAATGGGCTTTTTACTAACGACGCGCGAGGAGGCATTGCAAAATTTTGGAATTCTCCCTCACGTGCCGTTAGTAAAATGTTCTTTTAGGGGTTTTTGACTTTTTTTTCCTCTTTGGATGTCGGAGCGAGGCAATTAGACATTCATTTCTAGGATATTTGGGCGTTCCGGACGCATTGAGAGTATCAAAAGTTTCAAAATCTTCCACCACTTGATAGTTTTGTGACTTTTTGAGTTCTAGTGATGACGTAAGCCGTATTAAATGCACCGCATCTACCTTCTGAAAAAGGTGCTCGCATTACATGAAAGAGAGTGACCGTCTTCAAGGACCACTAGATTATTAAATGAGGAAAGGGACACCTTTTATATTTTTGTTAATATCAATCTATTTTTCTACGTAACGTAGGCTCTTCTCTCATTGGAGGAGCTTATTTTCCTCTCTCTTCCAAAAGGCCCTCCAAAAGACCTCCGAAATCTCCTAATGGATCAATCAGACTAGGGGGGGTTGGCAAGCTATGTCAAGTATTTTTTGGATGAGCACAAATCTAGTAGATCATGCTAAAAATATAGCTAACTAGCCCCATGTATATATGTGTACATAGTGCTTCAAGTATTGGGAGTGATCATGTAAAAATTCATGTACAAAGGTGTGGTTTTTTTAGGGCTTGTTCAAGCTCCCAAGGCATGGCTTTCAATAACTATTTTCAGCCGTGCTTTATAGCTTGTGAATCGGACTTGTACATCATGAGTTATGTGCATCCAAAGTGGGCGATCTCGACATAGAAAGTGGTTGTAGATGTATGTGACAAAGGAAATCGAGCCAACTTGATGATCTAAAAATAGAAATGTTGAGATTTAAATTTTTTGGAGATAGCCAAAGTAAATGGACTTCGAGCCGTGCTTTACCACGTCGCATTTGGTGCCCGGAGCAGTGCACTATGCTCCTAGGAAGTCAGTCCCTCCTGAGAAGGGGTCAAAAGCTAGAATTCATTGTGGCAAGAGGAAGGAGTTGAGGGAGTGCAAGAGGAAGGTGCCATGTGGTAGGGAGATTATCCCACATGGGGGGAAAAGGACTCCAAAGCAAGGGTATAAGGGGGGGAGTGGAGACCCCCTTTGTATTGAATCACTTGGGAGAGAGGAGCTCTCTCAAGCCTTGGCTATGGGGGCTCGTGGACATTTGGGGGGGAGAAGGGAGGCTATTTTTGTGTTCCCATCAGCTTCCCAGGCGCTTGGATTTTTTTTGGCCCACTGGCCACTTGCCACACACCCTCTCCCTTGGCCCAAAAGTCACCGGGTAGCCCATTTCTTACCCAAATGAGGCCAAAATTGGGCCAATTCAAAGGAGCCTTGCAAGAGAACCTTGTTGACTGAGGAGAGAGAAAACCTCAAATTGGGATCAAAGATAAAAAGAGGCCCCATTTTATAGCTGCAATTCTTTGCACACCTGCAAAACTTTCTAGAGAGCTCATTTTTTAGCAAGAAAGAGTACACCCCCACTTTCGAGTGGCATATCTTTCTCATTTTTTATCTTTTTTTAGCCTATGGATGCTCTATGGACATCTACTCAAGAGAAACTACATCTTCATGTCCTTGGTTTCTCATACTTCCAAGTGTGTTTCATGCTAGGAGGGCTCTTCATAAATCTTAACAGGTAATTTCAGCAGTGCAGTAGTTCTTCTTTCCGACGGTGTGACTTGTGCAAGGCTATAGGGGCATTCGTTTTCATTGTCATTTGCACTCCATGCCATGTGTGAAAGCAGAGTTTTTAACACATTTTCTCCCAGGGAAAAATGGTTTACTTTATGGCTCAAGTAGGCAAATTAAAAGGTATTTCGAATGGCTTCAAAAAAATGAAAAGGTGCTCTTAATTTAAAGATTCCCTTGATAAGAAAAAAAACAATGCATTAGTCTATAGTACACAACAACGGGCAATGACGAAGCATGTAGATTTGAAAAAATATCAACTAGATGTAAGAAGGATGAATACAACATTGTGTGTGTGTGTGTGTGTGTGTGTGTGTGAGAGAGAGAGAGAGAGAGAGAGAGAGAGAGAGAGAGAGAGAGAGAGAGCAAGGACACTTTAAAGTTAAGAAAATGCTAAAGGAGAAATAAAGGAAAAGAAAAACACAAATATGGACCACCTCTTTATATGGACACAAAATGTCTTTTGACTTTTCACCTTCATGTCTTTTGACTTTCCACCTTCATATGTCTGCTTACTTTCCATCTTCATCTGTCTTTTCATTTCTTGAACTCACCCTTCACTTACACACTTAATATGTTTTGAAATATTTTTTATTTTTCACGATTGGGAAGACCTACTCTAGAGAAAAGAACATTAAGAAATAGTTTTGGATAAGGTTAACCCCTCATTGGCTTGTTTGTATCTGCATTGTTGTAAGCATTTGAGAATATGAAAATGAGCCACAAAAAACCCTAGGTTTTGAGTATTGATAGAACGCTAACCGTGCTCATCCTTAATGTATGCGCATGACATTGTGTAGAGATGATGGTAGAAAGATGACGTTCTACACAAATTCCCATAGAGTAGAGTACTATATTCGTTGGAGCCACATTAGTGACGGAATGCTTAAGCTGATGGAATGCTTAAGCATTGCCTCCTATCCCAATAGCCACTTGTCATGTTTGGCACATGAAGAAGCTTTTCGACGGTGTGCAAAAGAGCGTAGTTAGTGCTTGTGGAAATAACATTATTTGGAGGTAGATTTTGGTTGATGAGAAGTGTGAAAGGGAGAAAACCTAGTTGTGTTGACGATGTCCTGAAGAGAATGCATTTAAATCCTACTGTAAGGCCATAAGACGCATCAAGATGATACATGTAGCTAACTATGGTAGACTAAAGTCACATATGGATATTGTCGTGGATGTTGATGTCAACTGATAGATGCAACTCAGCATCTATGATGGTGGCTACTAAGTGAATGCGATGCTTGGATATGTTGGAACTTTGAAGTAGGAAGGATGGACGGGATTTGAAAAGCAAGGTGGGGGTGGGGGTGGGGGGGGGGGATCCAAACAGTGTGATACACAAAAAGTTGAGTCTTTGTCTTCATTGACATCAAAAGGAGGCTCATGCAGGGACACTGACTTGCCAACGAGTAATGACCTACACCACTGGTCACACGAGGCTTAGTTATTAGTTATAGATAACTATGACAACTATTCCAAGACAAAGCATTAAATGAATAACTCATCCTCTTGCATGGTCACACAAGGAATTACTCATACAACCTCCTAACTATGCCTTGAACTTCATAACTATGCTAAAATTTGCATAGTTACAAAGAGTAGGCATAGTTATTCATTTAGAGCTCTTTTAGGTGTGTGAACAAGAATGAGGTTTAGCTATCAAATCAGTATTTAATAACTAAGCCTCATGTGACCATAGCCTTACGAGCCTTGACATGAGCACTAGTGATGGCCGGGGCTAAGATAAGGGCAACCATGTATCCTTTATTGCAACTGTTTTCCGTCCTTGCTATAGTACAACGAAAGAAGATTGTTCACATTGATGCTTCTATCTTTCTTGTTCCCTTGATTGATTTTCTTATCCAATGATGTGATGTGGCAAGCCTTGGAAGCCATGTCAATATTTGGCCCTGTCACATTTTTGTGAATATTCGACACTCTTTGATCCATGGCTTGATGCGAGTTTTTCCATCTCTTTTTCTCGTAGAGGCCTTGCTTTGAAACATCGCAGCAAGGCTAGGTCACAAGAAACTTCTAGTGTTTTCTCATGTGTGAAACGGGAGCTTTTTTACACCTTTTCTCCCAAGTAAAAATGGTTTTGTTTGTGGCTCAAGCAGGAAAATTGAAAGGTATTCCTAATGGCTTAAAAAAAATTAAAACGTATTCCGAATTTAAAGATTGCCTCGATAACAACAAAAAACAATGCATTAGTCTATAGTACAAATCAATGTACAATGATGAAGCAGGTAGATTTGCAACAATATTAGCTGGATGTAAGAAGGAAGAATACAACATTGTGTGTGTGTGTGTGTGTGTGTGTGTGTGAGAGAGAGAGAGAGAGAGAGAGAGAGAGAGAGAGAGAGAGAGAGAGAGCAAGGACGTTGTAAGCAAAGAAGACATTGAAGGAGAAATAAAGGAAAAGAAAAATACAAATGTGGACCATCTCTTTTTATGGACACAAAATGTCTTTTGACTATCCACCTTCATGTCTTTTGACTTTTCACCTTCATATGTCTTTTCATTTCTTGAAACCAACTTTTACTTACGCTCTAAATATGTTTTAAAATTTTTTTTAATCCCCGAGAGTCGGGATGTTAGGGTGGTAAAGCCCAATGTGCCGCAGCTAAGTGTTGGCGGCCGGACACTAACCGGGAACTAACACTAACCATTCATTCACATAAAAGAATAAGAACTCATAACCCTAAACACCAATTGTGTTTGGAGTGCACCCAAACTTGTGTCTCATCTCTTCTTCTCTCTTCTCCATTGTTGCCCACACACACACACTCTGTTTCTTGGGCACTTCAACTGGTATCAAAGCTAGAGGATTGAAGAGCATCATTGGAGCTCGGTAGGGAAGCAGATGGGGAAGCAACAAAAACTACAACACATTTTTGCAGATGTATTTTGGTCTATCAAAAGGTTTCCATTCAGGCCAATTCCTCGAATTTCTAACCAATTTTTTGTGCTCTTCAACTTTGCAGAATAACATTTTCTTTTGGGTATGGCTTTGAGAACCTATAAAGATTGACCTCATTGGTGTCAATGTATTTACACAGTCCTTCACTCTCATGACCAATTGTCCAAACTTTCTGGACAAGATTGGACTTTATCAACTGCAAGTTTGGAAGATCCATTGAGGGTGGTTGTTTCTTTATCATTGGGATCTTGAAGCTTGTGTAAGCTGAGTTTGAATTTAAAGTGGACATGATTTTTGGGCTTAGTAGCTGTAGCTTGATGTAAGCAGAGTTAGTCAACTATGTTCAAGTGCTTTTGTTAGGTGAAATTCAAAACTATGTCCAAAATAATGACACGTTGTTAGTGTGCAAACGACAAGGAAAACAAGTGCCTCTATAGCTCTGCACGAGTCACACCGTTGGAAAGAAACCCTGTATGACAGTAGAAAACACCAAAGTCGAACACCTGTGAAGATGGGTGAGAAACAGCTCTAACTCAAACCATGGCTAGAATTTAGAAAACCAAGACCATAAAGACAGAGCTTGTGTTGTGAGGATCTCCGTAGAGCATCCATATGCTTGATTCTGATACCCGATGAGAGAGTTACAAGCTTTTGAAGATGGAAGGTCTCTCAAAAGCTCCAAAAAACAAGTCTCTGTAAGCCCAAAGGGATGTGCAAGATAATGTAGCTATTAAAAGGGGATTTTTTTGGCTCTTATCCCAAGGTATTTTCCTCTCTCTTCTTAGCCGACATGGTTCTGCCCTTGGGCACCTTTTAATTGGTCCAATTTTGGCCTTTTCTGGGTCAAAAATGAGTTGTCGGCCACTTTTTGACCAACGCAAGTGGGGAAAGGGGATGTCCGGTGGACCAAAATAGTGGCCAGGTGCCTAGGCAGCTGGTGTGGACTGAAAATGGCGCCCCCTCTCTCCCCCAAAGTCCACGAGCCCTCACAAGCAAGGCCAAGAATCTCCATTAGCTCCTTTGATACACCCTTAGGGGGTACCCACTCCCCCCCTTATACCCTCCACTTTCTACTTTCTCCCCCCCATGTGGGATTACTCCATTGCCACTTGGCACCATCCTCCCACCTCCCCAACTTCTCAAAAATTTCCAGCTTCTCCCAAAGCATGAGGGGACTTCTCGGACAATTTTCCCCGAGGCATACCTTGCTGCTCCGGTCACCGAATGATGCACCGTAACACACGGCTCGAAGCGCATCACCTCGGCTATCTCCAAAAATATAAAACTTCAGAATTTCTAATCTTAGACCCCCAAGTTGGCCTAGTTTCCCTTCTCGCATGCACCTGCAATCACCTTCTAAGTTGAGACCGCCCGCTTCGGATGCTCATAATTCATGACGTACAAGTTCGATTCACAAGCTGTTAAGCACGGCTGAAAACCCTTATCAAAAACCATATTTTGGAGTTCCAAACAACCCAAAACATCAGCAACAGCTTGACCAAAACCAAGCCTTTGTACAGGGTTTTTTACACGGACACTTTCAAAGCTGGAAGCACTATGTACATATATACACATGAGGGTGGTCAACAAGTTTTTTTGGCATCATTTATGGCCTTTGTACTCATCCAAAAAATGCCTGACAACGTTTTCTTACAATTCTCTAAAATTGTCACTTTTAGACACCCCTAACTTGCAGATGCATTTTGAGGCCTAAACAATGTTTTTTTGAGCACTGACCAACCCTGAATGACCCAAAGGGTCTTTGATTATTGTGGGGTTACATTGAAAGTCGTAGAGCTACTTTAGAGCTTCCTTTTGATTAAAAAAAGTTTTTGAATTCGATATCGGAAGCTCAAGTTATGACCAAAGTAGTTTTCTCTGGCTCAACCTGTGCCTGGAGACTTTATACGCATATAATGTCTCTCGACTCAGATTTGCTCCAACTTAAATTGTAGACTCTCCTTAATGTCATCTACCCACTACAAGTCTCAATTTGTGAGTCTAACCTTCATTTTGACACTTGAGAGATTATACGTGTATAATGTCTTTTGTGGCAAAATGAGATGAATTTTATCCCAATGATTCCTTACCACTCAAGCAATTCTCATTAACGTTTAGAACTCAATTTGGACACTTTTTGTGTAAGTTATGGTCAATACAAGCATGAATCTGTCCCAATTTTGTCTTTTGTCCTTTACAAGCCCAAATGAGCTCCAAATGCAATGAAATTTTGGCTAGGGACTTATGTTATGCTCTAGGACACTATGGTATAGTCAAATGTCTATTTTGACCCAGACTGACCCCTAAGACATTATACACATATAGTGTCTTTTGGCTCGAAATGACATGAAATTTTGCACACAACTTTAAAACATCATTTCCAACCCTCCTATGTGGTCAAAAGTGAAATTGGACCTTCAGATCTAGGCATGAGACATTATACGTGTATAATGTCTATGTGCTCCAAATTTGGTGAAATTTGGTATGTGAGCTTGTCTTGTGGTGCTTAACACCTTAGTACAGATCTCAATTTTGGTCTCAAAGTGCCCTTTAGACATTATACGCGTATAACATCTAGCTGGTCATATTGAAGTGAATTTCACTCCACAGATTCCTCTCCTCACTAGCAAGTCACAACAAGTTTCAGAATTGAATTTGAATACTTTTTGAGCAAGTTATGATCACTTCAAGCAATCAAATTGTGTAGAATTGTATGTGGTCTTTCCAAGCCCAAAAATGCTTCAAATTGGATGAAAATTAACCCATATGCTTCCTAAATGCTGTAGATGACAAGGGTGCACTTAGTTACAACTTTTGACCTCAGATCTGACCTCTAAGACATCATACGTGTATGATGTACTTCAGGTGGTCAGAATGGACTTTTGTTTCTACCAAGGTGCTCCTTTATGCATGCAACAAGATTATCTGATCACAGAAAAATTTGGAATCCAAAATTGCACAAAATTGTATCTTTTTGACAAGGAAATCCTTCAAAAGAGTAAACTCCCCTTCTATACGCAATCTATATGTCCCAATGAATTGAAATTTACATGCAGAATATGGGTATAATGCCAAAAAGTCAAATTGGCTACCACAATCACCCTTTAGACATCATATGCGTATGATGTTTGCTGATGATTTTTTTGACAAAACTCATTTACAAGCATCCCCAAGTCTCTAGCATTGGTTTTCAAACACTTCTACCAATTTTCATGCAAAAATGTGCTCAAAATCTCAAGTTTCTCATTTCTCCGTTTTTGACACTTCGTCTTTGGCCTTTTGGGTGTCAAGAGTTGGCAAAAACTCTAGTTTCAATGTGTACTTAAGGTAAAACCCCCCTTCTGAACACACTAGTGCAATCAAATTTTTCAAATTTGGTCTCCATATGCCTCTTGAGACATTATATGCGTATAATGTCAAAGTTTACAGAATGTTAGTTTTTCTGCACAGAACCCTTTCACATGCCCTCTTATATGCACAACATCAATCGATCATGAATAAATATCAGTAGAAAGCTGTTTATTGTATTTTTACCTTCAAAAGCACATTTGTTGTGATTTCAAATGCAAACAAGCACTTTAGCAAATAAATTAGTGATGAACAGCTCTAGATCAAAATCAGATTACTTACGTAAAGCTACTCCTACAAATCATATGGATTTTTGCATCTATGAGTAGAAAAACACTTCACTACCACACACGGACTAGCAAACACTTTTATCACCTCACAAATCACTCCACCACCAACAACTACTCTAGTCTAGCTAAACTTATCTAGTCGCAGACCCTTAGCAAGACACACACTTCCTGGCTATCCACTTGATCGCAGAATACCCTCTTCCAGATCCACTTAAGAAAAATGCTTTCTTTAGCCAGAACTAAAGCAAGCAACCATCACATGAGTGTTAGTAGGAATCCTAATTAAGTCTTTGTGTTCCTAGCAAAATGGCACCAATGTTGCAGGAGCTCACACACCCATAAAGTGCATGCAACACTACCTAGATCAACATAATGTCAATCGAGGACATAGATGACACGATAGTCACACGGAGGCAATCTCTTTAGATTGTTAGGTTGAGACCATCCCACACATACAACACTCTAGAAGCCCAACTAAACCAACATCTAGAATCTCACTGCTCTCAACTACACCACCACCCCACATACACACAACGGAAGAAAACTCATCAAATCATGCCAGAATTGTACAAAACTTAAGGAACACCATCCCTTTACTAGGATACACCTATCCCAAAGTCTCTACACTCAAAACCCTCTCTCTAAACCCAGTTGCAAAAAACACGTATAAGACATAGTAAAATTTTGAAAGTGTATGAAACTAAAATCTATGAGTACCTGTAGCTTATGTTGCCCCGGTTCTAATGACTACTTGCACATAGAAAAAAAATTGTTTGATACACTTACGACCAAGAATATCTATTAGATGCGTTGATGTGTGCGCTTCATCTCGCGTGGAATTCTTGGCCTCGGTGCGTAGCTCTCCCCGAGCCTACAACAATGGTGTAGTCGGGTCTCCATTGCGTTGAGCAAGCCAGGCATAGCATGAGGATCAAGCTCACGCTCACTCTCTTTCTTTCTCACACACAGTAGACGACAGCGCTAAAACATGATTATGATTAAGTGTTCTTTAGAAAATAACCTAGGTAGCTTATATACTAAGGCTACCATAGGTTAACCCAAACTAGAGTTCAAAGGAACAAATGGCTTTGTATTTACAATCTGGAAGTTCCATTTCACCCTGGCTTCTGCAACTAGAATAGCTACTCATTACAAATGACGTTTTTAACCAATCCACATCATTTCATAACTCTCAAAAAATAGTACTTTGGTACGAGACTTGAGTTATTCTATTCTGTTGACCCAATGGTCCACAATGATGTAAAATTTTGTATATCAAAAGGGTGATTCCCATCATTACATTATATAATTAATTGACTTTACAAAAGGTTTTTTAGTTTTGCTAGGATTTGAACTATTCACATTTCCATGGGAATTTGTAATTTTTCTTTGGTTCCTCTTTCTTATGGACCTTTGATTTCTCCTCTTACCTGAGACATTGTGATATTTCCCTCTCCACTCTTTCCCTCACTAGCCAATCCTTCTCAGGCCTCTCATCTTCTAGGTCAACCTCCATTTGTTCTACCATTTTTCTTTCCTGCATTGGACTTAGTTGTTTCTCCTCTAGTTAGCTGTCAATTGGCTTGTGATTGGATCAAGAAATGCATCCTTGATGATATCAAACATGTAGTCAGTTGTATACACTTTACGATCCTCCAATTGCAACCATAGAAATAGCCACTCAGCTAAAGTTTCTACCAAGAAGTCTTGTCATTTCTTTTCTGTCTAGTTCTCCATCTTGGGATCAAGAAGACAAGCTCATTCATTATTCTGGCACACTTTGTATCATGTATCTTTGACAAACACATGCTTATTGTGCATTAGCAAAGATGCTTGTGTGTAATGTTGCTGTGACATAGCACCTACTAGCAAAGGTTGCTATAATTTGAAGAGAAGGTCTAGAATTATTTTCACTTTAGGCATCTTGCAACTAAGCCATATATATACATTGAAAAATTTGGTGCACCAATCCAAGAACCTTTGGCTGTCTTTGTGACAATACACTTCTTGGTAGCGCGACTGACTATGTGCTTTATCATCTGCCCTACCAACAGATTTGGCATTCATATTGAGTCTAGTAGAGAATACCACTCAACAAAAGTGACATCCCCAAAGGGATGTGTGTAATTGAAGTACTCTTCAATTTTCCTTATGCGCATAAGTAAAAAGTTTGGGCCCTTCTTGGACTCAATTCTCTCTGTTTTGAGTCGCCTAGTCTTTCCAATTTCCATGTTCATACGTGTTCTCATGCAATGGCATAGTTCACGTCATGCAAGGGAAACAATGTGACTTTCTCCTCCTTTGTAATGGCATGTTCACCCAATATCATTCGTTGCATTGGTGTTCAATAGGATATGGAAAATCTAAAAAAGCACTTGAAGTAATTGCTATATTGAACAACCGAAATTCCCAGCTATTTAAAATAAATTTGAAACAAAAATTTGATATTGGATTCAAACAAAGGAAACGGACAAAAAATAGTTGTTCTATTCAATTCCAAAAGCTAGTATGTGCTAATGCTCCTCAAGGGGGTCACTACAATAAAAAATTGCATATCTAGTGTGTTCAACATTAGGGATTATTTGTTTCTATATTTTCTTACCTTTTCACATACAAAAGGGTATTAAAAAATTTATTTTGAAAAAAAATATAGATTGAATAGGAAAACGGTCCCTTTTATATGTGAAAAATTTATAGCTAAAGGATTTTATAAATACTCTTTGAACGCACGTGATATACAGGTTTTACATATAGTGACCCCTTGAGTAATGCACATTGGGATTACAAGGTCTTTTAGCTGCACACCATCATTCAAAACTATGTATTGATATTACTACATGTAGTTCATGCTTGCGTACTAATACATACCATGATTACATAGCCTTTGAGTTGTACACCTACATACAAACTGTGTATTGAGATTTATACAAGTGTTTTATTCTTATGAGGAAAGCTTTTTGTGTGCACAAGGCTTGTAATTTGTATTTGATTTTTTTGTGGTCCGATGATGCCTTCTCAGCCATCTCCATGGGTAGCCTCTCCCTTTCTTTGAGATTCCCCTCAGCGACTATTTTTGTGTGTCCCGCTTCCAAGTGCTATCTCTTCTTTCGTGGCTTTGCATGGACAAAAAGACAACATTAAGTACATAATGCAATTTGTAAAGTTGTAGAATTTAGGAAGGGTGGAGTACTCATAGTACCACTATGATGCACTTGATGAGTGTGCTTCTTCTTGGAAGACAAGAATCTCTAGAGATTCACATCAATGGGAGATTCTTGGATCTTTGCACATGGTGTTTTTTGTATTGACTTATCAATCTCACCAATGATAGAATCCAAATCTTTCCACCAACCTCTAGCCACAACTTCTCAGCCATCTCCATAACTAGCCTCTCCCTTTCTTTGAGATCTCCTTCTTCAACGACTATTTTTGCATGTCCTGCTTGCAAGCATTTTCTCTTGTTTTTTAGCTCTGCATGGACAAAAACAAATCAGTAAGTACATAGTGTAGTTTGTAAAGTTCTAAGGTTTAGGAAGAGTGGAGTATTTTGTTTTCTTGTTCATCTCATTTGATATTTATGTTCTCTCCTCAATTTTTGGCTAGGAAACTCGTACAAGGTTGCCTCTTCTTGTTTTGGCATATAATTATTCTTTGAGCTGCTTGAGATCTTATTTTAGCATTTTTTCCGAAGTCGTCACTCCGCAAATCATGGAGCTCTTCTCCCATATCATCACTAAGATCCCAAACCAAAACTTTGTCCATAATTTGTTTACAATTGATTGTTTTGCGCTTGTTCATGCCATCTCAGTCTTCTCTTCTAGCTATAGGATAGAACTTACCATCTAGAAGGGCATTATGTCGTACCCATATTTATCACAAAATTTTGTGGGAATTATGTCTTTTACAAAAACATCTAGAGTTGCTAGTATATGCTCCCATCCAAAAGGTTCAAATAACTCCCTTGGAAATGTCTCCTTTATATAGCACTTATCTTCTATCAAGCGCTCTGGGATACAATCTTCCTTTCTCAAGTGTCCACATTCAGATGCTCCGCACATCCAAACATGCAATTGCTTCATCAATTGAGAAAGCAAGTGCATTCCAAAATCTATAGTTACACCAAAATCTTCCATTGGATTTCGGTTTACGTCTATGTAACTATGGTCATTCATGTTGACCCTTGTAGTCACACCCTTATGCTGCAAGTAGATGTGGGCATAGACCCAATCTTGAACCATTTGAGTTGCCAAATGAATGGTCATCCCAAAATAACCTCAAAGTGACTGATTTTTTTGAAGTCTACCACTACAAAAGTGTGCTCGTATTCAATTCCCTCGAGAGGATACAATATTTTGTTCAAGCATCTCCAAGTGTCTCTCTATAAATCCATCTGCTTGCTGCAATTTCATACGCATTTTCTTGAGAGATGGTCTTTCCCATTTATCATAGATTTTTCTTGGTATAAATAGCTATCTCAACCCCACTATCAAGTATTGCTATCATTTTTACCCCCTTGTAGTCTAATGGTATGGTGATGTTTCCTTCTTCACCTTCACAATAGTCACCCACCTTATTCACTAGTATAGGCTTCGCTTTTGGTTTCTCTGATTGATTTGTTTCCATGATTTCATCTACACTTTTGTCCTATGGAGGGATTTTTAGCCCCAACTTTTCCATGTTTTTTCTCATTTATCCCCACAAATGTGGTGTAATATTTAGAAGTTTTGCGAGAGTAATGGTGCATTTTATAAGAGACAATATCAAATTGTGTAGTCTTTTTGTGTTGGTCATTTGTGGAATTGAATTCCATTGAGGTGGTACAAATCTTGCATCAAATTTCATCTCATGTTCCCCTACAAGAGAAGGTAAAGCCCTTAAGGTCGCTGGTTTACTCTCCATTGATATTTTTATTCTTGCATCTTCATACAAAGAATGTATATCTCTATGATAAATCTTGTTGATCTCTGGGATTGGTGCTAACTGCAAAGTGGCAACTACTGCCTTTTTTGTTTCTGATTGTCTCCCATAAAGATTGTTTCCACAACTCATCTACCTCAGGAATTGGTAGTATCTTGTGAGATTTGGCCTCATCTGTCATGTTCATAACAACCCTTGTATCCAACGTCTTTTCATTGCCCATTTTTATTGGTTCACTGATTTTGTTTTCTTTTTGTGCACTTGTCTTTTTCTTTTTTGGTACATGCACTACTTGCTCATGAATTTTTACATTTTTTGGATGCATTAGGGCTTGAGCCATCTTTATGAGCCTTTTGCACATTTCTAATCATTTTGTTTCAATTTCAAGATGCGTATAAGTCAACCTAGCCTTATAGGATTTCATCATAGCATTTAAATGCTCGTTCAGCTTTTCAATCAACACCGATCCACCCGATTTAGTTTTTGGTACTTTTTCTCCTTTGTTGTTTTCCTTATTCTCTTGATCACGTTTGAGTTGTTCCTTTGTTTGGTTTAGTTCAGTCTCCAAGGGTTCTTTTCCTTCAGTCTCTTTGCTTTCATTTTGTGCGATTTTGTTGAGTCCTCACTCTCATGCTCTAAAAATCCATTTGTTGTGGGAATTCTAGCTCGTCCACCATTAGCTTATGTTTGGTTGCTTCTTGACTTTGAGCTCTAGCCACTATGTTGATAGGAATTGTCGTCTCAACTCAGATCCGCTCGAGCAAGGTAAATTCCCAATGACATCCATGATTGATTTTCCTTTGTTGTTAAGAATTTTTGCACGATGTTGTATTAGGTGATCTCTAGCACAACCGTCACAGAATACTTTTTTTTTTTTTTTTGTGGCCTTGTTTGGATAGACTTGTGTCCAATGGTCACTTCCACATTCATAACATGGACCTTCTAGTTGGGCAATTGGTGATGCTCCCAATGGATTTACTATCCCAGGAGGATATCCTCTAGGCTTGCATAAGTCTATTTTCATCCATTGTGAATTGATTCCTTGTTGTTTGAGCCATATAAAAAGGTTTTTTAGCTTAGTCCACACTTCACAAAAAGGACTATTGTGCGCATTGACGGGAGCAAAGCGAACCCCGAACCCCCGAAGGCCTCTAAAACACCGGGGACCTAATGGCGCGCCTCGAGCCTGTCATGGTAAAGCAAACAGGGGGCACCACCTAGCTTCAGCGGCTAGGACGCAAACAACACACCACCATAACAAAGTTTTCATCCAAGAGAGATGGATGCTTGGGAGTAATGATAAAAAGGAAAGGGAATGAGATCAAGTGAGAGAGAGAGAGAGAGAGTGAGGGAGGGGGTATAGCGGTGTGAGCGGGATGAAAACACACACAGCGCCTCTATAACGACCCGACACACACTCTTGGAATGATACACACACACACTATGGGGCACCACTCGGCTTAGACAACACATCTGGCCAAGACAGGAAACACACCTCTGGAGTGAGAGGAGAGAGACTATCCACTTGCCCACTCCACACAGACACACACACACACACACACACACACACCCAAAAAACTCAGCTCAAAAGAGGAGAATTTCTGATGTTTAGATACAAATGAGCTTGGGCCAACAGCAATGGGGCAAACAAGTCACACAATATGGGTAAAATATGCCAGATACAATCACAAATTGGAGAAGAAGCTTCATTCATAGGAGAAACTTACACAGCAAAAACATCAGAAAAAGGGTGAGGAATTTGGAAAAATGGACAGCGCCATCGCGTCCGGAACGGCCCAAAACCCCAGTCTACAATGTCAAAGTGCTCAAATCCGACCTCGGATGAGCAGTTTACGGCCAAAACAGGCTCCAAAATGAGCAAAAACACACCTGCGACTGTTCCTCCTCTCTTCTCCACGTTTTTTCTGGTCTTCTCTCTGTTTTTTCAGTTCCCACACTTAGCTTTGTTAGTTGGGCACCCTTGGCCTTTTAGATGACCTCAAACGGACCCCGGACAGGCCAAAAACTGACCTCGCAGTGCATAGTTGTCACCTTTTTGCATCATTCGCACACCTGGCACTCAGCTTTTTCCAATAATGCATCTCGCCACCACGTGAAGTGGCCCCAAAAAGTGGTCCTAATGATGACCTTTCTGCATAACTCTCACTAGAAAACACCCACGTTGTGTCCGTCCTCATCCGCGTGCAAATATTGACCTCGTTCGCCCTCCTGACGCCACTAGATGCCATCTGACGCACCTGCTGACCTCACGTCGTCGACCCGCGGATAGCTTCCTCGAGAAGTTTTACGCGCTACCAACTCCCCCTTATTGTAGAAAAAACACAGTGGTACTGGTAATAGTGAAAATCGATGCACTATGTACACCTTGTCCTACCTCTACACATGTGGGCCCCACATAACCACCTGGCTAAGGAAAATGGGCAATCCTTTATTTGATGCACCATGCATGCATATGTACATATGCGCAATCCCTTGCTCCAAAAAACTCCTGACATAATTTGCCCATCCCCTAGCCTGCTAGATCATTCATGATCAGCAGCAGCAAAAAGAGATATGAGACTCGCCGCATCACATGTCTCCTCATCCCTCACCAACACTCCTTGATCCACATACAGCTCATCCTGCTCGACCATCATCAACCTGGCATGATACAATTTAAGACGCAATCCATTTACCCTTGACTTATGTAGAAACCCATCCAAGTTAGCCAGCTGATATGTGCCATTTGGAAAACACTCCACTACCTTGAAAGGGCCTTCCCACTTAATTTGAAACTTCTTTTGGAAGGTGTTGTCCAGCTTACTGTTGTAGCGCAAAACCAAGTCATGTTTCTTGATACCCTTACTTTTGACCTTTTCATTTATCTTTGCCAAAGCCTTATCCTGCATCTGCCCATAATGCTCCAATGCGCTCATCCTATCCAACTGGACCTCTTGTAACTGCAAGAGCCTCTCTTTGAATGCATCACTAGGCGGCCCAAGCAACTTCTCTAACATCTTGACCGCAGGCAACTCTACCTCCATAGGCAATAGTGCTTCCTTTCCATACACCAAATGAAATGGAGTAAACCCTGTACCTGTCTTCACCGAAGTACGGTAAGCCCATAATGCACTAGGCAATTCCAAATCCCAATTCTTTCCTTGGTGCTCTGTCACTTTAGAAAGAATTTGTACCAACTCACCATTGAATCTTTCATTTAAGCCATTACACTGTGGGTAATAAGGAGTGGTATGCTGGTGCTTAATCTTCATCTTTGTGCATAAGAAGTCTAGCAGTTTAGCTCTAAATCCTGGCCCCTTATCTGAAAGTAGCTCTAATGGCACCCCAAACATGCAACATATTTCATCATACACAAATTTTGCCACATCCTTTGCAGTGATCTGTTTTACCGCTATAGCCTCTGCCCATCTAGAGAGATAGTCCACTGCCGTCAAGATATAGCTTTTGCCCCTGCTTGTGATAGGTAACGGGCCTATTGCATCAATCCCCCACTTTTCAAACACATCAAACGCCATAATGGTTTTTCGTAGCTCTGGCTTCAACACTCTCTTCCCAAATGCTTGACACCTATTGCAAGACCTACACCAATGGTGAACATCCTTGTGCAAACTAGGCCATACATACCCCTCTTGCAAAATCTTATGCAAGGTGATCTTTAGAGCAAAATGGCCACCACATGCGCCTTCATGATTCTCTTCCAACACTCTGTAAAGCTCCTCCCGCCAAGGTACACGTCTCAACACGAGATCAGCCCCTTTCATGTATAAGACATCACCAATCAATTTGTACCTGTATGCTCTACGCACAAAGCCATACTTCTTAGACTTCTGAATCTCCTTTGGAATGATTCCTGTGAGCAAAAACTCCTCTTCTTGAGCCAAACTTTCCCGGCCATGATAAAGAGGTAAATTGGTCCTCAACACGAATAGCTCCCCAATCATGCCTTGAGCTGCTTCATGTGCCTCTCCATTTAGAGCACGTTCAATGTGTCTGATGCTCCATGCTTCGAAGTTTTTTAACAGGCCTTTAATTCTGAAGCACATTTCCTTCAATGAGGTGTTCTTGCTCTTCCACACACCCAGCACTTGCTTCACCACTAACAAGGCATCACCTTTTATGCTCAACCTTCGAACCCCATGCTTCAAACAAATGTGTAATCCGGCTTCCAATGTAGCATATTCAGCCTCATTGTTACTATGCGCATCCAATTTGAACCCTCTCTTGCATACTAGCTTCCCCTCTGGATCATAAAGTGCTATACCCCCTGAAGCTGCATCGTGGCTCTTTCTGTATGAACCATCAAAGAACAACACATGTGCATTGATGATCTGTGGCACTTCTTCAACTACCTTTCTCACCACCTCTTCCTTGTAGGTCAACAAATCAGCTAGGGTAGCCCTTGTACTATCTTCCACTAGAAAAGAGAACTCAAACTCTTGCAGCTCAATTACCCATTTCTTCACCACATTTGACATGTTAGTACCATTAATTAACTGTGGCAAAAAGGCATAACTCGTCAAGAAAACAAAAGGCCGTGGTAGCAAGTAATGACGAAATCGTCGACAAGCAAATATTACACTGGCCATCACTAGCTCTACTTCCGATAACTTTCTCTCCGCTACGAACTTCACTCGGCTTGCACAATACACTGGCCTCATATAATGGCTGCCCTTCCCCTTTTGCAATAGCATGGCTCCAATGGCATCATCCCCTACTGATGGATATACATAAAAAACTTTCTCCCAATCAGGAGCCTGCATGGCTGACAAACCCCCTAACACCTCTTTCACCTCTTGAAACACTTCTTCACACTTGTCATCCCATTGCAATGGATCATGCTTTGCCACTTGCTGTAATGGATAAAGAAGCTGCGAAGACAATGGAATAAACCGTGCCATGTACTTCACTTTGTGTATAAAGGTTGCCAATTGCTTCGTACTCATAGGTGATGGAAGAAGAATAATAGACTTCACCTTATCTGGATCAGCCTCAATGCCATTTTCTGACACCATATGGCCCAATAACTTCACCCTTGGCTGTGCTAGATGACATTTCTTTGGATTGAGTTGTCCTCCACATTCATCATATCGAGCCAATACCATCTGTAGCTTCTCATGGTGATCAACCCTACTGCTATAGACGCAGAAGTCATCCATAAAAGCTTTAACACAACTACCAATGAATGGTTCCAACACCCAATTTGCTCTCTCTTGATAGAAAGATGGTCCATTTGACAACCCAAATGGCAATACTGTGTAGCAATAGCAGCCCCATGGCGTAATAAAAGTTGTCTTTGTGCGGTGTTTAAGAGCAATCTTCAATTGAAAATAGCCTGAAAAACCATCACACACACTGTACCTCTCATAAACTGCCACTGAATCCAAGATCTGATCGATAAATGGAAGAGGATATGGGTTCTTCTTAGTGGCTGCGTTTAAGGGTTTAAAATCCACACAAATTCTCCACTTCCCATCCTTCTTTGGACTGACTACAACTGAACTCACCCATTCTGTGGTCTCCACTGGAACTATGAACCCTGCCTTCAGTAACTTGTCCACCTCTACCTGTAAGGCTTCCATTTTCTCTTGACCCATCCTTCTTAGCCTTTGCCGCAGTGGCTTAGCACCTTCTTTCAGCTCTATATGCATCTCTCCACCCTTGAACCCTCTGATCTCTTCATATGAAGTAATGAACAAATCAGGAAAACTAGCCAGCATATGCAAAAATATATCCTTCTCCATAGCTGAGAGGTCTCCACTAATCATTTGCGTCATTAATTCCTGCTTCTTTGACAACTCAACCTTGGTTTGCATCAGCCCTTCAATCACTTCATAAGGCCCTTCACTTTCATCTTCAACCTCATTCGCAAATGCAACTAAGCCAATCTCCTGGATTTCTTTGTCCATCAAAAGAAATGCAACATCAGCATCCTCATCACTGCTGGTAGTGCTATCACTGTCCTCATCTGTCACCGTGGAAGAGTCTTCATCACTAGACTCATCCTCATCTTCATAAAGCTCCTCTAATCGTTTCCTTGTGTCCATATTATAAAGCTTCTTGGTACCTGTCTTTCCATAGAGGCTAATCGTACCATGTCGCCAATCTTGAACAGCTCCCACTGCACATAACCATGGTCTGCCCAGTATAATAGGATATGCTCCCAACCCTGCTGGCATCACATGAAAATCAACCACTGCCTTTGCATCATATGCCTCCACTTCTAAGCTCTTTACAACACCTAAGCATTTCACTTTTTGATGGTTCGCCAATCTGATCCAAAAACCTGACACCCCAGCCACTGTGAGACCCATCTTCTCAACGCATGAGTGTGTTATGACGCATATTTGGGCTCCGCCATCCACATAACCTTGTCCCAAAATTTTCCTTTTATGCCACACATCTACTATTGGACAAATGTCTGGTAGCTCGTCCATTGCCAACACCTTCACTGAACCTCTCTCTGGCTCTTTCTCCATTGGGTTAACCATCCTCTTCCACTGTCGCTTTAGCTTAGGCACCATCTCTATAAGCTGCCCAAAAGTAACATCTGCCTTTCTACTCGTCAGATCCTCCTTCAAGTCATAGCTTAATTGCCCATCCCCTAGTGGAAAATCTGAAACATGAAACTTGCGACGAGCCCTTCTTTTCCTCTTGGCCTTGACATCCTCGCCTTCATGGCTCTTTCCCTTCTTCTTGCTAGGACCTGGGACACTTCTTCCTTCCTTTTCCTCTGTCGTCCTCTTCCCAATAGGCATCACTAATGTATCCTCTAGCTTTGATGCCTTTTCCAAGGTGACTACACTTAGCACTTTTGTCTTTCCCTTTTCCTCCTGGGTTAATCCACTGGTTCCTTCATCTCCCTTAATTTCGATGCCAGAATCATGCGACCTAGTTAGCACCTGTTTTGGCAATGGATACATGTCTCCCCCCATCCTTGGTGGCTTATCACATTGCGAGCTGATGTGACCCAACTCTCCACAATTGTAACAGGTGGGCGTCTGCCTCCAAAACCTACCATTGCTTTGTCCAACACCATTCCTAGGTCTTTCTTCACCTCCTGGCTGATTTGCAAACCTCCCTCGACCTCGATTATTTCCCACTTGACCTAGCATGTTTAGGCTAAGATTCTTCATCAAATCTACCATTTGCCTCATGTCTTGCCTTAGCCCATCATCTTGCACTGCTGTAGTGACCACTGCTGGCATAACCTGAGTAGTAACAGGAACTACTGGTTCATGATGAACCCCTGACATGCGCCCTTGTAAAGACTCTATAGGCTGAAATTCAGACCTCATTGGCAAAGACTCCACCCCTAACTGGCTCATTTTCCTCAGCTTCCACTCTTTGTTCCTTGCTACCTCTAGTGCATCCTCATATGTCCTAGGCTTCTTTAGCTCCACTCTCCAACGTATATTCTCCCAAAGACCAGCCAAGAACCTGTCCTTCTTCATCATGTCAGGCGGGGGTACTTGTGGTGCTAAAGCCTTGCACATTCGCTCCCATGCCAATGAAAACTTTCGTATGTACACATCTACTGGCTCACCTTCCTTTTGTACCAAATCCTGTACTTCTTGCCACACTTTGTCAGGATCTTCTATCTTCACAAACTCCACTTCCAATCCATGTCGTAGATTGTCCCAACTCAACCTTACAGGTGGATCAGCCACACGCAACTCCTCTTCAAATGCTTTAGACCAAACTCGTGCATCACTCTTCAAACAAATTTGGAGAAGGCGTAACATTTGCGTAGGGTCATGAATCTGGTTGCTAATGCAGGCAACCTCCATCTTTTCCAAAAAATCTTCCACATCTTCATCACTTCTTCCATGAAACTCCGGATAAGAGAAAGCCATGGCTACCCAAGTTACAATGCTTTGAGAACCCCTTCGAACACACGTGCAAGAACCCAAAACTTTTCACTACCCAATCCCCAGAAACTTCAATGGAGCTCAGCTTTAGATAAGGACAAACACATGCACATCAAATGAGTTTTCATAGTTAATCATCGGAATGACAACAGGCAAAGGACATTCCAGGATCTCTCTCAATCTTCTTGGCCCAAACATAAAGACTATGCGCTGCTGGAAAAAGATCTTCCTGGACACATGAACATTAATCTGAATTCTTTGAGTTAATTGAAAAGGAGTGAACTGAGGGCCATTTTGATCATCCATTAAAGCCAACCATGAAGCTCCCAAGAAGGCACACCTGACTCAACCTCTGATTTTGCCAAAATTTCAGCAGCATAACAGCATAAATGGCTCAAAATACCAAAAAATCAGTCATCATAACTTGGGAAAATTTCGACAGAGTTTCCCCAGAAGTAGAGCAGTAGGAACCCAAATATAGATTGTCTATGTATGCATAATTTGTCAACAATAGAACCCAAGCATCAAGTAGGACTCACTAGTACATAGCCTATGGCGAGGTCACAAAAAGGGTGCTCCAGCTACCTGTATCACCGAAAGGATCTCCACATTTGAGAATCCCCCAGCTCAATAAAAACCTCACGCTATCGACCCTCACACGAAGGCTAATGCAAATCGCGTATAGTCAAGTCTCAGAAATGACTATCTTCCAGACCAAGTCTCAGAAATGGCTGGGACTGCCAAATAAAACCATATATGGCTCCACAAAGACGTACAATGGCAGTTTCCACAAGTAACGTACAATCCAACAGACAATGCGCTCAAACAGGCGCCAAATGATGCATACCCACGGCAACTGCAACTGACTCCCACTTTCAGTATATCACTGTACTCTAGCTACCTGTACCTGTGTGAATCACCTGTACCTGTACCTGTAATCTGCAGCTTGTAACCTGTAATCCCGAAGCTCGAAGCTCGAAGCTCGAAGCAGAAGGTACTCGAAGAAGATCCTCCGTGGGGGCGCCAAAAGAATGTGAGCGGGATGAAAACACACACAGCGCCTCTATAACGACCTGACACACACTCTTGGAATGATACACACACACACTATGGGGCACCACTCGGCTTAGACAACACACCTGGCCGAGACAGGAAACACACCTCTGGAGTGAGAGGAGAGAGACTATCCACTTGCCCACTCCACACAGACACACACACACACACACATACCCAAAAAACTCAGCTCAAAAGAGGAGAATTTCTTATGTTTAGATACAAATGAGCTTGGGCCAACACCAATGGGGCAAACAACTCACACAATATGGGTAAAATATGCCAGATACAATCACAAATTGGAGAAGAAGCTTCATTCATAGGCGAAACTTACACAGCAAAAATAGCAGAAAAAGGGTGAGGAATTTGGCAAAATGGACAGCGCCATCGCATCCGGAACGGCCCAAAACCCCAGTCTACAATGTCAAAGTGCTCAAATCCGACCTCGGATGAGCAGTTTATGGCCAAAACAGGCTCCAAAATGAGCAAAAACACACCTGCGGCTGTTCCTCCTCTCTTCTCCACGTTTTTTCTGGTCTTCTCTCTGTTTTTTCAGTTCCCACACTTAGCTTTGTTAGTTGGGCACCCTTGGCCTTTTAGATGACCTCAAACGGACCCCGGACAGGCCAAAAACTGACCTCGCAGTGCATAGTTGTCACCTTTTTGCATCATTCGCACACCTGGCACTCAACTTTTTCCAATAATGCATCTCGCCACCACGTGAAGTGGCCCCAAAAAGTGGTCCTAATGATGACCTTTCTGCATAACTCTCACTAGAAAACACCCACGTTGTGTCCGTCCTCATCCGCGTGCAAATATTGACCTCGTTCGCCCTCCTGACGCCACTAGATGCCATCTGACGCACCTGCTGACCTCACGTCGTCGGCCCGCGGATAGCTTCCTCGAGAATTTTTACACGCTACCAACTCCTCCTTATTGTAGAAAAAACACAGTGGTACTGGTAATAGTGAAAATCGATGCACTATGTACACCTTGTCCTACCTGTACACATGTGGGCCCCACATAACCACCTGGCTAAGAAAAATGGGCAATCCTTTATTTGATGCACCATGCATGCATATGTACATATGCGCAATCCCTTGCTCCAAAAAACTCCTGACAGCGGCTTAGTACTTAGGCATCACAAAAGGATGGCGAATCCGCACACCCTTCACACATACACAAGCTCACTCCAAAACACACACTAGGTGGCGATTCCGCACACCTCACATGGGCAAAACATTGCAAGAAAACATACTCACAAAACCTCAAGCTTTATTTAGAGAATTAGGCGATGAAATGGGGAGCATAGGGTAGGGGAATGAGAAGGGAGAGAGTGGTAGAGCACATGGCGGATAGGTGGGAGTTGATGGCGAAGACTCGCACGAGGAATATGGCCATCATCCTTCATTTAGTTGCCCTTCATTTTCCATAGCCAAGGGTGTAGAGGTCATGCTCAAGACAAGCATGGTGATTGCGATGATGGTGATGGTGTGGGTGTGTGTGTGTGCACTAGGCACACACAGTGCATAGTGTGTTCTTTGGTGATGTTGTGTGTGTAGTGTGATGGTGACCCCTCTTTGTATAGGGGAGGAGGGGGGGAGAAATTCTAGAATTTAGAAATGAAGAAATCATTATCTACATAGGCCATGTGACTGTGGGCCCCACTTGTCTGGCTGTGTGTATATGTGCCAGAACAGCAGTCTCATGAGAGAGGAGACTAAGAGAGAGAGATGGGTTGATGAAAAAAAGTGAGAGGTGACATGGAGAATAAAGTAATTACAAGAGGGGAGAGAGGGGAGTGTGTTCAGAGGTGAATCTGTGTGCATATGTGTGTGAACACAAGAAAAATCAGGTAACCACTGGGTGGGGATGGGTCTGTGGGCACCTTTTTTGAGTGAAACTGAGTGTGTGTGAGTGTGGGGGAGGTTATTTAGCTACAACACAAGAGACATGGCGCCCTTTAGAGAGAGAGGGGGGTATTTGGGTCATGGGATATGATAGGAGAGAGAAAGAGGGGGTGGGGTATACTATTTTGGAAGATAGGGTAAGTTGCATGTGAGTTAGGGTGCATTATTGGTGAGTTATAATGCATTATTGGTGAGAGGTGGGGTAGCTTGAGGGGAGAGAGAAAGGAGAAAGGACAAGGGGAAGAGAGAGGGGGTTGACCTTTTGAGTGGAGGATAGGAAAAGGGACACCCGGCGGGGCAACAGTGAAGAAAAAGGAGGCAAGGTGGGGATGGGCTGCCCCGCACGCATGAGGTGGCCTATTTTACCTTTCTCATATATTTACATAATCATACTTTATTTTTTTCTTACTTTTTCCAATGTCTTTTATCACTCCCTCCCTAAGAGGGGGTTTTCATGGGGTGGGGACAAGAGAAGAGGGGTATGGGAGCTTGGCTTGTGAAAAGCCCCCATCATTAGCCCTCCCCTTTTGGCTAGAGGCATTCATGTCTCTAGCTCATCTGTTTGATCATTATCGTCGGAGGTGGCGGCTGATGGTGTGTCCTCATCTGGAATGTCAATAGGTGGAGCCTGGTCAAATCGAAGAAAATAAGGTTTAAGTCGCCAACCATTTACCCTGGTTTTATGAAGTTTTCCATCAGCCTCCATAAGCTGGTAGCTTCCATTGGCATACTTTTTCCTGACGATGAAAGGACCTTCCCATCGGAGTAGGAGTTTCTTATCCTTGCGCATGTCGAAGCGATTGTCGTAGCGGAGCACCAACATTCCTTTCTTCAATTCTTTTTTTCGGAGATGCTCGTTAAAGCTAAGCCGTCTATGCTCTACTTGTGCTGCATAATAATTTATTGCTTCTTCTCTATCCAACTGCAGTCTTTCCAAGTTGATGATGTGATCTCTCAAATGCATGTTGGGCTGTTGAAGCTGGCTTGCCATTACTCTGAGACTTTGTAGTTGCACTTCAATGGGCAAGATTGCTTCCTTACCAAATACTAGATGATACGGTGTGAATCCCAAGGATGTACGAAATGAAGTTCTGTAGGCCCATAAAGCTGGTAGTAGATACTTATCCCAGTCTCCAGGATGATTATTTACCTGCTTGGTAATAATTTTAGAAACCATTTCATTTACCTTTTCAACTAGGCCATTACATTGAGGGTAATATGGTGAAGAGTGCCTCGTTGTAATGCCCAGTTTCTGCATTAATTCTCCTACCAAGTCTGCTCTGAAACCTGGCCCTCTATCAGAGATGATCTCTAAAGGTGTGCCAAACCTACATCATATGTGCTCGTAGATAAATTTAGCTACCTCTACCGCTGTGATTCTAGTGGTGGCTGTAGCCTCTGCCCATCTAGTCATGTAGTCGACCCCCATGATAATGTAGAATTTTTCTGAGTTGGCCCTAGGTAATGGCCCAATGGCATCAATACCCCATTTTTCAAATGGGCCATATGAGAGAATAGGTGTCTGTGGTTCAGGCATAAGTGACCTAGTGCCGGCCTTTTGACACAACATACATGTTTTGCACCAGTGGTGTACATCACGGTTGAGGCTAGGCCATATGAAGCCTGCCTGCAAGATTTTCCTACTTGTTATGTCTAGGGAAAAGTGACCACCACAAACCCCGTCGTGACAACTAGCAATTACTCCCGTGATTTCCTGAGAGAGAGGGACCTTCCTGAGTATTTGGTCCTTACCCTTACAGTACAAACCGTCATTGATGAGTCGATACCTTGTGGCCTTCCGCGTCAGCCATTGCTTCTGTCCCTTTGTTAAATCTGATGGGCATTCCTCTATTTCCAAAAAATGCATGATGTCAGGCAAGGCATCACTTCCTTGAAATAGAGGGAGCTTTAGTTTTATTGCTCCAACCACCACTTCCTGTAGTCTTTCACTTGCTAGGGCATTTGCTTCTTGGTTTTGAGCCCTTGGGATATGGTGTATTTGAACTTCTTCAAACTTACCCAACAAGGTTTTTACACCACTTAAGTGAGTCCTTAAACTAGGATTCTTGCATGTCCATGCTCCATTTACTTGCCTTACCAGAAGTAGAGCATCCCCAAATACATTAAGGCGTTGTACACCTTGCGAGACGTACCATTGTAGACCCTTGGTTAGTGCTGCATACTCAGCTTCATTTTTAGAATGTGAATCTAACAATTGGCCCAACGAAAATACCTTTGTCCCTTTGTCATCAAAGACCACTATGCCTGTAGCTGCTTTGTCGGACGCTCGCTTGTAGGCTCCATCAAAGTAGAGAGAGTATGCTCCTTCTACCATCGGTGGTACTGGAGGTAATCGGACTTCTCCTTCCTTAGATTGCTTCTCCTTCCTTTCAAAGACACATCCATGTGTTGTACAACATAGGGAAATATTTCATCCGTGGTTAGAATCACAAATTGCTTAGGCAGCAAATATGACCTAAACTTTGTAGTTGCAAATCTAAGAGCTAGGACTAAGTGTTCCACATGGGTGAAACCTTTCTCTCCTGCTGTCATCATTCGACTAGAGAAGTAGATTGGCCTCATGAAAGATGTCACCGTATCCTTTTGGAGTAGCACAACCCCCAATGAGTCATCACCAACACTTGAGGTGACATAGAATTTTTCATCCCACTTAGGTGGTGAGATAGTTGGCAGAGTGGCTAAGACCTCCTTTACCTTGTTGTAGTGATGTTCGCTTTCCTCGTCCCAAGTGAAAGTTGATCTTTGAGTGAGTTGTTGCAGTGGTAGAACAAGTTGTGATAGTAGATGTATGAATCTACTTAAGTACCTCACCTTCTGTAGAAAAGAGACCAGTTGACGTGCGGTCGTTGGTGAAGGTAGGGCTATGAGTGCGGACACCTTACTTGGGTCGGCGTTGATACCTTTTGCTGAAATTTCATGGCCTAGTAGAATGACTTTACTCTCCCCAATGTGGCATTTATCCACATTTAATTGCCCACCTAGGCTCTGCAACCTGGCCAAACCTTCAGTTACCTTTTCTAAATGTGAAATACGGGAGCTATATATACAAAAATCATCAATGAACACTCTTATGGATGTTCCAAAGAACGGTTGAAAAACATATGTGACATATCTTTGGAATGTGGCAGGTGCATTTGTGAGACCAAATGGCATAACCCTGTATGCAAAACAACCCCATGGCGTGATAAAAGTGGTTTTTAGCTGATCTTCCAAGGCTATGCGTATTTGAAAGTATCCTGAATAACCATCACAGACGGTATAGCATTCAAAACCCGCTACTTCATTCAGAATTTCATCCAAGAAAGGGAGAGGAAAGTGGTCTCTCTTTGTAGCTGCATTTAGTGGTTTGTAGTCAACACAGACCCTCCACTTACCATTCTTTTTAGGCGTCACCACTACGGGTGACACCCATTCTGAGTTTTCTACAGGATAGATGAATCCCGCCTCCAACAGTTTCCTTACCTCGGCCAAGAGTGCCTTTTCTTGTATGACCCCCAATCGTCGTAGCTTTTGCACAACTGGTTTTACCCCTTCCTTCAGCTTAATATGATGTTCCACCACTGTAATGCCTGTGATTCTTTCATAGTTGTCAATGAACAGGTTAGGAAATCCCATCAACATTTGCAAAAAACTATCTTTCTCCTCAAGTGTTAATTCCGTAGACAACATACCCTTCAACCTACTTCCTCCTAGGCCAGGTGATTTGCTCTCTTCTTCATTGGGTTGCCCTTTTGGTGATGGATCACCAGTTGTGTTTACCCTTTGTGGATCCTTCATAATGATACCCATCACATCAATGGAACTGTCACTTTCGTCGGTGGATGTGGTCTCCTCCTCAGAACTGGAAGATTCGCTAGTGGTTTCATCTGCCGATGTTTCCAGATTCATTTGCTTCTCCTTGCCAATCCTCATGTCGTAGTAGATTGTCTCCCCTTTCTTACCGGTCATGCGTAGAAGGCCAGTACCCCAGTCCTGTTTTGCCTTCATGGCCATCAACCATGGCCTTCCCAAAATTAGTGGATAGCCCTCCCCCTTAGTAGGCATTACAAAAACATCTACCTCTACCTCAGTGTTGAAAGCTTTGATTTTCACGGCACTTACCACACCCACACACTTTACTTTTGCGTTGTTTGCCATCTTTGCCTTGCATGGAGAAGGCCTGTCAACCTCGAGCCCTAATCGAAGCATCATAGCTTCGCTCATTACACAGATTTGTGCACCTCCATCAATGTAGGTGTTTCCAACCCTCTTTCCTTTTATGTTTACGTCGACAATTGGAAGGATGTCATCCATGTTGCATCCCGAAATTGCTCCGGCTACCTTTGTTTTGGAGCGTCTTGTACTTACCATTTTAGACCATTGTCGCCTTACTTTTGGTGCAAGATGTAGCAGCTGTGGCCATGTAATCTTCGGTCCTTGCTCTGCCACATCCAATGTTAGATCATAGGGCTCCGTCGTGGCCTGGATGGCCTCTTGCTAGTTTCTCCTCTCATGCTTCTCTCATCATGTGATTGTGTAGCTTTCTCCCTCCTAGCTCTTTTCACAGTCATGGTTTCAAGTGGTTCTAAAAAGGTTACCTTCTCCTTACCCTTGTCCCTCTCCTTTGCTCTGGGTGGATCCACTACTATGGCTTTTCCTTTCTCTTCTAGCCTTATGATGTTTACAGGGCGATCAGGTGGTGGGGCTGGTGGAAGAGGTGGGATGGATGCTTGTAGTGGTGTCTGGGGTGGACGTAGAATTTGTGTTGGTGGGGGTGGTTCTCGGGGTGGGGGTGTTCTTTCTCTAGGGCGTGACAATTGGTTCCTCCTACCTCTTCTATTATAGTTTTGTCGTGGTTTGGGATAGTAGTACATACCGTGACCGTCTTCTCCGCAGTTGTAGCAATGATACTCCCTGTTTTGTCGTCGTGCTCTTCCAGGGTCTTGATCTCTTTCTTGACTCCTCCCTTGTTGTATTAAGTGGACAGAAAAATTCTGCAGTTGGTCAGTAATATGGGCCAACATATCTTGTTGGTCATCTCTTACCCCAAGAGCCGGTGGTGGTGGTGGAATGGTGGTTGTCGTAGTTGCTGGTCGACGCGATGTTCCTGATTCTGTTGACTCGGTTTCTTTGGCTTTCATTCGCAGCTTCTTGTCTTTAAGGCGAGCAATCTCAACGGCTAACTCGTACGTAGCCGGGAATCTACCTTTTACCTTCTCCTTGAGAAGCGGCCATAAGCCATCCGTGAACCGATCTTTTTTTAGGAAATCGGGTGCAGCTTCCCCCCTAGCCAGTGACTCAACCCACCGTTCCCACAAATCCACAAATTTGGACTCATAGGTGGCATATTCTAAAAGACCCTCCTGCTTCAAGTCTCTCAACTTGTCCCACAACTTTTCTGAAGTGGTACCTCCCCCAAAGCGCCTCTTAAAAGCGGTTTTTAAGGGTTCCTAGTCATCCTTGGTTGCTTGTGGAAGTGCATTGTACCATGATCTAGCTTCTAGCTTCATGAGATGCTTAAAGATTCTAACCCGGGATTCATCCGTATCTTTGTTGCTCACTACACATGCTACTTCAAAGTCATCTAGGAAGTCTGTTACCAAATCCTCCCCCTTCTTTCCTTTAAATGTTGGAAATGCTACACTTGCCATGATTACTGAGAGAGAGCTAGAAAGACACACTGCTTAACTTGCAAAAGTTTTTTTCTTCTTTACAAGGAGGCGTGTATACCCTCTTATACTAGGACATAGATTAAAACTTCAAACGGTACATTGCCTTGTACCAAAGGTAAGACAAATGGTTGATCTGATGCCAGAACCTCAAAAAATCGCTCCCCACCCAGCATGGTGTCAATGACGTGCTGGTAGTGAGCCATCAAATCCAGTATTACCTTGATTGAGCGTACACGTGTTGGTATGTGTGATCTGTCTTGAGGTAGATTGTACCGATTCATGTGAAGCTTAGAGGTGCTTAGTCACTGTCCAAGCTTGTGGGAGAGGGTGGTGTTCTTTCCTGAAACAAACTCAGTAGATCCCTAGTTTCTCTAGTGAGAGTGTGAGCCAATGCTTTCGTTATCTGTGCTGCAGCATCAGGTGCGACTTGAAAACTGATTGTGATAATTACCTCGGTGACTTGAGTTACCCGATTCTCAAAGTAGAATAGTGTTGATCCTCTATTGTGTAGAGCTCCTTCCATTTTGTTGTTGTGGGTTGGCTGTAGGTTGCGGACATGGTTTCGACCTTCTCCTTCTTCTTCTTGGCACTTGGCCTATGTATATCCACTGGGTTTGGCGTGTTGGTTGACTCTCCCACTGCAAATCGATTACCGTTACGCCTGGCACTCGAGCTTTGATGGAGATGCGGAGTTCGTCTAGTTGTGCTTGGAGCTCTTCTTCTTCTGTCGTCCAATTAGCAAATCCTGCTAGCCATTCATCCATTTACAATAGTTTAGGGGTTTCAGTCTTGTAAACTGAAGGGTTTCATGAAAAGATCCTCAGTGGGGGCACCAAATGACGGGAGCAAAGAGAACCCCGAACCCCCGACGGCCTCTAAAACACCGGGGACCGAATGACGCACCTCGAGCCTGTCATGGTAAGCAAACAGGGGGCACCACCTAGCTTCAGTGGCTAGGATGCAAACAACACACCACCATAACAAAGTTTTCATCCAAGAGAGATGGATGCTTGGGAGTAATGATGAAAAGGAAAGGGAATGAGATCAAGTGAAAGAGAGAGAGAGAGAGAGAGAGAGAGAGGGAGGGGGTATAGCGGCTTAGTACTTAGGCATCACAAAAGGATGGCGAATCCGCACACCCTTCACACATACACAAGCTCACTCCAAAACACACACTAGGTGGCGATTCCGCACACCTCACATGGGCAAAACATTGCAAGAAAACATACTCACAAAACCTCAAGCTTTATTTAGAGAATTAGGCGATGAAATGGGGAGCATAGGGTAGGGGAATGAGAAGGGAGAGAGTGGTAGAGCACATGGCAGATAGGTGGGAGTTGATGGCGAAGACTCGCACGAGGATTATGGCCATCATCCTTCATTTAGTTGCCCTTCATCTTCCATAGCCAAGGGTGTAGAGGTCATGCTCAAGACAAGCATGGTGATTGCGGTGATGGTGATGGTGTGTGTGTGTGTGTGTGTGCACTAGGCACACACAGTGCATAGTGTGTTCTTTGGTGATGTTGTGTGTGTAGTGTGATGGTGACCCCTCTTTATATAGGGGAGGAGGGGGGGAGAAATTCTAGAATTTAGAAATGAAGAAATCATTATCTACATAGGCCATGTGACTGTGGGCCCCACTTGTCTGGCTGTGTGTATATGTGCCAGAACAGCAGTCTCATGAGAGAGGAGACTAAGAGAGAGAGATGGGCTGATGAAAAAAAGTGAGAGGTGACATGGAGAATAAAGTAATTACAAGAGGGGAGAGAGGGGAGTGTGTTCAGAGGTGAATCTGTGTGCATATGTGTGTGAACACAAGAAAAATCAGGTAATCACTGGGTGGGGATGGGTCTGTGGGCACCTTTTTTCAGTGAAACTGAGTGTGTGTGAGTGTGGGGGAGGTTATTTAGCTACAACACAAGAGACATGGCGCCCTTTAGAGAGAGAGGGGGGTATTTGGGTCATGGGATATGATAGGAGAGAGAAAGAGGGGGTGGGGTATACTATTTTGGAAGATAGGGTAAGTTGCATGTGAGTTAGGGTGCATTATTGGTGAGTTATAATGCATTATTGGTGAGAGGTGGGGTAGCTTGAGGGGAGAGACAAAGGAGAAAGGACAAGGGGAAGAGAGAGGGGGTTGACCTTTTGAGTGGAGGAGAGGAAAAGGGACACCCGGCGGGGCAACACTGAAGAAAAAGGAGGCAAAGTGGGGATGGGCTGCCCCGCAGGCATGAGGTGGCTTATTTTACCTTTCTCATATATTTACATAATCATACTTTATTTTTTTCTTACTTTTTCCAATGTCTTTTATCACTCCCTCCTTAAGAGGGGGTTTTCATGGGGTGGGGACAAGAGAAGAGGGGTATGGGAGCTTGGCTTGTGAAAAGCCCCCATCAGCATCTATCATACGTGTCAAAGCAAGGGACTTGCTGTAGACTATGTGTAAGCCACAAATGGCTACAAGCACACAACCAGATTAATTTAGCAAGCTCAAGAGATCAAGGGTGTGTCACTCACCGCCCTACACTCACCTTCGTGGAGTATTCCTCGCCGCAAAGAAGAGGGAGCTACCAACGTGCCGCACTCAACTGCCTCGCCTCCGCCATGTTGTTGCAATGATCGATCACACACACACACACACACTCTCTCTCTCTCTCTCTCTCACGCATACACACACACACAAGGAGATGAAGAAGAAGAAGGATATGGAGCAAGAGCACTCTTCAATTGCACAAATGAGAGAATGAGTGATTTTTAGGTTTAGGTGACTTTTATATGAGCTCACCCATTCACACTTGGGCACCCATCTTAGCCAACTAACCTTTGAATGTTTTAGTTAGAGTGCGCCTCTCATCGGCGGTAACTCTTACCCTTTTCCTATTGGATCGACAAGCCCAGCCCATGACTACTAGAAGTGGACGCCGGTGGTTAACATGCCCCCCTTCTTGATGTAGATTTCGCCCTTGGAATATAACAGTGCAGCATTGAGATCCATGATAGGAGTACCTATAGAAGAAGAAAAACAACATTGTGAAAGCTCAAGGGTAGCATGTGTAGGTGTGCAATAAGTGAGATGCATACATGATACTATAGGAAATGCAAGAAAAATTCATGAATTGTAACATTGCCAACTAGAACAAGCGTAGTACCTGAATGAAATGCAATTGAGTTAAGGTCTATTAGGTTGAATCTAAGAGAAGTACACAAGAGCTAGGGCTAAAGTAAGTACTAGATTGACCAATGTTAATTAAAAAATTTCGACTAAAGAGTAGTTAACCCTAGGAATGCTCGCCGGGGTCTAAAGACTGGTGATCTTGTCACTTATACCACTTAAGTGTGATCAACATAAAATACAAGGAAGTTTGTGCTATTTTCTTTCTCTTTTTTCTTTTTATTTTTGTTGTTGTCATAGTTGCTACAAGTAGTTGGGGGACTCGAGGTCTCAAATACCAGCAGCTACTGGGAGACTTAAGGTCTCAAATACTAGCTTAACACATGCACTTCCACAACACAAGTCACACTTAGGTGGAATAAGCTAGAGATAACTATATCCTCATAGCCTAAAACGTTACTAAAGTTACTACAATTAATAGACTATTTATGAATTAAACTCAGCAATTAAGTGGCCTAGTTTAGCCTAAGGTCCTGATACCTACTTAAAGCCAACTAATAGACCAAACTCAAAGAGAAGAACAAGGTACTAGAAGTTTGAAAACATTATAGCATCTAAATTGGCAATGTCACAACTTCATAAATTTTATGCATTGTTAGAAACTCAAATGACAAGATGCAAACATGTAATTGTGGAAATCATAGATAAAATGAAGTAGTACACCTGATACAATGGAGAACATCCGTTTTACCATGTAAATATCCATTGTCGTTGTCCTTCGAAGGCATCCTTATGTAGTCACAAACTGCACAATATTCACCACCAAACATCCACCTTCCAGAGGCACATTAGTGGGAAAAAATAACTTTGCTAATCACTAAACTCTATAAAAAAGCACTCCTATTGTACTAATCCTAGCTAGCCTCCATCACTCGAGTGATGAGGATCAAAGTAAGTGGAGGTTGGAGAGCTCAATCCGTAGCTCTAAGGCTAAACCACCATCCTCATCATCAAGGTAGGTGTAATCCTCTTCGGTAAGGCCGGGTGTCTCGTCTGTCCAATCACCATTATCGTCCTTGTCCTCTTCCGTGCATAATAGTATTAGGAATGTCACGAGGCGTGCATAATCAGCCTAGGAAAAAGGGTAAACTTGGGCAACTGGGCGAACTTCCTTGATAGAATAGGGATCTGTCGTAGTCAAGAGGCAGACCAACCACTCTAACTCCTCGACATTTGTCTCACAAGAAAGTGTTTCAACCGAATCCCATTCAGAGGAAATATGAGGATAACATAAATGCATTACTTGGGACAGGTAAAAAGAATATTCGTAAGAATCAGCCATATCTGTGAGCACAAATAGAGGATGGTTAGGTGTTTAATGACATAGGTTTCTGTTTCAGTGTACCTGATGTGACATGTGTAGGTCTGGGTCAATGATTTTGACTAGTATTGTGCACACTCGTTTGCTAATTGCTCTTGTCCTTTACTTTTTTTTTAAAAAACTAGGGTGGTTAGTTACTATATATCTATATATATACAATCCCTGAAATCCGAAAGATCAAGGGTTAGGGAAAGAAGGGTAAGATATTAGGAGGGAAATAATTTGATAGGCCGACATGAATGAAGACTCCCCCCTTCCTTGGGTAGATTATACTTGTCATCACCTTTTGGAACGAGTTATTCCAATTGGTAATAGGTGAAGATTTTAACCAATAGTTCTCTATTTCCTTGGGTGCCTCATCGAGTTGCACGGGTGGTAAGGTATTCTCCCATGAACAAACTTGAAGTAGTGCATCAGGTAATAATTGAACAATGGGAGGTGTCGAATATTTTGTAGCTTCATGGAGGATTCCTATGGTAGGTGGAGGTTGTGTAGAAGCTTTTACCTCTATGGATGCATTACATGAGGAGCTAGAAGCTTCATGGGACTCCCCCTTTCTTGAGATAAGCCGAATAGATTGGTTTTTCCTTGGAACCCAAACCAACTCTTGAATAGGTGTGTAGAATTTTGTGATCTTTCCCTTCATGGCTTGGAGTTGTTCTAGGAAACTCTCCATTTCCCTCTCCCTAGCCACTTGCATATAGCACTCAACTTCTTGCACCTCCGCAAGACTCCTACCATCGGGTAGTAGAACTTCAAGGGGTGATTTCTTTGCAGGGTCTTCCATGAAAGCAGGGGGCAGGATATTGACGTGGACACTCTTGGGGAGTATAGGCTCCCCCTGAGATACCAAAGGCGAATCTATCTCTCCCTCACCTTCGTTAACTTCACTAGCCGCAAGTTCAGAGCAAGTAGCTATACTAAAGGTTTCTATAAAGCGACTAAACACACTAGATCCAGGTTGTGGGGCCCACACATGTACATTTTTGTTTACTTGCTCGGGGTTTGGTGTAGGATGCCCTTCCATAATATCGTAGTCAGATGAAGAGTCACTAGCTGCTATGTTTGGGTCTTGGGTTGTACTATCTTGGGTCCCCATCGAGGGCCCAGAACCTAAGGTAGGTGGGTATTGAGAACGCGTGTAAGTCGAAGTGCTTGCTAGTTTCTCGGCCTCTAGCACATGACTAGAGTACAGATGCATGTGCCTTTGGCACCCTACAAGCATCGGTAAATACCCTCGAAGGTTAACCACTTGATTTTTTGGCCGTTTTGCACCCCGTTTTTAGTCGTTTTTTAATGTTTTTTAATGTCTTTCTATGATCATTTTTTGTATTAGATGGTGTGATAGCTCAAAACAAGTGTATCGCTTAGGGGGTCATGATGTGCTTTACAGCACAGCGTTCGGTTACCTGAAGCTCCGATGATCCTCAAAAGGGTCGATTTTTACTTAGGCATGAGGCTAAAAAAAGTAAGTCCAAAGGGTGACTGAGGCCTGAGCCTGGGCTTGGGCTTGGGCTTGGGATTGGGGAATGTTCCTGATCCCAGTCGTTCCTTTTAAATAAATAATTTTTTATTTTATTTTTTAAATTTAAATTTTTTTGGAGGATAAGGTTGTCGCGGTCGCGCCGCATGCGCACACACACACACACACCTAACCTACCCACTTGCAACTAACAGAGCTACTGTTACACACTGTTTAACACAGTACTACAACAACTAATTAACTAACATATCTACTTACTGCACCTTACAGATCTAACATTATAGATCTAATACCTTAAATCTAACACCTTATCAACAGAAAACAGTACATTGCAACAAAAAAATCTAACACCTTATTAACAGAAAACAGTACATTGCATAAAAAACAAAGTTTACAAATCCTTCTCAACAGCCACACACCTTCCTCCTCTACCTTTCCTACATCTCACATTGCATCACAAAGCAGCAGAGAGTGCTAGTCGATCTTAGTGTAGGGCATCTCCCTAGTAACGGCGCCAAAAATGTGCGCATTTGTCACACGTGTCAAAGCAAGAGACTTGTCGTACACTGTGTGAGAGACACAAATGGCTGCAAACACACAACCAGATTAATCTAGCAAGCTCAAGAGAGAAAGGGTATGTCACTCACCACCCCACGCTCGCCTTCGTGGAGGATTCCTCACCGTGGAGAAGAGGGACCTAGTGCCGTGCCATGCTCAATCGCCTCTCCGCCGCCGTACCATCGCAATGCTCTCTCTCTCTCTCTATCATGCATACACACACACACACAAGGAGAAGAAGAACATGAAGATGGAGCAAGAGCACTCTTCAATTGCACAAATGAAAGAATGAGTGATTTTTAGGTTTAGGTTACTTTTATATGAGCTCGCCCATTCACACTTGCGTGCCCATGCTGCTTAGCCAACTAAACCTTGAATGTTCCATTTAGAGTGCACCTCTCATCGGTGATCACTCTTATCCTTTTCCTATTGGACCGACAAGCCCAACCCATGACTACTAGAACTGGACACCGGTGGTTAACAACTATCCTTAGAAGCATATGCTACACATTCAAGCTCTCTCACATGAGTTCTATAGGCTCCTTGTAACACACTATTGGTGGTGTCATTGGTTGACTCAAGAGTGGCTCTATCGATTGTGTGTATTGAACAATCACTTGATTATCTTGAGGTAAAGGTGACTATTGGACTAACATAGGTTGTGAGCTGTTGCCTCCAATTTGGTACCTTGGAGGTGGTGGAAATTGTTTAATCACTTGAGGTCCACATGTACTTTCCTCACATAATTCCGGTTGTAAAAGTACTCATTTGTATCATAATTGGTGTATTTTTACTCAATGGTGAACCACTTTAATACTCTTGAGTATTTGTAGCTTGCGGTAGGGCTTTCAAAAATTGAGATTTCGTTTGTTTGTTTGGTTCATTCTTTGGGTCACTTTCTTGACCACTTGATCCATGTTTTGTGTGATTGAAGTAGGAGCACTTTGCTTGGTTGCCAATTCATTGACTGTAGAAGAGGCACTATTGGTGTTTGTATTTGTATCCTGCGTTACCTCTCCGTATGCCTTGTAGTTATCAACTAGATACAAAGCTTCTCTAGTGGCCTACTCAAAAGTTGTGCATGCCTTTAAGTGTAGGTATTTTTTGAGAGTTTTGTTTCTCAAGCCTTGTATGAGAGAACTAAAAATCATTCATCCTATGGTAACTTCCTCATGAGAAATCTCTCAATCTATTGCTCGAAGCAAAGCAATTCTTCCTTCACCTCTTCATTTTCCTTCTATTTAAAGGCATAGATTTGGGACACTGTGCTATGTTTGATTCCTATTTCGGAGAATTCCTTAGCAAACTCTCAAAGGAGCTGCTCAATATTTTAAAAATCTCAGCTATTCAGCAATTGGAACCAAGATAAAATTGTTTCTTCCAATGTCAATCCAAATCCCTTGTATTGCGTATGGAAATCCATGACTTGTTTTGCTCTTGAGTCTTGCTTAAATAGGAAAACATATGTGTAAGGATCACTCAATCCAATTTATTTTTGTGATACACACTTTGCCACCTGAGATGGTCAAATCCACTATGCTTGAGTTACCATTCTCACTACTCTTGGCTCTCCCACTATTGTGTCTCTTGCTTTGTATCCATTGACAGAAGCTCTTGTAGGGGTTATCTCAGGCATCCTCTCAGTAGGTCGTACATCTTTACTCTTGGCTTTGATGTATAGAGCATCACTACCCCTATGCACGGTCATCAAAACCCTTGATTGATCTTGGCTCAAAAAAATGTGATCGGCTGAAAGAATCTTCCACTCTTGTTCTTGTTGGACTCACTCTCTTAGTATTTGGTCTTGTTTTAGAGACAAATGGTCTATGAACACTATGGATGACATAGTACTAGTTGAGCGGCCCTCCAAATCATGCATATCCCTCTATCTCTTTGCAATCTATGATCAAGTACTTTTGGACCACACTTATCTAGCATGGTTACTTGAGTATCTCTTTCCAATTCATACGTAAACACCTATAAGCATTTTTGCTCAATTAACTCCCTCAAAATGGGTTCATTGCATTTGTAGTAGAGCATTTGCTGTCCATTATTATACTTGTAAAAATCCACGTGCGTGTTGTCTATGTTGATGCAAGTAGCCACATTCACTCACCTAATCTTTGCATTGGGAATGTCCATTTTGGACGGCTTCTCCTCAAGCTTGACATCAGCCTTATCCTTAGTGTGTGCCAATCCCCACTTGTCCACAATGAAGGGATTTTGCACATCTAGATACATGTTTCCTTTCTCATCAAAGTATCAATTGTCACTATAATCTACTAGCACTATGAGTTTGAGCTCACTAGGTCTCTCTTCTATTTTCACGTAGTAACGATCCATACCATCTTTATAGATTGTCACACCTTGTTGATTTTCAAACCGGTACTATAGGTGCACAAGTTTCATATTTGATGCTAAATTGTAATGGTCCCGCTCCCATTTTGCTTTCTTCCTTGAAACTCACAGTCTTAAGCCCTTCATCCCCATTAACGTATAAGATATTTGCAAACAAGGTGTCAAAAAGGCTTTCCTCTATAATAGGCTCTAATGTAGGCAAAGATCCTTGATTGACACTACCTTCCATCAAAATGTGACTTGACTGGTCTCTAACAAGAGGGTTTTTGTTTCCTATAACTTGCCTGATTGCAAATACATCAAGAAAAGTACACTTGTAAAACCTTGACCCATTACCTTCTAAGATGCATCCAAATCTTCCAATCAAGGGAAATTTGAACTACAAACCCTGATTTCCACAACTTGTACAAAAATCACTTGGTGGCTATAAGTCTATAGCCGCTCTGTTTGTCAAAATTTGTACCAATCAAAACTTTATCACTCTTTTGATAGAAAAAACTTGTTTTGCTTGTAGATTGTACAAACTAAATCTAATTTTTTTGCTTATTTTTGGATTTGGATCTCAAAAGTTTGAAGTTATGATTGCTTTCAGCTCTAAAGGAGGAGAAGTTTCGCGAAAGAAGTGGCGATTGGCTATCTTATGTCCCCTTGTGACAACTGATACTATAGGGTTTATATTATTTCCAAATAACTAAATACACACCTTTGGTTAGAAATTGACACTAAAAACTCACTCAATTCAAGAAATTGGGCAAAAGGCACAAAAACATTGAAAAATGGACAAAATTTGGGGCTTGGATTGCGATCCATATTCCTACACCAATTTGCATGAACCTTTCTAGATTGCATATTTTTGGTTTGTTTAATCCCTTTTTGTACTTATTTTTCGGTTTGTATCAACTTTTGATCTTCAAAATTTTCAAATTTTAGAGTTATGGTATTGCTTACCAAAATATGTTTTTTGCAAATTTTCCCCTAGATTTTTGAGCCCAGTTTGATGGTTTTGGTTGTTACCTAACCTACTCCTATGTGCTGAAATGAATCCTAGGACTAAAAACAAATAAAAGGTGAAAATTTGAAAGTAAAATAGATGATGGAACAATACTTTTAAAGCATCAAAAAAATGTAGAACGAAATTCCATATCTCACTCACAACTCTATATGCCTCCCAAGAGTAGACCTAGCAAGTCCCCGACTTCTAGCCTCTACCAAGCACTAAACCCTGTGTCTAGCTTCTCAACTACTAAAGTATAAACAAAATGGATATTAAAATTGAAGGTCTCAAAAGTAAAAAGCTACAACTAGGTCATTCTCCAGCTAAGGATCATTTCCTCGATAGCGATGCCAATATTAGCGGGTCACCGCAACGAACGTTGTTAGGGTTGTCGTGCAGCTCCGCTGCCATGATGAGAAAAAGAGAAGAGAAATGTAAGCTAAGCTTCTTTGAAGCCTACACATTTACTGAGCAGTGATCAGGGCTTGATAACAAGCCAAGTTCAATGATTAATGTATGCCAGATGCGGCTTAAAAGAGTCAAAAGATGCCTTAATGATGCCAAAAAGGATTATGCTTGAAGTGAACACAGATGGGATATTATTATCTAGAATTGTAGTGCTTGAAGTGCTCTACCAGCTTGTCTTTACGGCTCGTCGATTGGAGCTACGATGAAGAAGTTATAGCAGTTTAAAGTTCAAGTCGATTGCAGATCCGTGCCGGATTGGGCAATAGCAGCTGAGGGGATAAAAAATGAAATGAATGCGGCGGGCTGAAGTGCTCACTTTGTGGAGCGCATCGGTCTTTTCAGATCGACGATTGGATTTACGGTTGTCAAGTTATTGACCGTTGAAGATGCACCGGGGGCCGATTCCGCACCAGTCTAGTCGGCTCGATCGGAGTGCTATTTTGAGCTTTACCCAGGTTTTGGAATGAAACCATTGCGGGGAAAGGCCAACACTGCTGCGGCTTGCTGTAGAAAACTGAGTTGCTTGGCAGAGCCTTGGCCGATATGTATGCAAAATATGGTGTTGTTACGAAGGCACAAAAAGTTCTTGTTGAGTTCTCTGAATAAAATGTCGTCTTTTGGAATGCAGCGAGTATGGGCGATGCCTTGGTTGACATGTATGCCAAAGAGTGGCGCCTTTACGGAAGCATCATATGCATGCCAAATGTGGTTATGTGTGCCATTAGTTACGGAAGAACAAAAAGATGTTGATGAGCTCATTGTTCGAAATGACGACTCATGGAGTGCATTGAGTGCATGTGGCTTGGCCAGCATGTATACCAAATGGGGGTACCTTTTTAAGGGCCGCCCACCCAACTCAAGGAAGTGACCGGCCGCCCAAAGCCAAGAAAGCATGGCCGCCCACTTAGGGAGCTTAAGTATGAAGTCAAGCAAGGAAAAAAGATGCAAGCAGAGGCAGCGAACGCCGACGGGGGAAGAAGGTGATGAGATCGCGCTGGGAAACAGGGAGCTCGGATGAGCGCGCGAAAGAAGAAAAAGCTGTGGCGAATCGCCTCGCGCAGAATTTCGACACCGGTTGCGACATTTTTGGCGGAGGTCAAGATCTCACCTGCCACGTCATCGCAGGGAGTCCCATGCCACGTCAGTCACGGCACAGTGACTGCGTGGTGGGGGGGGGGGGGCTATTTTAGGGCAGCAAAGAGAGTAATAAAAGAAGAAGGCTATTAACGAGGATGGAAGGGGAGAAAGCAGACAAGGGGATTGTAAGCAAGGGAGAGAGGAGGGAGGAAGAAGTTAGCTAAGGAAGGGCTTCTCCCGCTCTCTCTCGCTCTCGTGTTGGAGAAGCAAAATGAGGGCTCTTTCCCGCTCTCGCTCTTGGATATCTAGGAAGCAAGCAAGGAGTGGAGATTGAGGAGAGGAAGAAGGTTTTCGGCTCTCTCTCTCTCTCTCTCTCTCTCTCTCTGAAGCCAAGGCAAGGAAAGTCGCACGCTCTCGGAACTAGGCAAGAGAGGCTCGGTCGAGCTTGAACAAAAGCAAGAGAGGCTCGAGCTCTCTCTCTTTCGAACTTGAACAAAGAGCTTTGCTTTTCTCTCTCGAGCTTGAACAAAAGGATCGTTCTTTCTCTCGGCCATAAGCAGGAAGGAGGTAGGAAGGGAGTCGGCTTGATGAAGAAGGCGGAGCAAGGCTTGACCAAGCAAAGCTCTCTCAAACTCTCTTTCGATCTCGTTCTCAAAGCTAAGCAAGGAAGCTTGGATGACTATAAACCCCTAAGATATCAGCGAGTTTGGCAGATCCCTTAAGGAAAAGTGAAGGAGTAAAATTGAGGATCTGTGAAGGAGGTGAAGAACCAGAAAGATGGGGGGATTTTGGTAGATCTCTCTCAATCTTTCTCTCAATTAAGCATGAAAAGGATGACAGAGGCAATCAGAGAATGCTACCATAGTTTGCAGAGAATTTGGTAATAATTGAAGCATAAAGATTGATGCAGTGAGTAGAATTAGGTAAATGAAGCAGATAAAGCGATAGAGAAAAATTTCCATCATCGTCATCCATTAGAGATTCCATTAGCATTTTGTTAAGTCCGGTGTCGTTAACAGCCCGCGGCTAATCCTCTAAATGGGAGCTTAAACTCCTAGTTAGCAGTTGATCCAAGTGACGGTGCTGTTAACAGCCCGCCTTGGCTAAGGACTAAATTGTACTCAAAGTAATATTCAATTAATTGATGATTGCGATGATTGGCAGAGATGTGAGTGTCTCTTGTTCTCTCTCTTTAACACCTCCCACAGCTAGAGGCCCGGTGCCTGCCCGGCTGAGGTAGCGAACACATATCCCTCGACATCTTTGGTGAACCCGATGTGAAACGAGCCGGGGTGGGAGGTAAAGATGGAGAATTTAGAGCAGATGATGAAAATGATTGCAGAATTAAGTGCAAACGGTTTTGATAATAAGTCAACAATTCCCGATTTTTCGAAGATGCTTCAATTGGTTCAAGGATCTTTGCTTGAAATAGAGACCATAAAGAATAAAAATCAAATGGATGAAGCTTTGGATCCAGGTTTAGATGCCGTATACGACGAGAGACGACTCTTTGATGGATACGATCCAGTGGGCTACCTAGAGTGCTATGAGCTGGAGACCAAGGTAAGAGGGATACCAAAAGAATTGATGATCAAATCTTTTGAGCAGTTAGTGAGTTCAGATGTGAAGGAGTAGATTCAAGAAGTTACCAAAGCTTGCAACGATGACTGGGAGTATTTCAAAGAAGCTATTGTGCAAGTACATTATGAGCAGTATGAAGTTTATCAAGAACAGAGTTCAAGTCTATCGAACTACGCAGATATTCAAGGACAACTACGATCAAAGTTAGAAGCTGTGATTGATGAGTTTATTGTGCAGGATGCTACCTTCTTATAGGCTAATGATGAAGACATAGTCAAAGCTGTGTATGAAAAGTTGGGTTTTGCAGATGCCATGCATGAAGAAGAAGTCTTTGAGGGTGAGTCTCTACAGCCTCAAACGACACAGGGTGAATTTTTCAAAGAACATGTACCTATAGTACAGGAGGAAAAGAAATCATGGGATCAAGACAATGAATTGGCTAAAGCTCAGCAAGATGTTCAGGTGAATGAGTGCAGTAATATTCAGGTAGACATGTGGGAAGATTCAATTACACCTGATACTTTTGCTACTGAACCAGAATTAGAGCAATTTGTTTTTGGTACAGATTCTACCATAGAGTTGATTGAAGATACTGGTACATGTTCTGCCAAAAACTTGGTTAATGATACATATGTTATATGTCAAAGGAGGGCTGCTGTTGAGAGCAGCAAGACCATGGATTTTGATATACCAGATTTACCGAATTTGGATGTACCAGATTTTGAGGACTTGGCTGAGCAAGAATATGTGCTTGATTCAGAGGGGGTGCAGACTCCTTCATTGACAAGCTTTTGTGAAGCGCAGCTACTAAAGTGGGAACCTAAAATTGAATGTGATGATGATGAATCAGAGGGGGTGCAGACTCCTTCTCTCCTGACAAGTTTCTGTGACCTAGAGCTACCGATCTGGCAAACTGATCCTAAATTTGATGCTGGTGATTTAGATAGGGAGCAAACCTCTTCTCTATCAAGAATTTGTGACACAGGGCTCACACTGTGGTAGAATGATCATGAACTTGATGATGCCGATTCAGAGGGGGTGCATAGTGAAGTGCAATCTCTTGATGTTGAATATGATTGGTTTCATTGTGCCGATGATACAGACAGGGCAATAGATGAAATTTTCAATGTGCATGCTGAACGTTGTGTTGCAGAAGTGCAAAGATATTTGGATGAGGGTGAAAGACTTGAAGAACATATTGCAGATGCGTTTAGTATGCATGTCATATGTGGAAATCTTAGTTTACAGCAACCTGAGATGTGCAAGATGGAGGAACCTTCTCTAGCGGTGGACCTAGATCTTATGTGCTTAGTGGATGAAGCTTTAGAAGGGTTCTCAAACACAGATGCTAAGGATACCGATCAATCTATATTCATGCATGAGAAAGGTTGTTCAGATGCAATCGATGATGATATGATGCAGTTGTTAGATGATGCACTACTTGATTTTGAGCCTCTACGAGATAGAGAATTGTTTTCTGATGCATCTTGCGAGTCTAATGAAGAGAGTTTTACCAGAGATTTGATGTATTCAGATATGCATGATCGGAATTCCAATACTAATGAGAGTGAAGGTGCACTGCCAATGCTTTTACCTGTGATTGATGATCGACAATTGGATGAGCCAGTTGCACAGGGGATATGGCAGTATTTGATGCTACCTGATGCTATATGGAATCTGATGTTACCCTATGATGTAGGGGATTTTGAGCTAGCTTTTGACCCAGGAGGTGACATATATATGCATGGTCCTGGGCAATGGACTTATATGCCATATGATCGAGGCGGTTTGAATGAAGATTTGTGGTCTAATTTATGTTTATGCTCTACTGATTGAAAATTCTTGTATTTTCCCTATGATCGTGGAGAATGGTGCAAAAATTTTAAAGGAATGCTCACAATTGGGCAAATGATTGCTTTCCCGTTTGATCACGGGGGCTACTAAAGTGCCATTTGCAGATTTGAAGAGTACCAGCTATCTAATGTAGCAGGTTGCATGGTACAAGATTTTGTTTCTAGATCTATGCTAAGTAAGAAGATTTTTGGTAATGCAGTCAATAAGATTACATGATTGGCTTCCAATTGACTTCTTTGGAAAATTGCTGAAGTATCTTTACATCTTTTGAGTTGGTTCTGCTACCAGAACTTGAGGTAAAGGACTTGACGGCCGTTCTGTGTGCAGACAGAGTAAGGCATACTTTAGCTTGACAGGGTTCCTTAAAGAGAGATTAATGGTCAAGCCGTGTGCATCATTAATTGAAGCACTTGAGTCTGACGAGGTTCACTAAACAAGTTATCCATGATTGAATGCTTTGAAGATACGACAGATACAGTTCAGAGATTTTTGATGGACAACTACATAATGATTAAGCTAGAACATTGATGATAGGGTATAAGCTTTCTTTCATTTTTCATATATTTACTAGTTACATGAGTTTGATGATGGGAAAGAGCTTAAGGTGCCTGTAGCACATGCATATTGAAGTGTTGTTGCCACCGACCGGAGGCTGTGCAGGTTCAGAGGGGGTGGATGTCGTGCAGCTCCGCTGCCATGATGAGAAAAAGAGAAGAGAAATGCAAGCTAAGCTTCTTTGAAGCCTACACATTTATTGAGCAGTGATCAGGGCTTGATAACAAGCCAAGTTCAATGATTAATGTATGTCAGATGCGGCTTAAAAGAGCCAAAAGATGCCTTAATGATGCCAAAAAGGATTATGCTTGAAGTGAACACAGATGGGATATTATAATCTAGAATTTTAGTGCTTGAAGTGCTCTACCAGCCTGTCTTTACGGCTCGTCGATTGGAGCTACGATGAAGAAGTTATGGCAGTTTAAAGTTCAAGACGATTGCAGATCCGTGCCGGATTGGGCAACATAAGCTGAGGGGATAAAAAATGAAATGAATGCGTTGGGCTGAACTGCTCACTTTGTGGAGCGTGTCGGTCTTTTCAGATCGGCGATTGAATTTACGGTTGTCAAGTTATTGACCGTTGAAGATGCACCGGGGTCGGTTCCGTACCAGTCTAGTCGGCTCGATTGGAGTGCTATTTTGAGCTTTACCCAGGTTTTGGAATGAAAACATTGCGAGGAAATGCCAACACTGCTGCGGCTTGCTGTAGAAAACTGAGTTACTTGGCAGAGCGTTGGCCGATATGTATGCAAAATATGGTGCTGTTACGAAGGCACAAAAGGTTCTTGTTGAGTTCTCTGAATAAAATGTCGTCTTTTGGAATGCAGCGAGTATGGGCGATGCCTTGGTTGGCATGTATGCCAAAGAGTGGTGCCTTTACGGAAGCATCATATGCATGCCAAATGTGGTTATGTGTGCCATTAGTTACGAAAGAACAAAAAGATGTTGATGAGCTCATTGTTCGAAATGAAGACTCATGGAGTGCATTGAGTGCATGTGACTTGGCCAGCATGTATACCAAATGGGGGTACCTTTTTAAGGGCCGTCCACCCAACTCAACGAAGTGGCCGGCCGCCCAAAGCCAAGAAAGCATGGCCGCCCACTTACGGGGCTTAAGTATGAAGTCAAGCAAGGAAAAAAGAGGACGTGCAAGCAGAGGCAGCGAACGCCGACAGGGGAAGAAGGTGATGAGATCGCGCTGGGCAACAGGGAGCTTGGATAAGCGCGCTACTGAGCGAAAGCTGTGGAGAATCGCCTCGTGCAGCATTTCGACACCGGTTGCGACAGTTTTGGTGGAGGTCAAGATCTCACCTGCCACGTCATCGTAGGGAGTCCCATGCCACGTCAGTCACGGCGTCGTGGCTGCGTGGTGGGGGGGGACTATTTTAGGGCAGCAAAGACACTAATAAAAGAAGAAGGCTATTAACGAGGATGGAAGGGGAGAAAGCAGACGAGGGGAGGAGGGGATTGTAAGCAAGGGAGAGAGGAGGGAGGAAGAAGTTAGCTAAGGAAGGGCTTCTCCCGCTCTCTCTCGCTCTCGTGTTGGAGAAACAAAACGAGGGCTCTTTCCCGCTCTCTCTCGGATATCTAGGAAGCAAGCAAGGAGTGGAGATTGAGGAGAGGAAGAAGGTTTTCGGCTCTCTCTCTCTCTCTCTCTCTGAAGCCAAGGCAAGGAAAGTCTCTCGCTCTCGGAACTAGGCAAGAGAGGCTCAGTCGAGCTTGAACAAAAGCAAGAGAGGCTCGAGCTCTCTCTCTTTCGAACTTGAACAAAGAGCTTTGCTTTTCTCTCTCGAGCTTGAACAAAGGGCTCGTTCTTTCTCTCGGCCATAAACACGAAGGAGGTAGGAAGGGAGTCGGCTTGAGGAAGAAGACGGAGCAATGCTTGACCAAGCAAAGCTCTCTCAAACTCTCTTTCGATCTCGTTCTCAAAGCTAAGCAAGGAAGCTTGGACGACTATAAACCCCTAAGCTATCGGCGAGTTTGGTAGATCCCTTAAGGAAAAGTGAAGGAGTAAAACTGAGGATCTGTGAAGGAGGTGAAGAACCAGAAAGATGGAGGGATTTTGGTAGATCTCTCTCAATCTTTCTCTCAATTAAGCATGAATAGGATGACAGAGGCGATCAGAGAATGCTACCATAGTTTGCAAAGAATTTGGCAATACTTGAAGCATAAATATTGATGCAGTGAGTAGAATTAGGTAAATGAAGCAGATAAAGCGACAGAGAAAAATTCCCATCATTGTCATCCATTGAGATTCCATTAGCATTTTGTTAAGTTCGGTGTCGTTAACGGCCCACGGCTAATCGTGTAAACGGGAGCTTAAACTCCTAGTTAGCAGTTGATCCAAGTGACGACGCTGTTAACAGCCCACCTTGGCTAAGGACTAAATTGTACTCAAAGTAATATTCAATTAATTGATGATTGCGATGATTGGCAGAGCTGTGAGTGTCTCTTGTTTTCTCTCTTTAACACCTCCCACAGCTAGAGGCACGATGCCTGCCTGGCTCAGGTAGCGAACACATATCCCCCAACAGCGTGCAAACAAGAAGGAAAATGAGAACCCCTATAGCCTTGCACACACCACACCGTAGGAAAGAAACACCACAAAGTTGCGGAAAACACCTGTAGAGTCGGGCAGACAACAGCCCTAACCCAAACCATGATTAAAATTGATGAAAACCAAGACCATAAAGAGGAATCTTGTGTGGTGTAGACCTTTGTAGAGTATCCATATGCTTAATTTCGACACCAGACGAGAGAGTTACAAGCTTTCGAAGATGGGGTCTCTCTCAAAAGCTCCAAAAAAGCTAGAATATCTTAAAAATTTCTTAAAAGTATATATGGATGATCTATGTGTACATTCATCAATCCGTGCTGATCATTTTGAACACCTCAAAAAGGTATTCGAAAAATGTAGACTTTATAGGATTTGATTAAATCCTAAAAAGTGCACATTCATGGGTAGACAAGGAAAAATGCTTGGACATATAGTGTCTAAAAACGGCATAGCTACTGATATTGAGAAGATTCACGTCATTGTTGATTTGCCTAGACCAACAACAGTCAAGGGGGTACAATTTTGAATTGCATTATGACTATAATTCCAATTTCCAATTTCCAGTGTCGAGTGTCTGTGTCTCTTGTCAATTCCAGTTTTAGCTCTATCTTTTGATAGTCTGATGGCTAGTCTGATCTTTCTAAGTCTCATGGGTGAAGAGCAGTTTATAGCAGATGTATTTAGTATGGATGTCATATGTGGAAATCTTAGTTTACAGTATCCTGAGATATGTAGGATAGAGGAACCTTCTGAAGCGATGGACCTGGACCTTACGTGCTTATTGGACGAATCTTTGGAAGGGTTCTCAAATACAGATGCTAAGGATACCAACCACTTTAGATTCATGCATGAGAAAGTTTATTCAGATGCAGTTGATGATGACCTTATGCAGTTGTTGGATGATGCTCTACTTGATTTTGAGCCTCTACAAGATAGAGAATTGTTTCTGATGCATCTTGCGAGCCTACTAAAGAGAGTTTTTCTAGAGACTTGATGTATCCAGATATGCATGATCGGAATTCCAATACTAGTGAGAGTGAAGGTGCAATGCCAACGATTTTACCTGTGATTGATGATCAACAATTGGATGCGCCAGTTGCACAGGGGATATGGCAGTATCTAGTGCTACCTGATGCTATATTGGATCTGATGTTACCCTATGATGTAGGGGATTTTGAGCTAGCTTTTGACCCAGGAGGTGAGAGATATATGCATGGTCTAGGGAAATTGGCCTATATGCCATATGATCCAGGCGGTTTTCATGAAGATTTGTGGGCTAATTTATGTTTATGCTGTAATGATTGAAAATTATTGTATTTTCCTTATGATCCTGGAGGATGGTGCAAATTTTTAAAAGGAATGATCACAATTGGGCAAATGATTGGTTTCCCGTTTGATCGGAGGGGCTAATAAAGTGCAAGCTGCAGATTCAAGAGTACCAGTTATCTGTTGTAGCAGGTTGCATGGTACAAGGTTTTGGTTTCTAGATTATGCTAAGTAAGAAAAATTTTGGTTATGCAATCAATAAGCTTACATGGATAGCTTCCAATTGACTTCTTTGGATAATTGATGAAGTATCTTCACATCTTTTGAGTTGGTTCTACTACCAGAACTTAAAGTAAAGGACTTGACGACCATTTCGTGTGCAGGCAGAGTAAGGCATACTTGAGCTTGACAGGGTTCCCTAAAGCGGGCTTAATGGTCAAGCCGTGTGCATCATTAACTAGAGCACTTGAGTCTGGCCAGATTCACTAAACAGGTTTTCCATAATTGAATGCTTTGAAGATACGACAGATACAATTTAGAGATTTTTGATGGGTAGCTACCTAATGATTAACCTAGAACATTGATGATAGGATATAAGCCTTATATTCTTTTTCATATGTTTACCAGTTACGTGAGCCGAATGATTGTAAAGAGCTTAAGGTACCTATAGCAAATGCAGATTGAAGTGCAGTTGGCACAGATCGGAGGCTGTGCAGGTTCAGAGGGGGTGGATGTCGTGCAACTCCGCTCCCATGCTAAGAAAGATGAGATAAAAATGCACATCAAGCTTATTGGAAGCTTACCTGATTAATGATCAGTGTTCAGGGCTTCATAACAAGCTATTTTTACGGTTAATGTATGCTAGATGCGGCTTAAAAGGGCCAACAGATGCCTTGATGATGCCAAAAAGCACTAAAGAGACAATTTAGCTTAGGTACCTTTTCTTGGTTGTGTAGACCTTTGTGTCACACTACAAGGGGGTCATGCATGGAGAGTATAGGGAGTGCTAGGTTCCTTGTCTCTACCTGTGCAGACCATCGTGTCACACCGTAGAGAGGGTTTAGAGTTCAATAAAAGCACTCTACTTCTAGTTGTGTAGACCACCATGTGACACTATAGAGATGGCGTAAAAAATGATACACTTGTTTGCAGTGAAGTAATTGATCACTTGTTCAATACAACACATCACAAACTCAATAAGAAATAAGAGCATTGCACTATCATAACATCTACCATATCTACATACACACATCTACTTAAACAATTGCATAGAAAATTGTGCCCTTTAAGCATGTTTTTATGTGTGTTCAAATATGATAGATTTGCCAATTGTACACTTTTTCTATTTCTCATTGAATTTGTAGTTGTCCATTTTGAATAATGGTTATCCTTGATTGTGCAAGCCACCGCGTTTCACTATAGGGAGGGCTTAAATACAAACGCTCCATCTTTGGCTATGTACACCACCATGTTGCACTACAAAGAGGGCTTAATGAGTGATACACTTAATTGTGTACAATGAAGTAACTAATCTTATTCAAAGCAGTTCATTGCAACATAATTGAGAAATAAAAAAATTATGCCATTTGTGCACATCTTCTATTGTTGACTAAGTTTGTAATTGACCATTTTGGACAAGGTCACATGCTTTACTTCGTAGTCCAAATAAGTGTGTGTGTTCATCTTACCCTTGACTATTGTTTGGTAGATGCAACTGAGGAGCACCCTCCTAGCCGACCACACCTTGACCAAGTCTAAAGTTTTGATGTATTCTATATCATTTTTCTCGAAAAACCTTGTAAAAGAGACATTCTGACTTTTGAGCCAAATGTTGTATGTTCAAAGATGTATTCTTTTGTCATGAGCCGAAAAGTCTTGTAAGTTGGCCATATGAAAATTCCTAGATGTAAAGCTCAAAAGCCCTTAATTTGAAAAGACCATTGAAGCATTATAACAAAAATTTGAAGAGTTTTTGTACGTACGACTGTGAGCTACTCAACAACGACTTGAATTGATTTTTCTCATGATCTAGTAATCAAAATTCTATTCCAAGAATTGTATTATGTTCTTTGTCTTGTGCTCTTTCATTTAAGTATAATCATTTTCAAATTTATCATGGTTTGCGACTACCTCTCTACAAGCTATATCTATAGATTTGAGTGAAAAAATGGTTGTTTTTTGACATTTTGACCATAGGGGAGTGCTGCTAGACTATAGGGAAACCTATCTAGACTGCTCTATTATATTTTTTAGCGCTTGGACCATGATGGATGAGGTGTTTGGTACAATGTGAGATGACCTCTAGAATTTGTAGATTAGTTTCCTTAGGACTAATAGACCTTCTCCTAAATTTTTCTTACAATCCAAGTTTGTTTGGTCGACAAGATGGCGTGATGACCTAGAGTGGCAAGATAGAACAAAGGCTGATTTCTCAGATTAGAGAATGATGGTTTGCTAGTTGTGTTGCTAGGTTTGTTGACTAAGTTCACTTTTTGGTAGTGATATGTTGGTAGGTTAGCTCACTAGGTTCACTTTATTGCCGACAATATAATCCTTAGGTGGTGAGTGACCTAGTCGTATTTATAGCATTCTTTTCTAGATATTTTGTTACCCATTCCATTTACACCTTAGTAGTGAAGCATCTAGACACAAGGTTTAGTGCTTGGTGGTAGAGGCTAGACATTGGGGACTTGCTAGATCTACTTTTGAGAGGTAAAGAAAGGCTTTTCATTCTTCAACTTTCTAAATGCTTTGAAAGTACTGTTCCATATTCTATTTTCTTTCAATTTGAATTGTTTTGGTTGTTTTTACTTAATTATTCAATTCAATACCTATGAGTAAAGCAAGTAGCAGCTACAACCATCAAATTTGGGCTAAAAGATAAACGCAAAAATAATCAAAAGCCATATTTTAGCAAAAGAGACCATAACTCAAATTTTTTTAAAAAAATTGGTGGTCATAGCATAAATGCTGATCAAAACCCAAAAAGTCAGTGTCAAACAATATCAACACACTCATAGAGAACTCCAAATTTTTAGCAAGATTTGTGGAGGAACATGGATCATGATCCATATACCTTTGAGGCTATTTGAACAAAAACTTGTACCATTTGATAAAGATCTCTTCTAGGCAATAGAAACCAACATTTGGGGTCAAATTGACATCAAGAGCACACTCACAACCAAGAAATTTGACAAAACCTTCAAATTCTGGAAAAATTGATCAAAATTTGCAACTTTTTTAGCTTCTAATGTTTCAAACTCCAATTTCCATGGGAACTAGCATTCACAGAGCATAGATAGCCAGCTCACCAAGTTTCATGTCAAATTGAGATCAAACATGGATCGCGATGTATGAACCTTGTTGTAATTTTTAAAGATGAGACTTGACCAACAGGTAGTTGAGATGATTTAAAATATTTTTTCCAAAAGGAATATAGCAAAAAGGTTGAAAAAGTTGGCCAAAAAAGCAAAAGAAAAAGGCAAAAAAAGTTGGCCAAAATATTTTTCCCAAAAGGCACATTAGCAAAAAAGTTGTAAAAGTTGGCCAAAAAAAGCAAAAGAAAAAAGAAATTAGTCAAAACCAACAAAGCAGACACAAAAATTTACTTTTGATTGGCAAAAAGAAATCCAAATCTGAAACGTTTTTGGGGGTAGGCTAAATACTAGCATGGCAAATTCCACGTTCAAATATGATGAAACATGGATCACGATTCATGTATCTTTTTTGAGTTTTTGGACAAAAATTATACCAACCTATAGTAGAGATTATTGTGAGAAATACTTCCCAAAGCTAGGTAGAAAAAAGAGTTCAAACAGTGGATCAAAAGGGGCAAAAAACACGTCAAGACCAAAAACCACCAAGATAGACCTAGGGTTTGACTTTTCACTGACAAAAACCAATCCAAACTACACAAAAAGCATATAACTAGGGTCACGATACCAAGGCAAGCTGTGTGTCTAGTTTCATCTCATTTTTCCATAAAGTTACACGGATCATAATCCATGTTCCTTTGTCACAAACTAAGTCCAAACTTGCACGTAGCTAAAAATAGTCATAAGGAGGCTAGTGGTTTTCTTGAAATTAAATTTGGACTTGATTAGAGAATTTTATAAGCAAAATTAAAATTTGGCCAAAAGCACGATAAACTTCAGTGATTCTAGATTTTGACTAGTAGAGCGAGTGTAAACTCATAGTCACCAAGTGTTTTTGTATAGATTGCAAGGGCTAGAATGTGCAACTTGAAGTGATTCCATTTTGGGGATCTAGGGAGAAACCAAAAAGATAGTGGGTCAAGTTTTTGCAAAAGTTTTTTTCTTGATGTATTTGCAATTATATCATAGTAGAAACCCTACTATAAGAGATCAAGTTAGTCACATTTCCATAGAAGAAAGTGTCAATCAAGGACCATTGTCAACCTTGGAGCCAATTCATGAGGAAAGTCTGTATGACTAACGCTTCTTCAAAGAGATTTTACACCGACATGGCTGAGAGATTCAAAAGTGTGAGTTTCAAAGAGGGAGTAGATATGGGGGCTAGACCATCCCAACCTGCACCAACCAAAAACTATTGCACCTAAAAAATAAATTTGAGAATGAACAACGTGCAAAAATTTGAGACGGTATGGATTGCTATTGCGTAAAGTTAGAAGCCTAAGGGCTAGTGAGCTCAAGGACATGGTGCCTGTGGACTACAATGGTGATTGATACTTCGATGTCAAGGATACAATGTATCTAGTTGTGCAAATCCTCTAAATTGTGGAAAAATAGGGATTGACAACAAGCACCAAAGACAAAGTTGATGCAGAGCCTGGATACAAACCTCCAAAGCTAAACATTCCTAATGTGAAGCTAAGGCAAGTGAACGAGACGACTTGAGTCAACAAGGACAACACTCATGCGGGGTTGTATAAGTATGACAACGGAGAGCATATGCTCTATTATATTTCAATGAACCCTACATTAAAGAGTTTTCACAGCATAAATGCTTGTATGTTTTCACATACATGGAAGGTAGAGATACCCTTATAATCATTCTTGATAAGTATGGGCAAATATACTCTTTTGTATAACGTAATGAGCTAGAGATATATCCATACTTTGGAGGATCGCTCCATCAATATTATGTCATTCCTATAACGTTCATACCTACTTCTTAGAGACAAGGCCAAAAACAAAAAGAATGAGTCCTGTTAGAACCAGAGTGGAAGACTCATTCAGTGAACCACAATTTTCAACATTGAGACCAATGGGACCCTTGAGTTCAAGGGTTCCAATGACCACACACCGGGGCAATGAAGCTCCAAACAAAATCCATACTACAAGAGTTTTAGATACATGGATTGAAGTGAGGGATGTGCGACCAGATGAGAGAGTCATCAAGAGAATGCCAACTAGAATTCCTAGTGGGGATTATGAATCTAGGATGTCATTTTAGGAGAACCTAGAGTTATGAGAATGGTTTCCAAAACAAAACAAATGCAGCCATGTCAAGTGGAAAAGTTTGTTGCCAGTAAGTATAATGGGCCGAGGGATTTATATGCACCCGTCGTCGTGGGGGTGACCTATTTTGTCTCCCAGTGTTAATTCCAAAATGTCACTGCTGTGGAATTTTGGAATTAAGACCTGAGGTAAGTAGTCATGCCTCAATCCCTTATCATTCTTCGGCACCCTTTTGCTTATCTTCAAAATATACCTCCCTCTTGCACTATGGCCCTTTCCCCTCCTCCCATTGCCAACAAGAATCACCACTCAATAAGCTCCCTTTCTTGCTTGAAGGTCTCGCCCCAGCAAAACGAGGTACTAGGGCGGGGGCACTTACTCGTGCACTTTTATTTTTATTTTTATAGAGTGAACCAAAGTTTTTAGCACACACACCCGATCTAGCTAGGTGAAGCATTCTCGATGGCTAAGGGTGATTAACCCATCTTGGGGATATGTAGGGAACATGTCACACGAGTTGTCAAGGTGGTTAAAACCCACAACCTTGGGCACATCAGGCATTTGATCTATCAACTAAGCTAGCACCCATTGAGGACTTGTGCAAATATTGGTTGTCGTGATTCCACCCGTCGTCCTAGGGGTGACCTATTTTGTCTCCCAGTGCATTAGGAAGTGAATGGGGTAATGAGGGCCTCTTTATTTGGTAGTTTAAGGAAATGCTTAAAGCTTAAGCCAAGTTTGACTAAGCTTAAAAGAGTGGGCAAAAAGGCTTCTGTTGTTGTTGTATTTTGTTTTTGAAAATAGACTATTTTAACCCAAAAGAGAGGTGGGTAAGTGAATATTGTAATATATATTTGTGAGTTTTAAAATGTCTTTTTTCCACTGCTGTCCTTTCTATCTTACCTACAAACCACTCTCTCACTTAGATATCATTAAAGTAGACACTTTTCATCCCTCTCTTTGCTAGAAAATCAGATTTGTCACATCCTCTCACTGTATTCTCTCTCTAAAAATGTGGGCCATCTCTCTCTCTCTCTCTCTCTCTCTCTCTCTCTCTCTCTCTTCTCACTACATTCTCTCTCTAAAATGTGAGCCAACTAGATCTGGTTGGATTTACTCTCTCCATAAAAGCACCCTTTCAACTTTTAAATATTAAAAGTTTCCCTCTCTTATGCCCTCTTTGTCTTCTCTCTCTTCTTTCTCTCCCTCCAAAAGTGTCCCAAGATCTCTTTCTCTCCCCCCAGCTGCTGAAAAGTGAAGATATGCAATCTTTATCACTCTCTCTCTAAAACACCCTGACATCTCTCTCTCCTCCTCTTCTCATGCTAGGTCATACTTTTGTAAAGTAGCCTACCACACATCACTCTACCTCTGTAACATCTCCTTCTAGATTTGCACCCTCCTTCTCCATAGCTGCATCATCTCCTTCTAAACCTGCAACCTATTTCTCCATAGCTATAACATCTTCTTCTAGATCTACAACCTCATTCTCCATAGATCCAACATTTCGTTCTAGATCTGTAACCTCTTTCTCAATAGCTCCAACATCTTGTCTTCTAGATCGGCAACCTCTTTCTCCATTATTCCAACATCTCGTTCTAGACCTGCAACCTCTATCTCCATATCTCTAGCATCTTCTTCCTTGATCAAGGTTTCCCTTAGGGTTTCCCAATCCACTTTTTCTCTCTTCCCAACCTCGCATCTCTCTTCTGAGTTCCATAACCTCTTTCTTGACATGAAACATTAACTTTCCTACTCTAGCTCCCTATCCCATTTCAAAAACCTTTTCATAGTTACTGCAACATGTCCTTCCTTAATCTTTGTGTGTCTGTGTGAACTCTGCACTATGCAAGTAATTTCTAGCAGGAGTCTACTTGCTCATAAATACCAAAGGATTACAATGGAGTAGAGATCTACTATACACGGTGCCAATGTAGCAGTATGCAAGGGGTGTATGTAAGGTTTATCAAGGGTCACAACTTTTCAATGTTGGCAGAGGATCCTGCGAGGAAAGTGTACAGAACACTTACATACACAACTTATATGCTAAGCCAGTGGGCTCATGTAATTGATGAATGCAATATAATCTTTACCATCTTACAGTGTCATCTCTTTACTTGCACTGAAATTTGTCATTTGTTTTGAAGTTACTATATGTTCATTCAAATAGTGGTTAATTGTGTGCAATTGTCTTGAAATACTATTGTTTCCCTCATTTTCTATGCCCAACCAAAATTTGCATCGAGAATCAGGTTAGACAAGAACTCCTATAGTTGATACGTTCTTGTACATAACTGGATATCAATAGTGTCTAGCAAAAGGATGGTCAAAAGGCACCACAGAACAAAGGAAATTTCATTATTTGTATTTATAAATAAAGGAAATCTAAATATGAAATGTGAACATGAAACATATAGTTGCTTATAGTTCAATGGGTCTTTATAGAAATTAGGAAGAGAAAGGGGTATAGGAAAGTCTCTTATTTGGAAGCTTAAAAAAGTACTTAAAACTTAATGAATATTTGACAAAATGCCAAAATAGACAGAACACGTACAGTTTGCAAGAAATGAGATACACATGTTTAGATTTGTCAGACGCTTGCCATCTTGAGTTTCCTTGAAAACCATGATCTTCCCCTTCCAAATATGTGTCTGAGAAGCCATATGTTTGCTTGACACCTTGTGTAAACCGCATGAACTTGACTGCATTTTCACCTGACATAAATCGTTTGTAGTCATGATAGCAAGCAAAGAACCGCTATCATCTTAGACATTGCTGCAACTTATTGAGTCAAAGTGTTTCCGATGTTTCAAGTGCGGCGAACAAGGGCATGCGTACCGCGCTTGTCCCCAAAAGAACACCCGCCATGATCCTCCTAGAGCTACCTTGGTCGAAATTCATGAGGAGGAAACTCATCACAAAGGATCTCCTCTATGCCATGCTTGGGGAAAGGTAAGATAACATGATGCTTTTATTCTCTTTGACCCTGGTTCTACTCACAATTTTATATCTATAGAGTTGGCCACCAATCTAGGCATACAAGCCTACGAGATGGGAGATGTTCTACCCACAGACAGTGCTTTCAAGGGGCAAGAAGCTTCAGTCACTCCCTTAATCGAGAAATTGAGGCTCCATGTCCAAAGCTATGTGGACAAAGAGGACTTATTTATCTCTCCTCTCAAGCATGAGGATGTAATCCTAGGGGCACCATGGTTTGATTGCCTGGCTGCCAATGTTAAATTCCCTGAAAGGTGAATCCACGTTGATGAGCACCTAAAGAAACCATGACATCAATACAACACACACTATGATAGAAATTAAGATTAGTTCATATACACAATTTTTATTAGTGTGGCATAACGAGAAATGCTAGGATGTATACAAAGACAGACAATGGCACCGCTACAAATCTCTACATGTAAGATGGAAACAAAAACCATTATGGCAAGTGAGAAAAGTTACAAGAACATTGGAAGTAGGAATGAAGATCATTGTTCTTACCAACACATATACTGAAGAAGCCCAATAATCTTACCCAACAATGCTCCTATGCCAAATCTCCAAAATGATGTGGATGAGTGAGGGGAAAAACAAGGATTGAGGAAGTAGCTACTTCTTTAGATATATACCTTCAAGATACTTAAGAAGCATCTACTACTTTAGATCGATAACTTCATGTAGTGGTTTGAAGGTGAGGTTGAGTGATTAACCTCCCCTTCATACCTAGACAAGGAAGAAAGACCAAAGAAGGTGTCGATGAAGATACTCCAAAAGCAGTTGTGTTGCAAATCTTCATCTTTTGTAGAGTTGGCTAAATGGGGGTATAGGAGGGCAGATATTTGTGTAAATCTTGAGAGGGAAGTATATCCACTCTAGAGAGCTTAATAGAGAAGGAGCAAGAAACCTGTTGCAAAAAGAAAGAGGCAAGATCTAGCAAAAGGATGTGGTGCATATCCTCATCTTTAAGTAGAGGTATGTAGTGAGGTTCATGGAGAAATGGAGAACTTCATCTTGAGGAGAATGCAACAAGCTTGAGGGGAATGCAATAAGCTTGAGGAGGGAAAGGAGCTTCAAACTTTTGGTGCAGAGCTTTTTGGGAGGGAAAGGTGACATTAAGGAAAGAGGTGCAACTTACAAGAAGGTGGAGTGAAGAGAAGTGAGAGATGGGACTGTAGAGAGAGAGAGAGAGAGAGAGAGAGAGAGAGAGGGAATGATCAACACGTTTTTGAAGGGAGCCCCTTTTAGGAGAGAGGGGGGAGAAATTGGCAGCCACTAGAGAGAGAAAGGATTGGTTTTTACCCCAACTTTTTAGAAAAAAAATCAAAATTTTGAATTTATAAAGGATTTTTACTTTACATTTTATAAAAGAGTGCAAGTTTGACCACTTTCTTTTAGGCCGTGCCATACCCACCATTTTAGTCCACATGGCATCCACCAATTTGCCCCTTTCATAATCTCCTTTTTAATCCCATGGAAAATAAAGAGGCCCCCTTAGACCCCATTCCCTTCCTAATGGTTAATTCCAAAATGACATTGATGTGGCATTTTCGAATTAAAACCTTTGACGTAAGTACTCATGCCTCATGCCTCAATCTCTTACCATTCTTTGACACCCTTTTACTCATCTGCAAAATGGACCCTCTTCTTGCACTACGGACTTTTCCCCTCCTCCCATTGCCAATGGTCATCAGAATTCCACAAGCGCCCTTTCCTGGTTGAAGGTCTCACCCCATCAAAACAAGGTACTAGTGGGCCACCTTGGCTGTCCTGTTGCCTACACACTCCATCTCCAGACATGCCTTTCATGCATCGTGCCTCTCTGCCTGGCCTTTTCAAAATCTAATAATGCTTCAAAATAGCAAGAGCTATCCGGATGAGGTGTGCAATCTCACTTCTAAAACTTGCAGTGCAAGAGAAAGAGAGAGAGAGAGATAGATAGAGAGAGAGAGAGGAGATTACAACTGTCAAAAACACCATACATGAGTGTGTGTGTGTGTGTGTGTGTAGCTATCTAGGACCTAGAGTGACAAACTATTTGTTTCGGTGATTGTCTACCACTCTATCTAAGCGCCGGGTCGCGCTCTGTGCTAGCAGCGCTAGTAGGGTAGAGAATCTGTAAATATGGCAGGTTTGGTAGTTTTTTGAAGCTCTACAATCGCGCCACTAATCCCTTCAAGAATGAAGGGATTAGGCTAATATTCAAGAGGAGAAGAACACAACGTGCTTTTCTCCAGCTTGTTCCAATAAAAGTGCAGGACGACCGATACTTATTTGCTGCAACGCTACCTCTATACCTCCTGCAACCCGGTGTCTTTTTTTTTTGTGCCTCCAGCCCTTAATCCTGCTAGCATAGAGTGCAACTCGGATCTAAAGTATCTCTAGAGATACTACAAAAAGCTTCCAATGTCATCGTGTGGGTCACTTGGTGATGTGTTGATTATGATTAAATAATCAAAACTTCCAAAGGCACTTTTTGTCTCCACCTCAGGCTCTGCAAACTCGGGATTCCCAGGCTACATCAACAAGACGAATACCCACCATTCTAATTTTTGCTCCTCTTCTGCAACACTAAGTTGCATCCTGGTACTTCTCCTTTCGACAACCCTAACTTGCACTTGCGCTTTCCTGCGACTTCTCTATGAATAACTACGACTTTTTTATGAATAACTGTAACCCTAACCCAAACATGGACACCTCTGTTGATGACCCCCTCAACAAACGTACCCCTCCAGATCTTAACATCGGACACATCAATAAACATGGTGAACTTGTTAGGCCAGTTGGTAGGCTAGTGCAGACCATGAACAAAACTCTAGATTTTTTTGATGTTCCAGATCTTGATTACTTCCTTCCTGACATCCAATACATCAACACACATGGTGAACTCACTCGGCCAGTGGGTAGGATAGTGCAGACCGTGAACAGATTTTTGGATTTCTCTGATGCTCCAGATCATGATTACGTCCTTCCTGACATTCAATATATCACACAAGGTGAACTCATTAGGCCGTTCATTAGGCCAGTGGAGGCCGCGAACAGAATTTTGGATTTCTCTAATGCTATTATGCCAGAGAGAGCGTGCACTGACAATTATGTTCATGGCGGTCCTCAATTCTGCAAGCTTTACAAGATTTCTCAACAGTCCAGAGAACTCATGCTCTCTAGACTGAGAACCTGAGAGCAACATTCCATCAAAGCCCTTTTTTAAGAATCCCTACTTGGACATCAACAACATTCTGAATTGTGTGTTTAGAGCAAAAGGACAACTTTGCTACAAGGCAAGAAGAGAGATGGTTTTCACTGCATGGATTGCTTGTCCTGCAACTCAAGGCCAGGATGCTTTAGCAATGACCGCAGGACATTCCTTCACAAAGGAGTTCACCATGGCCAATTAAAGCATGCAAACACTACACCCTTTGTACTTGGCGACAGAACCTTCTCGGTTCTTACCAGTAGCTACTTTGGCAAGGATGTGGGTACATCAGAGTTTCGGCAATGCGGCTTTGATTGTTCACCACAACCATTAGCTGTGGTCAATGACGGAGACCAAGATCTTGCAATATTCAAGATTCTGAGAGTGAAGTGTGCTACGAAGGATCTCTTGTTACCTTGCAGTGTCATGCAGCTCCACTCCCATGCTAAGAAAGATTCCAGAAAAATGCACATCAAGCTTATGTGAAGCCTACCTTATTAATGATCAGTGCTCAGGGCTTGGTAACAAGCTATTTTTACGGTTAATGTATGCTAGATGTGGCTTAAAAGGGCCAATAGATGCCTTGATGATGCCAAAAAGGAGTATGCTTGAAGTGAGAAAAGATGGGAGATTATGATCTAAAACTGTAGTGCTTAAGGTGCTCTACCGGCTTGTCTATACAACTCGTCGATTGGAGCTACGGTGAAAAAGTTATGGCAGTTTGAAGTTTAAGTCGATTGCAAATCTGTACCGGATTAGGCAGCTTCAGTTGAGGTGACAGAGATGAAGTGGATGCACGGGCCTGAAGTGCTCATTTCGTGGAATGCATTAGTCTTTTTAGATCAGTGATCGGAGTTACGGTTGCCAAGATATTGGCCGTTAAAGATTCACCGGGGGTCGGTTTTGTACCAATCTGCGGTCCGCTCGATCGGTGTTCCATCTGCGAATTTTAAGCTCCAATTAGGGAATGTCAGAAACCGATATGCTTTGGAAGTTAAATATGCTAAATGTGGTTCCCGTACGAAAGCACAAAAAGTGCTTGAAGAGCTTCGTGTTTGAAATGTGGTCTCTTGGAATGCATTGACTGCGGGAAAATGCCAACATGATTGTGGCCTGCTGGAGAGAATGTGGTGCTTGGCGATGCTTTAGTCGATATGTATGCCAAATGGGGTGCCCTTTAAGGGCCGCCTGCCCAAAATCTTAGTGAACATTTAGTATGCCTTACTCTGTCTGCACACAAAATGGCCGTCAAGTCCTTTACTTTAAGTTCTGGTAGCAGAACCAACTCAAAAGATGTGAAGATACCTCATCAATTATCCAAAGAAGTCAATTTGAAGCTATCCATGTAAGCTTATTGATCGCATAACCAAAATTGTTCTGACTTAGCATAATCTAGAAACCAAAACCTTGTACCATGCAACCTGCTACAACAGATAACTAGTACTCTTGAATCTGCAGCTTGCACTTTAGTAGCCCCTCCGATCAAATAGGAAACCAATCATTTGCCCCATTGTGATCATTCCTTTAAAAAATTTGCACCATCCTCCAAGATCATAAGGAAAATACAATAATTTCCAATCATTATAGCATAAACATAAATTAGCCCACAAATCTTCATGAAAACCGCCTGGATCATATGGCATATAGGTCAATTGCCCCGGACCATGCATATATCTCTCACCTCTTGGGTCAAAAGCTAGCTCAAAATCCCCTATATCATAGGGTAACATCAGATCCCATATAGCATCAGGTAGCACTAGATACTTCCATATCCCCTCTGCAACTGGCGCATCCAATTGTTGATCATCAATCACAGGTAAAATCGTTGGTAGTGAACCTTCACTCTCAGTAGTATTGGAATTCCAATAATGCATATCTGGATACATCAAGTCTCTAGAAAAACTCTCTTCATTAGGCTCGCAAGATGCATCAGAAAACAATTTTCTATCTTGTAGAGGCTCAAAATCAAGTAGAGCATCATCCAACAACTGCATAAGGTCATCAACAGCTGCATTTGAATAAACTTTCTCATGCATGAATCTAAAGTGATTGGTATCCTTAGCATCTGTATTTGAGAACCCTTCCAAAGCTTTGTCCAATAAGCACATAAGGTCCAGGTCAATCGAGACGTCCCGGGTTCGACCCACACCCCGAGAGGCGGGTGAACTAGGGGTGATGAACTAGGAGTGAACTCGGGGTGCCATTTTTGCCCCGAGTTCACCCTTAGTTCACCCTTAGTTCACCCCTAGTTCACCCCTAGTTCACCCCAGATCAATGTGTGATCTGATGGCTGAGATTAAAGCCGCATCTCCCCCCCAAATTTGGGCCCTAGATTCCCCCTGGCCAGAGCCGTGCCATATAGTGATGATCCCCCCCCCCCCCCCCTGGCTCCTTCTCTGTCCGACACACTAGAAGGACAACAAGGGGCGTCGAGAGATCAGAAGCATAGAGAGAGAGAGAGAGAGAGAGAGAGAGAGAGAGAGAGAGAGAGAGAGAGAGAGAGAGAGAGAGAGAGAGAGAGAGAGAGAGAGAGAGAGAGAGAGAGAGAGAGAGAGAGAGAGAGAGAGAGAGAGAGAGAGAGAGAGAGAGAGAGAGAGAGAGAGAGAGAGAGAGAGATATCAAAACCGCAGGAGGGGGGTTGCCCTTTGGAAACCCCTATACCCCCCCCCCCCCCCCCCCCCCCCCCCCCCCCCCCCCCCCCCCAATCCCTGACCGGGTTTGTTCTCCCCAACCACCTCCTTTGCCATTGTTGGACCTACTCCTACTCCTACTGCTCCTGACCAAGTAGAGATATTGGTTGTGAGGATTGCATCCTTGCTCCCTACTCCTACTACTCCTGACCAAGCAGAGAGATTGGTTGTGAGGGCTGCATCCTTGTTCCTCCATTCTCCTCGTTCATTTGCCCTAGGCTCTACCTATAGTAAAATATCCCCCGCCCCCCTCCGTCTTGGGGACGCACGTGCTACTGAACCCTATTGTCCACCACACCTCTCCTAGGCCACCATAGTGCTCTAGCAGCAGTAGGAGACCTGCCTACGCTCCAATCGCTCCAACCCTGTGGCACTAACCCCCCCTGTACCCACTAGACAACGTGCTCAAAACTCTTAAAATCTAGGTGATGATGATACATTACCTCTTGCACTATGGTGATGAAAAGTAAGGGTAGATCTTAGATGCAAAGAGAGAGAGAGATGAGCAAATGCAAAGCGAGTGTAGGTCTTAGATGGAGAGAGAGAGAGAGAGAGAGAGAGAGAGAGAGAGAGAGAGAGAGAGAGAGAGAGAGAGAGAGAGAGAGAGAGAGAGAGAGAGAGAGAGAGAGAGAGAGAGAGAGAGAGACGCGAAGTGGAGGGAAAGAGATAGAGACATGTGGAGGAGTGGTCCCCCCTCTCCCCCCTTTTTCCTTTCTCAAAGGCATCTACCTAAGATGCCTTATAAAAGGCCCAGAAAAAGAAAGGGCCGATATACTTTACATATTGGCTCTAATGAACCAATATGGGGAATCTTACCCAGATGCCCCCCCCCCCCCCCCCCCCCCCCCCCCCTTTCTTTCCTTCCTTTGCCTACTTCGTCTCCGCAGGGCTCCATCTCCCCGCCTCCCCTACTCCAGCCGGCACTGCACATAGCAGTCGGAGAGAGGGAGAGATAAAGAGAGTACCAATATGTGATGACACTACCTTTAACCAGCTTGTAGGAAAATAGGTGATTAAGATCTTTAAAGGAACTTGCGGTAACGTTGGGCAAGAAAGCTTGCCACCTTTGAATAATACATGGTAAATGAAGCGACACCTGGTTATATTCAGCCAATGATAGTACAACAACATGAGCCCCATTACGTTCCCAAGCCATGACACGGTGCCATACTTTCACAACAAAAGACTTATTTTGCACACCAGATCCAAGACTTCTTGATTGTACAAGGCAGCAACTGACCAACTTGTGTAATTGAAGCCCCTCTACATCAAGGAGAGAGATGCACACACGCAGAGGTAGAGGTGCCTCTGTAAGGAAACATGGTAGCCTCCTCTTCCCCTTCAAACAAAATCCCCCTCCCCCTCTTCCCTTTCTCCATTGATTGAAAAAGAGGAATCTTAGATTCCTCTTAAAAAGAAATGCATCCAGCAGTGTGATTAGACATATTGGGTGGGAGGGGGTTTAAAAGAAGTCCAAAAACAAAGGGTAGTACCAGAAGGGACGTGGGGGTAGTAATGGGAGGAAGGTGGTGGCGTGCCCCATTTTATTTTAAGACATTTCTCTCTCTCTATCTCTCTCTCTCTCATCCCAATGCACAACAGCTACTCGCTCTCGCTTGGTGATGGACTTAGCACAAGAGCTGGTGCATCAGCTAGTGGGTAATGAGAGGCATCTGAGTACAAGAGTGCCAGTCGGTGGGAACTTCTAGCCCTATGTTTGGTGAACATTGAAGGGCTCAAAGTTGATTCGTGCTTCCACTCGTGCATGCGTTGGCTGAAAAAGGTGGGGTGTGGGCTTTAGCAACAACCAACCACCCCCAACCAGCCAAGAGAGTTATGTAAAAAGGTGTAGTCACATTGGCATATTCACATGGGGGTTGTTGTTGGCTAGTGCCGCCACCCCTATGTGCTAACTCCATGAGATGGCCTGCTCACGAGTGCCACTGGACCAACTGGTCTGTCCAGGTTGTCGCATGTCCCTTCATTTGCCCCGGGAAATGAAGTTGTGTCTAGTTTTTTTGCAAGGTTAACAATTGAGCAATGTCACTAGCTTCACCAGTTGCTTTCAGCTGAGCCGCAGTCAGAGCAGCACGTTGCCTTGGCAGCCACGTCCAGTCAAGCCTTACATGGCCTTCTATTCGGCAAGGAACTAGTAAGCACGGGTCCATGCATGGTAAGCAAGGCTCCACGAACAGGATAGTGGATGTTCGTCCTGCTACATCTATGTGCAGAAGGAACAGGGAGATGGCATGAGAGCTAGCTTGGGAAAGATTGGGGGGAAGAGGCTACCCTCCCTGTGCAGAGCTAGCCAACGCCTACAAGTGGTGATCAAGAGTAGAGTGTGATGCTTGATGAACATTGGGGAGAAAAGTATGCTAACTACTCCATTGACGATGGATACCCACTCTGCAAGGGTAGAGTGTGCGTACTAGCTATTGGTGACTTTCGGCGCCACATTCTTAAAGAAAGTCATGATAGCCCCAGTGTTGGCGGTCATCCCGGGATTCAAAAGACCTATGCACTAATAAAAAGATAGTTTTATTGGCCAAGTTTGTTTAAGGACGTCCAAAACTATGTGTTGCAATGCACTAAATGTCAGGTCAATAAACATGAGCGGCTGAAGGTTAGAGGGTTACTTCATCCTTTGGAAATTCCTCAAGGAAAATGGGAAAGCATTTCTATGGATTTCATTACCGGTTTACCTAAGACGAGTCAAGGAAATGATTCAGTCTGGGTGGTAGTGGATCGTTTAACCAAAATGGCAAAATTTATTGCCACAAAGAAAACAGTAAAAACTCTAGAGTTGGAAAAACTCTTTATTGAACATCTCTACAAGCTATATGGCCTGCCCGCAAATATAGTGTCAGATAGAGATAGAAACTTCAACAATCATTTTTGGAGGGAAGTCTTCCAAAAAATGGATACTACTCTTAGTATGAGTATTGCAGATCATTTGGAGACGGATGGTCAAACTGAAAGGGCTAACCAAATATTAGAGGATATGTTGCATTCTTATGTAAGTAAGAAGCAATCGAACTGGGAAGAATATTAGCCCTTATTGGAGTTTTCTTAAAACAGCTCCAAACATTCCGCGACTGGGTTTACACCATTCATGTTGATGTATGGTTTCCAGCCGAGATCTCCTATGGCTGTAGGCCTAGAGAAGGAGAATATTCAATCTGTCAAGGATTTCCTTGAAGATATGAATGACATGCTACTAAAAGCAACAAGAGAGAGCATTTGTAGCGCACATGACCGCGTTAAGACATATGCTGACAAAGGACGTAGAAAGTAACCTTTGCAGAAGGTGACTTTGTTTTGTTTTCCTAAAGGTTCCTGTGAAGTTAGAAACCATAAAAACGGCAAAGTGTGACAAACTTTCACCGCGATATTGTGGTCCTTTCAAAATCCTTAAGAAGGTTGGGGACGTAGCGTATAAACTTGAATTACCGGAGAGTTCTCAAGTGCATTCTGTCTTCCATGTCAGTAAACTGAAGAAATCAGTTCATGGGTTAGAGAACGTAGTTTTTCCAAAAATTTTGGTTGGCTTGATAGAGCCACCATTATCCCACATGAACCCGAGAAGATTCTTGGGTATCGGGATAGACAGGTCCATCATAGAGTATATCAGGAGTATTGGTTAAATGGATGCAGAGGCGGCCACTTGGGAACGCCGTAGTGCAATTACCAAGCAATTTCCCCAATTTTTTTCGAGGACGAAAACTCTTCTTAAGAGGGGGTAGTGTCTGTAGGCTGTAACGCCTGTGATCGATGATGATCGGGTAGCCGTAAGTCCATGGCCGGAGTGCTAGCGGTGGCTACCCAGGGTTCAATGGGAGAGGATGCCCGTGCGGAGACACTGGCGGCCACAGGCAGTGTGGACAGCGGGCCACACACATAGATATAATGCCTGGGAATGAGGCAGAGGCCTCATTCTCCTCTATGGTTGGGTGGTGAGCATATCATCATCCCCCTCTTGTGAGCGAGCGTCCAATATTCATTAAGACTCAAAGATTCAACATGAGTTTTTGCAATAGGCAAAGGACACAAGGTAGCACCATAAACATTGGCTTTAGCAGGCCGGTTGGCATCATGTGCATCAGGCATGGGCTCAAATAACAACTCATTAAAGGGCTGATCGACATGAACAGGGCTAAGAGGGGCTCGACTAGATGCAATTTCAGCATACTAGGCAACACCATTTTCTCTATTTACACCAAAATCATAAGCCTTCAGAAATAGTCCAAAAAGGTGTTCAACATGGAGGTCTCCATCCTCAAGATATTCTTGGGACATGTCCATATTTGTCAAGGGCGGGAGTATAGTGGCCCCCAAAAGAAGCAAGGAATTCCTCAATGATTTTGTCTTCATCTTCTGCTACAGAATTTTTCACCCAAAAGGTGCAAGAGAAGAGAGCGGTGCCGGCCTCAGTGGACGCATGTTCCATTAGGGGTAGGTTTGAAGCCATATGTGTAGCAAATATTGTAGCCACAGAAGGGGTGTTACTGAGTTGGTTTATAGAAATAAGAGAAGCTCCAATTACTGCTTCATGTGCATCTCTGCATTCCTACGCATCGCTTGTAGGATAAGACCATCGCTTGCAAGGTACGAGGTGCTCCATTTCTTGAGCATCACAAGCAGCAAGAGCATCAAATTGAGGCCTCACCAAGGTCACTAGGGCTTTATCATAGCTATCACCAATAGAGGGAGCATCCAAGATTCTCTTCACCAATAGCTATCACCAATAGTCTCTCTCAAGATTCTCTTCATCTGACAAAAATGTCAAATGCTGAGAGATTAAAAGCAAATTTGCGAAATGCCAAGGCCATTCCTTGAGAGATGAGGTGGCACTACCCAACTATGCCACAGATAGGGAGAAAGACAAGTTTGTTTTCCTTCTCAACTACATTGACAACATAGATACCACCATGGAGAAGCGAAAGGGAGAAGCGCAAGTGGAAGCCCAGAGAGACACACGACTATCACAAAAACAGTGCGGTATACCATTATCAATCTATGCGAGCATAACTATGTGAAAAAGACGCAAAAGGTGGCTTCGTTTAAAGAGGTCGATGCCCTACATCCTAATTATGACATACACAGTACAAGGGCTCAAAGGGCAAGTCTAAACACGACATACCTAGTACAAGTACTCGAAGGGCAAGCCTAAATAGGCTAACATACATGACCCATGTATTGTTCAAATTTTCTATGAAAGCACTTGTTTAGGGTGTTGTAGCGCATAATTCATGAAATTTAACAAGTGTTTCTTTTGTAAAAAATTGGTGTGTTCAAATTTTTACCACGGCAGTCTCTGGTGGTGTAATAAGTCTTAGATGACTGATGACGCATGTGTATTTTTGTCAATTTTTGTCATGCGCAGAGAGAGAGAGAGAGAGAGAGAGAGAGGCAACGAGAGAGGGAGAGATAGTGAGGGTGAGAGGAAAGATTCTGTTTAGAATTTACCAAAAATTGCCCACCGAAAAAAGGCACTCCCACCTCATCGTCATTGCCATACACAACATGAACTCCCTTATTGAATTGAAAAATATAAGGCAATTCTTCATAGTCTTCTGTTTTGGAATGGAGGTAAAACCCTAAAATTTTTGGAAGGATGTCATGCTTACATGAACTTTTGACAACCCCCTAAGATCTACCTTTGTAATCACAAGGAGGTCTACACCTCCCGTTCCCCTCTACTTGCGATTTTAAACTTGATGCCCCATGCTTCTCTAGGACATATCCTACCCTCAACTTCAATCGGCCTTTTGTTGCAAGCTCTTGAACGAAGAATATATATTGCCTCTACTTTTAGGCTTGGAAAGCTTGAAATGGGAGCTCACATTGAAAATATGATTTGTGATGCTATCAAGCAGATCCAAGTAAAGAGAAATTGTTGGGAAAATAAAGCTGGGGCACCTCTATAGTCATGTTTCCCAGCACAAAACTTAACTTCAGCACCATAGACACATCAAATACTTCCAAGCATGTCATCCCTAATGCCCACCCAAAAGATCCCCACATCTTCGCTATAGAAAACACCCGTTTGGCAAGGAATTATAGCTCATGCCAACCATTGAAGACAAGAGCTTTCTCTTCCATAGTTCACCACCCGAAAGTAACCTCTTGCAACATATCACCCTCAGTATGCACACAATGTCTGCTACACATAATTGCTCCAAAGCTGGCATAAAATCAACACTACAAGAAACTGGTATTTTGGGCATCAAAGGTGCAAATGGAACACTTGAAAGCTTGAGACAAACTATCATTCTTGCATAAGACTCATTGTCTAGGGCTTATGTAGACTAAACACAAGCCACAAGAAGAGAGCAACGGAACAAGGCAAGGTGACATTGACACTTGAGGGGGGCATTTTTAAAAATGGTAAAGTCCTCTTCATGGCACCCAACTTCCATTGGTTGAGTGGTTCAAATACCCGTGAGAAGTTAGTGTCAATAAATGGTGCCCACGTCAATGTTTATGTTTTCCATGGCGGCATATGTCAAGTGGTTTGAACAACCCCTTAGGGCTCGTCAGTGCCAAAAAAACACTTGTGATATTTGTAGAGGCAACATCAAACAAGGGCTCGAATAATGGGAACTTATGGGCATTGCTATGCAAATGGCATCCTCTAATGAAGCCTTTTGCACGTGAAAGAATATGTATGACCAATGGACCACCTACACAAACTCTTCTTCCTTACAAGTTGAAACAATGTAAGTACTCTTTTGTATTGATCCACCCTATCACTTTCTAAACATACTCACATTCTTCACAAATATAGACAGGTACCTTTTCACGTTGAACCACACACACACAAACATGCATTATCTATTGAAAAGGACTCACTCTCAATGCTTGCTAGTGCTTGAAGAGCAAGTGTGATCTCTTTAGGGGCGACATCGAGCTAAAGAGCACTTTGTGCATTACTTATCGTCTCTTAGGCAACTCAATGTCTTTGGGGGGCTTGTCGGTGGTGCCACAAGAGCACATGTGATCATTGTAAGGGCAACATCAAGTGAGAGCCCGCTAGTTTGGGCAGTGCTCTAGTAAAAGCACAAGTGATCATTGTAGGGGCAACATCAAGTGAGAGCCCCCTAGTTTGGGCATTGTTGTGCAATTACCATCCTCTTGATGCAGCCTTTTGCACAAGCAAGAATGTGTATGCATGTACCTAGGCTAAGTTACATCAACTCTAGTCTCTTCCTCTTTGCTAAGTTGCAACAATGCAAGTCCTCTTTTGTAATTATCCAATACCTTTCACTTTCTAAACATATACTGACACTCTTCACAAATACGAGCTCACGCGACCCGCCTCCGACAGGTCTCGTTCGCTCTTACCAAGGGGTATATAAATGTGTGTGTGGGTGTGTGTGTGTGTGTGTGTGTGGCCTCCCCACACACACAGACACACACTTGGGTACCATTTAAATTTTTTTTACAAGTGTACCAATGATATATTTTCTTGCTATATTCTACTACAAATTGTGGCAACATGGGTGACACACATCCTATCAAAAGAGCACATATCAAGTCACTTGTTAAATATGCACTATTTCACCCTTCTTGGCCAATGCTTGGTATCTTTAATGCATTCCACAAGATCGCCCATAGGTATATCCCAAGAAAGGAGGGTATGAAGCCCCTAACCTCTCTATGTATGCACATGATTCCCTCATCCTTGCCTATCATCCTTTTGGGCTCTAGGTGAAGACAATGAGAGTTATCACATGGGATACAAACTTTGCCATCTCTCTTAGATTCTTGCAAGAAATACGGTGATATCAAAATGCAGACTTGGGCATTGGAATGGGTAGGAGAGGTAGATAAATTCCATGGGGTAGCTTATGTTTTTATAACCAAAAGTTGTAGAGTAGCTGCCAAGCTAGGGAGGGAGGGATAGAGAAAGAGAGCTCTACATCTTGCTCAAAAGAGATAGAGAAAGAGAGCCTTGCAAGTTAATATGCACTTGACATGTTAGAGAGAGAGAGAGAGAGAGAGAGAGAGAGAGAGAGAGAGAGAGATCCTAGTTGAAAGCCCCTCAACCTCCATCAATAGCACCACCTCAATCCTTGAGGCCATCGTCCTCAGTAGCTTTGTCTTTGCCTCAACACCACGATTAGCTTGCAAATCTGAATGTGTGTAATTGTCTTGTCAACGATTACTTTTCATCAATCACTATCGGCGCCGTGTATGGAGATGTCGCCAACAATCAGCTTGTCTTTGTTGCAATGTTGAACACATAGACACTGGCCTTCTTGAAGTTCGTTTAGCATGTCCGTAGTTGCAAACCAAGCTATACTTTAGTGTACTTCTCAAAACCAAGCTCCAAGCTCGTGGGCAAGGAGGCTGGAGTTGTAAACTGGTCCTGGGAAGGCTAACTCATCGACGGGCTTCATATGTGGCATGTCTGTGTCAAGAGAGAGAGCTGAGCTAGACATGATAAACGTTGCCTCTTTCATGTAATGATGCAAGAGTCTGCCTCACCTCTCTCTCTCTCTCTCTCTCTCTCTCTCTATATATATATATATATATATATATATATATATATATATATATATTGCTCTCTTCGTATGAAGCTTCCACTCTCTCTCTCTCTCTCTCTCTCTCTCTCTCTCTCTCTCTCTCTCTCTCTCTCTCTCTCTCTCTCTCTCCCGTCTACTACTCTAGAGTATAAGGTTGCACGCATCTCACGACCAAGTTGCAGCTCAATGAAAGCTACTGCAATACGACTGCCACTTCAGGAGAGCCGGTGCAACTTATATCTACAAGTTATCGTCATCATTGTCATGTAGATATTTTCTCATGCTGATAGAAAACTGCATATACATGTGCCCAAGGGTTGTCCAGCATAGATAAATAGACCCTTGGTACACAAAATTACTCATGCCATTTGCTCATGCACACAAGGACTTTGCAAATTCTTTTTTATTACGGTTTTGTGAACTAAGTTGTTGTTTAGAAGAGATTTTTTAAACGAAGAGCTATAAATTAATGGCCCAATGTGCAATTGTAACTCAGGTTATGAGAGCGGCCCTTCCCCTATGCCCATGCTCTCTCTCTCTCTCTCTCTCTCTCTCTCTCTCTCTCTCTCTCTCTCTCTCTCTCTCTCTCTGTGTGTGTGTGTGTGTGTGTGTGTGTGTGTGTGTGTGTGTGTGTGTGTGTGTGTGTGTGTGAAGAAAAACCCTAGCCTGCAAATTTGCGAGTCTTCTCATGGGATGGGGGCGCGTGGGTAGGCATCTCTCTTCACCCTCGTGTCAAGCTAGAGTCAGCCCGCAACTGCGCTACAGCACTGCCCCAACGCAACACTGCACCTCACCTACCCAGCACCTATCTATTGCCCGCGTCAGTCAACAAAGCCAGAGGGGGGCCCTGAGCTTTGGCGCTGCTGCATCTTTCAAGGTCGGGCATCCTGATGACGTCCCCCTTGATTGTCGGCGCCGCCTTCTCACTCGCTCGACCCAGCCACAAGCCATGGCATTCAAAAAACCTATTAAGGTTGGACAAGGGCCTGTTCCCATGCCAACACACAGCCGCCCAATCGGCACGCTCAGTTCAGTATTGAACCATGCACCATCTCCAAGTACACTCCTCTCCAGCCCCATCACCACGGCTGGGAGAAAAACCTTTGCATCTGTGATGCGTACCCCTAAGAAACCGTCCGACATACGAACCTCGGACAGGGATGCCCTCCAAGCACAAATCGATGCGTTACAAGAGGAGAACCTCCTTCTTCGACAAGGCCTAGATACAGTTCAAGGACGTCTCACGAACCTCGAACAGAAGCACTACACCAATGAAGGAGAGATGGAGGCAAAAGCCTTAAACACCGTCCAAGCACAGGTTCAAGAGATCACTACAAGTCTTCCATCCCAAATCAAAACTCATGTTAAGAAGGAGATACGCGAGTTCAAACGCCGAGATGTTGCATCCCTCAACCTGCGGATTGGAGGACCGCCTCAAGAGTGGTACACATCATGTAATTTTCACGCTTTAGTAGGTCAGCTTGCTAGTTTAATGCCAATAGTCAAGTGGGATATAGCGCTCGACACATCGCAGGTTCATTCCTTAGCCTCACATGTCACCAAAAATGGTGGCTCTCATGGAATCATAACATTCAAGTCCAAAGTAGCCCGTGATACTATGTTGTACCAATCAAAAAATCTCAAAGACACCGAGTTTTGGTTTGCGGAGGATTTGACTCCTTTGCAACTTCGATGTAAGAGAGAAGATCTTACCAAGGTCCATGAAGCCAGAGCAGCTGGGAAATGGGCAGTTTACCGTGGACAAGACAATCCCTAATGATACCACATAACTAGTATTTTCTATTCTATTTTTAAAACGGAGTTAGACACTACCACTAAGTCCGTCTAGGAGAGGGCTAGTGGTAAGACCTCTCCATTGCAGGTTGTGAACACCGCCCTCTCTCACAAGAAGAGGACGAACTTTCCACCCTCCTCTTCTAGAGAGGAAAACAATTTTGTATGCATCTTTGGTCCCATGGGTCATATGTGACCATAGTGGACGATAATGAATCTATCTCTCTCTCTCTCTCTCTCTCTCTCTCTCTCTCTCTCTCTCTCTCTCTCTCTCTCTCTCTCTCTCTCTCTCTCTCTCCCCCCCGTCTACTACTCTGGAGTATAAGGTTGCACGCATCTCACGACCAAGTTGCAGCTTAATGAAAGCTACTGCAATACGACTGCCACTTCAGGAGAGCCGGTGCAACTTATATCTGCAAGTTATCGTCATCATTGTCATGTAGATATTTTCTCATGCTGATAGAAAACTGCATATACATGTGCCCAAGGGTTGTCCAGCATAGATAAATAGACCCTTGGTACACAAAATTACTCATTCCATTTTCTCATGCACACAAGGACTTTGCAAATTCTTTTTTATTACCGGTTTTGTGAACTAAGTTGTTGTTTAGAACAGAGTTTTTAAACGAAGAGCTATAAATTAATGGCCCAATGTGCAATTGTAACTCAGGTTATGAGAGCGGCCCTTCCCCTATGCCCATGCTCTCTCTCTCTCTCTCTCTCTCTCTCTCTCTCTCTCTCTCTCTCTCTCTCTCTCTCTCTCTCTCTCTCTCTCTCTCTCTCTCTCTCTCTCTCTCTCTCTCTCTGAAGAAAAACCCTAGCCTGCAAATTTGCGAGTCTTCTCATGTGATGGGGGCGCGTGGGTAGGCGTCTCTCTTCACCCTCGTGTCAAGCTAGAGTCAGCCCGCAACTGCGCTATAGCACTGCCCCAACGCGACACTGCACCTCACCTACCCAGCACCTATCTGTTGCCCGCGTCAGTCAACAAAGCCAGAGGGGGGCCCTGAGCTTTGGCGCTGCTGCATCTTTCAAGGTCGGGCATCCTGATGACGTCCCCCTTGCCTGTCGGCGCCGCCTTCTCACTCGCTCGACCCAGCCACAAGCCATGGCATTCAAAAAACCTATTAAGGTTGGACAAGGGCCTGTTCCCATGCCGACACACAGCCGCCCAATCGGCACGCTCAGTTCAGTATTGAACCAGGCACCATCTCCAAGTACACCCCTCTCCAGCCCCATCACCACGGCTGGGAGAAAAACCTTTGCATCTGTGATGCGTACCCCAAAGAAACCGTTCGACATACGAACCTCGGACTGGGATGCCCTCCAAGCACAAATCGATGCGTTACAAGACGAGAACCTCCTTCTTCGACAAGGCCTAGATACAGTTCAAGGACGTCTCACGAACCTCGAGTAGAAGCACTACACCAATGAAGGAGAGATGGAGGCAAAAGCCTTAAACACCGTCCAAGAACAGGTTCAAGAGATCACTACAAGTCTTTCATCCCAAATCAAAACTCATGTTAAGAAGGAGATACGCGAGTTCAAACGCCGAGATGTTGCATCCCTCAACCTGCGGATTGGAGGACCGCCTCAAGAGTGGTACACATCATGTAATTTTCACGCTTTAGTAGGTCAGCTTGCTAGTTTAATGCCAATAGTCAAGTGGGATATAGCGCTCGACACATCGCAGGTTCATTCCTTAGCCTCACATGTCACCAAAAATGGTGGCTCTCATGGAATCATAACATTCAAGTCCAAAGTAGCCCGTGATACTATGTTGTACCAATCAAAAAATCTCAAAGACACCGAGTTTTGGTTTGCGGAGGATTTGACTCCTTTGCAACTTCGATGTAAGAGAGAAGATCTTACCAAGGTCCATGAAGCCAGAGCAGCTGGGAAATGGGCAGTTTACCGTGGACAAGACAATCCCTAATGATACCACATAGCTAGTATTTTCTCTTCTATTTGTAAAACGGAGTTAGACACTACCACTAAGTCCGTCTAGAAGACGGCTAGTGGTAAGACCTCTCCATTGCAGGTTGTGAACACCGCCCTCTCTCACAAGAAGAGGACGTACTTTCCACCCTCCTCTTCTAGAGAGGAAAACAATTTTGTATGCATCTTTGGTCCCATGGGTCATATGTGACCATAGTGGATGATAATGAATCTATCTCTGTCTCTCTCTCTCTCTCTCTCTCTCTCTCTCTCTCTCTCTCTCTCTCTCTCTCTCTCTCTCTCTCTCTCTCTCTCTCTCTCTCTCTCTCTCTCTCTCTCTCTCTCTCTCTCTCTCTATTCGTCTTCCACCAAGCCTCTGGTTGCCTGCTTGCCTCCCATCGACCCTCCAAGCTCTTGGATCTCAACACCCTCTTGACGTTTTCGGCTCACGTTCTCCACCAGCCATTGTCCTGCCTGAATTTTGGCTTCCATAATAGCAAAGAATAGATGAGCCACTATAAGCAGAATATTTAATGACATCCACTCTTCAGATCAATCCTGCCAAAAGCACGAGGACCCGTGTAACCTATCGAGTATATCATCGATCCTAGGAATCGAAAATCTACTCTTGATGGTGATTTTTTTGAGAGCTCTATAATCGATGCACATTCTCCAAGATCCTTATTTCTTCAAATCCAACAACAATGGAGAGCAATACGGTGAAGTACTAGGCTGGACAAGACCCTTTTCCAAGAGGTCTTTTACTTGGTTCATAATCTTTTCCGTCTATACTCGGCTCACACGGTAAGGTGGCCGGTTCGGTGACGTGCTTCCAGGTATCAGATCAATGGTTTGATTTTCAGGCCCTCTAAAAAGCAATCGGCATGAGTTCATTGATCAGATCTTGGATTCAATGGCAGGTTATGAGAGGTACAGTGTGTGTGATGGTTTTTCAGGCTATTTTCAATTGAAGATTGCTCTTAAAGACCGAACAAAGACAACTTTCATTACGCCATGGGGCTGCTATCGCTACACGCTATTGCCATTTTGGTTGTCAAATGGACCATCTTTCTATCAAGAGAGAGCAAATTGGGTATTGGCACCATTCATTGGTAGTTGTGTTAGAGCTTTTATGGATGACTTCTGTGTCTACAGCAGTAGGGTTGAACACCATGAGAAGCTGCAGATGGTATTGGCTCGATATGATGAATGTGGAGGACAACTAAATCCAAAGAAATGTCATCTAGCACAGCCAAGGGTGAAGTTATTGGGCCACATGGTGTCAGAAAATGGCTTTGAGGCTGATCCAGACAAGGTTAAGTCTATTCTTCTTCTTCCATCACCTACGAGTACAAAGCAATTGGCAACCTTTATACACAAAGTAAAGTACATGGCGCGGTTTATTCCATTGTCTTCACAGCTTCTTTATCCATTACAACAAGTGGTAAAGCATGACCCATTGCAATGGGATGACAAGTGTGAAGAAGTGTTTCAAGAGGTGTTAGGGGGGTTGTCAGCCATGCAGGCTCCTGATTGGGAGCAAGTGTTTTATGTAAATCCACCAGTAGGGGATGATGCCATTGGAGCCATGCTATTGCAAAAGGGGAAGGGCAACCATTATATGCGGCCAGTGTATTGTGCAAGTCGAGTGAAGTTGGTAGCAGAAAGAGAATTGTCGGAAGTAGAGCTAGTGACGGCCAGTGTTATATTTGCTTGTCGACGATTTTGTCATTACTTGCTACCATGACCTTTTGTTTTCTTGACGAGCTATGTTTTTTTGCCACAATTAATTAATGGCATTAACATGTCAAATGTGGTCAAGAAATGGGTAATTGAGTTGCAAGAGTTTGAGTTCTCTTTTCTGGTGGAAGACAATACAAGAACTACCCTAGCCGATTTGTTGACCTACAAGGAGAATCTCCTTATTGTTAAAGAAGAGGCAGTGAAAAAGGTAGTCGAAGAAGTGCCACAGATCAACAATGCACATGTTTTGTTCTTTGATGGCTCATACAGAAAGAGCTATGATGCGGCTTCAGATGATCCAGAGGGGAAGCTAGTATGCAAGAGAGGGTTCAAATTGGATGCGCATAGTAACAATGAGGCTGAATATGCTACTTTGGAAGCGGGATTGCACATTTGTTTGAAGCACGGGATTAGAAGGTTGAGCATAAAAGGTGATGCCTTGTTAGTTGTGAAGCAAGTGTTGGGTGTGTGGAAAAGCAAGAACACCTCATTGAAGGAAACGTGTTTCAGAATTAAAGGCGTGTTAAAAAAGTTTGAAGCATGGAGTATCAGACACATTGAACGTGCTCTAAATGGAGCGGCACATGAAGTAGCTCAAAGCATGATTGGGGAGCTATTTGTGTTGAGGACCAATTTACCTCTTTATCATGGCCGGGAAAGTTTGGCTCAAGAAGAGGAGTTTTTGCTAACAGGAATCATTCCGAAATACATTCATAAGTCTAAGAAGTATGGTTTTGTGCGTAGAGCATCCAGGTACAAATTGATTGGTGATGTCTTGTACATGAAAGGGGCTGATCTCGTGTTGAGACGTATACCTTGGCGGAAGGAGCTTTATAGAGTGTTGGAAGAGAATCATGAAGGCGCATGTGGAGGCCATTTTGCTCTAAAGATCACCTTGCATAAGATCTTGCAAGAGGGGTATGTATGGCCAAGTTTGCACAAGGATGTTCACCATTGGTGTAGGTCTTGCAATAGGTGTCAAGCATTTGGGAAGAGAGTGTTGAAGCCAGAGCTACGAAAAACCATTATGGCGTTGTGAGCGGGATGAAAACACACACAGCGCCTCTATAACAACCCAACACACACTCTTGGGAAGATACACACACACACACAGTATGGGGCACCACTCGGCTTACACAACACACCTGGCCGAGACAGGGAACACACCTCTGGAGTGAGAGGAAAGAGACTATCCACTTGCCCACTCCACACAGACACACACACACACACACACACCCAAAAAACTCAGCTCAAAAGAGAAGAATTTTTTATGTTTAGATACAAATGAGCTTGGGCCAACACCAATGGGGCAAACAGCTCACACAATATGGGTAAAAGATACCAGATACAATCACAAACTAGAGCAGAAACTTCGCTCATATGAGAAACTTACACAGAAAAACAGCAGGAAAAGAGTGAGGAATTTGGCAAAATGGACAGCGCCATCGCGTCCGGAACGGCCCAAAACCCCAGTCTGCAATGTCAAAGTGCTCAAATCCGACCTCGGATGAGCAGTTTACGGCCAAAATAGGCTCCAAAATGAGCAAAAACACAGCTGCGGCTGTTCCTCCTCTCTTCTCTACGTTTTTTCTGGTCTTCTCTCAGTTTTTTCAGTTCCCACACTTAGCTTTATTATTTGGGCACCATTGGCCTTTTAGATGACCTCAAACGGACCCCGAACAGGCCAAAAACTGACCTCGCAGTGCATAGTTGTCACCCTGCTGCATCCATGCGCACACCTGGCACTCATTTCTTTTCAATAATGCGTCTCGCAACCACGTGAAGTGGCCCCAAAAAGTGGTCCTAATGATGACCTTTCTGCATAACTCTCACAAGAAAACACCACTTTGTGTCTGTATTCATCCACGTGCAAATATTGACCCCGTTCGGCCTCCTGACGCCACTCGATGCCATCTGACGCACCTCCTGACCTCACGTCATCGGCCCGCGGATAGCTTCCTTGAGAAGTTTTACGTGCTACCAAATCCTCCTTATTGTAGAAAAAACACACTAGTATTGATAATAGTGAAAATCGTTGCACTATGTACATGCTGTCCTACCTGTACACATGTGGGCCCCACATAACCACCTGGCTCTAGAAAATGGGCAATCCTTTATTCGATGCACCATGCATGGGTATGTACATATGCGCAATCCCTTGCTCCAAAAAACTCCTGAAATAATTTGCCCATCCCCTAGCCTGCTAGATCATTCATGATCAGCAGCAGCAAAGAGAGATTGTCCACTGCCGTCAAGATATAGCTTTTTCCCCTGCTTGTGATAGGTAACGGGCCTATTGCATCAATCCCCCACTTTTCAAACACATCAAACACCATAATGGTTTTTCGTAGCTCTGGCTTCAACACTCTTTTTCCAAATGCTTGACACCTATTGTAAAGCTCCTCCCGCCAAGGTACACGTCTCAACACGAGATCAGCCCCTTTCATGTATAAGACATTACCAATCAATTTGTACCTGTATGCTCTACGCACAAAGCCATACTTCTTGGACTTCTGAATCTCCTTTGGAATGATTCCTGTTAGCAAAAACTCCTCTTCTTGAGCCAAACTTTCCCGGCCATGATAAAGAGGTAAATTGGTCCTCAACACGAATAGCTCCCCAATCATGCCTTGAGCTGCTTCATGTGCCTCTCCATTTAGAGCACATTCAATGTGTCTGATGCTCCATGCTTCAAACTTTTTTAACAGGCCTTTAATTCTAAAGCACATTTCCTTCAATGAGGTGTTCTTGCTCTTCCACACACCCAGCACTTGCTTCACCACTAACAAGGCATCACCTTTTATGCTCAACCTTCGAATCCCATGCTTCAAACAAATGTGTAATCCAGCTTCCAAAGTAGCATATTCAGCCTCATTGTTGCTATGAGCATCCAATTTGAACCCTCTCTTGCATACTAGCTTCCCCTCTGGATCATAAAGTGCTATACCCCCTGAAGCTGCATCGTGGCTCTTTCTGTATGAACCATCAAAGAACAACACATGTGCATTGCTAATCTGTGGCACTTCTTCAACTACCTTTCTCACCACATCTTCCTTAACAATAAGGGGATTCTCCTTGTAGGTCAACAAATCAGCTAGGGTAGCCCTTGTACTATCTTCCACTAGAAAAGAGAACTCAAACTCTTGCAGCTCAATTACCCATTTCTTCACCACATTTGACATGTTAGTACCATTAATTAACTGTGGCAAAAAGGCATAACTCGTCAAGAAAACAAAAGGCCATGGTAGCAAGTAATGACGAAATCGTCGACAAGCAAATATTACACTGGCCATCACTAGCTCTACTTCCGATAACTTTCTCTCCGCTACCAACTTCACTCGGCTTGCACAATACACTGGCCTCATATAATGGCTGCCCTTCCCCTTTTGCAATAACATGGCTCCAATGGCATCATCCCCTACTGATGGATTTACATAAAAAAATTTCTCCCAATTAGGAGCCTGCATGGCTGACAACCCCCCTAACACCTCTTTCACCTCTTGAAACACTTCTTCACACTTGTCATCCCATTGCAATGGATCATGCTTTGCCACTTGTTGTAATGGATAAAGAAGCTGCGAAGACAATGGAATAAACCGTGCCATGTACTTCACTTTGTGTATAAAGGTTGCCAATTGCTTCGTACTCATAGGTGATGGAAGAAGAATAATAGACTTCACCTTATCTGGATCAGCCTCAATGCCATTTTCTGACACCATATGGCCCAATAACTTCACCCTTGGCTGTGCTAGATGACATTTCTTTGGATTTAGATATCCTCCACATTCATCATATCGAGCCAATACCATCTGCAGCTTTTCATGGTGATCAGCCCTACTGCTATAGACACAGAAGTCATCCATAAAAGCTTTAACACAACTACCAATGAATGGTTCCAACACCCAATTTGCTCTCTCTTGATAGAAGGAAGGTCCATTTGACAACCCAAATGGCAATACTGTGTAGCAATAGCAGCCCCATGGCGTAATAAAAGTTGTCTTTGTGCGGTCTTTAAGAGCAATCTTCAATTGAAAATAGCCTGAAAAACCATCACACACACTGTACCTCTCATAACCTGCCACTGAATCCAAGATCTGATCGATGAATGGAAGAGGATATGGGTTCTTCTTAGTGGCTGCATTTAAGGGTTTAAAATCTACACAAATCCTCCACTTCCCATCCTTCTTTGGACTGACTACTACTGGACTCACCCATTCTGTGGTCTCCACAGGGACTATGAACCCTGCCTTCAATAACTTGTCCACCTCTACCCGCAAGGCTTCCATTTGCTCTTGACCCATCCTTCTTAGCCTTTGCCGCACTGGCTTAGCACCTTCTTTCAGCTCTATATGCATCTCTCCACCCTTGAACCCTCTGATCTCTTCATATGAAGTAATGAACAAATCAGGAAAACTAGCCAGCATATGCAAAAATATATCCTTCTCCATAGCTGAGAGGTCTCCACTAATCATTTGCGTCATTAATTCCTGCTTCTTTGACAACTCAACCTTGGTTTGCATCAGCCCTTCAATCACTTCATAAGGCCCTTCACTTTCATCTTCAACTTCATTCGTAAATGCGACTAAACCACACTCCTGGATTTCTTTATCCATCAAAAGAAATGCAACATCAGCATCCTCATCAGTGCTGGTAGTGCTATCACTGTCCTCATCTGTCACTGTGGAAGATTCTTCATCACTAGACTCATCCTCATCTTCATAAAGCTCCTCTAATCGTTTCCTTGTGTCCATATTATAAAGCTTCTTGGTACCTGTCTTTCCATAGAGGCTAATCGTACCATGTCGCCAATCTTGAACAGCTCCCACTGCACGTAACCATGGTCTTCCCAGTATAATAGGATATGCTCCCAACCCTGCTGGCATCACATGAAAATCAACCACTGCCTTTGCATCATATGCCTCCACTTCTAAGCTCTTTACAACACCCAAGCATTTTACTTTTTGATAGTTTGCCAATCTGATCCGAAACCCTGACACCCCAGCCACTGTGAGACCCATCTTCTCAACGCATGAGTGTGTTATGACGCATATTTGGGCTCCGCCATCCACATAACCTTGTCCCAAATTTTTCCTTTTATGCCACACATCTACTATTGGACAAATGTCTGGTAGCTCGTCCATTGCCAACACCTTCACTGAACCTCTCTCTGGCTCTTTCTCCATTGGGTTAACCATCCTCTTCCACTGTTGCTTTAGCTTAGGCACCATCTCTATAAGCTGCCCAAAAGTAACATCTACCTTCCTGCTCGTCAGATCCTCCTTCAAGTCATAGCTTAATTGCCCATCCCCTAGTGGAAAATCTGAAACATGAAACTTTCGACGAGCTCTTCTTTTCCTCTTGGCCTTGACATCCTCGCCTTCATGTCTCTTTCCTTTCTTCTTACTAGGACCTGGGACACTTCTTCCTTCCTTATCCTCTGTGGTCCTCTTCCCAATAGGCATCACTAATGTATCCTCTAGCTTTGATGCCTTCTCCAAGGTGACTACACTTAGCACTTTTGTCTTTCCCTTTTCCTCCTGGGTCAGTCCACTGGTTCCTTCGTCTCCCTTAATTTCGATGCCATAATCATTTGACCTAGTTAGCACCTGTCTTGGCAATGGATACATGTCTCCCCCCATCCTTGGTGGCTTATCACATTGCGGGCTGATGTGACCCAACTCTCCACAATTATAACATGTGGGCGTCTGCCTCCAAAACCTACCATTGCTTTGTCCAACACCATTCCTAGGCCTTTCTTCACCTCCTGGCTGATTTGCAAACCTCCCTCGACCTCGATTATTTCCCACTTGACCTAGCATGTTTAGGCTGAGATTCTTCATCAAATCTACCATTTGCCTCATGTCTTGCCTTAGCCCATCATCTTGCACTGCTGTAGTGGCCACTGCTGGCATAACCTGAGTAGTAATAGGAACTACTGGTTCATGATGAACCCCTGACATGCGCCCTTGTAAAGACTCTATAGGCTGAAATTCAGACCTCATTGGCAAAGACTCCACCCCTAACTGGCTCATTTTCCTCAGCTTCCACTCTTTGTTCCTTGCTACCTCTAGTGCATCCTCATATGTCCTAGGCTTCTTTAGCTCCACCCTCCAACATATATTCTCCCAAAGACCAGCCAAGAACCTGTCCTTCTTCATCATGTCAGGAGGGGGTACCTGTGGTGCTAAAGCCTTGCACATTCTCTCCCATGCCAATGAAAACTTACGTATGTACGCATCTACTGGCTCACCTTCCTTCTGCACCAAACCTTGTACTTCTTGCCACACTTTGTCAGGATCTTCTATCTTCACAAACTCCACTTCCAATCCATGCCTTAGATTGTCCCAACTCAATCTTATAGGTGGATCTGCTGCACGCAACTCCTCTTCAAATGCCTTGGACCAAACTCGTGCATCACTCTTCAAACAAATTTGGAGAAGGCGTAACATTTGCGTAGGGTCATGAATCTGGTTGCTAATGCAGGCAACCTCCATCGTTTCCAAAAATTCTTCCACATCTTCATCACTTCTTCCATGAAACTCGGGATAAGAGAAAGCCATGGCTACCCAAATTATGATGCTTTGAGAACCCCTTCGAACACACGTGCAAGAACCCAAAACTTTTGACTACCCAATCCCCAAAAACTTCAATGGAGCTCAACTTTAGATAAGGACAAACACATGCACATCAAATGAGTTTTCATAGTTGATCATCGGAATGACAACAGGCAAAGGACATTCCAGGATCTCTCTCAATCTTCTTGGCCCAAACATAAAGACTATGCGCTGCTGGAAACAGATCTTCCTGGACACATGAACATTAATCTGAATTCTTTGAGTTAAATGAAAAGGAGTGAACTGAGGGCCATTTTGATCATCCATTAAAGCCAACCATGAAGATCCCAAGAAGGCACACCTGACTCAACCTCTGATTTTGCCAAAATTTCAGCAACATAACAACATAAATGGCTCAAAATACCAAAAAACCAGCCATCATAACCTGGGAAAATTTCGACAGAGTTTCCCCAGAAGTAGAGCAGTAGGAACCCAAAATATAGACTGTCTATGTATGCATAAACTGTCAACAATAGAACCTGAGCATCAAGTAGGACTCACTAGTACATAGCCTATGGCGAGGTCACAAAAAGGGTGCTCCAACTACCTGTATCACCGAAAGGATCTCCACATTTGAGAATCCCCCAGCTCAATAAAAACCTCACTCTATCGACCCTCACACGAAGGCTAATGCAAATCGCATATAGTCAAGTCTCAGAAATGACTATCTTCCAGACCAAGTCTCAGAAATGGCTGGGACTGCCAAATACAACCAAGTATGGCTCCACAAATGCGTACAATGGCAGTTTCCACAAGTAACGTACAATCTAGCAGACAATGCGCTCAAATAGGCGCCAAGTGATGCATTCCCACAACAACTGCAAGTGACATCACTGCTAGTATATCACTGTACTCCAGCTACCTGTACCTGTGTGAATCACCTGTACCTGTACCTGTCCCTGTCACCTGTAACCTGTGACCTGTAATCTGCAACCTGCAACCTGTAATCCCGAAGCTCGAAGCTTGAACCTCGAAGTAGAAGGTACTCGAAGAAGATCCGCCGTGGGGGCGCCAAAAGAATGTGAGCGGGATGAAAACACACACAGCGCCTCTATAACGATCCGACACACACTCTTGGGAAGATACACACACACACACACACACTATGGGGCACCACTCGGCTTACACAACACACCTGGCCGAGACAGGGAACACACCTCTGGAGTGAGAGGAAAGAGACTATCCACTTGCCCACTCCACACAGACACACACACACACACACACCCAAAAAAATCAGCTCAAAAGAGGAGAATTTATGATGTTTAGATACAAATGAGCTTGGGCCAACACCAATGGGGCAAACAACTCACACAATATGGGTAAAAGATACCAGATACAATCACAAACTAGAGCAGAAACTTCGCTCATAGGAGAAACTTACACAGAAAAACAGCAGGAAAAGAGTGAGGAATTTGGCAAAATGGACAGCGCCATCGCGTCCGGAACGGCCCAAAACCCCAGTCTACAATGTCAAAGTGCTCAAATCCGACCTCGGATGAGCAGTTTACGGCCAAAATAGGCTCCAAAATGAGCAAAAACACAGCTGCGGCTGTTCCTCCTCTCTTCTCCACGTTTTTTCTGGTCTTCTCTCATTTTTTTCAGTTCCCACACTTAGCTTTATTAGTTGGGCACCATTGGCCGTTTAGATGACCTCAAACGGACCCCGAACAGGCCAAAAACTGACCTCGCAGTGCATAGTTGTCACCCTGCTGCATCCATGCGCACACCTGGCACTCATTTCTTTTCAATAATGCGTCTCGCAACCACGTGAAGTGGCCCCAAAAAGTGGTCCTAATGCTGACCTTTCAGCATAACTCTCACAAGAAAACACCACTTTGTGTCCGTATTCATCCACGTGCAAATATTGACCCCGTTCGGCCTCCTGACGCCACTCGATGCCATCTGACGCACCTCCTGACCTCACGTCATCGGCCTGCGGATAGCTTCCTTGAGAAGTTTTACGCGCTACCAAATCCTCCTTATTGTAGAAAAAACACACTAGTATTGATAATAGTGAAAATCGCTGCACTATGTACATGCTGTCCTACGTGTACACATGTGGGCCCCACATAACCACCTGGCTCTAGAAAATGGGCAATCCTTTATTCGATGCACCATGCATGGGTATGTACATATGCGCAATCCCTTGCTCCAAAAAACTCCTGACAGCATTTGATGTGTTTGAAAAGTGGGGGATTGATGCAATAGGCCCGTTACCTATCACAAGCAGGGGAAAAAGCTATATTTTGACTGCAGTGGACTATCTCTCCAGATGGGCAGAAGCTATAGCAGTTAAAAAAATCACTGCAAAGGATGTGGCAAAATTTGTGTAGGATGAAATATGTTGCAAGTTTGGGGTGCCACTAGAGCTACTTTCGGATAAGGGGCCAGGATTTAGAGCTAAACTACTAGACTTCTTATACGCGAAGATGAAGATTAGGCACCAACATACCACTCCTTATTACCCGCAGTGTAATGGCTTAAATGAAAGATTCAATGATGAGTTGGTACAAATTCTTTCAAAAGTGATAGAGCACCAAGGAAAGAATTGGGATTTGGAATTGCCTAGTGCATTATGGGCTTACCGTTCTTTGGTGAAGACAGGTATAGGGCTTACTTCATTTCATTTGGTATATGGAAAGGAAACACTATTGCCTGTGGAAGTAGAGTTGCCTGTGGTCAAGATGCTAGAGAAGCTGCTTGGGCCGCCTAGTGATGCATTCAAAGAGAGGCTCTTACAATTACAAGAGGTTCAACTGGATAGGATGAGCGCATTGGAACATTATGGACAGATGCAAGATAAGGCTTTAGAAAAGATAAATGAAAAGGTCAAAAGTAAGGGTATCAAGAAACATGACTTGGTTTTGCGCTACAACAAAAAGCTGGACAAGACATTCCAAAAGAAGTTTCAAATTAAGTGGGAAGGCCCTTTCAAGGTAGTGGAGTGTTTTCCGAATGGTACGTATCAGTTGGCTAACCTGGATGGGATTCTACATAAGTCAAGGGTGAATGGATTGCGTCTTAAATTGTATCATGCTAGATTGATGATGGTGGAGCAAGATAAGCTGTCTGCAAAACAAGTAATGTCTGTGAGGGATGAGGAGACCTGTGACGCGGCGAGTCTCATATCTCTTTTTGTTGCTGCTGATCATGAATGATCTAGCAGGCTAGGGGATGGGCAAATTATGTCAGGAGTTTTTTGGAAGAAGTGATTACACATATGTACATACACATGCATGGTGCATCGAATAAAGATTTGCCCATTTCCCAGAGCCAGGTGGTTATGTGGGGCCCACATGTGTACAAGTAGGGCAGGGTGTACATAGTGCATTGATTTTCATTATCACGAGTATCAGTGTGTTTTTCTATAATAAGAGGAGTTTGGGGCGCATAAAACTTCTCGAGGAAGATATCGGCGGGCCCGCGCCATGAGGTAGGCAGGTGTGCTAGATGTCATTGAGTGGCGTCAAGAGGTCAAATGGGATCAAGTCTTGCACGTTGGTAAGTGAAGACACAGCGGGGCTGTTTTTTGTGATGAAATATGCAAAAGGTCATCATGAGGACCATTTTTTGGGGCTACTTCACGTGGCTGCGGGACCAAAGCTATGGCCTTATTGAGAAAAGTTGAGGGCCAGGTGTGAGGATGGATGCAGCAGGCTGACAACTATGCACTGCGAGGCCACTTTTTGGCCTGCTCGGGGTCCGTTTGAGGTCAACTAAAAGGCCAAAGGTTCCCAAGTAATAAAGCTAAGTGTGGGAACTGAAAAACCTGAGAGAAAGACCAAAAAAAATGTGGAGAAGAGGAGCAATACCCGTAGCTCAGTTTTTGCTCAGCATTTTTTGGCCCTAAACAGCTCATGCGAGGTCGGATTTGAGCACTGTGACATTGTAGGGTGGGGTTTTTGACCTCTCCGGACGCAATGATGTTGTACATTTTGCCAAATTCCTCACAGATTTTTTGCTTTTTTTCTGTGTAATCTTCTCCGAGAAATGAAGCCTCTGCTTAACTTTGTGGTTGTATCTGGTGTATTTCCTCAATACTGTGTAAACTATTTGCCCCATTGGTGTTGGCCTGAGCTTCATTGAGTCTAAACAACAAAAATTTGCCTCCTTTGAGCTGAATTGATAGTGTGTGTGTGAGTGGGCAAGTGGGAAATCTCTCTCTTCTCACTCCATCGGTGTGTTTCCTGTCTCGGCCAGGCGGGTTGTGTAAGCCGAGTGGTGCCCCATAATGTGCGTGCGTGTTATTCCAAGAGTGTGTGTCGGCTTATCATAGAGGCTTTGTGTGTGTTTCCAATCGGCTCACAACGTCGACAACCTGTATGCTCCAAAATTGACGCCCCTTTCAGTATTTCTTTATACTTTGAGAGGGTAAATTACAAAGTAGAGTCCTGGGAATTCTTTACCTGTATCCAACTAGATACCACCTGTTTTGGCTAAATTTCGGCAGCATAACAGCCCGAAAACTTGTACAAAACCAATTCCCCTGTTGGAACTCACTTCCACTGGCATAAACCCTCTGATTCCTGCCCAAAAACAGTAAATTCAGCACGCTGTATTTACTGGTTTTTACCCTGTTTTCAGTCCTAAACAGTCCCCGAACTATCCTCTGTCAATGGGACACTGTTCCCAATGGTTCTGGCGTCCGTATGGCTGAAAAACAGTCAAATTACAGCGCATACACAACGCTGAAAACGCACTTGTTTGGTGAGGTTATGACCCTCACTGGTGTCTGCTTTTGGAGTAGTAGTTAGCTACTCTTGTTCCTGCTCAAGGAGGCTCTTGCCTTAGCACAAAAGCATGAAACCACACAACTATACATCAGTTAAATGAAGCATAGTAACAGGGAATGGCCGTTTTCAGGTCTCCGTTCCCCGTTCCCATTCCAAGTTCCCGTTCCGAATCCCCGTTCCGTGTTTCAAACGTGAGTACCCGTAACAAGGAATGGCATTTTGTTCGACGTTCCCGTTCCACGTTCCCGTTCTGGTTTCCCGTTCCTGGTAACTATGAAATGAAGACCCTTCTTATGGGGCATCACATAACGTGCGAGGGGAGAGAGAGAGAGAGCAGCGTGTAGTGTGCAGGGCATCACTCCTAGCACCACACTGTACATAGAGTGGAAAGAAAGCACTCCATATCTCTTAACTTGTGACAAAAGCTGAAAAATGAGCCCCTCCCAGCTACAAATTCAGCGCCACTTCTTCATGCAAGAGGAAAGTGCATAGCATTGTGCCACTTAGCGCGATTACAAGCATTTTCCCGTTTTGGGGTTGCCGCCTAAAATTCTCCCGACTGGTTGCCCAGTGGACTTCGCGGCAGAGTTGTAAAATGTTCCCCTTGTTATTCCGGAGGTAATGACGCAAACACATTTCATGGCCCAAAATAGCAGTTTCCTAATTTTTAGGAGATGCTTCCGTTGGGCTCCCACTGGTCTTCTGACCATCTATCCTCATTGGGACTGCATCCAAAACTGCAATATGGCCCAACTGTCGGATACTTTCTGTTGGTGATCCCACCTTGACTTTGCGCCTTTATTGAGTTCACTTCCTAGTATCCACCAACTTGCTAAGTGCGACGGGGGGACCTACATGATCTTGCACTGAGCCTAGACATCATCTTACTATACGAATTCCAGTGCCGATCCACTTCCCATCTGCGGATGAAACTACCGTTCACATTGGCCATACAATGTCCGACCATTTGCAACTTCAAAACGAGGGTCCCAAAAATAAAACAAAAATCATTGGAAAGAAACCAACAACTAAGGTTAGCAGTTGCCACGTCCTCGTGATATACCCCCCTCATAAAATCGCAAACGTCCTCGATTGCATACCATAAATACATGTCAGTGATGATCTTGTGTTGTTAGCACTCTTTTATCATCGCATGTATCCGCAAGAAAGGTCGTAACACATAGATACAAATGACTTAATGAGACCTTCATACTTTTGACATTTTCATCTATTGCATTGAATTCATATGTACATTTGATGTGCTAGCTCTATCATTACCCCTCCTTTGCACACGTTGGGTTGGGGCATAAGTAGGTTGTAACCCAAAGGCTTCAATGTAAAACTGCAATACATTTGGTGACTCTGATAGTTCATGCTCTTCCATCCTCTTTGCATCCATAGGTGGATAATTCTTAAACTTCACCAAATAGCGTCTTGCAACCTATCCTTTAACTTTTCTGTCCTTATGTGCCAAAACTTGCTCAAGTACCAAGATCTCATCAAGTTCCTCAACTTCTGGCTGATCCTCATCTGGCATATCTTCTGGCTCATCACCCACGAAGGGTCTTAGAAGACTCACGTGAAACGCATTATGAATCTTCCACGCATCAGGAAATTTCATTTTGTAAGCCACATCGCTGATCTTGTCAAGGCCCATAGTAACGCATACTGAGCTTAGGAAACAACCGTTCCTTGCCCTTCATCTTCTTTAACCTTGCCTTTTCGAACCTTAACAGAACCCAATCACCAGGTGATAACAGCAATTCACGACGGTGATGATCAACAACCTTTTTCTGCTTTGCCTGAGTCTTCTCCAAGGCAACTTTAATTTTTTTCTAGATTTCATCCATGCTCTCAACATATCGATCTGCCTCAAAGATCTTGTCCTTTGTATGCAAAATAGGATGATCTTTTTTGCCACCTTCAACAATCTCAAAAGGTGCCTTGCTAATCGACGAATGCACCATATTGTTGTACGCATACTCAATCATAGGCAAATATTGTTCCCACTTGCCCTTATTATCTGACACATAGCATTTCAGCAGATCCAAGACAATAGAATTAGCTCTTCTGATTGTCCATCAGTTTGTGGATGAAACGAAGACGAGAACTTGAGCGTAGTGCCCATGTTCTCAAACAATCCTCTCCAAAACAAACTTGTCATGTGAGGATCACGATCACTGACAATCGATTGTGGCATACCATGGTACTTAAACACATTGTACATGAACAAGTGTGCCATCTGATCAGATTTTATCTTCTTCCTAACAGGGATAAAATGGGCCTGCTTGCTGAACCTATAGATAATGGTCCATATACCATCATTCCTTGTGGGCGTTCTTGGAAGATCAAAGATAAAGTCCATAGCAATGCTTTCCCATGGCTTATCCGGCATCGGCAATGGTTGTAACAGTCCTGGTGCCTTTTTGCCTGTCTTTGGCAAATCATGCATGCTCGCACAAAGGCAACCACACCTCTCCTCAAGGTAGGCCAATAGAAGAATGCCTCTACTACTTTAACTGTCGCATCAATACCACGATGCCCTGCATACACGGTGTGACATGAATCTCTTCGGCCATGACCTTATGTCGCAATGGCCTAATGACACAAAGTCTGCCATGCATCATCATAAAACCATCTCTGAGGAGGTAGTGCTCATGATGTTTCCCCTCTTGCAACTATTTAAAGATCCTTGCAAAATCTTCATCAGTAGCATATTGTTCCTTCATGTCATCTAGCTCATGATGATAAGGAATTGACACAACTGAAATTTGTGGCTTCCTTGATAACACATCAACCACAACATTCTTCTTGCCTTCCACATGCATAATTTGGAAGTGGAACATAGAAAGAATGTTTACCTATCGCATATGGTTTTTGGGTAATTTTGACTGTGTCAAGAAGTATCGCAAGGTCTGATGGTCTGTTTAGACAACAAAATCAGCACCTAAGAGGTAGTGCTTCTAGCTAGAAAGCGCATGAATCATGGCCAAGAGCTCTTTCTCATAGACTTGCATAGTCCTCTCTGGTCCTTGCAAAATTCGGCTTTGATAAGCTACTACCCGTCCATCTTGCATTAGCACTGCTCCGATGCTACTGCCACACGCGTCGCACTGGATCACAAATGACTTCCTGAGATCTGGCAAAACAATTACTGGATCTGAAGTCAACTTTTCCTTTAAGAGACTAAAAGCTAAAATCTCTTTTTGGGTCCATCTGAGAGTGACCTCTTTCTTTTGCAAAGCATGAAGAGGTGATACTATCTCTGCAAAATTACTGATAAACCTTCTATAGTAGGAACTTAATCCCAAGAAGCTTTTGGCATCGTGCACAATCTTCAATTCTGGTCATGTTTTGATAGCTTTGACCTTTGGGGGATCCATTCTAACACCATCCTTTGAGACTATGTGGCCAAGAAAGTGGATCTCTTCCAGGAAGAGTTCACTTTTCTTAGGATTGACAAGTAGCCTGTGACTGCACAGCTTTTCCAACACAATGGTCAAGTGAAGCCTATGCTCCTCTTCATTCTTCATTGGTAGAATTACAAAAAAATATTGATGAGAATCTTGCTAAGGGGTTCATACGGCATTCAAAGTCCCCAGCAGGAGCTCCAATACTCTTTGTAAAAAAGAAGGACGAAACTCTCAGGATGTGCGTGGATTATAGGGGCCTGAACAAGATCACCGTCAAGAATCGCTATCCCCTTCCCTTGATCCCAGAGCTTCTTGAGCGCCTTGGCAAGGCAAGAATATTTACAAAAATAGACCTTCGTGGTGCTTACAACCTAGTCAGAATCAAAGAAGGTGATGAATGGAAGACAACCTTTCGTACAAGGTATGGCCACTTTGAATATACCGTCATGCCATTTGGTCTCACAAATGCTCCAACAGTTTTTCAACATTTAATGAACGACATCTTTCGAGAGTATTTGGATTATTTTGTGGTTATATACTTGGATGATATCTTGATATTTTCCAAGGATCAAGAGCATGAGCACCATGTACGATTAGTGCTTGAAAAGCTTCGTGCATCAGGGTTATTTGCAAAGTTGGAGAAGTGCTCTTTTCATCAATCTAAAATGAAATTTCTTGGTTATGTTATCTCTGAAAAGGGAATCTCCATGGATCCAAAGAAGGTTCAAACCATCCTTGATTGGGAGACACCCACCTCGGTAAGAGATGTCCAATGTTTCCTCGGATTTGCAAATTTCTATCGTATCTTTATCTAGCGATACTCCAAGGTGGTTACAACACTCACAAGGTTGACATGCCATAATAAGTTTTTTTGGGACTCAGAGGCCGCGAAAGCTTTTCAGACTCTCAAGCAAGCTTTCACAACCGCACCCATTCTAATTCCCGCAAATCCTACAAAGCCTTTCATCCTGGAAACAAAAGCTTCAGATTTTGACCTTGGCGCTATTCTATCCCAAGTAGGTGAGGATGGTCGGGTACATCCAGTGGCTTTTCATTCCCGCAAGTTCTCGGCTGCAGAAATCAATAAGGAAATCCATGACAAAGAGCTCTTAGCAATCATCGACTCCTTCGACACTTGGCGTCACCTACTTGAAGGAGCTCTTCATAAGATCACTGTCTATACAAATCACAAGAATTTGGAATACTTCAGGGCATCCCGCGTCTTGAATCGTCGCCAGGCTAGGTGGAGTGGTATCCTCTCAAGGTTTGATTTTCTTATCTCTTATAGGCCTGGCAGTCAACAAGGTAAGCTATATGCCTTATCAAGAAGATCCTACCTTGCACCTAGAGAAGGCGACGCAACATTTGATCAACAAGAGTCAATGATTTTGAAACGTGAGCAGCTTAAACTAAACGCCACCATAAGCCAAGGTCCTGAAGATTCTACTTTTCTTTCTAAGGTGAAGACGCAAATTACCAAGGACCCGCTTGCTCATAATATTAGACAACAACTACAAGGATAATGGGTTAATGAGGACTTTCAAGAAATTGATGGACTAATTTACTATAAGGGTCTTCTCTATATTCCGCCATGACCAACACGCTTGGAGGTACTTCAACAGCGGCATGATCTTCCATCAGCAACAGGGCATTTTGGGGTTAATAAGACAATTGAGCTTCTCTCCCGTGACTTTTGGTGGCCTCAAATGTAGAAGCTTGTCAAGGATTATGTAGGCACTTGTGACACTTGCAATAGATAAAAGGCCCCTCGTCATCGTCCTCATGGGTTACTCCATCCCTTGCCCATTCCAAGCAAACCATGGTCATCCATCTCCATGGATTTCATTGTAGAGCTACCCTTGTCACAAGGATTTGACTCCATTTTAGTAGTCGTGGATCGGTTTACAAAAATGGCACACTTCATTCCGACCACTAAAACCATCACCGGCGAAGGTACGGACAAACTCTTTCTACACCATATCACGGATTACGGGATGACAGTTTTTGATCGAGGCCCACAATTCATCTCTAGCTTTGGGAAAAGCTTATTCAAGCTACTCAGAGTACAAATCAACCTCTCCTCAGCCAATCACCCACAAAGTGATGGACAAATCAAGAGAGTAAATAAAGTTTTGGAACACTATCTCCGTTGTACTGTCAATTATCACCAAGATAATTGGGTCGAGCTCCTACCGCTAGCAGAATTCTCCTACAATAACAGTTTTCACGCCTCCACCCGTCACACTCCATTCTTTGCTAATTATGGTCAACATCCCAAACAAGATATCCAAGACACCATCAAGTCAAGAATCCAGTTGCTATTTATCTTGCACAACGGTTATCTGCAATTCACAACGAGCTTACAATTCATATCAAAGAAGCTCAATTCAAGTATAAGAAAAGTGCAGATCTCCATTGCATGCAGCATCCAAAATACAAAGAGGGGGATAAAGTGTGGCTCCTTTGACGTGATCTACGTTCATCTCGTCCTTGTCAAAAGATCGATTATCGAAGGCTTAACCCTTTTAAGATTATCCGTCAAGTCAATCCAATCACCTATCGACTCTAGTTGCCCTCATCCATGAAGATCCATCCCGTCTTTCATGCCTCCATCCTAGAACCTTGTCACACATCTAACATCCCAAAAAGAGCCCTACAACCACCTCCTCTGGTTGAGATTCAAGGACATGACGAATATGAGGTCGAGAAAGTCCTAGATTCTCGAGTTTCGCATAGCAGGTTACAATACTTGGTGCATTGGAAAGGCTATGATGTCAGTGAAAGAACCTAGGAACCAGTACACAATCTTCAGCATGCACCTCTCAAAGTCCAAGAATTCCATCAACAACATCTATGGAAGCCCCAGTCGAGGAACATCACCGCTCCTCGTGGAACTCGTCGCTAGAGGAGGGGGTAATGTCATGGATGCTTGAGAGTCAGCCATCGCTGATGTCATCGCCTGTGTCACAGCTGCATCATCGCTGATGTCATCACCTGTGTCATCTAGAAGATTCTAGAAGCTTGGAGGAGGTTCCGGAAGAATCTAGAAATTTTTGGAAAGCTCTAGAAAGTGGAAGAAGGATCTAAAAGGTTCTAGAAGAACTAGAAGGAACAAGAAGGTTTTAGAAGATTCTAACCTCCTCAAGAAGAAGCTAGAAAGTATTAACCTCCTCAAGTAACCTCCTCAAGCACTAGTATAAATAGGGGTCTTGGGCCACAAGCCCCTCAGTCTTGCCAACACCAGTTGTGAAGCTCCTATGAGGAAATCCCTCTTCTAGTTCTTATGTTCAAGTCTCGTCCTTGCAATCAAGCCTTGTCTTGTACTCAAGTCATGTAATCCAAGCCTTGTATCTAGATCTCTTAATAAAATATTAAGTCTTGTAATCAATATTAAGCTTATCATCAAGTCCAAGTTCCTGTACATTGTGAGCGCCTCCTCTTGCTCTCTTCTAGCTCTATACCGTTCATAACACTAGGCTGAATCAGCCCCTTCTCTAATAACTCCTCAACCTGGCCCATAATTTCTTTCTGCTGCGCCGCGCTAACCCTTTAGGGAGGTCTATTTGGTGGGCTACACCCTGGCACCAAATCTATCCGACGGTCCTCAGGTCTCTCTGGCGGCAATTGCGACGGTAATGAATCAGAAAAACAATGTTAGGTGCAGCAGAATGAATGTTGTATTTTCTCAAGATTAGTGATCTTTATTGCTCAAGATTCCTTTTAGTTCTTAGGGAAAGAGAGAGCTTTCCGTCTTATGGAGAGTGCTATGATCACAATACAAAGTGAGTGAATGAGACTGAGAGAAGGAGAGAGAAGAGATATGACACCCGAGAGGTTGTAAACCCCTCCTCCGAAGGCCCCACTCTCGTCGGCGAGAGTGGTCTACTTTGATTGCACAAAGGTGTACAATGCGTATGCAATGGACTGATGCAATGGGACTATGCCGATGACGATGACGGCGATGACGACGACGACTTGATGGCTGAAATCTGAGATCTTCTAATGGCTGAATTTCGGGACTATTTCGGTGGCTGAAAATGACTGTTTTGGCTGTGTTTTTATGGCTGAAAATGAGGGAAACATCTGCAACCGACTAGGGGCTGATCTGCTACTGTGTCATAGGCTGAAATCGCGGTGGATCTGCTGCTGAATTCTGCGTTTTTGCTGCTGCTGAGTTGGCGTTTTTGACAAGGCTGAAAAAATGCTGAATTTGCAAGTGATGCTGGCGTTTTTGTCAAGGCTGAAAAAACGCTGGCTGGGATGTATCTGCTGAGGTTGGAAAACACCAGGCAAGAGGACTTGTAGGCGATGGCTTGCTGGGAATCCCGCGAAGAAGGAGGTCCAAAAACGCTGGGGGGTGCTGGGGGGGTACTGCTGCGAAGTTGCATATGCATGTTGAGCGGGAAGCTCCTGTTGCCTCTTCTACCAGAATGTGCTAACTTGGGTTTTGCCCTACTGACTACCCAACAAAAGTCACTTAATAAATAAGCGAAAAATGTCAAAAATAGGGAAAATGGGATAAAATCACTTGAAAATTTCCCAAACTGACTCTAATGGAATCTGAAGGGAATACTGATGATCATACTGTGTGCAACCGAAGGATATGCATCTATGCTAAATGACTGGGCATGCACGGTCTACGAATAGACTCACAAAGTGCCAAATCACTGCTAATCTAAACTGACTTGACTGATGGGAACCCTGCTATGGTGTAGCTTGTCCATGGACACATAGGGTTGGGATGTGTCACGTGACATCCCCTCCTTTTCAAAGTGAGGTACGGGTACCGAACTGTATGGCGTCGAGGGAGATCGCCAACAGCATCTGGAATCTTGGAAGGGACTCTTCGTCGGCCCACTCTGATATGTGGGGCATGCCGTACTTGAACTTCATGAATGTCTGCAAAGCCTTCTTCTTTGGGCCGCGCCGAAAGCGACACAAAGTCTTCTGAGTTTCTTGTCTTGCTTCAACTGCGACTAGAGTCCTGCTTCTTTCTTCATCAAGAATCTCCATGGCTGAAAATTCCTGAAACCATCTCCAACACAAAACCATGAACATACCCATTCCATGTAAAGTGAAGGAAAAAAATCTTATCTTCGCTAAAGACTGTGTATGCAATGTAGATGAACATAGAGACCGAGTGACAACCCGTTCATCAAACATATGCAAACAATGCGCTCGAATCTTTTCTGTTTGATCAAAATCAATCATCTGTGGCAAATCACAATGGAAATGCCCATGCTTGGTGCTCATACTATCATGTGCTCTTTCGGAAACTGTGTCATGCCAAAGAAGAAACATGGAATGTGACTTCCTGACATACAAACTTTTCAAATTTTCATGAACAATCCGCATACATTCGTGCTCATCCATGAGAGAAACGTGCTCAACATACAATATGTCATGCCTAGTAAAAGGGATCACATAACGATGCTGACTAAAATACAGGAAACCTTCACGAATGAAACACTCGAACAATGCGTGCGTATCAATCATGCGAACACACAATACTTCCTGTGAGGGTTCTTTGGACCAAGGCTCGAGAGCCAAGATCGCTTCTTCGGGATCTATCGAATCTTCTTGTGGGGGATCTGTGGACCTTGACTCGAAAGCCAAGATCGATTCTTGGTGATTGATCGAATTGTCCTGTGGGGGTTCTTTGGACCTCGACTCGAAAGCCAAGATCGGTGCTTCGTGATCTATCGAATCTGCAATGAGGTTAGCTTCGCTAGAAAAAGCATCCACTAACACATTATCCTTTTGAACAATCACGTCTTCTTTATGCAACTCATCATACTTGTGAGAAATCACATCTTGATCATGCAAATCATCATGCTTGTCATTGTCATCCAAATCATTATGCAAATCATTGGCATCCAAATCATCATGCTTATCATTGTCATTCAAATCATCATGCTTATCTTTGTCATCCAAATCATCATGCTTATCATGGTCAGTCAAATCATCATCATGCTTCACACAATCATGCAAATCCTGTGTCATGCTTTGGAGAAGAAGAGACTGAGAGAGTCTCCTTTTCCCGAATCGCTTGCAATGGATTGATGCAATGGGACTATGCCGATGACGACGACGGCGATGACTTGATGGGTGAAATCTGAGATCTTCTAATCGTTGAATTTCGGGACTGTTTCGGTGGCTGAAAATGACTGTTTTGGCTGTGTTTTTATGGCTGAAAATGAGGGAAACATTTGCAACCGACTGGGGGCTGATTTGCTACTGTGTTTTTAGCTGGCGTTTTTGACAAGGCTGAAAAAACGCTGAATCTGCAAGTGATGCTGGCGTTTTTGTCAAGGCTGAAAAAACGCTGGCTGGGATGTATCTGCTGAGGTTGGAAAACGCCAGGCAAGAGGACTTGTAGGCGATGGTTTGCTGGGAATCCCCGCGAAGGAGGAGGTCCAAAAACGCTGGGGGGTGCTGGGGGGGTACTGCTGAGAAGTTGCCTGTTGAGCGGGAAGCTCCTTCTGCCTCTTCTTCCAGAATGTGCTAACTTGGGTTTGCTTATATATTACTTACCCAATTTGCCCTACTGACTACCCAACAAAAGGCACTTAATAAATAAGTGAAAATGTCAAAAATAGGGAAAATGGGATAAAGTCACTTGAAAAATTCCTAAACTGACTTTGATGGAATCTGAAGGGAATACTGATGATCATGCTGTGTGCAACCGGAGGATATGCATCTATGCTAAGTGACTGGGCATGCACGGTCTATGAATAGACTCACAAAGTGCCAGATCACTGCTAATCTAAACTGACTTGACTGATGGGAACCCTGCTATGGTGTAGCTTGTCCACAGACACATAGGGTTGGGATGTGTCACGTGACAAACAATCACTAAACTCTCGCAAGAATGCTGACCTTTCTTTATCTAGCACAAATAAATTTGACTCACAATTATATGAGACATCACGTGCAAAAATCAAGTACACAAAAAGATGATTCTTTTTTACAGAAGTGATAGCAGAAGCAAATACAATAGGGACAGACTCCTCTTTGAGCTTTACATCCAAAACATGAGTTTTGTCCCTATTCTGAAGGGTGATCATCTTGCCGAAGGCATCCAGCACGCCATGCACTCTGAACATCCACAGAATTCCAAGTAGCGCATCGCACCTTTCCAATGGCATGATATAGAACTCTTCTGTGTCCACATACGACTGAATATGCAGACGTAGCTTTTCAATAATGAGAGTAACACACTATGAGTGACCAGGACATGCCAACCCTGCCTTTGTTGTGTACCCCATCTCTTCAGCTCTAATGCCCAGCTTCATAGCTAACTCTGGTGAGATAAAGTTTTCTTTGGCACCCGGATCAAAGAAGATGAGTGCCTTCTGATCCCTAACTTTACCCCATGCCCTGCATAACTCACTGACATCTGTATTGGGCCTATCACCCACCATATCTGGCACCAAACCTGCGGTGGGTTTAGGCTTCTTGCCTTTCTGGTCCTCTTTATCATCTGAGTCAGCTGGTCTTTTCCTTTGTGGACAATTCGTAGCAAAGTGACCAGTCTACTCGCATATAAAGCATTTATTTTCAGCCATTAGGACCTTCTTTTCCTCGAGCGACTTGCGCACAAAAGTCTTCCTTTTCTGTTTCTTTGCATGCGAGAAGTCCCGACTAAATCCTTGTCTTTGGTGGCCTTTTCTGACCCCTGTGACGCTTCAAGAGCCGTTTTCACAAAGGGCTTCTTTGTTGAATTTTCTTTTACTGCCCTCCTTTCTCGTTGCTCAAAAACCCACTGTCCTCTCCTTTTAACAAAGCAAGACTAGTGTTAGCAACTTCCATGAGTTGGGTGAGGGTAGCCACGCTTTTCTTGGTACAGTAGTCTCGAAGCCCTTTAGGAAGCCCACAACTGTACTCCTCTATCTGCTCTGTCAATGGCACAAATCTGTAGGAGGTCATTGAGAGTAACGCTTTACAAAACCTCCGATTATACTCCAGCAAGCTCTTGCATGTAGCCGAAGTAAGCTGGTGCCAATCTGTCATGACGGTGGCGAGCTGAGCTGGCATAACCTGTGGAATAGGCGTCCTAACCACCTGTTCAAGGACAATGGGAACCTGTTTTGGAGCCCCTGATTCCGCAACATGCGAGTGTTCCCTATCCTGCTGAGTCGCATGAAGTGCTTGGGCTTGAGCCTCAACAAGCTCTGTTCGCGGTGTAGGTTACCTACGGCAACTAACTGAGTCTTGAACGCATCATCCTCAAGTTGCCCAGTCATAAAGCCCTGTACTACTGGAGGGAAATTCACATCAACAGGAGGTATAGACTGACGTGGCCGTGATCTCTCGCCAATCTCGAACACCATAGGGGTTTCTTGTTTGTCCTTCGAAGAGGAACCCTCTTTCCATAATGCCCTTCCCTTTGTCGGCCATAGTGTAATCCCACGTTCCTGTACTCTGTGTCTTTACCCAAAACAACCGAGGCTCACTCTTTAAGGAAAAAGTGATTGATATCCCGACAATGGAACCATGAAACCGGCCCGTAGGGCGGTAGACTTTGGCTCTCACCCGAAATTCTTTACTTTAGACACACACAGAGAGAACGTGCAAAGGAAACCTGCGACAGGAATTAACAATTAAGCACACACACAGCTCAGAAGCTAGAATGCTCGGAGCAGACGCCGACAACCTATAGGCTCCAAAATTGGTGCCCCTTTCGATAATTCTTTATACTTTGAGAGGGTAAATTACAAAGTAGAGTCTTGGGAATTCTTTACCTGTATCCAGCTAGATACCACTTGTTTTGGCCAAATTTTGGCAGCATAACAGCCCCAAAACTTGCGCGAAACCAATTCCCCTACTAGAACTCACTTCCACTGGCATAAACCCTCTGATTCCTGCCCAGAAACAGTAAACTCAACACGCTGTATTTACTGGTTTTTGCCCTGTTTTCAGCCCTAAACAGTCCCCAAACTGTCCTCTATCAGTAAGGCACTGTTCCCAATGGTTTTGGTGTCCGTATGGCTGAAAAACAGTCAAATTAAAGTGCATACACAACGTTGAAAACGCACCTGTTTGGTGAGGTTATGACCCTCACCAATGCCTGCTTTTGGAGTAGCAGTTAGCTACTCCTGTTCCTGCTCAAGGAGGCTCTTGCTTCAACACAAAAGCATGAAACCACACAACTGTACATCAGTCAAATGAAGAGCCCTCTTGTGGGGCATCACATAACTGCACGTAGGGGAGAGAGAGAGAGAGCAGTGTGTAGTGTGCAGGGCATCACTCCTAGCACCACACTGTACATAGAGTGGAAAGAAAACACTCCATAGCTCTTAACCTATGACAAAAGCTAAAAAATGAGCTCTCCTAGCTACAAATTCAGCACCACTTCTTCATGCAAGAGGAAAGTGCACAGAAATGTGCCACTCGGCGCAATTACAAGCATTTTTCCGTTTCGGGGTTGCTGCCTAAAAATCTCCCGACGGGTTGCCCAGTTGACTTCGCGGCAGAGTTGTAAAATGTTCCCCTTGTCATTCCGGCGGTAATGACGCGAACACATTTCATGGCCCAAAATAGCAGTTCCCTAATTTTTAGGAGATGCTTCCGTTGGGCTCTCACTGGTCTTCTGACCATCTATCCTCATTGGGACCACATCCAAAAGTGCAATGTGGCCCAACAGTCGGATACTTTCTATTCGTGATCCCACCTTGACTTTGTGCCTTTATTGAGTTCACTTCCTAGTATCCACCAACTTGCCAAGTGCGACGGGGGGACCTACATGATCTTGCACTGAGCCTAAACATCCTCTTACTATACGAATTCCAGTGCCGATCCACTTCCCATCTGCGGGTGAAACTACCGTTCACATTGGCCATACAATGTCCGACCATTTGCAACTTCAAAAAGAAGGTCCCAAAAATAAAACAAAAATGATTGGAAAGAAACCAACAACTAAGGTTAGCAGTTGCCACGTCCTCGTGACAAGAGAGGCAACTCTCTCTTATCAAGCAATGGGCGCGCACACCTCTCTTTTTCTCTATGAGAGGAGGACATATCACATGGCACTTTAGCCCACCACAGTGGTTCATCTTACAAACTTCTCATCAGTCACCGTGAGCGGTTGTAGGACATAGCCCTACCTATCCTTTTAGGCAGAACACCCTCGGGGCAAGCTATATTCTCTTAGCACCCCAAGGGATCTCTGTACACAGTTGTACAGACACGTGCTTTCCCAAAAAAAAAAAAAAAAGAGAGAGGGATCCTAGGGGATCGACCTCCACATGGTGGGTCCTGGTAACAGTTGACTTGTCCACTGGCTAACAACTCCCACCTTAAGCACCATCGTATTCGACTGCGTTGGTTGCTTAAGGTTTGTCTTTAGGCGTTTTAATGCTTCAAGTGCTCTATATGTTATATATTTGGCACAGCGTGTGGTTATCAGGTTATTTCAGGTCTACAGAGTGCATGTGCTCTCATGTAAAAACTGTCACATTGGGATTCTTGTTAGCAGGTGATTTGTTTAAAGGTGGATTGACTTAACTGCAAGGTGGTCGAAGGTGCTCTCGATGTAATATTTACGACACAACCTCTAACTTAGTGAAGGTGCTCTCATGCAATATCTGTGGCACACTCAATTTGCTGGTTGTGAAGGTAATTCCACGGCAGGGCATTGCAAGGAATTCCTTGAGATGGATCAGCCTCCTTTTGAAGACTTACGGACTGCAGTAGGCTTGGGCACAAAGGAGGATGGGCTTCATAGAGGCATATGCAAAAGTTTCCCAGTGCCATGGTGTCGTGACGCCACGCGTTCACAAGCAGAAAGAAGATTGAACAACAGAATTTTAGTTGATATACATTGAGCATGAAGGATATTAGGAAAAGTATTTTGGACAATGGAGATATTGTGCTTTTCGGACAAAAAGGATGCTTTTGGGCAGGCAAGAAAACTGTAGACTAGGGAAATTTTCAGTAGAAGTAGTTTTTTCAAAACTACCCTGCATCAAGGAGGAAAACGCCGTTCTGCGTCTCACGTGCAGAGTCAAATTCGGCACCGTTTGGGAGATATTTTTGCTTTTTTGAAAAGTAGTTTTTCTAGTACCAAAGTCAAATTCAAATAAAAGCATAAGCAAAGCCGGATGCTTGTTCTGTGTCCATAAATAGAGAGTCTAGCGTTAGAGTTATATATCTCAAGTAAGAGGAAGAGGATGCTTGGGATCAAACAAGGTTGAAGGATATCGCAAGCCAGGATTCAGAGTTGGATGCTTGGGGATCCAAGAGGGTAAGGCTCGAGATTTTATATTAGTTTTTGGTTAATTAAGCATAGTGTTAGTAGGATTTCAGTGCAGTGTTCTTGTGTGTATCTTTTGGTTCAATATCTCTCAACTCCGCATAGCCAGAGGCCGGGCGCCTGTCCGGCTAAAGTAACACTTCTTCCGTGCGAGAATCGTTCTCGCTCGACACCGGGAGTGACAGGAGACAAATTAGGCACATATATGTGACCCGTCCATCTTCATTGGTATTATGCTCCATCAGTGACGTCAACAGTTTTGGGCATAGATGAGGATGTGGATGTTGGAGATGATGCTTTTCTTTACTCATCTCCAGGCTACAGATTAGACAGTTGGTCATACTGTTTCAGAGTTTATTTGGAGATTGCAATTGAGGAGACATTTCTCTTCAGGTCTTGGAGACAATAGCCTTGGGCATTGCATTGCTCGGGGTACATTACTACCCAGGGCAGATTTATGTAGTGTTGTTTAGCGGCATATTCCTCCCCTTACCACTCACAACAGTCCCCTTCGTATGCTTTGTTGTTCCTATGTCATCTGTGTCTCTGGAGTTAGAGGGGCTCTCATTGTATATCTTCAGGGGTTTTTTCACTACAGTCGATTTTGTATATTAGCCTATAGCCGTCATGATGTAACTCTTTACAGTTTTTAATGAATGGGAACCAGCCCACACCTTTTTTGCAGAGGCACAGAGAGAGAGAGAGAGAGAGAGAGAGAGAGAGAGAGAGATGGAGAGATGTGGATGCTGGAGATTATTCAAGGTTTTTTTTGTAGGATAGTCGGTGCTTTTCTTAACTCATCCCCAGGCTACAGGTTAGACGCAAAGTTGGTGATATTGTTTTAGAGTTAATTTGGAGATTGTGGTTGGGGAGACTTTTCTCTTCAAGTCTTGGAGACTACAGCCTTGGGCATTGCATTGCTCTAGGATACACGACTATCCAGGGAAGATTTATGTATTGCTGTTGAGCGGCATATTCCTCCCCTCACCACTAACAACAGTCCCCTTCGTCTGCTCTGCTGTACCTATGTCATCTGTCTCTGGAGTTCTCCCCCTCAGAGAGGATTTTATTGTATATTTTCAGGGTTTTTTTACTCCAGTCGATCTTGTATATTGGCCTACAGTCGCTATGATGTAACTCTTTACAGTGTTTAATGAATGGGAACCAGCCCACCTTTTTTTGCGGGGGAGAGAGAGAGAGAGAGAGGAACAAGCCTTGCAATCTTCCCCACCTCTTAAGGAGCCTTTTGAGATACCTGCTACAGTTCCTCTCTCTGTAGGAGCAAAGGCCTAGGAGGGAGAGGGGATACTTCTACTCTGTCTCCTCCAGAGGTCCCATTTTCCATGTGGTTGCTAGCACAGTTCTTTTTCTCCTGTCCCATGGACACATGGACAGGATAAGAGCAGGGCCTTTATAGGTTGACCTCATTGTGATAAAGTATACAGTAAGAGGAGGCCCTACATTGTTGTGTTATGCAACGCCGGTGACTCGGTTTATGTTCCAGTTGATACACGATTGACCCTAGGATTTATGCTTAGCCTATCATGTAGTCTATGAGTAGATTCTTAAGCACTTATTCCACTTGATTGGTCCATTGAGTACATACATCTTGACATATTCCATTTGACAGATCTTTGGGGAGATTGGTCTGGTTGGAGTTTACTTGGTTTTGGTATCTTCCATTGTCTAGTATGGAGGAGGATTGATCACCACCTACCTTTTTGGTAATGTGGAATGCTAGGACTTCAGCTCATTGTGGGGATTGAGTAGAGGGTTCTTAAGTAGTCGATGCAAGACATGTTTGAGGACTGGACACAAGGTTTCTCATCGGCTTTTCCGTCAGGTGTCCACACAATTGCTACCCAAGTCACAACCTTTCTTTTAGATGAGTTGTTCTGTGCTTTCGGTGCATTGGGAGATTGAAAAGACAGAGAAGAAGTAGAAGAAGAAGTGTTCTTACCACCGTGCTTATCGTTTCTGATGGGTTCTGATAGAAATTTGATGATCATGCTGTGTGCAACCAAAGGATGTACATCTACTCTAAGTGTCTAGACATGCACGGTCTGCGAACAAACTCACAAAAGTGTCAGAACACTTCCTAATCTACTGAATTGAACCCATGTCATGAAGTAGCTTGTCCACGTACACATAGGGTTAGATGTGCATGTGACATCCCCTCCTTTTCAAAGTGAGGTACTGGTACCGAACTATATGGCGTCGAGGGAGATCACCAACATCGTATGGAATCCTATTCAGGACTCTTCGTCGGCCCACTCTGATGCGTGGGTCGTGCGACACTTGAACTTCAGAAAGGTCTACAACGCTTGCTTCTTTGGGCCGCACCGAAAGCAACACAAAGTCATCTATAGATCTTGCAGCGGCTTGGTCCACCCTCACGGGCCCAACACTTCAGTTTGAGCTATCTTTCACCAGCACGATGATAGTGATACAGGGGGGGCGACCTACACTCCAGCCTACCACAAAGCTTACTCCACAGGAGTGGTGCAGTGAGAGAGAGGAGTGTTGGGAGCTCATCAGTGGCCTGACACTCTGGTTCATCTGGCGGGCCCGTTGCTTTCGCATCTTTGAGGCTCACCTTGTGCCACCAGCAAAGACTGTTCGTGATCTTTGGCTAGAGCTGATCCACACTCTCAGAGGACAGCTCAAGAGACTATAGGGAAGCTCCGACCGCATGCGGGAGCGCAGAGAGGCTTTCCTTCGACTCTGGCGTCCTGGGCCTTTCTACACCATGGTCCAGGGTGTACTCCGATGGCACTACCGACCACCTGTGTGGCTTTTTCCTCCTCCCATCTCTTGATTTAGCCTCATTGTACATCTGCTGTTTTTTCATTGGGAGAGTCTCCCCATCATGGTTGTTGTAGCCCTCTCTTGAAGAGGTGGTTGTAGCCCTATGGGCAGTTTCATTAACTAATAGAAGGATCTTTTTCTCGGAAAAAAAGAGAGGGAGAAAGGGCAGGAAGAGACGTGGAATGTGAATTCCTTGAATGCAAACTTTTCATCTTTTCATGAGTAATCCGCATACATCTGTGCTCATTCATGAGTGAATCGTGTTCATCGTGCAATATGGCATGCCTATGAAAAAGGATCACATAAGGACGGTGACTAAAATATAGGAAAACATCACAAATGAAACACTCGAACAATGCGTGCTGACTAATCATTCGAACACATAATACTTCTTGTGGGGGTTCTTTGGACCTAGACTCGAGAGCCAAGATCAGTTCTTCGTGAGCGATCAAATCTGCAATGAGGTTAGCTTCACTAGAAAAAGTATCAACTAAACCATCATCCTTGTGAACAATCACAGCTTTATCCTGCAAAGCATCATGCTTGTGAATAATCACATCTTGATCATGCAAATCATCATGCTTATCATTATCATGCAAATCATGTGTGGCGTGCTTTGGAGAAGAAAAGACTGAGAGAGTCTCCTGCTCCTGATTCTTGTCAATCTGCGCCTGCACACTAGAAAAGAGTCGGAACAACTCTTGCATGTGTTGGGCTCTCTGCGCTTCTGGCAAGCGCGCTTGCTCGCGCTCACGCTCTAATGCTGCCATTCTTTCTTCGTGTTCACGATCCAATTCTGTCTTTCTTTCTCTTCTTCTTTCTTCGCGTTCTAACTTTCTGTCCATCATCATCTTGAGAAAAGCCTCCATAGGACTTGGTGCAATCCTTGGCGTAGATGGGGAGGGTCGGAAAAACCTCCTGGTGGGGAAAATTCTTCTTCGCCTCTTCTATGCTCATCACCTCCATGCAAAGTATCCATTCCGCTTCGGGTGATGACCATACACTAAAGTCTTGGGTTCTTAAGTTCACGAGGAACTTGGGGTCTTGAGGTTCTTGGGGGTCCTGAGGTTCTTGAGGTTCTTTCTTTAGCTTGCAATCTGTGTTAGAGAAGGATCTTCTCTTACCCGAGCTCTTCTCTTTCCCGCGGGCGCACCCCTTGGCGGCCTTGCGCTCACACCAAGGTTGCTTTTTCCCACCTCACGTCGATTGGCCGGCCGCTAAGTGTAGGGTCCGTTCTGAATGAGTGAAAAGAGAAACAATGTCACAAACCTGTGACATTGCGTACCCACAACACACACATACACTCTCTGTTGCAAGCCGACGTAGCAAGCGGAAATGATGACGTGGCTGCAGAATTTCCGGATTACACGCTAGAGGGACTGACACGTGGCAGCCGTACGGACCCCTGGAATTCGCGGCGCACTTTGCGGAGATGAGCAGCGTACGGCATTTGTTTTTTTTGGCTGATTTTTGTCTACGTTGAAAAGCCTACGTTGGAAGCTTTTGGATTGCTTTATTTTTACATTAAGCAAGAGAAAGAGGGAGAAAGGGTGAGAAGAAGCAGGACACACAAAAGCTCGCTGCTGCCCCCGCTCTCCCCCTCGTGCCATCGCTCCCCCCTTCAGCCCCCTAGCGCGCTGCCCTGCCTGACCGCTGCATGTGCTCTGCCCCAGCTCGCAGTTTAGCGCGTAGCACCAGCCTCAACGAGCCTCAATCGCCCGCCTCATCCAGCCTCAACTTTCCCCCACCCTTCCACCCCCCCCCCCCCCCCCCTGCGCATGCCCCTTCCCCCGCTGCATTTGCCTCGCCCTATCCCCCTCGAGTCACGCCGTCGGCTCGCAGGCAACCCCAGGCTGTTATCTTCACTTTCCTGGTGAGCGCCTCAACGCCAACGTCCTCCTCGACTCAGCAACAGACATAGAATGGCGGCTTCTGCTCCACCTGAGAGGGACTCCACAGCAGCCCCCTCGCCCGACACCACGGAGCCGACCCTTCGACTTGCTCTTTCGCCAGAAGAGCAAGCGAGCTTGATGGCTGAAGTGGAATGTTTGTAGGCCACTTCGGTTATCTATAAAATCATTAGCACTCGGCCCAGTCGGGGCGAAGTTCGGGATTTACTGTAGGCCCTGCTTCTCTCCAATGTGGGCAAGATTACACATATCCAGATCCTCGAGAGAGGGTATTAATAGGTCGAGTTTGAGTCTGCAAACATGGCGACCAAAGTCATCTCGATGAGCCCGCTTGTGATCAGAGCAACTCGAGCCTACTTCCGATGTTGGCATCACGGCTTTGACCCTACTACAGATGTGCTCGAGGAGGAGGCAGACTTGCCGATTTTGGTTTGCTTTCCAGGCCTGAGGCGAGAGTACCATCCCCTCCTACCCAGAATTGGTTCCATGTTCGGGACAGTTTCAGAGTCTCCACACACAGCAGCTTCAGTTGTGGCCAAGGCCGCAGGTTTACCTACTGTGCGGGTTCTTGTTCGTGACACACACTCCTTCCCCAAGGTGGTACTTCTGCCTAGGGTGAGTGCGGGATGGATTAAACAGAGTGTGGAGTATTCGGGTCTTCCAAACTAGTGTTTCATTTGCATACAGATGTGCCATATGGCAAAGGCCTGTCCTCGCAAGAGACCTCGACCCACAGCGCATGCGCAGCCACCCAAGGCTGAGCAGGCCAAGCAGCCAGGTACACAGGATACACAGGCTGGTACTTCGACAGAGACTAGTGACCAGCCAGCTGATGGTTGGCAGCAGGTGCCTAGCCGCCGCCGTCAGGGGAGAGCTCACCCCACTGCTCCACCTGGTGGCCGATTTGCTGCAGCTCAGCAACACTGGGTTCCGACTGGGAACCGTTTCGACCCCCTTCAGTAGGACCAGCCTAAGGAGGCCCCGTCCACTTCTTTTCCTCCACAACTGCCTCCTCCCCCCTCAGCCGCTGCCGCCCTGCCTCCCCCGCCTCCTTCCCTCCCCCCCACCTCCACCTTTGCCCCCCGCCCCTCCCCTTTCCTCGATGGGACCCACAGGCTCGTCTCCGGACCCCTCCGCAACTCCTTCTCAGACACAGGGTACTGGCCACGCTTTTGCCGCTAGGCGTTCTCTTGGTAGTGCTTTCGCTACGAGCCGTGTGGCTCGTGAGGGACAGCCCCACTTGAGGCCGCCTTTTCTGGTGCTCACTTCTCCCTTTGCAGTGATCCCCAAAGGTCTGACTAGCTTCGACATTCGCAGACGCTGGGATTTCTTCGATTACAGCTTCACTAGGTTTCTGGGTGATTCCTCTTCCGACTTGGAGGAGGCCAGCTTTCGGGTCCACGTTTTCTTTCTTGCAGCTAGAGGTAGTGAGGCCCTGGACACAGCGGTGGGTTTCTCCTTTCCGTTGTGTGGTAGGGATACCACAAAGTGGACCCATCACACAGTCCTGGACTGGCTCTAGACACAGGCTATTGAGTTCTCACACAGGGGACTTAGCAGTGACAGATCTGGTACAGACACTTTGGCCTCTTGCCAAGTTCAGTGTGACACCTCCAGATGCAGCAGGTTGCAGGCACATTGTGGTACACTTGTTTGCTGACACTCAGTGCCCCCCCATGTTATGTTTTCGTGCATGAGGATTCTTGGACAGAGGATGTAGCCCTTAGAGCTGCACGCTCGGCTTAGGCCTCGGCGGGACAGCCACTTCTTGCGCGCTTGTCTAGAGGTCGTTCGGATGCGGATTACTCCCCATCCAAACCGGCCTCAAAGATAGCGAGGTTGGCTGCTGCTGCAGCATCTGTTTTCTGTCACTGACTCCATGAGGATCATCTCATGGAGTGTGCAGGGATTAGGAGGGCCCCAGTTTCAACGACAAAGGGGTCGGCTGCGTCAGGAGTTGCAAAGATGCCTTGTGGGTGGTGAGATTGACATTCTTATGCTGCAGGAGCATCATCTTTGTGAGAGCCGCATTCAGCGTTGTGGTTAGATTTTGCGTGGTCGCTATGAGACTTTTTGGTCACCTGCTTTTGGACCTAGAGGTATCCAGGGTGGGGTATGTGTGACTATTGTGAAGTCTCTACAGCAGGCCATTGTGGGCAGAGGGATTATTGTGCCAGGTAGGGCTCAGTCGATCCCTATGCAGGTTCAGGGCTGCCTTGTGGGCTACCTGAACATATATGCGCCCAATGTGGCGAGTGCACGAGCAGAGTTTTGGTCACAGATTGTTGAGTCTCTGCCGCAAGCAGAGCAGTGGTGCATTGGGGGTGACTTCAACATGTTGGAGGGCCCTTCTGACAGGATTGGTGGTAGCCACGCTACTGTGCAGGGAGTTGAGCTGGCAGCTTGGGAGAGGTTTTGTATGACTAAGGGTTTTGGATGTATGGCATCACTCTAGCTTTGTGAGGCCCCCTGACAGCCTGGCCTTCTCTCGTTCGGACCGCAGAGTGGGAGAAGTGAATCTATCACGGATGGATCGCTTCTACACTAGTGACTTTTTCTGTGACTCGGGTGGGACAGTTTGCATACTGGCAGGGACTTTCTTCTCGGACCATGCACCAATGATGCTGACAGTGACAGATAGGCAGAGGCGGGGGAGCACGATGTTACGCATCCCTGAGAGGGTCCTACTAGACTCTACACTTAGAGAGCGAGTAGAGGCTCTTTGGACAGAGAGCTTGGACATGCAGGACTCTCCTGCTGACAGAGTGGCCTCAGGACTAGCTCAGCTTAGTCGTTTTTTTCTCCAGGAGTCCTTGACTCGTCTGACTGCAGCGAGAGAGGAGCAGCGTCTGAGACGGGGCGTTGCTTCCTTGCAGAGGATGCAGGAGCAGCATCCAGATAGTCCTTGGTTGGAGGAGCAGCTACAGCAGGCTCGCCAAGAGCTTGGTAGCACAGAGGAGTGGTGCCATGAGTTTGCTTTTCACCGACAGGCATCTCAGTGGACGCAGGTGGGTGACAGAGTGACTGGTGCCGTCTTCGAGGTAGTGGGACCTCGGCATACGCATGCCAAGGTCAGTGAGTTGAGGAGGCCTGACGGGTCAGTTGCTTCTGAGCCAGAGGACATGTGTGCAGTTGCTACTGACTTCTACCGTGAGTTACTATTTGCAGAGCCGCAGTCAGAGAGTCAGGATGCATGCAGGGAGGAGGTGTGGGCGCAAATGCCTTGCCTTGTGACTGAGGAGATGCGCCAGAGACTTGAGCTTCCACTTCAGCTTGAGGAGTTGCACACGGCTCTTAGTGCACTCCCCCATGGTAGCTGTCCAAGTGAGGATGGCTTGACTCCCAGTTTTTTCTCGGAGTACTGGGACTTGCTTGGCCCTGATCTCTGTAGTGCTTTCCAGTACATCTTGCACTCAGGAGAGATGCCTGACAGCATGAGTGAGGGTCTGATCTATCTCATTCCCAAGGAGGGTGGCTCCTTGGATGAGATTCGACAGTGGCGCCCCATCACCATCCTCAGCTCAGTCTACAAAATTCTTGCCAAGGATTTGAGTTTGAGGATCCAGCCACTCCTTGAGAGCCTTATACATGGGACCCATACTGGTTTTGTCAAGGAGCGTAGCATCCTTGACAACATCTTTACTTTTTGGGAGGCTTCTGTCCTTGCGAGGCTTCGTGGTGAGGATTTGGTGATTCTTCTTCTCGATTTTGAGAAGGCCTACGACAGAGTTGACTGGGACTTTCTGGAGGGCACTCTACGCAGGATGGGCTTCTCAGATGCTTGGATCAGAGGGGTGTCAGCTTTGTACAGACGAGCACATAGTCAGGTACTTTTGTCAGGAGGTAGAGGAGATCGTTTCATGCTCACACGTTCGGTCAGACAGGGCTGCCCTCTTGCCCCCTTCCTCTTTCTGTTCTATGCTGAGGCGATGAGAAGGTTCTTGGTGTCGCAGCAGGTTGGTTTGCAGGGCTTAGCACTTCCTATTCTAGGAGATGAGCTTCTGGACGCTGAGTTTGCTGACGACTCAGCCTTGTACTTGGATGGCTAGGAGGCCAACCTTCATAGGTGTGAGCAGGCTCTTTTGACCTTCTGTTGTGCATTTGGCGCACTGATCAACTGGAGAAAGATAGTGGCTTTCTCGGTTGGTAGTGCTCCTGTGCCCGATTGGATGCTAGGAGAGGGTTTTAGGTGGATTCCCCCAGGGAGTGCAGTTCGGTACTCGGGCTATCAGGTTGGTCTGGACTTGTCTCCCGAGCAGCAGATTGCTCCCCTCCTCCTGTCTATCAGGAGGAAGTTGTTACACTGGAGCTCAACACGACTTTCTTTGGCTGGCAGAGTAGTAGTGGCCAACCAGGTGTTGTTGGCGACTATGTGGTACATCACTTCTTACTGGATCTTCTCGAGTTCTTGTATCAGCCAGGTAGAGAGGCTGATCAGGAACTTCCTTTGGTCAGGACGTGACACTCAGATAGCCCGAGCCAAAGTGGCTTGGCAGGTCATCACTCTTCCGTGTTCACAAGGAGGACTTGGGATCATTGACCCAGCACAGCAGAGCAGAGCCCTTCTTGGGAAGTTCATAGTGAGAGGACTTCTTCCAGGTGAGGAGCCCTGGAAGGAGTTCTTGCTACAACAGCTTCGTGCTAGGGTGCCTTAGGCTGGAGGCCCCTGGCGACCTTCGACCAGATGGATCTTCACAGAGATGCGCAGAGTTGGTTTGAGCAGGAGACTCGAGGACCGCTTCACTGTGAGTTTGCTTCGATCTTGGGAGCACTTGCAGCGAGGCCTAGAGCAGCAACAACCTACTTGCATGGAGGAGCGCCCATGGAAGCCCCTTGTTTGGAACCCCATGGTTAGCACTCAGAGAGGCCACTTGGTTGGTAGTCGGCCTCATGTTTCCTGGGGTCCCATGGCAGCGGGTCGAGCGCGCTCTTTAGGTGACTGGTTAGAGTTCTCGGGCTTGTCAGAGGAGTTGCAGGTTTCCAGCTACAGGGCATGAGAGGGGTGTAGAGTATGTGCCAGGACATCTCAGAAGTAGTTCCAGCTGAGTGGCTCATACCTCTCGAGCCAGTAGCACCCAGGTGGAGGGGAGCCTTCACACGACTGGAGGTTCTCATCTCAGTCCGGGCCTGTTCAGAGACTGTTTCATTCCCTTTTTTTGAGTTATAGGGTGAGGGACGCTTACAGCGAGTTGCAGTAGAGGCCCCGCAGATGGTAGAGTGCTGTTTTCAGAGGATCCGAGTGGTAGGCCTCTGTGGGAGGACTTGTATCCTTGATCCAGACCCAACAGCTCTTGAGACTGGACACTGGAGACTGTGGGCTTGGGAGTGCTGTCCACTGGCACGAGCACAGTGGGATCCTGCGGAGTGGCTTTGGAGGGACCCTTTCTCTTCTGCAGACCACCCAGGTGTCCCCTTCTTTCAGTACACTGTTCGACTGGGACGTCACATACTAGCAGCACACAGAGAGGCTCGCCCCGCTGCAGCACCTCATTGGCAGGAGGAGGGCCTCACAACTGAGTTCTTGGCAGCCTTTTGAGGAGAGGTTGTGGGACTCCAGACAGCCGAGGCGCGTCACCTTGTTTCAGTGGCTGGTCACACACAGAGATACAGTAGTTGGGAGCTGGCTAGTGCATAGTGGTCTCTCGGCCGCATGTGCAGCTTGTGACCATCTTGTGGAGAGTCAGCGTCACTGTCTTTGGGACTGTCCTTTGGCACAACAGGTGTGGCTTCGTGTCCTTCGGTTGATGCCTGCTCTCTCCACGGCTCGACAGTACACTTGTGGAGCAGCGGCTTGGTCCACCCTCACGGGCCCAACACTTCAGTTTGAGCTATCTTCCACCAACAGGATGATAGTGATACAGGGGCGGCGACCTACACTCCAGCCTGCCACAAAGCTTACTCCACAGGAGTGGTGCAGTGAGAGAGAGGAGTGTTGGGAGCTCATCAGTGGCCTGACACTCTGGTTCATCTGGCGGGCCCGTTGCTTTCGCATCTTTGAGGCTCACCTTGTGCCACCAGCAAAGACTGTTCGTGATCTTTGGCTAGAGCTGATCCACACTCTCAGAGGACAGCTCAAGAGACTATAGGGAAGCTCCGACCGCATGCGGGAGCGCAGAGAGGCTTTCCTTCGACTCTGGCGTCCTGGGCCTTTCTACACCATGGTCCAGGGTGTACTCCGATGGCACTACCGACCACCTGTGTGGCTTTTTCCTCCTCCCATCTCTTGATTTAGCCTCATTGTACATATGCTGTTTTTTCATTGGGAGAGTCTCCCCATCATGGTTGTTGTAGCCCTCTCTTGAAGAGGTGGTTGTAGCCCTATGGGCAGTTTCATTAACTAATAGAAGGATCTTTTTCTCGGAAAAAAAGAGAGGGAGAAAGGGCAGGAAGAGACGTGGAATGTGAATTCCTTGAATGCAAACTTTTCATCTTTTCATGAGTAATCCGCATACATCTGTGCTCATTCATGAGTGAATCGTGTTCATCGTGCAATATGGCATGCCTATGAAAAAGGATCACATAAGGACGGTGACTAAAATATAGGAAAACATCACAAATGAAACACTCGAACAATGCGTGCTGACTAATCATTCGAACACATAATACTTCTTGTGGGGGTTCTTTGGACCTAGACTCGAGAGCCAAGATCAGTTCTTCGTGAGCGATCAAATCTGCAATGAGGTTAGCTTCACTAGAAAAAGTATCAACTAAACCATCATCCTTGTGAACAATCACAGCTTTATCCTGCAAAGCATCATGCTTGTGAATAATCACATCTTGATCATGCAAATCATCATGCTTATCATTATCATGCAAATCATGTGTGGCGTGCTTTGGAGAAGAAAAGACTGAGAGAGTCTCCTGCTCCTGATTCTTGTCAATCTGCGCCTGCACACTAGAAAAGAGTCGGAACAACTCTTGCATGTGTTGGGCTCTCTGCGCTTCTGGCAAGCGCGCTTGCTCGCGCTCACGCTCTAATGCTGCCATTATTTCTTCGTGTTCACGATCCAATTCTGTCTTTCTTTCTCTTCTTCTTTCTTCGCGTTCTAACTTTCTGTCCATCATCATCTTGAGAAAAGCCTCCATAGGACTTGGTGCAATCCTTGGCGTAGATGGGGAGGGGGGAGGGTCGGAAAAACCTCCTGGTGGGGAAAATTCTTCTTCGCCTCTTCTATGCTCATCACCTCCATGCAAAGTATCCATTTCACTTCGGGTGATGACCATACACTGAAGTCTTGGGTTCTTAAGTTCACGAGGAACTTGGGGTCTTGTGGTTCTTGGGGGTCTTGAGGTTCTTGAGGTTCTTTCTTTAGCTTGCAATCCGTGTTAGAGAAGAATCTTCTCTTATCCGAGCTCTTCTCTTTCCCACGGGCGCACCCCTTGGCGGCCTTGCGCTCACACCAAGGTTGCTTTTTCCCACCTCACGTCGATTGGCCGGCCGCTAAGTGCATGGTCCGCTCTCAATGAGTGAAAAGAGAAACAATGCCACAAACCTTTGACATTGCGTACCCACAACACACACATACACTCTCTGTTGCAGGCCGACGTAGCAAGCGGAAAGGATGACGTGGCTGCGTAATTTTCGGATTACACGCTGGCGGGACTGACATGTGGCAGCCGTACGGACGCCTGGACTTCGCGGCTCCCTTTGCGGAGATGAGCAGCGTACGGCATTTGTTTTTTTTGGTTGATTTTTGGCTACGCTGAAAAGCCTACGTTGGAAGCTTTTAGATTGCTTTATTTCTACATTAAGCAAGAGAAAGAGGGAGAAAGGGCCTTTGCTTTATTTTGAAAGCCTTCAGAGGCAGTTTTTATGGGCAACTTTTAAAAGAAGCTTTTGGGGCTCTGCTTTTGGCATCCCTTCTACTTTTAAATACATGGGCAGGGCCTCACAACTCAGAGCATTTGGATGCAAAGTCTGAGTGTGAGTGCCTGCCCGCACTCTTGTACTTTGAACTCAGATTAATACAAAAAGAAATACCGAAAGGGACGCCAGTCTTTGGGGCCAATATCTCTAGGTACGGAACTCAGCCGGGCCAGTGTAAAATTAATTGTGAACTGTGAACTGTTTTGAAGTGGTTATTTGGTGCTATCGCGCTAGATTCTTGACGTGGAGTGTCCAAGTCTGTTACAGTGGTATCAGAGCACGACCGATTTCTCTTCTACGGGAAATCCGAACCCAAATTTTTTTTCGCGACACCTATGGCTTCAGGCAAAGATCAGTTGACTCCCTTTGCATCTGGAGATGCGGGAAGAGATCACAACAAAGATTCCGGCAAGGAGTATGGCCCGCCTCTGCCTACGTAGGCGGAGCGTCGAGAGTTGGAGCGTCAACAATTGATCGGAGATTCAACAAAGATGATGCTTAATTTTGCCAAGGACCCGAAAATGGCAAAATATATGAGCGAGGTCCACACGCAGTGGCAGAAAACCACAACATCACCCCCAAAACCCGCTCTCAAGAAACCTCCTACTCCCAAGAAGTATACAGAGAAGGAATTAGAAGAGGTGGTTGATGCACGAATTGCTCAGTTTTTTGACGCACAAAACAAAGCTGAAAAGCACGGCAAAAAGCAAAAGAAAGGCACTGAATTCCCGGGCTATTTGGGTCGTCAGTCGACATTTGAAAAGGGAAAGAAACAGAAGAACCGTGCTCGATTTGAAGGAGTACCCAATTCTTCTTCTTCTTCTTCTTCTTCTTCTTCATTTGACAGTTCTTCTAGCTCATCTGACTTGAGCGAAGAAGACCGAAAAGGCAAGAAGCGAAGCAAAAAGCAACGCTTCAGAAAGGGCAAGAAAAAGCCAAAGAAGTCTAAATCTCGCCCCGTGAGTGACAGTTCTACAGAGAACTCGTCTACAGATAGTTCAGACTCTGATGACAACAACTTTTATTCAAAGAAGAAGAATTTTTATAAAGCCAACCAGTATGACTTTCTGGAAGACAAAAGCAACAAAGTCCGAGAGTTTAAGGAAGGTGGACAGTCAATTAAATTTGACACGTTTTCTGGTTATAGAGATGCTTCGAAGGCTTTGTCTTTTGTACAGCAGTTTGACATCGCTTTCGCCAGAGGGCGTTACTCAGAGCACTCTAAGATTCGGAGAGCTGCCTCTTACTTTAAGGGGAATGCTCGAACTTGGTGGTCCACGCTTCTATGAAGCAAGACTGCACCAGTTAAATGGCTGAAATTCAAGAGGCTTTTTATTTCTTCTTGGCTGACTCGAGAGTATGAACGTGATATACAAACTGCTTGGAACCATCTTCGGATGACCAAGAAGGATACAGTGGACGCTTATTGCGAGAGATTCTAGAGCTCTTTTCTACCCGCCTCTTCATTTAAGAAGATCTCGTTCAAGGAACAGATTGAGCACCTTGGGTCTACCTACAGAGATCCGAGATCACTGCTTGGAACAAAAGTCAGCTTCCATTCAGGAGTTGATGAGTCATGCGAAGCGGGGTTTTGCCATTCACTTTGGCAGTTTGACCTACCCCACCGATGAGATCATGACACAAAGAGCGGAATAGACTTCGACAAATGAAAGTAGAAAGAGGAAGAGCAACCCAGACAAGAAAGATGCATGATCCAAGCTTACTCCTCAGGAGCGAGCTCGCTACATCAAGGAAGGGAAGTGCTTTGGATGCGGGGAAACTGGACATATCTCCGCGAAGTGTCCTAAAAAGGCACAGAAAGAACAGAACGACAAGGACGACGAAAGGCCTGAGAGTTCAAGAGCAGCTGAGGAACGTGGAAGAAAAGGCAAGATGAAAACATGACTGGTTCCAGATTGCGTGGGTACCGATCCCAGCACGGTGGACGAGAGTACAGAACTTTGCCGAGCTTGGGACAAAATGAAAGGCCAAGAAGCCTTGATCTTCTTTGATGGAGGAGCCAAGACCAACTTCATTTCACCGGAATCGGCGGCGCAGCTCGAGATCACTCCCAATCGGATTGAACCACTTGTGGAGGCAGTTCTAGCGGCACCCGTCAGGGACGTAACCATTACACTTGTCATTGGCAAACTTCGGTTGCATTGTCAGGGGTATTTGGGGCATGAGGACTGTTACATAATGCCTTTGGAAGGTTGTGATGTTCTCTTGGGAATTCCCTGGTACCACAAGAACAACGCCGTGGTCGACTATCTGGCGAGGAACGCAACATTGACCACAGAGAAGGGCAGAACCATTGTACTTGACATTAAACTTAAGGGCGAGTTTGTCCCTATTGTATCGGCTTCGGCCATTTCAAAGTTAATGAAATCCAATCTGTTTGTTTACTCGATCTTTTTGAAAGAGTTGAGTGATGAGGATAGGACAAATATGTCTGAACTTGATAAAGAACGCCAAAATTTTCTCCACTCGCATGCCGATTGCTTCTCAGAGGGCCTGCCAGGCGAGTTACCACCTGATCGTCCTGAAGATCATACCATTTATCTGATTCCTAGAAGCACATCACCGAACGGGCCACCTTATTGTGTGAGCCGAGCACAAAACGAAGAAATTATGAACCAAGTAAAAGACCTCTTGGAAAAGGGTCTTGTCCAGCTTAGTACTTCATCATATTGCTCTCCAGTGTTGTTGGTTTTGAAGAAAGACGTATCTTGGAGAATGTGCATCGATTATAGAGCTCTCAATAAAATCACCATCAAGAACAGATTTTCGATTCCTAAAATCGATGATATACTCGACAGATAACAGGGATCCTCGTGTTTTAGCAGGATTGATTTGAAGAGTGGATATCATCAGATTCGAATCGCGCCGGGAGACGTCTACAAGATAGCCTTTTGGACGACTTTTGGGTTATTTGAGTTTTTGGTGATGCCTTTTGGCCTAACCAATGCTCCTGCGACATTTAATCGGATGATAGGCAGAATTTTTCGAGAGTACAGGCTATTTGTTGGCACTTTCTTTGACGATATCATTGTTTTCTCCAAGAATGAGGCAGTACATAGAGATCATTTGCTTCAAGTCTTTTAGGAATTACGAGATCACAAGTTAGTGATTAATGCAAAGAAAAGTGAATTTTTCCTACCAGAGATACACTTTTTAGGACACATTGTGTCAGCACCAGGAGTGCAAATGGATCCGGCCAAGATAGAGACTATCCGTAATTGGCCCAATTTGAAGAATGTCCATGAAGTTAGAATCTTCTTAGGATTGTGTTCGTACTACATGCGGTTCATTCGAAAGTTTGCAGAGGTTGCTTCCCCTTTGCATATCTTGACACAGAAAGGAGTCCCTTTCTCGTGGGGACCCATAGAGGTGACTGTCTTTCAGACTTTGAAAGAGAAATTAACTACGGGACCAATTTTGACTTTGCCGGACTTGCAGAAGTCATTTGAAGTATATTGTGATGCTTGTGGTCGTAGTCTAGGTGTGGTCTTAATGCAAGAAGGCCATGTCATTGCTTACGAGAGCCGATTGTTCTCAAGGCCGGAATTGACAGCACAGATTTATGAGAGATATTTTGGTGGTTATCCATGCTCTTACTCAATGGCGGCACTACCTACTCGGAGCGGACTTTACTGTCTTTATAGACCATCAGAGTTTACGCTACTTCTTGTCACAGAAGCAGCTATCGGAAAAGCAGATGCGGTGGGCGAACATCTTGTCACAGTTTCACTTCCAGATTGTCCATGTTCAAGGACAGAAGAATTTGGTGGCAGATGCTTTGTCTCGGAAGCTGTTGGTTCTGGCTATTTCCGCGATACATCATAGGAGCTTCGAGGATATGATCAACCAGTATGCCACAGATCTAGATTTTGCAGACATTTTCACACGGATACGGGATGGGGAGATAGTAGCAGGATATTCCATTCGGGATGGCTACTTGATGAGGAAAACCATGTTGTGCGTTACACAGCTGTTGAGGGAAAAGGTTATGACTGAATGCCACTGTCCGCCTTTTACGGGTCACCGCGGCATTGCTACCACTATGAAAGGGGGTAGAGAGATACTTCTTTTGGCCGAGACTCAAGAAGGATGTGGACAAGTTTGTGCGCAGGTGCTTGGTATGCTCCTGATGGGTTTTGATCGAAATGTGATGATCATGATATGTGCAACCAGAGGATATACATCTACTCTAAGTGTTTGGACATGTACAGTCTGCGAACAGACTCACAAAAGTGCAAGAACACTTCCTAATCTATTGAACTAAACCCATGTCATGAAGTAGCTTGTCCACGCACACATAGGGTTAGATGTGCACAGGACAGCATGGCCGGAGAGCCATTCTGCTTTAGGGCCCTCCAGTCGTCCTTGAACCGCTTTACATACTCAGGTGGTATGAAGCGATCCTTCAGCTTTGCCTGAAAATCGTCCCAACCATAAGATAGTGGCTCCATTTTGAGGAAAGCTGGACCGGATCCGGTAACTATCTCACTATGTGAGCGGAGTTTCTCTCCTTTCCATGCTTGATACCAGTTAATGGCTTCCTCAGATAGATACATTGTCACCGTCAAAACTTTATTGTTATCGGTTTTCATAGTAGTCGCAAAATAAGCACTAAACTAATGCAACCATCTTACCTTCGCACTTACTAAATGTCAACTTCTCTTTGACTGGAGAGTTAGAGTCGTTGGTACTACCTAATCTGCCTAATGATTTGGTGGCATCGGATGACTCGGGTCGGGTGGAGAGGACACTGTGGACCAATCTTGCATGCGTCGATCTTGAGACGCCTCTCGCTCATCCTCGGAAGCAATCCGAGATGTCTCTCCTCCAAAGTAGAGCGAGATGCCTCTGAAGCCATTCGTTCCTTTTCCAAGGCTAGGCGAGATGCCTCTCTCTCAGCCTTCAAAGATAGGCGGTTGCTCTTCATAGCAATGCACTGGTCTTCACATTTCTTTTCCGCAGCCAGCTGCCTAGCATCCTGCTGCATCATCATCTCCATCATGGACTCCATGATCACGTCCATAGGAGTTGGTTCAGCGCGTGGTGTAGATGCTGATAGTGGTCGTGGATCTGGAAATAACCCACTGGGGTTCATTACTCCTTCTCCAAACTCTGAGATCTCACCTTCATGCGAAGTATCTGTTTTGCTTTAGGTGACAACTTTGTTTCTAATATTGACAGTGTGAAATGTAGTAATCTCAATCTTGTCTGACAGATAAATAAAGGTGCCAAGAAAAGCTTCGGACAAATCATAGAGCTTTGTTGTAGCTGTTTCTCCAGATTTCATTACACAATTTGGAAGGGGTGAGTCTCTTAATTCTGGCAACAAATAACCACTAGCGGACTTTGCAATGAGAGCGTCACCAAGGACAACATCCAGTTTGTTTTCTCCCTTTGCATAGAGCCAGCCCCTTTAAACTCTTCATCGATCGATTGTTAGGTGCCTCTAAGATATTTTTCATTGGCAATGAAGTCCTACATCATTAAAATAAACAGAAACAAGTCACATCATCAAGAAAAGTCATTAACGATACTATACAAATACTATACCAACACCAAAAAATATCAAATGACTGTACATTTTCACAACAATTTTTTTCATAAGCAAGTTGACATGACAATAGATTTTTAAATAATTGATCTCACAAATAGTGCATAGTGCATCTTGAACAATATGTTGTGCAATTCTGGTGTGGTTTGGAGACAATCACGATCTAGATGCTAGGAGTTGGAATTCGCTCTATTTCGAAGTGGCGATTGTCTCAACTCACTCAAAAGCACTACAACTCAATATAGCCACATTGGCCACACCTAATGAACCTCTCTCTCTCTCTCTCTCTCTCTCTCTCTCTCTCTCTCTCTCGTGAGCCTGCTGTCGCGTGGGCTGCTCTCTCTTGTCCGCGTGACCTGTTGCCTTTCATCATCTTCTCCAGCCCCATCGCCAGCTCCTAGCCCCAATCACCGCTTGTCCCCCCCTCCCATGACAAACAAGACCTCTTCCCCAAGCAAAAGGAAATTCATGATCACACACAAGCGAGTAGCCACCCTTGAGATGGAAATCAAAGGAAGGAGAGGGAGAGAGAGAGAGAGAGAGAGAGAGAGAGAGAGAGAGAGAGAGAGAGAAGTTCATTCAGTGTGGCCAATGTGGCTATATTGAGTTGTAGTGCTTTTGAGTGAGTTCAGACAATCGCCACTTGGAAATAGAGTGAATTCTAACTCCTAGCATCTAGATCGTGATTGTCTCCAAACCACACCAGAATTGCACAACATATGGTTCAAGATGCACTATGCACTATTTGTGAGATCAATTATTTAAGAATCTATTGTCATGTCAACTTGCTTATGAAAAAAATTGTTGTGAAAATGTAAAGTAATTTGATATTTTTTGGTGTTGGTATGGTATTTGTATAGTATCGTTAATGACTTTTCTTGAGGATGTGACTTGTTTGTGTTTATTTTAATGATGTAGGACTTCATTGCCAATGAAGAATATCTTAGAGGCAGTTAAATAATCGAACGTTAATGACTTTTCTTCAGGATGTGACTTGTTTGTGTTTATTTTAATGATGTAGGACTTCATTGCCGATGAAGAATATCTTAGAGGTAGTTAAATAATCGATCGATGAAGAGTATGTAAGACAGACAATAAAGGGGCTCTATGCAAAGGGAGAAAACAAATTGAATGTTGTCCTTGGTAACGCTCTCGTTGCAAAGTCCGCTAGTGGTTATTTGTTGCCAGAATTAAGAGACTCACCCCTTCTAAATTGTGTAATAGAATCTGCAAAAACAGATATAGCGAATCTCTATGATTTGTCCGAAGCTTTTCTTGGCACCTTTATTTATCTGCCATACAAGATTGGGATTACTGCATTTCACACTGTCAATATCAGAAACAAAGTTGTCACCTAAAGCAAAATGGATACTTCGCATGAAAGTGAGATCTCAGAGTTTGAAGAAGTAATGAACCCGAGTGGGTTATTTCCATATCCACGACCACCATCACCATCTATACCACGCGTTGAACCAACTCCTATGGACGTGATGATGGTGTCGATGATGGAGATGATGATGCAACAGGATGCACGACGGCTGGCTGCGGAAAAGAAATGTGAAGACCAGTGCATTATAAAAAAGGTTTCTAAATACACAATTTACATGAAAAGCTCAAAAATAAAAATAAAACTTTTCTAAAATTAGTAAATTTTGCGTAAAACTACACTTCAACACTTAACTTGGAGAAGTAAAAAATGTCGGCAGTCTTTGTGGCTCCTTAAGAGGTGGAGAAGCTTGCAAGGCTTGTCCCTCCCCCTCTCTCTCTCTCTCTCTCTCTCTCCCCCCCCCCCCCCCCCCCCCAAAAGGTGGGCTGGTTCCCATTAACACTGTAAAGAGTTACATCATAGCGACTGTAGGCCAATATACAAGATTGACTGGAGTAAAAAAAACCCTGAAAATATACAATAAAATCCTCTCTGAGGGGGAAAACTCCAGAGATAGACGACATAGGTACAACAGAGCAGACAAAGGGGACTGTTGTTAGTGGTGAGGGGAGGAATATGCCGCTCAACAGCAATTCATAAATCTTCCCTGGATAGTCGTGTATCCTAGAGCAATGCAATGCCCAAGGCTGTAGTCTCCAAGACTTGAAGAGAAAAGTCTCCTCAACCGCAATCTCCAAATTAACATCACCAACTCTGCGTCTAACCTGTAGCCTAGGGATGAGTTAAGAAAATCACCGAGTATCCTACAAAAAAACCTTGAATAATCTCCAGCATCCACATCCTCCTCTCTCTTTCTCTCTCCACGCAAAAAAGGTGTGGGCTGGTTCCCATTCATTAAAAACTGTAAAGAGTTACATCATGACGGCTATAGGCTAATATACAAAATCGACTGTAGTGAAAAAACCCCTGAAGATATACAATGAGAGCCCCTCTAACTCCAGAGACACAGATGACATAGGAACAACAAAGCATACGAAGGGGACTGCTGTGAGTGGTAAGGGGAGGAATATGCTGCTCAACAGCACTACATAAATCTGCCCTGGGTAGTCGTGTACCTTGAGCAATGCAACTCGATCTGTTAACCAACAGTATGCTGAATCTCTGGCCTCCTCCCCTCCTCAGGCACAAGCAGAATGGGAGTCTTGTGGTAGTTAATGAAGCATGAGGGGCTGTTGGGGGGTTCTTGCCCTTGAGAGGGGAATTCCCTGCATGATGGGGTGAGGAAACTCATAGATAAGACTTTTTGGGATGTGCAAGTAAACGCGTACCAGGATTCCCCTCTTGGTGACTTTGGGGCTAAGCTGGCAGAGGCACCATGTGATCGACCAGGACTTTGCCACTTGCCAACCACCGGCAGATCTGCCACCCACCGAGATGCTGGCTTGAGTGGCACGCCATCGTACCACTTTTCTGGTCAAAGTGTACATGGAAGCTGGTCTGCACCATCGGAGACGTGCTGCGAGACGGTGTAAGCTATGGTTGGAATTTAAGTCATGGAGAAAGCCTCATTTTGCAAGAGTAAAATTGCTCCAAGTGATAGGAAGACTCTGCCACACCAAGTCCCCCTCCCTGGGTACTTGCTTGATTTGAAAGAGGGGATCCCACTCTGCCGATGACAGATTTTTTGTAAGCAGTTCCATGAAGGTGGTGATTATGGATGTCATGGTGACATCATGAGCAACACTCGGAGAGAATTTGCGACGGTGGCAAAGTAGCCTTTATTTTGAGGTTAGAAGGACGCTTTGCCATCCACACAGCAAGGCACTGGTGCATGCACCGCTGGTATAAGTGGAATCCTGAGCTTGCTTGCTATCCATGAAAGTATCCCTCAGAAATGATAATACGTAATTACCCTCGTGATGGGGCAAACAACAACATCGACGACCCATCTCATGATCAGACTGGGGGAACTTACCTGCATAATTGTGAAGGCTTCACATTCGGTTTCTGCCCACACGTATAAGTAGGCAGTGACCCAGAGTAAAGATGGCCATAACCAGCGAATTCATTTTGCCACTTGCTATTGTGAGGGGAAAGCCCCCCCCCCCCCCCCCCCCCCCAATAAAAAATAAAATAAAATGGTAGCGCCATGGTGCTTCACGTGGGCAGAGCACGGTATTCTTTAGTAAAAGGCGAAAGAATAGTTCGCTCAGTGCTTGACCCGCACCTTCCATGAGGGATGTGGACTTGAAACAGGAACTCTGCAAATGTTTGCTTGACATTGTCCATCATATTTGGCCATGGTGAATTTTGTTGTTGTGTCGGCTGCTCAAACCTTGTGCAGAATTCGACGATGTTGTTCAGCATGGCGCTCGTGGGGACATCAGTCCTCCTCCACAAGGGTCACGCGGTAGGAGAGAAATCAAGACAGAGATCGTATGGAAGCTGCGCCATATGGAGTTGTCTTTTGTTCGCACTCTTTTGGTTGCGCTGGCTTTTTCGCATGCTGCATACGTACGCTTTTTTGCTTTCTAAAAAAAACCTTAGTGTTGTGTTAGGTTGGCGAGACTTTCATTGTTTTTAGTGCATGATAGAGATTTACTTTAAATGTTTATTTCACTTTCATTTCATATCCTGACATGTCTTTACTTTTTTTGCATTCTATTTTTTAAAAATGCTAAAGTGAAAGCATAATTCTAGTAAATTCTATGGATACACACATACACATACATATATTAATGAGTTTTTTTTTAAATTTCACATTTCATTTCACAGCTTCACATGGCTTGACTTTTCTTACTTTTTATAACTTAATTCTAGTCAATATTCAGGAAAGTCTCTTTTATTAAGCTGCGGTCGACTGAGTTTCCTTCCCATCTACGTTTTTTATGCTAATTCACATGTGTGAACAAACATACCTAGTTAGCATAAGTTTAAGCATGTAAGTCACTATATTAGTAATCATATTTAAAACCTCCTAAAGTAAAAAGTACAATAGAATAATCAAAAGTGGTGGCCTATTGAATTTAGTCTTTGAAGTTGTTTGTTGGCACCCGTGGGCGTTACAGAGGAGAGAGTGGGGAAGTGATGAAGCGAAAGGGCCGGAGCAGCGTGGAGCTTGCAAGCAAGGCGGCACATGGAAGGCATTTGCGTTCTCCTCAGCAGCCAGCAATAGCTGCTAAGCAGGAAGGGACTTCGGAGTTCGAAGAGAAGAGCTCCAAAGAGCTGACTGCCCATCCTATACGCAGAAAACGCAGAACCCCTTCTGCTTCTCAATCTCCCTGCAAAAGGGCAAAGCTATCTTCATCTCAAGGTTCCCCAATATCCTATTTCAAGCAGGCAGCCAAGGTGGAGAAGCATGACTCGGGTACTCTCTCTCTCTCTCTCTCTCTCTCTCTCTCTCTCCCTCTCTCTCTCTCTCTCGTGTGCGGGTTCTGTATGAAGCTTCATGCAATACAATTGAGCACATTTCCATGCAATATAGTGGAGCACATTTTCATGCAATACATTTGAGCAATACAGTTGATCACATTTCCCTTTGACGTGTGCAGGCCGATGGAAAACTCCAAAGGTCATGATCCCCATGCAGGACAAATTCTGTACAACTTTGGAAGAGTTCAATGCTGCTTATGGCCTTTCCATGGAGGGTTTAGATCCCTAAATGGTTAGGTGGGAGCAGGTCACTGATCCCGAATGGTTCAGTGTGTTCAAACAAACAAAGGATCCCAGTCAGTATCGCATCAAATGCAGTACCATCCACACCGAAATGTATGAGTTGATGATGAAACTGCACTACAGTGTATACCAGAAGGCCTCAACCAACATGGAAATTTCCTCTGGATTTGCAAAGGGTTTCGTGAAAGAATTCATTCCTGCCGTGATTGCAAGCGGGATAGCCATTAGGTTCAATTGGGCCGAGTTTGCGGTGCAATACTTGCAGGATACTCGAGACAAGGGCTATTATGAGGGCCATGTTAACAAGTGGAGAATACGCAATCTTCAGCTTCCAACTTCAAAATTGAGGATGAGTCTTTTGACATCTACGAGGAGAACATGGCATTGGCAGGAAAGAGTACTGCCAAATCTACCAAGGCCACACTTCTGCCTCATCAAGATAGTCGACAGGAGATGGAAGCTTCTTCATTTTGTGGGTTGGAGGAATGGCAGTGCATGAAGGCAGTTGTCCTTCATATGAAAACACAGCTACAGTATGATAAACAGAATCTAAACAATGTGCAAGAGGCCCTAGAACTTACTAGGGCTTTGAATGCAAAAAATGCGAAGGTCAATCCTATTGTCACGGCCATGAGACAGAGGTTGCAAGCAGCTGAGATGGAGTTGCAGGCTCTCTTGCAAAGCAATGATGTGGATGCCTGGCAAAAGATGGAGCTTGAAATTAGAATAGAGACAACCAAAGACACCATAGATGATCCCATAGATAGTGACATAGACATAACCTATAAATTGGTAAGTGTCCGTAAGTTTCATCTCTGCACTTTATGTTTGGTACATGTGCTCAACTAACTCATGTACTTACCATGCTCTTTTTGTCTTGGTTTTGTAGGTTGAGGTGGACATTGCAAAATCCAAGGTGCAGAACTCTGAAAGCCAACTTGAACTTTTGATGCACATGCAGTCCAAGCTGCAGGGATAGTTTCTCCAGAGTGCCCTAACTAATCTAGCCCTTGCTAGTTTTATGAAGGATAGAGAGGTGCAAGACAACATCGGAACAAACATGTGTACTGGTTGTGGTATGCCCCTTGAGGTCCAACCATTCCTTGTAATGGTCAAGCTCCCTTGTGAGCATAACTATCACCTTCTCTGCTTTGCTGCTACATGCTCCCTTCGGACCACCTGTGCTGCTCTCTCCTGCAAAATAAGCATACGTACCGCATGGTTGTGCAACCTTGCAGCACAACGACATCCAATCACCCAGAGATTGGTAAGAAACTATACTTGAATGTATGCTTGCTAGCTAGCATACATGACATATAGTCTGCAAGCTTGATCATATTGGGAATAAAAGGTGTGCTACTTAGCATAATGAATATGCTAATTAGCATGCCTGGTATGCTAGTTATCATACTATATATGCTAGTTAGCATATACAATATGATAGTTAGCATATTGGATATGCTAATTAGCATATCCAATAAACTAGTTAGCATACTCGATATGCTAGTAGGCCTACTTGATTAGCGTATCCAGTAAGCTAGTAAGCATATTGGGTATGGTTATTAGAATACCGGAGTTAGCATATTGAATGTTAATTAGCATATCCAGTATGCTAGTTAGCATATTGGATTGATAGTTGGAATCATAATTAGCATATGGATATGCTAGTTAGCATACTTGATATGCTATTAAGCATGTTGGATATGCTAACTACCACTATTTATATGCTAGTAAGCATTTTGAAGCATATTGGATTAGCTTAGAGATTATAAGGTTTTCTAGTTAGCATACTAGGTATGCTAGTTAGCATATTGGATATGCTTATTAGCATACCGGATATGCTAGTTAGCTTACTTGATATTCTATTAAGCATGTTGGATATGCTAATTACCAATATTTATATGCTAGTAAGCATTTTGGAGCATATTGGATTAGCTTAGAGATTATAAGGTATGCTAGTTAGCATATTGGATATGCTTATTAGCATACCAGATATGCAAGTTGGAATGATAGTTAGCATACAGGATATGATAATCAGCATATCCAGTATGCTAGTTAGCATGCATATCTATTAGCATATCCAGTACACTAGTTAACATACTGGATATGCTAGTAGGCCTACTTGATTAGCGTATCCAGTATGCTAACTAGCACACTTAATATTCTAGTTAGATGAGTGGATGCTAATTAGCATATCTAGTATGCTAGTAAGCATATTGGGTATGCTTGTTAGCATGCCGGAGTTAGCATATTGAATGCTAATTAGCATATCTAGTATGCTAGTTAGCATATTGGGTTGCTAGTTGGAATGCTAATTAGCATACTGAATATGCTAGTTAGCATACTTGATATGCTATTAAGCATGTTGGATATGCTAATTATCAATACTTATATGCTAGTAAGCATTTTGGAGCATATTGGATTAGCTTAGAGATTATAAGTTTTTCTAGTTAGCATACTAGGTATGCTAGTTAGCATATTGGATATGCTAATTAGCATACCGGATATGCAAGCTGGAATGATAGTTAGCATACAAGATATGCTAATTAGCATGTCTAGTATTCTAGTTAGATATGCTAATTATCATACTTGATATGCTATTAAGCATGTTGGATATGCTAATTAGCACATGCTGTCCTCTAGCAAGCACACAGAAGCTTGTGGGTACACTTGAATTGATTAGAGATTATAAGGTTTACTACTTAGCATACCTGGCATGCTTGTTAGCATACTTGCCTAGGTGCACACATAGTCAGCATATCAAACATACTATGCTAGCTAATATACACGGGAATGCTAATTAGCATACTTGCCTAGGTGCACACATAGTCAGCATATCAAACATACTATGTAGCATACATGACATGCTTGTAAAGGGTGTAATCAAAGATTTTTTTGTTGCAGGCCTCTCAAAGCCCCTGCATGATGTGGGTAGTGTGCATGACACCAAAGGTAAGGGAAAGGCTACAACTGAGAACCCTTAGACTGCCATGCCTGCTGCAACTGACACAATAAAAGCTTCTCAACAGACAATGGCTAGTGCTAGTGCCAGTGCCTCAGGGTAAACATTGAAGACTAACAACATAGAGGACCCGCAGGAAGTTGGTGATAACATGCCTGCTGCAACTGACATAGTAAAAACTTCTCAATAGACAATGGCTAGTGCTAGTGCCAGTGCCTCAGGGGAAACATTGAAGACTAATAGCATAGAGGACCCGCAGGAAGCTGGTGATAACATGCATGCTGCAACTGAAACATGAAAAACTTCTCAATAGACAATGGCTAGTGCTAGTGTCAGTGCCTCAGGGGAATCTTTGAAGACTAACAGCATAGAGGACCTGCAGGAAGTTGGTGATAACAGCCCTCTCGAGGGTTTTTTGCGAAAGGCTAAGGCAAAAAGAAAAGTGGGCCTTGAAGAAGTACCTGAAGAAACTGCAAGCAACGGTTGTGGTTCCCCAAAGAAGATGGAGGACAAAGCTGAAAGCACCAAAGGTAAAAAGAAAGCCACCCGCTCAAGAGCTTGCAAAAAACTGTGTCAATGACCTTTCCTTAGATTTGGTATTGTAAGCAGGCAACTGTCACTGTTCAGTTGTTTGGCCTTTACTTAGTGTTCGCATACCTGTGCCCTTCACTCTTATGACTATGCCATTTTGAAAAACTAATGCTCCTCGTGGCTGACATTGTAACTTTTTTTATTTTCCTGGTGAAAATGTATGTAATATAATGTTGATTAGCAGTCCATTATAATTTTCTGCCAATCTATGAACTTATTCATTTCGTATCGTTGTTTCTTTGCAGAGGAAGAGAAACTGACATTAATTTTCTTGCCTGATGTAAATGCGTCCATGCAATGGCAGAAAGTTTCAAAAAGGCGAGTCCGCAAAGCCAGGCATATAAGGAAACAAAAATTGGAGATTCAAAAGCGGCTCGAACTGCTTTTCCTGGATTCATCTAGGTATATAGATATTCACAACATGCCCGTAGATTTTTTGAGCGCCTAAATTATGTTCACCCATTTGGGGAGGTTATATATGCTAAATGGTATCCTCCTCCAGACCCAATATGGGTGTTTAAGCGACTGTGTGATGAAAAAAGGGCTCTTTTACTAGATCTCAACGGTCTTTTGGTAAGGGTGGTAGAGACTTGCTTTGGCGAAAAGCCCCCTGCATATGCAGATGAAACGATAAAATACAATGTAGAGGGCCGGCACGTGTTCTGTCGCAAGGACAACCACAAGTTTTTGGACTGGTGTCTTCAGTTCTTCAGTATGTATATTTGGAGCACAATCATGCAACGTAAAGTCATGAGTATTTGCAGGGATGTTTTTAAATTGTAGGTGCCAAGGATTGCCAGTATTCTTGCGCAAGAGCAGTGCAAGAGGCAACCTTGGCTAATTAGCAATAAACCTGTGTTTATGAAATATTTAGCCGTGTTTTGGAAATACGCTCCGGCGTACAATGCCCAAAACATGCTTCTAATTGATGATAGCCTCTACAAAGTGTCTCAGAACCCAGCACAAGCTTGGCTCGTTGCTCCGAAGCTAGAGGACCAGAGTGCTGAGGAGAGAGAACAATTTCTTATAGAAACTATGAAAGAGTAGCTTTTTCTTTGGCTGCAGTCGGATAATCGGGCAGCGTATGTGGCTGACAATACCTTTGATACAGTCTCTGATAACTTCTCTGATGAAGTCCTACAGTTAGTAAAGGCAAATAGAAGGCAAACGGAAAAGGAGCAGCAAATGGAAGTTGACCTAGCATACGAGAGAGAGGAGAAAGCTAGGCTGGAGAGGGAAAGAAAAGAAAAGGAGTAGCAAAAGAGGCAACCTAGAAGAAGAGAGAAAGGAAAATGTAGAGGAAAAGGCAGCAGAAAAGTGCGGTCTATACATACGCCCTGTGAGAAGGCCTAAAGATTTTTAGGGGGGTGTGACTCTCATTGTAAAACTAAACCCTATGTAATGTTATTTGATGCTGGAAATTAATGATGAGATAATCTTTTCAAGGGTTGCCTCCTACTATTCCATTTTTATGTGTTACAAAATTATGTATTGGGTTTTTTGTTAGGTAGCACACACTATAAAGTAGCAAGTAAGTATTCAGTTAGCATATACTGTGGTAGTTAGCATACACTATATGCTAGTTAGCATAATATTGTATGCTAGTTAGCACACCATATAGCAGCTAGTTAGTATACAGTTAGCATATACTGTGCTAGTTAGCACACCATATAACAACTAGTTAGTATACAGTTAGCAAATAATGTGCTAGTTAGCATACACTATATGCTAGTTAGCATAATATTGTATGCTAGTTAGCACACCATATAGAAGCTAGTTAGTATACAGTTAGCATATACTGTGCTAGTTAGCATACACTATATGCTAATTAGCATATACTGTATACGCTAGTCATCATATATTGTTTGCTAGTTAGCAAACAATATGTAGAAGCTTGTTAGTAAACAATTAGCATATATTGTGATAGTTAGCATACACTATATGCTAGTTAGCATATACTGTATGGTAGTGAGTATCCAATTAGCATATACTGTGCTAGTTAGCGTACACTATATGCTAGTTAGCATATATTGTATGCTAGTTACAATTGATACAATTGATACACTGTAGATAGTATACAATTAACATATACTGTGCGAGTAGCATATACTGTGCTAGTTAGCATATACTGTATACACTAGTCAGCATATATTGTTTTCTAGTTAGCACACACTATGTAGCAGCTTGTTAATAAACAATTAGCATAATACTGTGATATTTAGCATACACTATATGCTAGTTCGCATATACTATATGGTAGTGAGTATCCAATTAGCATATATTGTATGCTAGTTACAATTGATACATTGTAGATAGTATACAATTAACATATACTGTGCGAGTTAGCATACAGTACATGCTAGTTAGCATACAGTATATGATAATTAGCATATATTGTATGCTAGTTCGATTTATGCTAGCTAGCACACACTTTGTAGAAGCTTGCTAGTATACAATTAGCATGTACTGTGGTAGTAGTAAGCATACACAAGATACAAAATAGAATAGAAGACCATGACGCTCATGTCAAAAACGGAATGGCATGCTATTATAGATTGCTTCATAATCTTCGGGGGTGATTGTGTACATTGGCCTTCTCCTTTGCATGTGTTCCATGGGTATCTTGATACAACGTACAAGATTTGAAAGTATGTGAACAACAGGTTGATTGTAGTCTAGTTTGAAGGTGTATGCATCCACTTGCTTGTAATACAGTCCTTGCACGACATAAGAGCCTTTGTCAATTACATTGTTCCACTCATCAATGAAACCTTGTTTTGCCTTTTCTTTTACTGTAATGCACTTTACCAAGTAAAAGTCTACATTCTCATCATTGGTTGTAGCATCTGGATTCACTACAAAAGTGTCACTAACACACAAAGCACTACTTAATGCATCATGGTGGCCTTCATACACGAATTTTTCATATCCAATGATCTGTCCTTCAAGGGGATCATCAGTCGGAGTGTCGTCTTCATCCTCAACTTCATCCGACAATGGCATCAGAATGTGATAATCCCAAGGCTTCACATGAGATTTGTTAGTGCATCGATTCCAACTGTGGTTCATACATGCATCACAAAAGCATGCCAATGGTCTTGTGGCAATGTCAGTTGCATCCTGTCGGTTGTGATCGCGAAAAGCATGCAAGGTGCAAGACTTCTCAATCGTGGCAAAATTCCATTTAACCTCCCTGCTTACATCACCTACTTTGATCTCCCAAAACACATGGGCACATTCCCTTTCTTTTTAGAGGATATGATGTTGTTGCTCCCTTTGATAGGTTGGCTTGGCAATAGGCAACCACACCTACAACACACTTTAAAGTGGCCCCATTAGGCTTCAACTGTTCATGTGTCAACGTTCTTTTAACAATTGCGCCTGCACGGTCATGCTCTCCCTTGCCATGTCCTGATCCAAAGAAGATTCAAGAACCAACTCATCTCCATTCCTGTCAGTCCAGCATACCTTGCAATAAAATAGAAAGGCCTAGCAGCCTTAAATTGTGAGGCAACACCATTTGACCAGACCTAGTGATGTTTTGGAGTGACACCTTCTCTCTGTAACCAACCACAATGTAGCATAAAACAATGTTGGACAAAAAATGTGTCGTGCACTTTGTCATCTGATATGAAGAAGTGGATTGTCTTGACTACTTCCCCTTCCCTGCGGTAGTATGTTATGTGCACAAAAATGGTTACTTGACTTGAGTGCCAATGCATGGATTGAATCTCATTTTGCTCCTTGAATGCATAGTTTTTCGCAAAGTCTATAACCGACACAACCACATCGTCAAGAAATCTAAGAATACAATCCTTGAACTGTTGTGCTTGACATCGAGCAATATAGTTAAAACCTTCAGCTTGGTCTGTAAGAGTTGAAGAAACTCCCAACACTGCATTTCTTTAGTCAGAATATCTTTTCTCTTTTTTTTTTGTCTCCGTGCTTACTTGTTGCCTCCACATATGCAAACAATTTTACCAAGATATTATTACATGGGCTTTGTGTCTCTAAGCAGCATGTTTCTAGCTTTTTCACATCACATTTCTTACATTCGCCCATCAAACACTCACTGTTGTGGTAACCAACATCTATCTGCTTCGGGCATAGAACTGATTCCCACAGATGTGTGACACCTTTGAAAGTTTTACATAAATCCATGCAACCCATGCTAGTTTCATCACCTTTGATGCAAACGTTGCATGTACATTTGCATTGGGCTCGATGCAACCCGAATGATTGAGACCGCATATGGTTAAATGTGTCCTTTAAAAAGGACATTTGCACATGATATTCGCAGCAGCGTGTGTATCTTTCTTTCAACCGCCGTACAAAAAATGGCTTCATCATTTCAAACATTCTTATACCTATTTTGCAATCTGGATTCTTTTCTTTGAATTTGTAGAAGAGCTCAACCTGCAATTATGAGAGTTTAGAAGGTGGTTATTACGTTAGTTATGCTAATTAGTATACAGGCCATGCATGGAAGCATACTGTATGTAACCAACACTTACAATATGCTTCCATGCATGTGCAGTACAATATAGCATATTCTAGCTAGAATAAACTATAAACAACCACAGTATAAATAACAACCAGTATGCTAACTGTAAAGTTTCACATGCTTTTTAGTGTACTCGAATAATGGTGCTTCGGTTAGATCAATTACTTGAGGTTCATCAAGGAGGTGTACAGGGTGCTTTATGTAATTTTTTCTCCCCATCCTCTTTCGACAAACATATTTTTTGTTGGGGGATACACGGGTCTCTTCCCTCCAAAATGTGTAAACCAGCTCTTTCAATTCATTTGTGATTGTGCTACGACGAGCATGTTTTTGACATGCAGCCAATGAAAACATTCCACCGTCAGCATTCAATGTCAAGGACAATTTAGCCTTGTACAAGGATCGACGCGGAACTTTAAGGAGTGTTGAGACTTTTGACATATGCATGTTCTCCTTTGAATTCAACATCATGGACAATGTTGTATGCTTCAAATACAACTCCTCATTACAGCTTGGCTACTTCATAAGCGCCAAGGTGTTACGAACATTGCACATGATCGCACTTTGAATAGTAGACTCCTCTGGACACACTGCTTGCACGACAGGATGATGAGATACTAGATTCCAAATTTCTTCCTTGTATTCTGTACTAATTCCTTCAGTCCTCTTGAATAGTGCCACAATATTAGACGAAATTTTCTTCTTCTTTTCCTCCTCAAAGGAAAGCTCTCGAACCTGAAGCTGCTTAAGTTTTATCTTCTCTCGTTGTTTCCTCTTTCTTTGTCTCTCATAATCCCTAATGACAGTAGAAGTTGGGTCCTTCAAGTTCGGATTCATTGTCTGTAAAGGATCCCTTCTGCTACCTTCATCTGCTTCCGTTGAACGTGCAAGTAAACCTACCAGATCAGATTGCAAGGTATAGTTTGCCATAACTGTATGAGATGGGGACGAAGTGGGCTACACGGAGAGAATGTGAGGCAAAGGGAGAGGGTGAGACTGTTTGAGAGAGAGAGAGAGAGAGAGAGAGAGAGAGAGAGAGAGAGAAAGAGAGAGAGCTTGGCTTACATAGAGCATGGAGAACGTCGGGGGAGAGAGAGAGAGAGAGAGAGAGAGAGAGAGAGAGAGAGAGAGAGAGATTTGATTTGATTTGATTTGATATTCACGTCCACGGGGGGCCAAAATGACCCATGGGACCTTTTAGACATTCTCCTCTTTCGAGGGTGTGTTACTCGTGTGACTTTTTTGTGTCTTCTGTGAGTGTTTTGTGGTGTTCTAGTATGCGGGCAAGATATGTCCCGAGAGCTGTAGGGGAGGGGTCCGTTTTTGAGAGCAACTCGGCGAGAGTATGGCATCCGTGTATGAGCTGCTGAAAATCAGCTCGAATATGTGCGTATGCTGGGCATTCTAACGTCACATGTGCTTCATCCTCAAGGTCTCGCATAGTACATGATGTGCATATTCTTTTTTGAGCATCAATTTTCAGCCAGCCGCTTGTTTCTATCTTAAGCAAGTGTGATCTTGTACGCATCAGAGTTATGGCTTTTCTTGCCATATGGGGCATAGGCGTTTGGATGTGTACTTGGGCTTCCGGCTTGCTTGTGTTGTAGAGCTCCCAATATTTTGTGTTGACATGTTTGCAATAATATTCGAACTTGGACCGATGTGTGGTCATTCACCATTTATTGTGAAGGCATTCAAGTAGTACTATTTCAAAATTCAGCATACATTCCCCTTCTTTCCCCTTGACAATGGGCATGTCCACATATGCCTCAACATTCCATTTTGCAAACCACTTCATAAGTCTTGGATAAGACTCAATGTTAAGAATTTACTTTTCTTAGTCTTTTGTAGTGCACATCCGGCCTTCCATGCTATGTGGGGGATTCGAGTGGAGGGCATCAGTTTAACTTTCATAATGTATGTAAGCATTCTTTGCAGGGCTTTCATTTCGAGGGGTCTTTTGCCTGTTTCCAAAAGCAACACTGAATACGGTGTAGTTTTTTTGACTCCCAGATGTCTACATAGAAACTTCTTTTGTATCTGTTCAATCTCATTCCATGGGTGGGCTGAGATACTAGCTCCCCAAATTTCTACTCCGTATAGGATGGCCTGTACTACACACGTCTCAAATATAATTGCTTTAATTTCCCATCTCTTGATGACTTTTTGTGTATACATGTTTTCAAGTTGGTAATATTTGGCATGCCCCACATCAATTCTATTTCGTGCGCATTGTCCCCAAGCATAATTAGATGGTATATCCATTCCCAAGTACATAAAGTTGTCTACTCTTTCAATTTGCGTCCCTTGGTACATGAGAGTTGGTTGAATTTCCTGTCTTTTTTGAGTCCTCACTAGCATAAACTTTGTCTTGTTTACATTGATTGAGAGCCCGTGTTTTCACAAAAGGTATGCATGGCATCTACCAATTTTTGAAGAGATACTATATCATGTGCAAAAAGAGCAACATCATCTGCATATATGAGTAGCAGAAGTGTGAGCATTCGGATGGCCGGTCCATCTGGTTCTTCTGCGAGTGCCTAGGGTATGAAGTCCTCAATCTGGTCTATGCATAGCCCGAAGAGAGTTGGGGATAAAGGGCATCCTTGATTAACTCCCATGTTGCTTGAGAATTCCTTGGACATACTTGCATGTGTTTTCAGCTGGCATAGAACTCTTTGGTAAAGATGTGCCACTACAATTCTAAGATGGAGTGGTACCCCGATACTTTCCATTCTTTGCCATAGGCCAGTTCTCGGGACCGTGTCGAATGCTTTTGTGAAATCAACAAAACAACAGTACAAGGTTTTCCCTTTTAGCCGGCTCTCTTCCATTAAGACCCTGAGTGAAATAAGGTGGTCAATCGTACTATGCTTGGGTCTAAAACCTGCTTGTCCTATTGGGCGCTTGCCATTTGTTTCTGCCCATGATCTTATGGCTTGTTCTAGATCACTCCCCAGAAGTTTAGACATACATTATCCAACCGTGATAGTTCGGTAATTAGATGGCTGATTTACATCCCCTTTTTTGAAAAGTGCTTTTATCCAATTTCTTTGCCAGTCTGCTGGCAGCCCTTGTGTGATTGCCTTATTAATTAATCCATGTATCCATTCCCGTGCAATGTTACCTGACCATTTTAGCATTTTGGAATTGAAGTGTAGTGTATCGGGTGCTTTACCATTGGCTAATTTTTGTATGCCTTTGGTCACCGTTGTGAAATCGAAAGGCTCTTTTATTGGAATTTCATGGCGCATATCTGGCATCCCCTGTGCATCTTCATGTACATACAATTGTTCCACATATGCATACATCTTTTGGACTTATGTCTCCGATAGTGTCCTGCCGCTTTCCTTTCATTCTCAGCCATTCCCCCTTGGGGTTCTTTTTGAAATTCGCTATGGCCTGTGTTTCAGTGTGCAACTCATATTCTCTTCTCTTCCTTCGCTTGAGAGTATTGTAGATCTTTGCTAAAACTGTCCCACCTACCCATGCATTGGCTGTTTGGGGTGTTAGCCGCAACTGTTTCTTTGCATTCCTCATCGAACCAGGGGTTGTGTGGTAACCCTTTCCTGCTCTTCCCTTTTCTGTATGTTTTTCCCATTGTTTCCTCTACTGCTTCGCAGATTAATATCTTGCACGATAGTGGGTCTCATGGCCTCTAGGCATGAATTGATTGGTTTGTTGAGACCTGACAAAAGTGTGTGACCTTCTATTTGATAGTCATCTTTGGGGCATAACATTGTAGGGTCACAAAGTATGAGTAGTATTCCTCTAATGAGAGTGAGAATTGCTTTAGCCTAAAGAACTCATCCATCTTCAAGGATTTGTGAGCAGGAGGCAAGTATCTTTCCTTCACTTGTTATTTGATCTCACTCCAACTCTGAGAATCTTCAGATATGCCTATGCCACAACAATGCTATTTTCACCAAAGTCTAGCTTCTCTCATAAGACGAAATAAGTCTAGCATACATTGGTTTTCTTGAGCAATCTTTATAGCTGTAAAATAGTCTTCCGTTGTTTCAATCCAAGATTTTGCTTCTTTCTCAATATATGCACCTTCTCCCTTAAACAAGGGCGGTTGCATCTTCTTGACTAGTAGCTTTTTCTTTTGGATTTCAGTATATAAGGCATCATCTTGAGTTTTTCCTTGATGTTGAGGCAGTCCGGGGCGGGCAATAAGAGAGGCGACCTCTAAACACCCCTCAGGGCTCCTGTGCTGCTCAATTGGGGCTAGGGAAACCACAAGCACAACACAACAACAAACCCACAGCCAAACCCAAACAAGATAGGGGCACCACCTAGTTATGGTATGCGAACTAGGACGCAAGAGAGATTTTGTCACACCCAAGAAGATGCACCACAAAATACACACAAGCAATCTCACACCAAGACACACACCAAATGGAGCAGAGAGAGCTAGAGCAAAGGGAAGAGAGAGAGGAATGGAACTTGCGTAATACCTTGTTTGTGACTTGCAAATGGAGATGGTTCGTTATGATGCTATCATAGAACTTGTACAAAGCTAACTCAATGCTTAATGAATGCTAAACATTGCCAATACACACGCACACTGTCTTAGGGTGTGGGAGACCTCTCACCACAATATAACTTCTTACAATGGACACAACATTGGCAATGAAAACACACTTTCTCAAACAAGATCAAATGATAGAAACTTAAAATACACAAGTCACCTCGAATTCACCAAACCGTATTGCGCAAGTGGAAGGACGAAGATTTGAATGTCGATTCACGCCTTTGATACACCAAACCTCAATTTATTAATGATGGAGGAACATATACAATAGTGGTTTTGAGATTTTGAACTCACGCTCTCTCACTTGCAATGTGTAGCTTGAAAGCTTCTCTCACACCAAGAGTGAAGCTCACAAAGTGGTTGCTACGCCTAAGTCTCTCCTCACGCATAGAGTGTTGGGGTGCTATGTGAGATATTGGGGTTGTTTTACAAGAAGGAGAGGAGCTTATTTATAGGTTGGAGACCCTCATTAAGATTATTTGAAAATCCTAAATTACAAGCTAACAAATTAGGATTATGTTTTTTTCTGAATATCAAAACATTGCGGGCCTTCTTCATTAGGAGATTTCGGAGGTCTTTTGGAGGGCCTTTTGGAAGAGAGAGGAAAATAAGCTCCTCCAATGAGAGAAGAGCCTACGTTACGTAGAAAAATAGATTGATATTAACAAAAATATAAAAGGTGTCCCTCTCCTCATTTAATAATCTAGTGGTCCTTGAAGACGATCACTCTCTTTCATTTAATGCGAGCACCTTTTTTAGAAGGTAGATGCGGTGCATTTGATACGGCTTACGTCATCACTAGAATTCAAAAAGTTACAAAACTATCAAGTGGTGGAAGATTTTAAAACTTTTGATACTGTCAATGCGTCCGGAACGCCCAAATATCCTAGAAATGAATGTCCAATTGCCTAGCTCCGACATCCAAAGAGGCAAAGAATGTCAAAAACCCCTAAAAGAACATTTTACTAACGGCGCGCGAGGGGCCATTCCAAAATTTTGGAATGCCTCATCGCACGCCGTTAGTAAAAAGCCCCTTTTTTCCTCTTTTAGAGAGATTTTTGAGAGGAAAATGTCAAAAAATCTCTAAAAAGGCCTCCATCTATCACATAGGTTTTTTCTTCATCATCTTAGCTTTAGAGATCATAATTTCGGGTCTATAAGAGTGAGCACGCACACCCATTGTTACAATTCTACAAAGTGCATTTTGATCACACACACACACACACACACACACACACACAGACAAATATAACATACACACAAACACACAGAGACACAAATATAATATACACACACACACACACAGACACACACAGAGACACACACACTCACAAACACACAGACACACAAATATAACATACACACACACACACACACAAATACAAAGAGCCCTCTCTCTCTCTCTCTCTCTCTCTCTCTCTCTCTCTCTCTCTCTCTCTCTCTCTATACTATAGGCGCGCGTAGAGAGGCACAATCGGTGTGCATGTCTCTATGCGCGCCTTTAGTATTGTGCATCCACCAGTGTATGTGTTTATGTGTGTATGTGTGAGTGTTATAGAGAGAGGAAGTAAGGCGGGGGAAAGAGAGAGAGAGAGAGAGAGAGAGTCTTTCTGTTACCTTATACTAACGGCGCGAGGAGGTGTTTTTTGAGGTCAAAACATGCTCCACGCGTGCCGTTAGTATAAGGTAACAGAAAGACTCTCTCTCTTTAAATATGCTAAGCTATAGAAAGGAGAGGGAGAGAGAGAGAGAGAGAGAGAGAGAGAGAGAGAGATAGAGAGCATGGTGCAAAAGTGCAATAGAGAAACATGGGTAGGCTTTCTTGAAAGATAATTGTCCAAAAATCACTAAAAGAAGATTTGTACTAACGGCGCGCAGAGGGGCATTCTAGCATTTTAGAATGCCTCCTCGCACGCCTTAAGTAAAAAGCTCATTTTTTGGGGGGTTTTGACATTTTTTGCCTCTCCGGATGTCGGAATGAGACAAGTAGACATTCGTTTTTAGGGTATTTTGGCGTTCCAGACGCATTGGTGGTGTCAAAAGCCTCAAAATCTATCACTATTTGACACTTTGTGACTTTTCAACTTTCAGTGATGACGTAAGCTGCCTTGAATGCGCCGCACCTGCCTCCTGAAAAAGACGCTCACATTAAATAAAAAAGTGACCGTTTTCAAGGACGATTGGGAATATAAATCTACTTTTTAAAGTGTCTGGTTGTTCTTTTGGACGTACTCACAAGGTGCAAGTGCATTTTAAAAAAAGTTTCTAGAGAGAGAAATACAATTTCTTACAAGGCCCTCCAAATGACCTCCGAAATTTTCTAATGTGTCTGTTTGAGTCATGGATATGGGCTCAAAAGAGAGCATTATTGATGGTAGATAAAGTGAAAGTAGAGTTTTAAGGAAGGAGAGAGAGAGTTGCTATGCACATGCCTTGAGGTGAGGTGTCTTTTATGGTTAGGTCAATGGCTATTTTGTGTTAGTATGTTAGTGGTTAGTGTTAGTAATCACTAGAAAGTTAATGATATATTTACAATGGGTAGAATGAGGTGGATGGTTGAAGTAAGATGACTGAATGAAGTGAGGAAATCCTTGTGATGGTGAAGCTTGAAGAAGTACTTACTTGTGTAGGTTCCCAAATGACTCATCTTCTTCTTCTTCTCTTCTTTATGCCACCACCGTCAAGGTTGATTACCGCGATGAAAATGGCAATTTGGTTGATGAGATTTCTCAATTTGCAGAGGTTAATCATGGTTTACATGCTGAATTTTATGTATATAGAGAAGGGGTAAGATGGAATTGTACTTTGGAAGTAATAGAGAGAGGCATAGAGATGGTGTATGTACATGTAGAGCTCATATGAGAGCTATGGAAGTAAGGGGAGAGGTTAATGGTGAAGAAGGTGAGAGAAACCATGGAAGGTGCAGGTTTGAGTGAGAGATTGAGAGAAATGAGTGTGTGTGTGTGTCTGTAGAAGTGTGGAAAGTGGTGAGAGAAGACTATGGGCTACTTGTGAGAAAAGTGTACAGACTGGGGTCCACTCAAAAAATCCTAGCTCACCGATGGTTGCTCCAAAAATCACCAAAATGTTTGAGGTGATTATTCAGGTCTTGGTCCACATTTTCTCTTTTGACCACCACTTCAAATTCAGAGTGGAGATGGATATAAAAAATCCCACCAAAATACATGTTTTTCTTCACAAAGAAGTCTTCAGTTGCCTCCCTTTTGTTGAATTTGCATATGGCTCCAAAGGTGAGCCCCTCCTTGCATGAGAGCATGACCTAATTGATTCTTAGGGGTTTGAAAATATGCATGGTTGTGGATTATGCATAAATATAATACATGGATATGATGGGAAAAAACAGGCTAGTATATATAAACTATTCATGGAATCTAAAATAGTGTTAGCTATATATAAATATAAAATGGAAAAAAGAGATATATGAAAATATAAGGAATCAAATGAGGGGACCCTCATTTGTTTTTATTAAAGTATATTTATTTACAAAAGATAAGAAAAAAATACCTCCAGGAAATAGGAATTTAGTGAAAGGCAATGACTGATGGTGAAAGATATTTTTGAGGTTTTTCCTTGGAGTGGATTCTCACCAGGGATTTGATATTTACGTAATTACGTCAAATTTTGTGTGATCACAAGGTCTTATTGACATATTTACATGATCACAGTAAACATGATCACACAGAAACCGGTTTAGGGTGACTTGGAAACCCACAAAAATCTCGCCGGGCTCTTCTGTTTCCCGACGGGCCCACCGAGGTTTATTATTTTCACTGTGGGCCCATCGATGAAATAGAAAAACCCGACGGGCTATTTGCATTATATATACGCGGGCCCAATCGGACCCGCTGGGTGTATTATCGCTTTTGCCTTCTGAGAGAGAGAGAGAGAGAGAGAGAGAGAGAGAGAGAGAGAGAGAGAGAGAGAGAGAGAGAGAGAGAGAGAGAGCGCTTGCGCCACCTTTGCAGGTACGTCGAGAGGGAGAGAGGGGGTCGGGTGGGAGCGTGCTCTGCGTCACAGTGCACGCCAACAGTAGAGCATCTGACCATACGATCTGGGTATGTGTTGTATGTGTGTGTATGCATTGTGTGGTAGCGTGCCTTTTGTCATAGTGCGCCGCAGTAATAAGGTACCTTACCACACAATGGGAGTGTGTGTGTAAGCTATTCTCTGGAACAGTGCTTATCACGGGGGCATCACCTCGGTGAAGCAGGGAAGGTGGCGTCCTTGTGGTAAGTATTGGCTTACTGTCTGGGTACTACGTCGGTAACGCGGAAAATCTAGTATCCTTATGGTTAGTCAACTTCCCTTCCCCTTTCCCAAAAAACATATGGGCATCAGTCGGTAACGCGGCTATATGATGTTCGTATGTAGGCTATTGTTTTTCCTTAGATTCAGGCGGCACTCGGTCGGTAACGCGGCTAATAGAGTGTCGTTTGTTAGAAGCATATATTTTTGCATAAATGTGGCATTTAGGTCGTTAACCTGGCCGTACGAACGTCATATAGTTTGTATGTGCATGTGCAGTTAATTTTTTAAGTATTAAGTATTATATGAAATACTTGGTCAGTAACGCGACTGTGAAGAGTATTTCATATACAAAATGTATGAATTGTTTAATTTTGTTGTTTTTAACTGTCCATTTGAAATTATATACTAGCCAATCATATTCAAAAGAATACTTTATTCATCAATCATCGCTATTTTAGATGTTCTATTTATATAGAATACTTTATTCATCAATCATCACTATTTTAAATGTTCCATTTATATAGAATACTTTATTCATCAATCATAGCTATTTTAAATATGTCATTTATATAGAATACTTTATTTATCACTCATCGCTATTTTAAATGTTCCATTTATATAAATTACATGTAAAATAATATTTGCACACAAATTGCATGTTTAATATTCGTTTTTAATCTTTTTAAAGGACTCTCAAGCATTATCGCTAGTTTTAATGCTTCATTTACATAAATTCTCTGCAAAAATTCTAAATACATACAATTTGCATGTTAAATATTCTTTTGTATGTTTTTAAAGAGCATCAATTATCATCGCTTTTTGATTGCTACATTTACATAAATTCTATGTAAAAAAGTGTGTGAACACAATTTGCTAGTCCAATTTGTATACTTCCAATGTTTTAAATGTTTTTGAAGATTTTAAGTCGGTGTGTGCTTTGTTTGAATTAGTATGTGCGCATGGAGAAAAATATAAGTTAAAAATTCAATATATGTTGAAATGTTAAAGACCGTTAACATGTATTGTTTGATCTGAATTAAGTTCTTATAAACCATTTGTTTGAACTTCTTTTTACACGTGTAACAGATTGCAATTTTAAGTGAAGATTATATTCAATTTTTATCAATATTTCCATAACATTTGTTAAAGTCTTCAAGTGGTGGTTAAGAGTTTACCTGAGATAGTGTGAGAGTGGTAGTGTCATTCGCAACCATGAATTTGTATTTGATATGCTGTTTTTGTATTGTCCAATGCAAATATGACGCCAGATCAAAAGAAATGTATTATGCGTGCCATTTGTAAAGAATGTATTTTGGCAATCTCATCATGTGCAGCTGATCGCATACAGCCGATTAGTGAAAGCGATGTCTACATCAAAGACATCACTAGCGCTATATGGGAGAACACAGAGCGCAGGTTGCGACTTGAAGGCCAATACGAGTTGTTGAGTCCAACTGGGATACGAGAATTTGAGCCCCACCACAAGGTCAGGACAGTATTGGGCAATATGAAAGTATGTTGCAGAGACTTAAAGGAAGATATCCCACCTGCTTGCGACATGTCAAAATTAGAGCTCTAGGATAAATTGTGGGAAGAACAAAAGGTAAAGATGAAGCGTGTGAAAGCGCAGGACCAAGCAGCTTTACCCAAGATATTGAAGATGGCCCAAGATGCGCAAGCAGCTTTAGGAGGTCGATCCGATGCCAGCGGCACCGACACAATCATGCGCATTGCTTTGAATGCAAAGTGCGTTCATGTTGTCGGCATCCCTCACGAATCCTTGGTAGAAGGTATCAGGATTGGAGCAGGCTCCTTCGTTGTGTGCACATTGTACACTATCAAAGGCATCTCATTTTTTCCAGACCACATTACATATGTGGGAAAATGTTACAAGGGAGGGAGTGAGGCGAAACTTGACAGCTTCCAAACAGAGCAAGGAATGCAGACGCTTCACCCCTCCATTGTAAGGTGCATTCGGTTTACTACAGAATCTCCTTGGATCACGATATTCCCATACTACAATGGGGGTACTGTGGGCGACATGATGTGTCGCTTACAGTTCGCTCACGGATTGTTCAGACGACACATGCACAGGCTACAACACGGTTGGAGGTTAATGCCTGTAGCAAACAACCCTGTAAGCGAGATAGACACGGTGCGGATCAAAGCAGTGGTCGAGCAGATGTCGGCAATTTGTCATGCCTTAATCGACGGCATTGCGGTTGCCCACTCGACCGGTATAGTGCACAGTGACCTGCACCCGTTCAACGTAATGTTGGACTTTCCTCGCGTCAATAAACCCCGCGTCGTTATCATTGATTGGGGTATGATACTAAGCGCGTAGCAAATAATTATTTGTCTCCAAGCGCATAGTCGGACGAAGCAGTTTTGAATGCACAAAGATCAGGGAACACCAAGATGGCTAAGCGACCGTGGATTGCTCCCGAACTATACGATCCATGGTGCACAGATACATACACAAAAGCCAACGACATTTATGCATTGGGCTACGTGTTTGACATGCTGACAGATTTTTGGAGTGCAGTCAGAAAATTTTATTTTCCAGACGAAGTTTTTCACCACCCGGACGAAGATGTTATGAGGGCTATTTGAATTAAAGTAGATTGTTGGATGAAGTTAAAAGAGTTGGACCAAAGAAGGAATGCTTCTGACGTGTTGATATTTTTCAAATAACATTTAAAGACAGACCTTGACCCTGTGCAATGTCCACTCGTTGAACTTGCACCATCATTTTATCCGATTTAAGCATTTCTATGATATACATGTCTTGTCAAGTGTATTCAAATTTTTATTGAAGTGTATTATCTGGTTTGAAGTGGTTCACCTAATTGAGTCAATTATCTTTAGTCAATTATCTTTAATCATTTCAAATTTGTCATTTAGCTGTTAATATTTCAAATTTGCCTTGTGGTTCAATTAGTCGCATTTGAAGTGGTTTGATTTAGTGGATTCCGTGCAATGTCCCAATGAGTGAGAATATATATTTGCCAATGATATTGAATATTTTCCACTCTGTTGACTCCAGCTCTAAGACAAAATGGCTGATCAAGAACAAGATATTGACACCCAATCATTGCTTGATGATCAACAACAAGCGGCTGTTAATACATTTCAGTGCATGAAGTCTCTGGCACACGGCATGTCGGCACAACAAGCCACGCGTACTACTCGCCGACTCTCAAAGTGGGCAAATCCAAACCATATGCAATGGAAAGAGATCAATAAAGAAGTGACAAAGGACATGATCATGGCCATGTGAGGACACAGAGATCAAGAAAGGAAGGTGGAAGGTTTCGAAGTGCAGCCATGATAGTATCAAAGATAATGCTGGGAGGATTTATTTGGAGGTTTATGGCCATCCCGTGCACAATGCAAATTGTGCGCTATATTTTGCCAAAATGTTACATGTTCACTTTGTGCAACAGCGACCAGTAGACTTCTCGTCAAAGGAGACAACTGTTGCCACACATGATTTAAGGGAGAGTTGTGTCACTTTCACCCGAGATGAGCTGGCATTGATAGTGGAAGGCACCGACCTACAGTTAAAGAGAGAGAAGGATATTTACACGACACAATTGGCAGAGAAAGATGCAGAAATAACACGTCTTTCTATAGCCACCCAGACACCGCAACCCTCACAAGTCCGGATGGAGAAAATCATTCACCGCTTAAGTCAGGACGTTCAAACCCTAACACAGCGAGTGAATCCAACACCTGTACAAGGGACACACATCAACCACCTTGTCCTGCATCCGGAGTTGGTCCCCTCGTCTACTTCAGATGCATCCTCATCTTCCCAATGTCCAGTTTGCTACAAGAATTTTGATGGATGGAGTGGGTACTATACATTGACATGTGGTCACTATTATCATTTAGTTTGTCTTATTCGTTTGATGCAAAACTATAGTCGATGCGCAATGTGTTCACAAGATATTCCACAAGGAATATATATTATGTTTGGCATGGAAAATGAATATAAATTCAAGCAAGCACGTCCAGATACCCCTAGCACAATTAGAAATCTGTTTGATGAGCAAGATGCTGCTTCAGGGCAACACAATTGAGATCCACAAACTATGTAATATCGCGACAAACTATGTACTATCGAGAATATGAACACTACTAGAGATCACTTGAATACCGACGCCAACTTACCAACGTCATTGGCGGGCGTCGGTATGTGCATCGGCAATACTAGAGGGAGATAAGATTTTTTTTAAAAATGAATTTTCAATTTCCGTTGCATATACCGACGCAGATATCGACGTGGATCCAGCAGTGTATACCGACGCGTATCCAGTAGTGTATACCGACGCGTATCCAGCAGCGTGTACCGACGCCGACTGGTGAAAACAAAACCACGGGCTTATTTTCTGCGCATTTCCAAAAACTCATTCTCTCTCTCTCTCTCTTCGCTCAACTCGCGGCCAGATCTGGACCTTTGGACTTCTACGGGCTTGGGCAAACACCATCACATCTTCTCTACTTGCTGCAGGTAAGCCTATTGTCCTTGTTTTTTGGTTATTTTTGTGTGTGTGTGTGTGTGTGTGTGTGTGTGTTTTTGCAGATGTGGAAGCTACTCCGGAAGCTTTGTGCACACATACGAGTGTATGTGAGTGCACAATCTCATTGCTCTCTCTCTCACACACACACACACACACACATTAATTTTAATTTTGGTTTAATTTTATATTTAAATTTGTTATTTAATTTTAAAATTCAAATTGTTATTATTGTTTAATTTTAATTTGTTATTGTTATTTAATTTTATATTCAAATTTGTTATTGTTAATTGTATTTTAGGGTTTCTTGAAATTAATTTTAGGATTAAAGTTAATTAGTTTTAGGGTTTTGTATATCCAAAAATAGAATAAAAAAGCTTTAAATACATTAACAAAAAGTAGTTTAAAAAATAGATTAGAAACAAAATTAAACATAAAAAAAGGGAGAGGGAAAAAGAGAGAAAGAAAGAGAAATAGAGAGAAGAAGAGAGTAGGGAAAGATAGAGAGAGAGAGAGAGAGAGAAAAAAAGATAGAGCGAGAGAGCTAGAGGAAAAGAGAGAAAGAGACACAGATAGCGGGAAAGAGAAAAAGAGGTAAAGAAGGAGATGGAGGGAAAGAGAGAGAATAGAGAAAGAGAGAGGCAGAAGGAAGGAGGGAGAGATAGAGGTAGAGAGAAAGAGAGATAGATATAGAGGGAGAGAGAAAGAGAGGCAGAGAGGGAAAGAGAGAGAATAAAGACAAGCTTCGAAATGATCCAAGAACACATTGAAATCTTCACCCACATCCTGCTTCAAAGCCTTCAGCTTGGTGTCCATGTCGAGCGGGGACACTTTCTTGCGAAAGTCATGCAGAAACCTCGTGCGTAATGCTGGCCACATTTACTTTGGCTCACCTTCCAGTGCTTCGAACCACACTTTGTCCTTGCCTTGCATGACCAACGAAAACGTTTGCATCTTACTGTCATCATTCGACATTCTTAGTGACAGCATGTAAAGCACACACAATCTCTCTCTCTGCACACACACTCTCTCTCTCTCTCTGCACTCTCTCTCTCTCTCTCTCTCTCTCTCTCTCTCTCTCTATCTATCTATCTCTATGTGTGTGTGTGTGTGTGTGTGTGTGTGCAAAGAACTAGCGGCCCGAGCATACACACGCTCCGTCGGCGCCGCGGCTAGTACGAGAACAGAATAGAATAAGAAAAGGGGAAGGGAGGAACGAAAAAACACAAAAGGCAAAGATGGTGGCTCATTGCTTGCTCAAAAAACCATCACAGCGCTCCACAAAGCTTCTCTCTCACTCTCCTCTAGCATTTTTAATAACCGGCCGACATGTGGCACTCCTCTTGAGCTTCTTTGACTTCATTTGACCAGCTCAAAATACATTCGAATCTCAACTCTCACCTTTACACATGAAAGTCCTCTAGGGAGCAACAACAACGCCGTCGTTGCTCTTAGAGACAAGTTTCCTCCTCAAAAAAGGTTGGGCGGAGGCATATAACAAGCCGTAGGTCAAACGGATAGAAGAAATGCCCAAAATACAAGCCATTTTTTAAGTCTGGTTGGGTTTTTCTACGAAAAAACACAAACGGACTTCATAAACGGCTTCTACGCCGTAGGTCAAATCCGGTTGCGTTTTTCTACGAAAAAACACAAACGGACTTCGGAAATGGCTTCTATGCCTACCGAAACCATCCGTAGTCCATTAGGTAGTCTTAAGGCAATGTCAAGAGCGTGTATGGCAAGCCGTAGGTCAAACGGACAGAAGAAACGTCAAATACACAAGCCGTAGGTCAAATCCGGTTGCGTTTTTCTACGGAAAAATATAGACGGTCTTCGAAAACTGATTCTATGCCTACTGAAACCATCCGTAGTCCATTAGGTAGTCTTTAGGCAATGTCAAGAGCGCGTATGGAAAGCCGTAGGTCAAACGGATAGAAGAAACGCCAAATACACAAGTCGTAGGTCAAATCCGATTACGTTTTTCTACGAAAAAACGCAGACGGACTTCGGAAACTGATTCTACGCCTACTGAAACCATCCGTAGTCCATTAAGTAGCCTTAAGGCAATGTCAAGACCGTGTATGGCAAGCCGTAGGTTAAACGGACAGAAGAAACGTCAAATACACAAGCTGTAGATCAAATCTGGTTGCGTTTTTCTACGGAAAAATGCAAACGGACTTCGGAAATGGCTTCTATGCCTACTGAAACCATCCGTAGACGATTAGGTAGTCTTTAAACAATGTCAAGAGCGCGTATGGCAAGCCGTAGGTCAAACGGACAGAAGAAACGCCAAATACACAAGCCGTAGCGTCCTCCTACACGTCAAGAGGAGAAGTATGGCTACAAGCATGGGCTTGTAGCTCTTTTGACACAGCTAATGAAGGAGGGAGAGGCCGTCGACTGGGAGGCCTTGCCTTGAGGGACAGAGTTCATAGATTTTTATTGGTAGCTAGTTTTGTGTATATTCATGATTGTATATATACCGACATTTACACTTATAGTTACATGTTTTTACTTTTTGTTATCTGTTGATGGTCGGTTAGCAGATAGATGGATTTATGTTGTGATTATATATGGATTGAGTTATGTAATGAAGTCATGAAAATTCTTCTTGATCAAGTGTTTGTAATCAATTTATGATATGGTTTTGGATTGGTAAATGAAGTTATGGTATGACTTGTTGTAGACGGACTTCCCCGATTGTTGGTACAATTCAGTTAACAAAGATTTGGTTGTGCTTATTGTTTTATGCTTATGGTTGACAAAGATTTGGTTATGCTTATTGTTTTATGTTTATGGTTGACAAAGACTTGGTTATGCTTATTGTTTTATGCTTATGGTTGACAAAAACTTGGTTATGCTTATTGTGTAGGGTTGACAAAGATTTGGTTATGCTTATGGTTATGGTTATGCTTATGCTTATGATTAAGGTTATGGTTATGCTTATGGTTATGCTTATGGTTTGTAATGTTGAATAAGTACTTGATCAACAGTTCTTGAATTCGCTCTTTAGCAAGAAACGGAGTGGTGGAGTGTCGTAGATTTTGCACTCCTCTTTTGAGTAGTGAGAGTTGGTTTATGATGCTTCAGTACATGTAGCAGTAGCAACTAACTCTCTCTGCACATAAGTGGAGTACAATTGCTTTTGCACTTCTCCTTCGGATAGAGAGTGCTGCTTTTTGCTGCTGCAGCACATGCGGCGACATTCAGTACTTCTCTCTGTCCAAAAATCGAAAAGGTGGAGTGCGGTTGCTTTTGCACTCTTCCTTTGGGCAGAGAGGGTTGGTTTCTGTTGCTGCAGTACATGCAGCAGCAATAGCCAGCCCTCTCTGTCCTTTTTTTTTTTGCAGGTTTTGACGTCAGTATAGGCGCTGTTATCTGCGTCTGTATAGGCGTCGGTATACGCGTCGAAAACGACGAACATACTGACGCGTATATAATCGTCAATTCAGAGGGTTATACCGACGCGTATATAATAGCTTATTTGGACGTCTATTTCAGCGCTTATACCGATGTGTATACAAGCGTTTATACCGACGCTTAATATACCGACGCGTATATGAGCGTGTTGATTCCGAAACGGATACCGACGCGTATACCGACTTAGTTCATTTTAAAAATAAACTCAATTTCGTCGGTACACGCGCCGATATTCGCGCGACGTGTTGTAGTGGAAGCATTGTAATTACTCAAAACACATTTGAATACAAGGTCTTTTACAATGTTTTTTGACATTTGCTCATTCTACTCTCAAGCTATATTGAATAAGTTGAGTTGTTATCTGGTTCTAAGTCTGAGTGTTGTGGTTCTCCTTGTAATTCAACCTCCACATCTATTATCAAATTCTCTTCTATTTCATCTACAGTGCATTGAGATACACCAACATTGAAATCTTCTTCATTTTTGTTTTGACAATCATACAACCAGGTTGGCATTTCGTCCTCGTAGCCAACACTTTCGATGTGATTCAGTATCTTTTCGTTGCAATACATATACACTAATTTCTTTGCTCTGTCTGCTAATAGTCTGTTGCGAATAGTGTTGTGAACATACTTGTACATACTCCAGTTTCTCTCTGAACTTAAATTTGTTGCACATTGTGCGAGTACTTTCATTGCAAGAGGACGTAAGGTAGAGTAATGCTCTCCACCATTCATCATCCACCACTTCCATGCAGGTTGCTCTTTTGTCATTACCTGTACAAAATCATTCGCAAAAGGACCTTCTTTTAATCTAAATGCACTCATTTCTTTGATGCAATCAATTCAGTCCTGAACGTTGGAGTAGGACGTGTTGACCACGTGATAGAATTCGCCTACCACCTCTGTATTGGACATCATATCTAAATTCCAATACTCTGGATCGAGCATGTAAGCCACACTATGGAGTGGACTATGAGCGCTCTTCCACCTTGCATGAAAATACTTAGCCAAAAAATTTCGATGTTTGCCAGAGAATGGTAATCGCCACTCCTTCTCTACTACAGACTCTTTCAGCTCTTCAGGATTTTCAAGACTCTGTTGAACTGACCACCATGTCATCCACACTTTGCCCAAGTTTGGCACCCTTTGATCAATATTGCGGATCGTGAACATAACGGACATCATTACATGGTATGCATCCATTACACTCCTCCACCAAGCAACCTTGTTTACATAGCCACGTAGACATGTAATTTTCTTTCACTGTTTCTTTCTGCTCAAGCTGCCATTCATCAAAGGCCACGCAATTGAATGTGTCATCACATTTATTATGGAGAAGTGATTCCAAGGTATAAAAGTGTGTGCAAAACCGAGTTTCAGCAGGAAGTTTCAGCATCACTGACATGCGCATCCTATACAAATCGAGCACTCTCTGTCGTTTCAAGATAAATTTCACAACCTGACGTGTTGAATCAATTATTTTGGCGAACCATGTGGTCTCTTCACTAGTGTACCAATCTTTCAGCACCAAGTTCAAGCTGTGCGTATTACAACCATTGACAAAAATGTGTGAAAAGTACTTCGTTATTAATTTACTGGCGTTTTTACAATTCTTTGCGTTGTCCATCACAACTTGAACGACATGTTTAGCACCAATTTCTTTAATTATATCAATCAAGACCTCAGAAATGTATTTGCCACTTTTAATTGCACCAGAACTATCAATCGCCTTTATAAACGTTTCTCCCCTTGGATAAACCGGCATTACATTGATCAACGATCTTCTCTGAACATTTGACCAGCCAACCATCACTCACAATCGTACATCCTGAAAGCGAAATATTTCCAAGTATTATTTTGCCAACACGCTCTTTGACTTCGATGTAACATTTGTCCAAGAAAACATTTATTATCGTGTGATAAGAAGGAGCTGAAAATCCTGGACCAAACTCACCGATTTTCTTTCAAGCATCCTTCCAATGATTGTTGTCTACCATGACCAAAGCACTTCCAGTAAAGAATATTGCTTTGGCGAGTGTTGTTTGTGCTTCTTCTAGAGACTGCACTCAAAAGCTTTGATGTAATGATTTTTGACGCATTTGACAAAGTCCACCTTCATTGTGACGTTTAAAAGGAACACTGCCTGGAATTTCCTCTCCTTGCGCAGGTTGCTCTCCAAGGTTAGTTGGCGTCACTACAGGATCTGCGGAGTTAATATTTGTCTCTGAGAACTCTTGATTCGAAGGCACAGAGCTATATATCTGTCGTCTCTTGCCACCCTTTTTGGCGAGCTCTTCTCTTAAACGCTTTGCAACTACAGGTGCCTGAGAATGTTCACCTTTTCTACAATTGTTTGTAGAGCTACCCAGAAAATGATCCCTAATATGTGGTGCACCGTCAGATTTTGTTGTGTGACAAAATTTACATTGCCACTCCATATATTGGTCGCATATGTTGTGAGCATAATCCCACTCTTTGCCAGGAGCTTTTTTATTCTTTGGCTTCTTCGTACCACTTGTGCCCACATTTTGCTCCATTGCTTTTAAATTAAAACTGAAGAGAAAAGAACGAGATGTTACAAACGGAAAACAATTTCTTTATTTTCAATATATATTATAATTTAAAAACCATTCAATATGAAAGTAACCATGATGCACAATATGAGATTTTCAATGCACGCTAGTCAATCCACATATCGATCACCTATATTGTGAGCAACCATACACATTGCAATGTAATCTATACATGACGTAATAACCATAACAATGCTATGAATCTCTCTATGCAATTATTATTATAATGATTATTTATATGTCCACTTTGATTTACAAACAATAAGGCACATCTAATTTCATTTGCTACAAAAAAACAAACGAAAGCAATAAAATATATAATTGGTCATTTCATGCACTAATAATCTATCGTAATAAATAATGCACTCTCTCTATAAACCAATGCATGAACTAACGCAAATAAATCTTCAATATAATCACCCAATTGGGGACTACTTGTACCCAGTGAAGGATTGTAGCCCACCCATGCAACCAATTCAATATATAAAGCTATTTTAATCCAATCAAGGATTATAGCTCTTATATTGTAAATCAACTCAAATATAAAACTTCAAGGATCTTTATATGTCCGGTACACTAGTAGAGGACATCCGACCCTTGACTATTGCCTCGTCATTTACATATGCTCATCTTCTAAAACCAATTACAGCCCTCATTTGGACCAATGGCTTCTTCGCATTGAGCATGATTCCCCAAGTTTTCAGTTGTTTTGGTTTCGAACCTTTATGTCAGTAAACGAATTAAATTTTTTAGAAGTGGTTACCGAATTAAGAATCACGTTCGGCCCAAAAAAGGACCTGTGACTCTGTAACCTTAGGTCAATTCACAAGGAGATAACAATACCCGGCACTCGGATACACTCCCCAAGTATTTGTCTAGATAAAAGACCGGGGTTAGCACACTATTTACTATATATAATCACGCCTGTCGGGTTTTTCCGTTTTTCCGACGGGCTCGTCGGGATAATGAAGTAGCCCGACGGTTCCCGCAGGGAAATGAAAGAACCCCGGAGGGCTAACCGGCTCTATAGGTTTTTGCAGGTCAAAATCAAAGTCATGTTAACAATTAACGTGATCACGTGATTTTTTTTGTAAAACCCAGAGTTATTTACCCCGATCGTGATTACGTTAATGAAATCCCTAATTTCTCATCCAAAAATAAGAGAAGCTTGCATAAAAATATTTCTATATGGAATAAAGATTAGGGAAAATGGGAATAAAAATTGTGATAATGGTGAGTCAATGTACATAGCATACATAGGCAAATAACGCACACCTAGGTAGAAATATTTAAATAAATACAAAAATAAGTATGAAAATTACTAATATTTAGGCCCTATATACAATGAGATATTTACACACCAATGGGCCATAATATACTTTGGCTTTTGTTTTTTTTTTGTTTTTTTTGCTCAACTAGCGTAGTTGAGGGTTTTAAGGAGATATGGGGAAAGTCCCCTAACTCACACATGCCTATGTACAATAAAATGGTAGGGATAGACACAATGTTTAGGTGATTTAAGTAGGGTAAGGTAACTCAGTACAGAATTACGAAGAGCCGAAAAACGGCTATCAATGTCTAAGTGTTTATTAGAATTTTGATCACCTTGATACAAACAATGACTTCTTTATCTTGTTCAACTTGCATAAACCCATAATCATGTTACCTCTTCACAGACTGACTTAAGCTTAACGAGCCCACCCCAAATCATTCAATTTACCACAAAGGACTTAACTAATCCTTTAAAGAGATCTTGTCACAAAAGGACCTAACAAGTCCAACAACCAAAAGCTAATAATTCATTGAATCAAGAGATCGTAAACAAAACAAAAGGACCATTCCATTCATCTACCAAAAGGTTTAGCTACATAGAGATATTCATATGAGAGATTTTAGAATTCCCATTTTGATTGTATCCGTGAAAAAACCGATTAACTTAATAAAATAGGTGGTTCTTTGGTAATGTCTAGAGAAACATACTTGTTTGGTAGTGTGGGGGAGTCCATAGAGAGATCTATAATAAGAAAATGGCTCAACATTCCCATAAATAATGAGATTCTTGGTGTCATCATCTCCAATTTCGGGCTCATTCCTTTCGTAAACTAAAACTTGATTTACCAAAATTACCAATGTTACTTTCTCATAGACTCATCAATTACTATTTGTAACTCCATCAGGAGCTAGTGTGTCCGTGAGTGCTCCATAAAATGTAAAGAAGCATACTTGTTAACTCATGACGGATGCACACCTTATGAATTACATTATTTTGAGTCATGGGCCGGGCTTGTCGGTTTCACATGTAGATAGTAGTTGATTGGGTGATCACCAATTGTAAATCTCCTAGGGGATGTACTTTGCGTACAAGCACAAGATCCACTCTAATGATGGAGTCTTGGAACTACAAATAGACATGGTTTTTAGACCAGTAATGTATCATCAGTGCTTCCCTCATAAGAGGTTGTCCTAAGATTATCTTGTATGACATAGGATGCTTAGAGAATCCATAACAATGAAGGTATCTTGTATGACATAGGATGCTTAAAGAATCCATAACAATGAAGGCATGCCTTACCTTATATTCAAGAACCTTGATCTTAAGGTCCTTTATCATTCCAATAGGTTTAGAAATAGTTCCATTTGCCTTTTTTATGACAATATTTGTGACTCCAAGGTGAGGTCGTTGTCCCATGGTTTCCTAATAATTTTTAGTGATAATGCTGACTCTTACACCATCATCAAGGATTCCCTTTATAGTTAATCCCTTGATAGTAATGGATAGAGTCTCATTAGCCTCATTACCTTCAAAGTATTGTCCCAACTTGTTGATAGTTATCAGAACGACAGACTTGTGTCCATGTAGGTTGTGTTGTGGTTCTAAGTGTACCTCTACCCTTGTAACCAATTTGGGCTTACTCATATGTGCAAATTGTGGTAATCCAACATTTAGCTCTCCATTGAGGAAAGCTAAAAGTGCTAAGAATAGCTCAGGATTTCCATATAACTTAGACATGATTGTAGTTCCAACTTCAAAAGACATAAAATCCATCAGTTTGAAAATCTTTAATGGAACCTTTTGAGAGTCTAGTCCGTGACCTAGTGCTGGTGAATTTGAACATGTTTATGATTCCTTAGCAGAACACAACGAGCTACATAGGTGTAATGCCTTTAGTTTGACCTTGAGTGGAAAAGCTGGAGATTGGTATAGGACCTTAAGGCCTGAAGAGCGCACTCATTACCCTACTCTTCGGAGGTTGTTCTTGAAAGAGTACGTAAGAGAGGGTGTGCTTTGGGGCATAGCATCTCAGTTCCAAAAAGCTGAACGTGAGGAAGGAGAGTCGGTGAGAGACTTTATCAGTCGCTTAAAGCATCTAAACTCTCGATGCACCCCAAATGAGTGTTTCACCAATACTCAACTTCTCAATAGGTTTATTTGGGGGTTGCAACATGAAGAGATTTATAATGGCCTAGTCATTCGAGGACTTTCCACTTGGGAAGCAGTCATCGCCAATAGCAGTTAGAGGACAACTTAATGATTGCAGGAAAAAAGGTGTCTTCTGAAACAAAGCCTGCTAGCTCACAAGTGTCTCGGCATGAGCCAATGACTATTAAGCCAATTGTTAAAGGAACAAAGGATAACATACATGACCTTGGAACATCTCACTAAATCTATCATAGTTATCCAAGAGGACACGAAGGATAATCGTGCTCCACCAAATAGTCATATGTACCCAAAGAGGGAGCAACAATGGTGCTCAGTTTTCTTGGGGCCTCATAGTACGAGTGAATGTACAACTTTTAGGGCTAAATTCAATGGTATTTGCAATACTTGTGGCAAGTATGGGCCTCAATATAAGGATTGCCTAATGCTTAAACGTATGCTAGCAAGTAGACCTCCTGGAACCACCTGGACCAACACACATCAAGTACCTACTATAATTCCGGATCCACCTATTGCGCAATCATCTCAATTAGTAGCGAGGGCCCATAACATTGTTCAATCGGTACCCTTACCACCTCCAGATCTAGGACCACAACCTCCACACCCAAGAGTTACCCCGATGAACCAGTTAGGTTGTGAGTCATCTAGCATGTATGATTATAATGATGAAGTAGACCCCATGGCTCTGTATGGACTTGATACATTTGAAATGGGACCCCACTATTACATGAAAGATCCTTTTGGACAAGTCAAGCATGTTTATCAAGTGTCTGCTTTTGCTCCAAGGGGCCAAAATATCAATAGTTTTGGTAGGAGACCACCTCTTCAATGCTACGATTGTGGTGGACCAAATCGTGTAGCCGAGTTCCCAAACACATTTCAAAGGAATGCTACACCTATGCAAGCAAACCCAGAGAGTACATCCGCAATGCCAGTACTCACCTGCAACCGATGTGGTATAGATCATCTGATAATGTCCACATAAAACAAATGTGCCTAAGATAACACCATTGAATTTAGTTGAGGTTACCGGTGGGATATGAGAAACACCACCTACTGTATCCGTGAATATAGTCACACGATCAATGCTACAAAATCCCAACTATATTCTTGAGAGAGAGACAGTGCGTTGATTGGCCAAACGAAGAAAAAGAGAACACAAAGAAAGAGGTCTCTAAATGCTTCAAGCTCAAAACCTAGCTCAAAGACTAACATAGGGACCGTAGATGATCCTGTGTATATGAATGACCCTGAGGATGACTCTGACTCAGACTCAATAGAGTCAATGGAAACCAAAACCGTTACTGTAAGGGAAATAACCAATGAAGAGGTCCAGGGGGGAAAATCCATAGGGAATCAAAAAACATATGAAAGGAATTTCCAGAGCTAGTACATAACATAACAAAACCCCAAGATAAGCCACGAGGGCAAAAAATTGAAAAGCGCAAAAACAAGATTGGCACGTATCCAAACCTAGTAGAGGAAATTGAGCGAGTCCAGCATTTGAGGGGTTTGGTGGAAGAGACTCAACAAAAGTTAGAGCCGGAACCCAAGCATATCAAGCTTTCGGACACAGTGTTTCCCACACAAGTTCAACCTCACAAGAACCACAAACCGTCGGCCATACCCAGTATCATTCAGGAAGAGAGTGAGGGCAGGACATCAGCGAGTGGGCATCCACCGTTCTTATTGGAAAGAATTTTTAGTGAGGGGATGCCTGACCCCATTGAGGAAGTGGAGATTTCATCTTCACCATTCTCTTGTCAAGAATCTACGGCTCAAAAGATGCCAGTGAATGTTGCCAAGCTGATGGATTTTGTCTTCGGAAATCCGGACCACTATCATGTCCAAAATATACGGAGACCCTGAGCTAGTCCTAGCACTTTGAGCATCCTCAGTGGAGAGCTATAGACTAGATTTCCGCAGTTGGCACATATGAATAGGCCTAACTTGGTAGTAAATGATGAGGAATATCTAGCACCACAACCAGAAAAACATAAGTCGGTAGTTGAAGTACCCGTCAATGAGTTGGGCCAATACTTTGAAGGCGATGAGTCTAAAGCAACTCTACCCATCACTACTAAGGGGTTAACTATAAAGGGAATCTTTGATGGTGGTGCAAGAGTCAACATTGTTAGTAAGAATTGTTGGGAATCAATGGGATGGCCTCACCTTGGAGTTACCAACATTGTGGTAAAGATGGCAAACGGAACTATTGCCAAACCAATGTGGATGCTCAAGGATCTTAAGATCAAGGTTCTTGGCCACAGAGTAAGGCATACTTTCATTGTCATGGATTTTTCTAAGCACCCTTTATGAGGGAAACAAAAATGGTGCATGACTGGTCTAAAAACCATGTTTATCTACAGTTCCAAGACTCTGTTATTAGAGTGGATCTTGTTACCAAAAAATTTCATCCTCTAGGCGGTAGAGCCATCATCGATAATCGCTCTGATACCACAATTCACTCAGCCCCACTACAGTATTGTTATACCTATAGGGAGGAGATCGATATTGAGCAAAACTCTCCCTATATGGATGTGTTACCTGGCATGACTGAGTCCATTAATGCTAATTGGATGCATCTAGCGACAACTATAGATACTTGGGAAACTCGCGGAACAACTTGGATAACACCAGAGGGGGAAGAGATGCCACAAATTGTACTTGTAAACATGCTAAGTGCAGTGCATGTAACCTTTGCTGACAAGCGAGTTGCATGCATGTCTGACCGTGAAATTGATGATTCCTCCGATGACTCTGACCCATATGCCTCAGGGACTGAATCTCAAGAAGAAATTGACTCCAAGCCTGATGAATGGAACAATAAACCACATTCAAAAACAAAACACTCAGAGCCTAGTGCAATAACTTATGGTAGTTTATCCAACATCGAAGGGGACATAAGAGAAGATCACTGAGGCAAGTCTGATCCGAGCATAAACCAACATCGAAGCCTAGGTAAGACAAAGGAGGTCATACAAAAAATGACGATACCGATCGAATGCGCGAGCTAAAATAAACAAAGAGAAATCTACTGTAGAATGTCTTAGTTATGTAGGGGCATGTGATGCTAACCGCAAGTTGGTAGAAAATTGGGGCGAATACCTCTAAGATGTCATGTGGTGTCATCCAAAACCCCATGACATCGCCCAAATAGAGCTTGCAGAGAGGCCAAAACTAAGTCGTACTGCTCAAAGGTGACAAAATCAAGAACTAGCACAACAACAAAAGGAAGTTGATACTAAGGAAAAGGCCTTGTTAGAACAAGAGCACGGTGACTTACATCCCGCACTTGAGCATTTCAAATCTTACACCACAGAGGAACGTAAGGTCGCGTACACTAAAGCCCAACGAACTCCTACCAATGGAAATAACGGTGTCTAGGATGGTCGAGCGGTAGTTAAGGAGATCAAATTAGCCGAACTAGGAGAGGAGTCTAAACCAGTATTTATCGCTCAAGATCTCACGCAAATTGAGAAAGAGGCACTTAAAATGCTTCTTAAAGAATTTAGGGATATATTTTCTTGGACCTATCATGATATGAAGGGTGTTCCACCTTCCGTAATACAACACACCATTCCAATCATTAGTAATGCTAAACCAGTCTAGCAACGTCCTTACTCAATGAACCCTAATTATGCGAAGATTGTTCAAGAAGAATTGGAAAAGCTCATACAATGTGGATTCATATATCCTATTGAGCACTCAAAATGGGTTTCTCTAATAGTCATTGTGCCAAAAAAGAATGGGAAACTCAGAGTATGCGTCGACCTCAAAAAGGTGCAACCACCAGAAGAGACCCTTACCCCTTGCCATTTTCGGAACATGTGCTTGAGAGAGTGGCAGGCAAGGAGACTTATAGTTTTGTGGATGAGTACTCTGGCTAAAATCAAATCACGTTTGCCTTAGAAGACGCTGAAACGGATTCCTTGATGGAGTTTGGAGTGTTTGCATTTTGTGTTATGGCTTTTGGCTTGACCACTGCACCCGCTACATTCCAACGGTTGATTAACACTGCTTTCAAAGAGTACTTAAGGGATTTATACGTGGATTTTCTAGATAACTTGTGTATACATTTCTCTTGGGATAATCTTTTGTCTTGTCTGCGAAAAGTGTTTGAAAAGTGAAAAATGGGATTTCCACAAATGAGAGCAAAATTTGTGTCATTCTAGAATTGCCCCCACCCACCAAGTATAAGGGAGTTCAGAGATTCATGGGCCATGTTGGCTATTATCGTCAATTTATACTAGTCTTCACCGAGATAGCTCGTCCCTTGTACAAGCTTCTTATCGAGTTTATTTGGACCGAAGATTGTGATCAAGCTTATGAGTTATTAAAGAAGGCTTTAGAAAGTGCTCCAATCCTAAGAATGCCAAACTGGGATGTGATCTCTCATGTGCATATCGATGCATCGAACTTTGCTATTGGGTGTGTCCTAGCTCAACCTGGATACACAACTTAGACTACCCCATTAGCTTTGCCAGTCACAAACTAAATGATGCTGAGATCAACCATACTACTACCGAGCGAGAAGGGTTGGGATTGATTTATGCACTCAAGAAATTTAGATATTACCTTCTTGCTACCAAGTTTGTGTTTTTCGTGGATCATCAAGCGTTGCTATATTTAGCAAATAAACCATGTTCCACAGGCCAAATCACATGATGGTTGTTGATTCTACTTGAGTTTGACTTCACCGTTGTCATGTGACCCGGAAAGAAACACGTCATGGATGATCATCTATCTCGTATACCTAATGGGGAACCTCTGTTACCATATACATGTGGTAGTGATGTGTGTGAACACACTAGGACCGCCGGGGCATTTTTTCCCTCTTTAGGAGGTTTTTTCCCCCGAGCATTGTATATACGCCCATCATTCTAGGGCTATCTATCTTTCCATTGCACACTAAGTAACACACTCTCTATTGTGTGCCTTGAGCTTCCTTCGTCTTCTCCAAGCTGTGTGTGTTTCTCTGCAACCCTAATTCCAACAATTGGTATCAGAGCAGGTTACGTCCTCCCGGGCTTAGTCGCCAGCTGCTCCAGCACACGCCTGCTCACTTTCTCCGATTACAGTGAGGTTTGGCGAGCGTTCGCAGGTCTGCTCAGATTTTCGATTCGGGCTCATTTCGGTCTCCGTTTCCACTACAGCCAGGTCTGCACAGGCAATTTCGTCATTTTGTGCAGAAATTCTGTTAGTGCCGTTTTCTGCATAACAGGTGCCTTACAGTCTTCTACGGTTTGTGCTATATAGCACGTGTTGTTCCCGCTCCGTTTCTCCTATTTTCGGGCAGTTTTCACATCAGGTACAACATTTACAATGGCTGACAACAACAACACAGATGTGTTCAAGATGTTTGCTGCTAAGGACAGGTTGGATAGGGACAATTACCCTATGTGGGCTTATATGATGCAACACGTTCTTGTGTCAAAGGGCGTCTGGAATATTGTGCAGGGCATTGATGTACGTCCTGGTTCTAAGGATGTAGGCGATGTTGAGGATCTTGCAGGTCTTGCTGCAAGGATTGCAGCTGTTAGAGTTATGTTGCCTATGGCAGAACAAGCTCGTTGGGATGTTAAGGATGCGTAGGATCATGCATTGATTGCGTTGTCTGTGAAGCGCACGATTGTTCCTCACATCCGTTCAGCAAAATCTGCAAAACAGGCTTGGGATATTTTAGCAGGTCTTTATGCAAGCCGCAATGAGGCTAAAATTGCTTTGCTACATAAAGAGATGGAGTCGAAGATTATGCATGAGGAAGATGATATGGACACTTTCCTTGCAGGTGTCAAGGATATCAATGAGAAACTTATTTCTGCAGGTGAAGTCATTTCAGACAGTTCCCTTGTGCAGACTGTTCTTGATGCCTTACCAGATTCCTACCAGACTTTTGCTAGTACTTGGAGACTGATGACCCAAGGAAATCCTGAAGTTGTCAAGTTTGATGCATTATGCAAATTGCTGTTGCAAGAGTCACTTTCTAGAAAAAACAGGACTAGGCAACGTGCAGTTGAACAGGCTTTTATTGCTTCTCAAAGAAAGGGTGGTAACAGCAATGCAGCCACTTCTTATGGTTCTGTTGCGAGTGGCAAAAATTCTGTTCCTAATGCTTCTGCTGGTAGCAATTCGTCTCGAAATTCTGGTGATAAGGGCAAAAACAAGATGTGTTGCCATTATTGTAAAGCCAATGATTACTTGATCAAGTCGTGTCCAAAGTTGAAGGCCAAAGAGGCTAAGAAGAAAGAGGGTGGTTCCACTACAAATGCAGCCATTGTTGAGTCTTCTGTGAAAGGAGACTGTGTTGCTGATGTTGATGTAGAATGGGCTTTTAGCGCAGAGTGCACTTACAATCCTGCTGTCCATGATGCATGCTTGTCAGTTGCTGCAGATTCACATGTGTGGTATTTCAACAGTGGTGCTACAAAGCACATTACCTCACATCGTGAATTGTTTACCTCTCTCGAGTCTGTCCCTCATGGGAATTCAGTCACTTGTGCCAACAACTCCTCTTATCCAGTTCAGGGAGTTGGAAAGATTGTGCTTACTGCTGCAAATGGTAGTTCCTTCACACTTGCTGATGCACTTTATGTACCTGGGATCAAGAAGAATCTCTTGTTTGTATCCGCACTTGCTAGACTTGGACTTGTAGTCAAATTTGTGGATGACAGATGTACAGTTCATGATCTCAGTTTTGGTGATGAAATTGTTGCATCTGGCCTTTTGTGCCGTGGGTTGTATAAGCTCACTTTGTATGACAAGTGTGGACAAAATTTTGCAAATGTTGTTGCAGATTCAAGGGCTATTTCAGATGCAAAACTTTGGCATGCACGTTTTGGTCATCTGAATTTTGCCAGTTTGCTGCGTTTGCAAAAATCTGATATGGTTGCTTCTTTGCCGCCTCTTGAAGCACCTATCAAACATGTTTGTGAAGGCTGTATTTTGGGTAAAATGCAGCGTTCTAAGTTTCCAAAGGATGGTTCAGTTAGGGCCACATGCAGGTTGCAGCTTGTGCACAGTGATGATTGTGGGCCCATGCAAACTCCGTCCTTGGGCAATTACCTGTACTTCGTGACTTTCATTGATGATTACTCCAGGCATGCATGGGTATTTCCGCTTAAAGCGAAGTCCGAAGTTTTTATGTGCTTCAAACAATTTTTGGCTATGGCTGAAAATGTCTCGAAATGGACTATGGGCACCCTTCGTTCTGATCGAGGGGGGGAGTATATGTCTCATGAATTTAATGCATTTCTGGCTAGTCGTGGGATAAAACACCAATGTACAGTGCCTTATACGCCTCAGCAAAATGGTGTTGCTGAGAGGAAAGACAGGTCACTAACAGAAATGGCACGATGTATGGTCAAAAGTCAAGCTTTGCCACATTCTTTTTGGCTTGAGGCCATCATGTGTGCCACTTACGTACTTAACAGGTGTTCTACGAAAGCTTTGCAGTCTATTACTCCATATGAAGCATGGCATGATAGAAAGCCTTCTATTGAGCACATGCGTGTTTTTGGTTGTTTGGCATATGCTTTGGTGCCACAAGTGCAGCGCAGAAAATTGGATGATAAGGCTGTGAAATGTATTTTTGTTGGTTATATTGCTGAAAGCAAAGGTTACAGGTTGTATCATCCGCAAACAAAACGTATTTTGGTTTCAAGGGATTGGCAGGTTGTCAAGAGGATTTTCCGCTACCTTAGTGGCACTTTACATCTTGGCTTGTTTTATCCCAAGGGGGGATCATTGCCGCCAGACTTACATGCTTTTTCGGACTCAGATTGGGATGGTTGTTTTGACACGCGAGTGTCCACAAGTGGTTTTTGTTTCATGCTTGGCAGTTCATGTATATCATGGTTGAGCAAGAAGCAACCTACTGTGGCCACTTCGAGTTGTGAGGCTAAGTAAAGGGCAGTCTTCACAGCTACGGTTGAGTGTGTATGGCTCAGACGCCTTATGGCTGATTTGGGTGTTGGACAGGACACTGCCAACACTATCTACACTGGCAGTCAGAGCACATTGGCAGTTGCGAGGAACCCAGTTTTTCATGCTCGCACAAAGCACATTGAGGTGCATTACCACTATGTCAGGGAGAGGCTCTCAGCAGGAGAGATCAGCTTGGCTTATGTGCCAACACAGGACAACCTTGCAGATCTTTTCACAAAGGCATTGTCTCGTGAGAAGCTTGAAGCTTTCCACAAAGCTTTGGGCTTACTCCCCTTTGTGGACTGATCATGTCCTTAGGGCATGGCACTTCCCTTTACTCATGTGCCAGCTCTTGTTCACCGCATCACTCCAGGGGGGATTTGTTACCATATACATGTGGTAGTGATGTGTGTGAACACACTAGGACCGCCGGGGCATTTTTTCCCTCTTTAGGAGGTTTTTTCCCCGGAGCATTGTATATACGCCCATCATTCTAGGGCTATCTATCTTTCCATTGCACACTAAGTAACACACTCTCTATTGTGTGCCTTGAGCTTCCTTCGTCTTCTCCAAGCTGTGTGTGTTTCTTTGGAACCCTAATTCCAACAACCTCCTAGCGGCATTGATGATGATCTGCCGGATACTTCCCTTTTCATGGTTGAAACAATGCATGAGTGGAGTGAGAAGATTGCTAACTTTTTAGTTAATGGGTTTCCACCTAAGGAGCTTCAAAAAGATCTATCTTGTAAGCTAATCAAGGAATGTACACCATATTGCCTACTTGTAGGAACTCTTTATAAGAAAGGGAAAGCTGATGTTCTTAGGCGTTGTGCCTGTGACGAGATGAGTATTTGTATATTCTCCAAGAGGCACACATGGGTATAGCTGACAGACATTTTTTAGGAGACTTAATAGCGCGAAAGATATTGCAATCAGGCTATTGGTGGCCAACTTTATTTAAGGATGCTTCACTTTTTGTAAAGGGATGTGATGAGTGCGAACTTTTCAAGAAACCACAACGCAAGGATAAGATGCCTCTACATCTCATCAAGGTAACCCAACCATTTCAAAAGTGGGGCTTAGATTTTGTCCAATTTGTTCGGCTGTGGATAATACTCAATCACGGTATATCATTGTGGCCACTGACTACGTGACCAAATGGGCTGAAGCAAAAGCAACACGAAAGGTTGATGCAAAAGCCACGGCTAAGTTTCTCTTTAGGAACATTATTACTCGATTTGGATGTCCTTTTGAGATTATGAGTGAGAATGGTACCCATTTTATCAACGAAGTGACAAAAGAACTCACATCAAGTTTCATGATAATACATCATAAGTCTATACCTTATTATCCACAAGCCAATGGCCAAGTCGACAGTACCAAAAAACCCCACATTTCTATTTTGACAAAGATAGTTGAGGCTCATCTCACCGATTGGAATCTAAAGCTTACGTCAGCTTTATGGGCTTATCGTACTACATATAAAGTGGCGATTAATTGCACACCTTTCAAGCTAGTTTATGGCCAGGAAGCAGTTATGCCATGGGATTTTGTCATTCCTAGTCTTCCTGTCGTCGCTACTCAAGAAGGCTGGAATGGTAATCCCCTTGTTGAGCGTTTATGTATTCTTGACAAATTAGATGAAGAAAGGCAATTGACTGTATACAACGCCCTTGTGGAGAAGGATAGAAGGAAAAAATGGTTTGACCGCCATTTACAAAATAAGGATATCAAGGTTGGTGATAAAGTCCTTATGTATGGTGTACATAACAAGAAGAAGAAATTGAAATACGCTGGGAAGGAACTGTATCGAGTTTGTGAGATTACCCGGCAAGGTACAATTTGTGTCGAGACTCTAGATGGAGTTGAAACCGTTGGATTCCTTAATGGGAGTAGATTCAAGAGATATTATGATCCCCTAAGCCAAGAAGAGTTACATGCCATCCATCAATAGAATGCAGCAAAGGCCCAAGCGGAGTTGAAAAAGATACAAGCTAGGGCAGAGGCTCGTGAGCGCCAAGATTTTCTTCGGCGCCAATGAGAGGCTAATCTCGGCGTCACACAAGCATTGTTTGTGGATACTGATGAGGATCTGTTGGATTCTGATTTGCCTCTACGATACCCAATTGAATTGAAAAGCTTGTATGGAAAAGTGTCGTACAATGCCTATTTAGACACGGGTGATAAACATAATCTATTATCATATGGTGTCTGGTGTCAATTGGGGAGGCCGACCTTAACTAAAAGTTCCATTCATGTAAAGGGTATCAATAAAAAGACGACCAAGGGAATCTTGAACACTCATGTTGCCTATGATAATGGGATTCTGGTGCAAGAATTTTTGGTCATGCCAACTGGCACTATGGAAGGCACTATCAACCTAGGACGAACGTGGATGTCGGCCACCAAGTGTACCATTGATTGGGAGACTAGGAGTGTCACAACACAAAAGCCAACTATGAGCCTTACCGCTCTAGAGATAAAGCCTAAGCCACAAGTTATTATTCAAGAAATTGACACTCCATAGCCACATGAGGTTCACACCAATAACATTGATCTTGATCACTCTAAGGATTCAACCTCCACGATTGACACAACCATTGTAGCCCCAACGGTTGAACCTACGGTGCAACAAACTTAAGTATGCATGGAGGAATTCTTCATTATCTAATTCTTCCACTTCTCCATCTCGTTCAAGGAGGAATCCTCATAAAAAGCGCAACTACAAATGCAATCTTCAGATTACCTTACCCTGGGTACCTAAAGTTTTTCTTGAAGCCCAAGGCTACTATGAGGGAAATTCTCAAATTTGGCTGCCTAAACATCGGTTGAATCATTCTCCACCATCACCTGTGAGAGATCGCCCATCCACTCCTACATTGCCAATTCCTGTGGATGATCAAGGTAAGGGGAAGCTTGTTGATCATGATCCATTGGACCTTGAGTTCATGTTGATGCCTGAAAGCTATCCATCATATCCTTTAAGCTCAGGAAGAGGGGAGACATCTAAAGCTTCTAGTTCTTCCTTAAGTCCACCCATTGATGTCGAAGCTTCTCCCGCATCCCTTCCTCCCATGTATATTCTTCAGAAAACATAGAACAATTTACATCGCCTATTGTACATTCACCGTCTGATTCATTATTTCATATTCCTTCATGGGATCATACCTTGCCACCTTTACCGTTGGAGGTTGCTACTCGGGTAATTAAAAGCTATTTGTTCGCCAATGTCTCCACCTATTATAGACTAGAGCAATTGGTTTCAACAGGTGATGAACTCATTTCAACAGGTATGATCTACTCAAGGAAGAGGGGAGTCGTTACTTCCCTCTGAACATTTTTTCCCTGACCTCGTAACATCCAGATTTCAGGGAATGTGTATGTATATTATTATACCCCATCATATCAAAAATTAAAAACTAGTAAATGGATCATGTGCAATATACCATGAGTAATTGTTTTCTATGACCCTACTAATGGTACATTTATTTTTGCAACTATGACACACCCACCAGAGACACACTATTTCCACCCTTTTGCTCCTGGCGAGATATATTTTGAGGTGTGTCATTTCTGCCCGTATCATACATGTATCACACATGCTACCCTCTATTCTCCTATGAGTGGGATTTGGTCAAAAAACTCACTTGTGAGAGGAATGTTGATGAATTAGAGTGGCTGATACATCTCTCGGTCATAAGTGATCCCTACTCCTATGAGGCCATTTCCTTGGTTGATTAGGTTTTCCTTATGCACCAGATGAGTATGCACACATCGTGGCATTCTTAGTGTTACTCTGTACGGACATTGATGTGGATGATTCAGCTGATTGGATGGATGCTACACACATGGCCTTACCGAAGAGGAATTCATTTGTCTTGAGGATGACGATGATTTGCCTGATGGGATGGACGAGACTCATGGTCTCACTGAGGATGACTTCATTTACCTTGATCCTTAAGGTGAGTGTGGTGACTGGTAGGTAGATTCTAGCTTGGTTCTATTTTTGTATCTAGTGTCTAGTTGCATCTTTTTCTTTTGCCCACTAATGTGCCCCTTGGAGGTGTGTAGTGCTTTGTTGTGACTCTTTATGTGTTGAGGTTGCAGGCCTAAGGGGGATGCCGCCTGAGAGGGGCCATGGCGAGGAGATGGTGATCTGCAGAGAATGAGAGCGAGATAGAGAGTCGACACAGTAGAAGAAATCACACGCTATACTTTTTATTGATATTGTGTAAAACAAACCTTACAATATAAGGCCAAAACTTGCCATGCAAACTTAACTTGCCCCACTGAACCTACACTGCATGCTATAAGGGACTGTGCCCACACGCTAAGACACCACTAAACCCGGGCTTGCATACCCAAACCCCCCCCCCCCCCCCCCCCTCAAGCCCAAACCACTCACAATGGACTCGAGATAGATAGACCATGGCAGAGTCCAACCACCTGAAACCACGAGTAGAAGTCCCCCCCTTGACAATAACATAGGTGTGTGCGTGTACTTCCCTCAAACAACCATCAGTGTGAAACATACCAGAACTCAACCAAACAACAAAGAGTGGTCTTACCATTTTATTTTCATGGCAGTGTCTATAACCCGTACAAAAGTTTGGCATGACAGTAAGTTACAATAGATAAAATCATAACATCCCTATGACGACATGACAAAACATGACTTTTAGCTAGGATAATTAAACTGAAAAGCAATTGAAGAATACTGCTAGAAAATCAAGTTGCAATCCAAACTTGCTTCTGTTGCTTTGATTTCGGAGTCGCACTTTTGCTTTTCTTCAATATCACCATGAAGCAAGAAGCTTTGCAAATAATTGTCTTTGCAGTACTTTGATACTCTTTGTTGTGTATGAGCGTCATCAAAAGCACCACACATTTCCTTGGTTATCTGCTACACAATTGCCAAGAAACACTTTGCTAGGATGTGCCTTGAACCTAACGACCAACTTGACCACCAAAAAAAAAGAAAAAAGCTTGCTGTGTCGGAAGCAACAAGCAATGGCTAAAAAAGCAGTGTCGGATCTCTGAGAAGCAACTTTGATGACGATTGAATACCAGTTGATGGGTTGTAGCGGCTATTAGCATTAACAAGCACTGTACTACAGGGTCGAGGATACATGAGTGTGAGAATAACTACTTGACAGAGTAAAGAGGTGGCCACTATTTTTAAATAGTGTGAACACAAAAGGGGGAAAAAAACGAGCTCTATATGCAGCAATGGTGCATAAGGACAGGTCGAAGGATCTTCTGGCTCATAGCAGGCTATCGCTACCGAATTTGAAGGCGCTCAAGAAACGAGATCTCACCAGAAAGCCAAGGTGGCCCTCTTGATGCTGATTACGGGTAAAAAATGTGCAGTCAATCTCCTCTTGTCTCTCTGCATAGCGGCCGCTCCCGTGTTGTGTCAAGCCAAGGTTGGATGTCAGGCTCTGATACCAGATGATGTTGAGGTTTCAGGCCTAAGGGGGATGCCACCTGCGAGGGGCCATGGCGAGGAGATGGTGATGTGTAGAGAACAAGAGCGAGATAGAGAGTCGACACAGTAGAAGAAAAATCACACGCTATACTTTTTATTGATATTGTGTAAAAACCCACCTTACAATATAAGGCCAAAACTTTCCATGCAAACTTAACTTGCCCCACTGAACCTACACTGCATGCTATAAGGGACTTTGCCCACACGCTAAGACACCACTAAACCCAGGCTTGCATACCCAACATTATGCAGTGTTGGTGAATGTGGTAGTGGATTTCAATTGCAGCTATGCAAGCGATCCATCGGATCTATTCTCTTGGCTCTCCACATTTTTGTTGTTGTTGCATGGTGTCGTTGTAGTATGTAAGGAATGCATTTCATTATGATATGTTACTTGTTGCCAATCTAGATGCTTACAGGTTTTAGACCTCTGGTACCTTCTATGCTTCACCACCTCGAGTTATTATTAGTCTGGCTTTAAGTAGGTGTCGTGACCTTCGGCTAACCCTAGTAACTTTCTTTGCTGGTGGTAATTGTTTGGTAATTGCTTTCTTTGCGCAAGATCCATACGATGCGCATGCTATGCTTTGCACATTCATAGCTTCTGAGGACGGAATCTACATCAACAGAAGGGGGGCATGTTAACCCATGACGGACGTCTATTTTATTTACTTTGTTTGAGTCATGGACCGGGCTTGTCGGTCCCGTTAGATTCTTTAGTGGACATGGATTACATTTATGAGGTGTATCTCAACTTCATTATTTTTAGGGCTAGGGTTAGGGTTAGGGTTGGCCGCCCAAGTATGGACGCCCATGTGTGAAAGAACTTAAAACCTATATAAGCCATTGTAACCATAAATTCCTCATTCTTGAGGGTGCATGCTATAGAGAGTGCTCTCTCCAACTCCTTCTCCTTCTCCATTGTATGCTCACAATGTGTGTGTGTGTGTGTACTTTGGAGAGAGAGAGAGAGAGAGAGAGAGAGAGAGAGAGAGAGAGAGAGAGAGAGAGAGAGATAGATTGTGCATTGAGACAACAGCGAGGTGACTGAGCGTTGGAAACAGCGGCTCCATCTTCTTCATCACGCGAGGATCCTTCCCAATAGTAGCGTAGAGTAGTGAGTGACACACCACAGTCCTTTCTGAGCTTGCTAGGTTAGCTTAGTTGCGTGTTTGTAGCCTTCGTGACTCACACGTGGTATAGGCGGCAAGTCCCTTGTATGACACGTACAGCAAGCATACACTACAACATCTTCCAAGCACGTCTTCTACCCTTTCATCTACCTCTTTATAGCCCATCATCTACAAGCTATCCATGGCTATGGCTGCAGCATTGGAGTAAACTTCTCAAACCATCTCTTCTATCCTGTCATCTACACCTTCACAACTCATCATCTCCAAGCTTCCCATGGCTGGAGCACCTACAAAAACTCTATCAACCATCTCTTCTACCCTGTCATCAACACCTTTAGAGCTCATCATCTCCAAGCTTCCCATGGCTGGAGCACCTACAAAAACTCTATCAACCACCTCTTGGCCCCTTGCCATAGCTACAGTATTGCATTCCAAGCTTCTCCATTGAAGGTCCTATCCTTTGCATCTCCCTCTTTCCAAAAACATTTATAACTTCTTCCTCCTCCGTCTCTAGCTCAACTAAAACTACAACCAAGTCATCTTATTGTAACCTCTTCCTCTCTGTAGCAATGTCAAACTCTACTACTCATAGGAAGCCAAAAGATGAGGTAGAAAGGGTTGTCCTGTACAACACTAGAGATTCTAATGGTAGTGAGTGCCACAAGTGTTCAAAAAAGGCACTTGGGTCTTCATGCAACCTGTAGCCACCAAGCCTCATCATGTTCGAGATCGTGACAACTTGGATCAACAATAGAAAGGGAGACTGCTTGGGTTCAAGGACCATAGGGTCAATGGGACGGTGGCCATTGTTAAACATGTGTATTCAATGCCTAATATGTTGAGGCGTTCCGGGGCAGGCAACAAGAGAGGCGACCTCTAAACACCCCTCAAGGCTCCCGTGCTGCTCAATTGGGGTTGGGGCAACCACAACAACAAAACCCACAGCCAAACCCAAACAAGATAGGGGCACCACCTAGTTATGGTATGCGAACTAGGACGCAATAGAGATTTTTTCAACCAAGAATATGTGCTACAAAACACACACAAGCAACCTCACACCAAGACACACACAAAATGGACCCAGAGAGAGCTAAAGCAAAGGGAAGAGAGAGAGAGGAATGGATCTTGCGTAATACCTTATTTGTGACTTGAAAATGGAGATGGTTCGTTATGATGCTATCCTAGAGCTTGTACAAAACTCACTCAATGCTTAGTGAATGCTCAACATTGCCAATACACACACACTGTCTTAGGGTGTGGGAGACCTCTCACCACAATACCCTCTTACAATGGACACAAAATTGGCGATGAAAAACACACTAAAACACTTTCTAAAACAAGATTAACCGATAGAAACTCAAAATACACAAGTCACCTTGAATTCACCAAACCGTATTGCATAAATGGAAGGATGAAGATTTCAACGTCGAATCACGCCTTTGATCCACCAAACCTCAATTTATTGATGATGGAGGAATATATACAATAGTGGTTTTGAGATTTTGAACTCACGCTCTCTCACTTGCAATGTGTAGCTTGAAAGCTTCTCTCACACCAAGAGTGAAGCTCACAAAGTGGTTGCTACACCTAAGTCTCTCCTCACGCATAGAGTGTTGCGGTGCTATGTGAGATATTGGAGGTTATTTTACAAGAAGGAGAGGGGCGTATTTATAGGTTGGAGACCCTCATTAAGATTATTTGGAAATCCTAATTTACAAGCTAACAAATCAATATTATGATTTTTTCTGAATATCAAAACATTGCGGGCCTTCTTTGTCTGCTTGAGTCATTGATGTGGGCTCAAAAGAGAGCATTATTGATGGTAGATAGGTGAAATTAGAGTTTAAAGGAAGGAGAGAGAGAGAGAGAGAGAGGGAGAGAGAGAGTTACTATGCACATGTTTTGAGGTGAGGTGTCTTTTATGGTTAGGTCAATAGCTATTTTGTGTTAGTATGTTAGTGGTTAGTGTTAGTAATCACTAGAAAGTTAATGTTATATTTACAATGGGTAGAATGGGGTGGATGGTTGAAGTAAGATGGTTGAATGAAGTGAGGAAATCCTTGTGATGGTGAAGCTTGAAGAAATACTTACTTGTGTAGGTTCCCAAAATGACTATCGATCATCTTCTTCTTCTTCTCTTCTTTATGCCACCGCCGTCAAGGTTGATTTCCGCGATTAAAATGGCAATTTGGTTGATGAGATTTCTCAATTTGCAGAGGTTAATCATGGTTTACATGGTGAATTTTATGTATATAGAGAAGGGGTAAGATGGAGTTGTACTTTGAAAGTAGTAGAGAGAGGCATAGAGATGGTGTATGTACATGTGGAGCTCATATGAGAGCTATGGGAGTAAGAGGGGAGGTTAATGGTGAAGAAGGTGAGAGAAACCATGGAAGGTGTAGGTTTGTGTGAGGGATTGAGAGGAATGAGTGTGTGTGTGTGTGTGTGTGTGTGTGTGTGTGTAGAAGTGTGGAAAAAGGTGAGAGAAGACTATGGGCTACTTGTGAGAAAAGTGGGCAGACTGGGGTCCACTCAAAAAATCCTAGCTCACCGGTGGTTGCTCCAAAAATCACCAAAATTTTGAGGTGAATATTCAGCTCTTGGTACACATTTTCTCTTTTGACCACCACTTCAAATTCGGAGTGGAGATGGATATCAAAAATCCCACCAAAATACCTGTTTTTTCTTCACAAAAAAGTCTTCAGTGGCCCCCCCTTTTGTTGAATTTGCATATGGCTCCAAAGGTGAGCCCCTCCTTTCATGAGAGCATGATATAATTAATTCCTAGGGGTTTGAAAATGTGCATGGTTGTGGATTATGCACAAATATAATACATGGATATGATGAAAAAAGATAGGTTAGTATATATAAACAATTTATGGAATCTAGAATAGTGTAAGCTATAAATAATATATATATATATATATATAAATATAGGGAATCAAATGAGGAGGGTCCTCATTTGTTTTATTGATTTATATTTATTTACAAGAGGTAAGAAATAATACCTATAAGAAATAGGAATTTAGTGAAAGGCAATGACTGATGGTGGAAAGTATTTTTTGAGGTTTTTTCTTAGGAGTGGATTCACACCAAAAATAAGAGAAGCTTGTGTGAATATATTTTTATAAGGAATAAATAACATGCAAAATGGTAAGAAAATTGTTGTAATGGTGAGTCAATGTACATAGCATACATAGGCAAATAACACACACTTAGGTAGAAATATTTAAATGAATACCAAAATAATTATGAAAATTCCTTATATTTAGACCCTATATACAATGAAATATTTACACACAAATGGGCCATAATATATTTTATTTATTTTTTTGGCTCAACTAGCCCAGTGACTAGCTAGCTGAGGGTTTTAAGAAGATATGGGAAAATCCCCTAACTCACACACGCCTATGTACAGTGAAAAGGTAAGAATAGCCACAGTGTTTAGGTGATTTTGGTAGGGTGAGGTAGCTCACTATGGCAATTACAGAGAGCCGAAAAACGGCTATCAATGTGTTTAAGGCATGCAAAGCCAAGATCCTTTTCATCTAACTATAAGTTGCTTCTCTACATTATTGCAATCGACATTTGTATTGGGTTGACCTATGTGTTTGAATATGATAGTAGGTTTAATTTGGAGCATTTGATGTCTGAGTAGATATATTTCCATCAAGCTTGGTTGAGGAGCAACCATTAAGAAGTATCTTTGGAACCTTTCAAGCTCTTCATGCTAACATTGGTGCCATGATGCTTCTCGGTATCCCACCATTGACGCTACTGCAAAGCAAAATCTTCTTCTACTCAAAAAACATATGTAGTGCCCACCTCTGAGTACGATTATGGTAAGATCAATGGAATTGACATACCATCGCTTCTTAGCATGGAGTGGTCATAGCCTGATGTTTGGTCCATCTTATACATAAAGAAGAAGATGGTTTTTGACATTCTCTCCTCTTTGAAGTTTGGGAAGGCTTCGAGGTTTGTAGGTCTAAGTTGGTGTTGTCCCGTGCATGTTTTGGTGCATTTTTTTAAGGCCTTTCCATTCAATATCACACCCACTATGTTTGTATGCAAGAATGTGTCTTTTGAAGCATTACAATCCTTGTTAGGAGAGAATTGGGGATTTTTAGAGGGTATGCATCAAGGAGATAGATATCGATGCAAGGTAGAGGCTTTGGGTATTGGGATACGGCACTTAAAAATTTGCACAACTCTGTATATACGCTTCCACTATGAGCGGTGGATGTGTAAGACTGGGAAATGGATACCTCTACAAAGCCTCAAAGGTAATCTTGTGAAATTTGACATTCATATTACAATTCCAAATGGTGTCTTTGAAACTGTGCAAGTTAGTGACCACTAGACCCTTTCTAGCATATGAGACCACTTGTTGATCATGTGTCATGAAGGGGTCCAAGATGCCTACTTTCGTTTTGATCGATGCAAGGTGAGTTCAATTTGCATGAATTGTCTAGTGAATTTTTCTGAGCCTTCTGCTGGAGGCATGGTCTTTCATTGTAGATTGGGAGGCAAATGGAAGCATTCATGAAGGTGCAAGAGGAGTGGACACTTGCTGGAGTGTTTTGTTTTCACTCTTCACAGTTCCACAAGAGCAAGAGAGAGAGAGAAGTGCTCCTTCCATTGTTGATGAGAGGCGAGATCCTCTGTGAATCTTTTCTCAAGGAGAAACATGGATGAAGTGGAAAGGTAGAAATAAGTAACTCTCTCACCTTACAACGTTAATAGTCTTAAACATGGCCACTATGTTACTACCACCACTTGATTTAGGGTATGTTGGATTTGGATGTGGGTATTGTTGTGTTGGTGGGGAGAAGATATTGCAAATCATTTGGGCCTGAAACAGTACTTGCACACTACATAAAAAATATTCCCATGGAGGACTTTGATGTCATCCACAAGGACTTCTCCATGATGGAAATTTCAAGTTCTGGGTGTTCAAGGTTGTCAACGGACTTATGTGTCTATCCTCCATTTATCAAACAACCCATGTAATCACACTTGTAAAAAAGAGTCTTGTCATGGCTTCTTTTTTTGCATTGGGTTTCACGGGAATCTCATGGCTCAAATCGTACAGCTAGTCGAGCCATATGAGAAGATAGCCCATAAGCCATAGTGGCACTCTATTTTGTCCAACATCAAAGATTGAGCTAGAGGTGGCCAAGTAACTCATGTCAACTCCTCCTAAGTCTTAATATGTAATGAAACTTGATTAATATAATTGGTGTTTCCTCCCAATTCCATTGTCTCTCTTTAAGATTCTCTCTTGACTTTATTGATGTGTAACATTCTACATGTTATTGCTTATGCACATGTGTAAATAAGAGTGTATGGTGTTACTTGTGGAGCTTAATCTCTTTTCCACCACAAGTTCATTAATAAAACTGGTTTTTCTTTTCAAATTTATTCTCTCCCTTGAAGATTAACTCTCAACTTTATTGATGTGTGATTCTACATGTTCTTGCTTGTGAACATGTGTAAAGGACGGGCAACAATGTTGGATTGTGGAGCTTAATCTCTTTTCCACCACAAGTTGATTAATAAATTTGGTGTTTCCCTCTAATTCCATTATATCTCTTCAAGATTAACTATAAATTTTATTGATGCGTGACTCTTCATGTTGGGCTTAATAATGTTTCCACCACAACTTTTTTTTGGATCCCTCTCTTTATTTGTGTCGCCAAGGGGATCCAAGGGGGGGTAACGATAGCTATTTAGCCCCCCCTTGGTGGGGGAGTTCAGGGGCAGTGCCCCCGAATGCTGAAAATAGATGTAATTTGGGACATAAGTTTGTATGTAATTTTAGAAAAAAAATGGACAAAATTCATCTTGTGGTGGATCGACTTCTAAACACAATGTATGAGGTTATGACACACCATTTTAAGTGTGGTGAATGAAAAGCACCCTGTTATCACAAGTTTTCTAAATATATGCTTAGGGGCACATGTCATCTACACCTTATAGTCGATGTCAATGGTTGGTAATCTACGTATGTGGGGAGGGGAAGAAGGGGGGGGGGGGGGGGGTGTTTAAATTCTTGTGTAAACATGTTCAATGGGATTCAAATAGGCTAAATAGTGGCCCTACATGGGCCACTTTTACTAAATGTGGTAAAAAAGTACATGTCCACAAGGCAACAATTTTGGCCAAACAAGTGCACTTGTGTAGTCAAAAATTGTTGCCTTGTGGAAACGATCTTCTAGCATTGATTGGACAAAACAAGTATGTATGGTGCCTTTTAGTTTTCATTTAGAGGCACTCTGGTAGTCTGGAAATCTTCCACAAGGTAGAGAGGGTTAGATGAAAGATGATAGCAGAAAACTGTCAAAGAATATGGTGTTCCCAAATATCATTTGAAATTTTCATATCATGTTTGATTTGTCCCAAAAGATGCAAAAATCCCTTGCCCACAAGGCAACGATTTTTGGCTAAATAAGCGCCCTTGTTTTGCCAAAAATCGTTGTCTTGTGGACAAGGGATTTCTGCATCTAGTGGGGAGAAAAAAACTTTGTACATGGCTTTTAAATTCCATTTGAAGTATTCTATGTGGGATTTGTTCCACCTGCTAATGAAATTTGCATCCTCCCCTCCCCCCTCTGAGACATGGTGCGCTAGAGCCACCCGTCAATGTACAAAAGACTTATAAAAAATAATTGAACACAAACAATAAACAAAGTACTTCAGTGACATAAGTGATGACACGTTGCCAAATGAGTAAACCATGATATCATTTCATTTCCATAGATGATTGATGTCAATACATATACATTCCAAAATGATTTCGTGTTACAAATTACGAGCTACAAGCTGCCTCGTATGCGATGAGCTAGTGCCAAATCTTTCTGCATGATTGCTATGCATTTAGCGTGGATTGGACACTTGTTGGTGTCCTCAAATAGGCCCATCATGTATGCCTCCTGGAGTGCATCAAGACCGATTGACTGCATTCACGAATCTCCCTGCATGTGAGTGCAAATGAAGTTCTTCTCATGAGAAGGTCTACTAATTTTTGGTTATTCTGAATCTCAGCGAAGGCTCTACTAAACCTGCACACTCTACAAGGTGGTACTTGCAATTGTCTCCTAGCCGGTTTCTTGTAGAAATTTGTTTTATGGTGGTGCCTAGGGGGTGGTTGTGCATAATTTGGGGCAAAGTCCTCATCTGTATAATCCTTGCCTTGAGGTCTTGCATTGCCTGATGGATGGGCCCCCATTCCTCTAGGGAGTGTGCCTTCCCTATTGTGGAGGTCCCGACGATCCCTCGTATCTTCTTCCCTCCCCACGGCGGAGAGGTGTCCTTGGAGTCTGTCTCTGTGCGATCGGAGCCCTCCTCCTCTAGCTGCCGATTTTCTTGTCCCTTCATCCTTTTCGGGGGGAGGGGGGGTTGCAATGACTCACCTATCACCACCAGGCATTTTGTTCCCTTGACTGTGGTGCTCTTAGGCCAATTCTTTTTGGCCGTTTGTTTGGTACGTGCCATGGCTGTGAGAGTAAGAGGAGTGTGACAATGAGAGGAGTGTTGTGTGTTTGTGAGAGGGGTTTGACCTATTTATATAGAGGGGTCACAAGGGCCGATTCACACGTTTGTAAATGTCCGCTCAAGATGGCCCTAATTGAAGACTCAGACGACACCCTTAACACGCGATGGTAACAACAAAAATAGACATCAACAAGGAAAAACAATTTGGTATCCAAACAAAACTTATATTGTCAAAATTGCAAGAGAATACAAGAATATCTAAGAAGCTCTTGCCCAGACTTTCCCCATCCTAATCCTTGTAGCTTACCACACCGCATGTGGCATTGGACCTTGTGTTGTTCTCCACCTCTGAGCCGCAATCTGTGATGTGGAACTCGATTGTATGAGGTTGCCTCTATGTTGACACTTGTACTTGTAGTAGGCATGGTCTTGATAGCTTCTTGCATTGCGGGCATTACTAAGGATTGCAAAATCTTTAGAGAAATTGGGGAGTTGTAGGATAGGTGCGTGAACTAAAGTATCCTTAAGCTTTTGAAAACTTTCCTCAACCAGCTGTGACCATTTGAAAACCTTGGTCTTCTTTAAGATGGGTGTGAAAGGAGTAGCAATTGTAGCATGTCCTTGAATAAAGATGCGATACCATCCTGGAAGACCAAGAAATCCGCGTACCTCTTTTACACTTTGGGTTTGAGGCCATGCTATGACTACTTCAATCTTAGATGGATCAATAGAAACACCTTCTTTGGGAACTATTAAGCCAAAATATTCCACCTATTTGTTGAAGAAGGTGCACTTAATCCTCTATGAAAAATCTTGATGCTGTTTGAGAAGTTCAAGTACTTTTCTGACATGATGTTCATGTTCCTTTTCATTCTTTGAATGAACGAGAATTCCATCAAAGAAAACCAAGACAAAATCATCAAGGTGATCTCAAAAAACTTCAGCCATGAGACGGTTGAAAGTTGCTAGAGCATTAGTGAGTCCGAAAGACATGACGGTAAACTCATAATGTCCAAAACGAGTATTAAACCTAGTTTTGGAGATATCTTCTTCCTTAATCTTGATTTGAGAATAACCAGATTTAAGATCTATCTTGGAGAGGATAGTAGCTCCGTGACGTTTTTCAAGAAGCTCATCAATGTGAGGAATATCATTTTTGTTCTTGATTGTGACCTGATTAAGACCTCTATAATCAATGCATACCCTTTGACTCTAGCAATTACTAGGCAAACATTTTGGTTGTTGGGGTGTCGTAGATTTGGTCTCTCAGGTGTTGTATTTGCATTTGTAGCCGGATTGTTTAGCCGAAAAGGAGGATTTCTAGGTTGGAATTTCCACTGAGGCTGTCTCTGAGCTTGATTGTTGGCAAAAGGTGGCCGTGGTAATAGAGGTTGATATTGGGTGTTACCTTGGAATCTAGGGTTGGGTGGATAAGGGTTCCGCTGAGTAATAAACGGACTTGGCTAGTCAAAGTGTGAAGCTAAAAGAGGGCAATCCCTGCGTTGATAATTAGGGTCCATACACACATAGCATAAGCGCTCCTTTCTAGCCTTGTCTCTGAGGTTAAAACTAAGAGGAGTCTCCCTATCCTTGGTAGATTCTCCCTCATTTCTTACCTTCTTGATATAACGGGTTGGAGTGCACTTAATCTTGCATTTAGAATAGGCACTGAGATCTTTTCAATTGGCCTGCTTGCTTCCAATACATATCAGTGTAGGTAGTAAGCGCCTGAGTGCTTAAAGACGTTCCTTGAGTGGAGATTGCAAGCCTAAGACAAAGCACGCGACCTTCACTTCTTGAGTCATCCCTGAAGGTGCATGCTTGATAAGGGTAAGAAAGTTCTCGTAGTATGCTTCCACTTCTAGGTTGCCTTGAGTACTATCAAGAAAATTGTTCATTTTCTTAGAAAGATAAGTCTTGTTTTGATAGTTCTTGATCAGTTGATCTTTGAGATAATCTCATATAGTAGTAGCATTATTGAGGAGGTTCTCTTGGCAATGGTCTCTCCACCACATTTTGGTAGCCTTCTTGAGCTTGAACTTGTCTATAATAGTCTTGTTCTCATCGGTAGATTGTGCGAGGTCAAAATAATCGTCCATCCTCTTGATCCAGTCTTCTAATACTTTACCTATATCTTTATCTTCACCACTAGAGTTTCCTAGCTGATAATTTCGAATCATTGCATCGATATCTTGCTCAAGGGAATTTTGGGTGATAGCACCTTCTGCTCGTGCTACAAGTGGTGCAACACTAGTAGAGGCATGGGCATTAGACTTGAGAGGCATTTTGGTAGATACTCTACATGTATAAAGAACATCAAACAACTTGAGACAAAAGAGATGAAACATAAACATTTTATTCGTATGTACAACTCATGAAGTAGAATCTATCATTAGATAAAATATGAACCCCAAAAGGGCCCTTTAGGGTCAAAGATTTTTTTAGAATATACTCTCTACACCAATGAGAATGGGCTTGTGTCCACAGCCACACCAAGTTTTCATTTCTTCGGTTGTCCATAACTTGAGCATTTTAAGTCCAAATTTGGCGGACAATGGTGCATTTGGAGCGCATTGCCAAGCTCTTTCCATGTATATGTTACATGACATAATTTTGAAGTACGTAGATATGGGTTATCCATGCCCCCCCTTTTATGTCCTATTGTTGATTGAAATCTGATTGGTTGCTCTTACAAGGCCCCTTTGGGATTCATATTTTTCCTAATGTGTACAAGGATTTTCATTTACAACTACTTAGGGATGTAGATGAGATTAGGTACAACATCCCAATTAAAACATTCAGCTATGGGTGACATTTCATTGAAACAATTATGATAACCACCTAAATTTATCATATCTAAGGTGAGTCGTCCACCATTATTGTCTTCCTCATACCAAGTAGAACTATGAGATGTGTCATCAATGGCAATGTTGTGTTCCTAGTTCATGTGTGCTTGCCTCTCTATAAGGTTGTTTACAAAGAAAATAGGATTTCTACCAAAATCCCTAAAAGTAACCAAAGTCCTATCCCAAACACACCTTGGGCAATGAAAGTGATCATAAGCTACTTCTAAACCCAAGGGATTTTGCACTATAAGCTTTTCAAAATATACCTTCATAAGTTCAGAATAGTCTAAACTCACGAATTATAAGAGGAAATAAAGCACTCATAAAACTATAAAAGCAAGGGACACAAGAAAAGAAAAGAAAAACCTAAAACAAACAAACAAACTAACTAAATCACTTTGTTTGCTACGAAACAAAACATGTTTTTATTTTTTTATTTTTATTTTTTTTAATAATAAAGCATGCATAAAATAAGTTGACGTGATTTACTTGGCTTAAAACAAGTACTCAATTTTAAGCAAAAAAGGATAAGACATCTTAAAAACTTAATCTTAGAAATCAAACTTCACACAACAACTTCTAAAGGAACACATTCTTAAATCCTCAGGTAAGCTAAATATGAAATCGAAAAATGAATACTACTACAAACCTACGAAGAGCAAAGATCCAAACTTGACAATATGTGACCTAACTTTGCTGCTTGTCCAAACAGGAAGAATAAGATTATCACCTTTATCATTCATAGCTTGGACAATAGCTATGACATCCCTACTCACATCGTCAATGCCCAAGAGTAGGTGCAGGTTTGTATAGAGGTTATTTATGCTTTGAACGTACTCTACAAAACCAACGAGCTGAGTTTCTATCACCCTCCGGAGGTGATGGGCATACTCAGCCATGATAAAGGCTAGCATTTGTCAAGTCATAGGGTATGCAAACATGAAGATGACTATATCCCAAACATGAATTTGTAGATTGACCATTAACGCCTTCTTTGCCAGGATAGTCTCCCTTGACCCGTAGCGCAGTAAATTGTATGTGTCAATGTAGAGGACACATGTTGAAACTCTGGCTGACCGTCTACATACATATCCTATGTAATGAAAGTATTGGGGGCTAAGTATTTGGCATTAGCGGGCAAGGGATGTCCTCTAAAGACTTCTACTCCTAAGCCGCAAGTAACTGTGTTGACGTAGCGAGAGAATATGCTTTGCAGTACGATCTCAACTGGTAGCTTGTGTAAGTGTGTGTCTTGTGTGAGCCTTTCCATCTACACATGGATGAGAAATAAGAGAGACAAAATATAAAGATTGTGACAAAAAGAAATAAAAACACTTTCCTTATTTCACATGTCTATACATAAGTTTGAGATGACGCTATATACATGGCTTTTCCCTCTAGAACATCTCAAAAAAGAAAGTATTCTATCTATTCTTTTTCTCCCCTATTATGCTCGCTATGGCTGCTAACTTTGCTTGCATGGTGGCACTAGATGAAGTTTGCATGTATAGAGTGGCCAAAAGATAGGTGCTATCTAGGTTTAGTTTCTCCCACAATTGGAGAAGCCTTAAGTTTGTGAACCATAAACTAGGTGGATCTCCTAAATTTATATACAAGCAATATCGACGAGTGTGCTAAACAGGGTGTGGTGGTTTAGGAAAGTTGTCCTATGTTCGTCCCACATAAAGGCAAACATGGGTGTAAAATTTTAATCTCTTATGCGGTGACATTGTTTGTGCCATCCTTTGAAACACTATGTCATAAAACTCCTCATAACGCTCATCAAACATCCTACTATTGCGGGCTTCCATTGTTATCCTATTACAGCAATAAAATGAAATAAGTTCAAATTTTATAGACCAAACTAACTAAGCTAATGTGGGCATAAAAGTTCTCTTTGTACCCCCTACTACATCGCCTTGCGATATTTTCCATGACTGTCAAGAACTTCGTAATGTTGAGCAAACATCACGAACGAAACTCGTGCTGCCATGATCCTTCTGGCACACAAACACGTTTGGGATTAGCCCAAAATTCAAGGCAATCAATAAGTAAGAAATCAACCAATTCATGACACTTCGTGAGAGAATAGTGCTTGGGCAAATCTTTTGCTCAATCATTTATATAGCAAGTTTTCATTTTTCTCCTTGTAAGTTTGTTAACTTTACATCTCTTTTACAAGTTGTGCAGGATGTGTTGTTTTGGATTTAATCTTAGAAACAAGATATGCAAGTACTAAGCCTTGTTAATTAGACATGTAGAATGCAAGGTCTCAACAATGCCCGGTAGGTGATAGGCGGTTATCCAATTATGTTTCCTGCTAGCTAAATAGTGGTTAAGCCATAGGAAACCTCGAAAGGTCCACTATTAATATTGCAACTCCCAAGGGTCTCTGCTTCTTGGTTATCGGGATAATAGATCCGTACATTTATTCCACATTCTAATCAACAACTGCTAGTCTACTTCACACCTAATTTCCTAGATTCTTGTCCTACAATTTACTAGTCTTAGTGTTTGATTAGAAGTAACAAGTTACATGTGCAATTGTTTCAACCATTGATAAATCTCATACTTGACATAAAAATGAAATAAATATGCTCAAATATTTCCTTCCAGGCAACATACACCAGGCGTGTATCCTACCCAACATTTCCCCCCTTAAGAAACCCCAAAATTGGGCTCTGATACCAGCAGCTGAGGAGAGATGGATAGGGCAATGGTGTTTCCACCGTCACCTCATCTTCCCACGGGCTACAATGTGCAACGGACTCTCTTAGAGAGAAAGGCTCTCATGCGCAACCAACAAGCGTAGAGTACACCCAAGGCACCTAGCATCTAGCGCTGCCCTTGGATGGGGTGAGACTATGAGAGAGCAAAAGAGAGAGAGAGAGAGAGAGAGAGAGAGAGAGAGAGAGAGAGAGTGTTTAGTATAAAAATCCTTTCAATTATGAACCATCTTTTGGGTTTTTAATTTTCAAAAATAACAGTACAAGTTCCAAACATAATGTTTTTTATTAATCCAATTGAAGTTACAAACCACCGGGTGGGAAACTGATGAGACACTCCTAGCCCTATGAAGGAAAGAACCTATACCTGCCAACCAACCATTACTGTCGATAGTAAGAACTTAAGAATAGTGAATAGGTGACATGCATCCAAGCAGCTCTTTCCGCTTGTTATCGATGTCGCACATTACTAGAACTCTCCCTCAACCTCGCTCTCTATATAGGGTAGAGGAGCCAGTTTAGAGACGCTGAAGTTGCGCCATCAATTGCGAGCGCTCTGCTGCAGCATTTCAAGCATGGATGGACGCAAATGAAAGTGGTGCGCAGCAAGAGTCTCCAACAAAAATTGCAACCCGAACAAAGCTCCACAGGCGAAGATCGGCGTTGATCACAGATTCCTGTGTAAAAAATTCGAGTACCAAACGAGCACCGAATGGGGGGGGGGGGGGGGGGGGGGGTATTTAGAGGCGTCACTGCCAACAAGGCTCGAACACGCAATCGAACGGCGAAGATCTTTCCTCAACCAATTTAACCACGCCTGCAATCGACGTCTTACGCCTCAAAAATGGTGCATCATTGTCTTTATATTTGGGGGTCGACAAGTCCCTAAAAAGGGACCCGTCTTTTTACTGGCTCCTCTACCCTATGGACTTTGGGTAAATATTTTAGCTTTCCTAGGTAGAGATGAACGGGTGATTGGTTCGTGTACAGGGGTGGGTGGATGTTCTTGGGTGGGTGGGAGGTTTGCATTGCTTTCTACATGTACACATGTGAGTGACCGGGGTATTATTGGGCCACACCCATCAGGGAGCCTCTGAACGGAGTAGATACTGCGTTTGAGAACACGCTATGTATTTAAATTATGCCTCATTGAAAATACCTCATTGTGCTATGTCCGGACCTGAGGCCGGTTTCACCAAGCTGGCAGCGCTTTGCAATTGCTGGAGTGGTTAGTATCGTGGATGTTGTGTGTGTTCTATCCACGATGTGGGTAGGCTTCAAAAGGTAGTGTGTGCTATGATGATGGGGTAGGGAATGGTCATTTACTGACCATTTCGCATAATATTGACGACCCCATGGCGACCTGCGGAGGCCGGGAGCCATGGTGGGAGTCAATATTATGGGAATGGTCAGTAAATGACCATTCCCGGCTGTCAAGGTCCAGGGGAGCCGGGCCAAGTACTGGTCTCTGACTCAAGGCAGGTAAAGTCGTGCAGGCCCACGCGTTATTCTGCATGCTGAGGTGTTGTACACTCCTGCAGCGCAACTACACCCCGTCATTCTGCATGCTGACGAATCTTACAATGATTGGCAATCATTGCCATGCAGATTATGCATGCTGACGAGTCTTACAATGATTGGCAATCATTGCCATGCATATTATACGTGCTGACGTGTCAGACATCTGACGGGCATCATCAAAAATTACTATTGGGAATTGCTACTAGGTTGACGGCGCAGATCCACTGCCCGGCGAACCTGGACCTTGACGGTGTAGAGCACCATGCTTGAGTGGGACTAGTTGTAGAGATTACTACCAGCCAACGCTCCCAAGGCTGATGTCAGAAAACAGATGCAGGTGGAGGGTCTGTTGTAGACCGAAGGGCTCTCAAGAGCATACAATAGCCGGCAAGGGTGCAGGTATGTAGAGCTTGTTTGGTTCGTTGGAGGAATTACTGCATGGCGCTCAGAAGGGTGGTGCTCATAGCGTGAGTGTGCAATTGCCTATAGGCGTAAATGATCCCAGTACGTACCTATATAGCTTGTTCGAGGGGCTACCTATCTTTGTTCGGTGCAGTTAAGCACTCCATGTGGTATATACAACGGTTAACATGAAACAATTATCAACACGATATGTAGGAGATTATCCGGACCTGTGTGGGATCAACTGGTCCACCCATCCACCCTCTCCCGTATATACATATGGAATCCCTCTTCTTATGAGTGAGCCAGAGCACCTACACCATGTCTTAAGATACAGGAGCCATGGAAACGCCGCTTCGCATCAGTCCAAGGGTTCAAACTCTAAAAGCATCCTTGGTACCCAGTGGTGGCAGGGTATCAAGACCTACCACTGAGTTTAGGCAGCCTTACGCACACCTCTTCGGACACTATACAGTCGCCCCATCAACATGCTTACTTTTGCCAGGTCTCCCCTTGCCCATACAATGTAGCTTGCCAAGCTATAAAGTCGGGGACCAAGGAGTCCCCTTGCCCATACAAGGTAGCTTGCCCGCAAGTGTCGAGGACCGAAGACTTCCCTTGCCCATACAAGGTAGCGTGCCCGCAAAACGAAATGCATGGCAATTACTCTGTCCCACCAAGGGAGGCTGCAATTCAGAGTTCAACACATCAACAAGTCGAAACCCACTTTGCAAACAAACTTATGCCAAGCACATACAAGGCTAGGGTCATGGTCTGGTGCTTCTAGAGTAAGCGTACCCTTCCCTAGAACCCAAATCAAGATACTTAGGTGCCAACATATCTCAACCATATACACAACAAGTTCACAATTCACTTGAGAAAACACTTCATTCACCACCCTGCATCACAAGGGTTAATGCAAGTAAACATGCTTATGACTACCAAAATTTTGGCAACACAACGACAGCTCATGGCATATCCATAAAAGAAAACGATCACAACAAAACACGACTTCACAAGTCCATTCCTCTCTTCTCACAAAAACAGAAAAAAATACACTCCTGCAATGAGACTTTTCTGCCACACTTGGGAGAGAAATATGGGACTTAAAACTTGTCATATCGCATTAGAAATTTCTTATGCCTACCTGCCCTTGTTCCATTAGAATGAAGAAAGTTGAGAAGCGATGCATAAATGTCAAGTGATTCCTTGCATAGAAAAAAGTACTAAGTGCAAAATTTTTATAAAAATTATAAACTCTAGTGGATAATCTTTCCTACAAAAAAGAGTTTTTCATGGGGCTAGGGCGCCTTAGCAGTGGGGTTTTCACCCACTATGTGATACCCCTAGGATGCCTAACTAATTTCTTAATAATGCCCCGTCAATTGGGCACAAAAATAATGTTTTTTTCATTTTGTGCACAAAATTATAGATTTGAATAATTAGCTTCTAATCACAAATCTAAAGGGAATTAGGTCAAGGTTTGAACATAAAGAATGTAGTTCATGATGTGGGCTACCTCCCCCTAAAGGAATTTGGTCAAAATCATAGTCGTTTGAGAGATACAGCTTGATTAGCGATTCTAAGTAGCGACTAATCTTCATAAGTTAGTCTTAATTAATGCTCTAATTCATCACCTATTGTTAATTAGGTACTTCCACACTAATGAAGTAACAAATTATGACTTGATTAATGGATTAGGTGCTATAATTTTGCTACTTATGGTTAATTATTTCACTAATTACCTTCTACCTTCCCAAGCTTTAATGGAGAGTTTGAAAGATAAATTCTTAATTATCTTGATTAGAAGATTGAGGGAAAGATCCAAGAGTTGCAAGGGAGTGAGAAATACCACTTCTTCTTGCTGCAACGCACAATTAGAGTGATAATTAGAGAGTGATTAACTATGTAATTAGCTATTTCTTTCTCAAGAGAGGGTATGTGAGAATGTGTGTGTCCTTGCCTTGCTATGCACACTAAGTACGCTTGCTCGATTTTCCCCAAACACACACACACACACACACACACACACACAGGGGTGAATTCTCAAGCAAGAGGAGTGTGTGCTTAAGCAGGGGGGGGTGTGCTTGTTGTCCACCCTCCAAGGTTGGCAGGTTTGTCACCCAAGTTAGCTCTTAGGCCCATGTCACATGCAAAGCAATCAAGCTTCCCCGTTGCAAAGAGACTGACAAACAAGCATCTAGGTCCATCATCTTAACACAGAGGTAGCACATAAGCCATAAACACAATTTTGGCAAAGTGAGCTTTGTCGCTGTAGAAAATCGTGATTTTTTCTCAGTGTGCAAATTCAAGATTTTCTAGTCCAAATGTGTTTTTGACCTAGTAAGGATAGTGCCTGCCAAGTTTGGTGTTGATTGGATTTGAATTGCTATTGGATTTTCATGTGGATGTGCGATTGGATCAAAGAGGTAGAAATCATTGATTCCGCGGTTGGAGAGTTTACTATAGACGTCTTTTACGAAGTGTATTATGCTCAAACAAGAGATTGACAACCTCTTGGCTTGCCTACATGCCCTAGTCAAGTCCCTTCTTCCCTAGGATTGACATTATAGTCTCGGGACCATCTCTTTGTGAGATGTGAGATGTGATAGGTGATGCTAAAGCACCCCCAAACATGCAACTATTAAAAGGGTAACCATTTTTAATCCAAGTGTCCAAACCTTACCAAAATTGACCAATGAGCTCCTCTAGATATAAAAATCATGCTACATGTCAATTCAAGCCATATCTCAAAACTTTCCCAACCCAAAAAATAGTCACGATTATTTTTTTAGCATGAAATTCTTTTGACCATTTTTGCATAGGAGTGTTGCCTGCATGATGGAGATGCACACAGAAGAAGTGTCAAAGCACTCCTCATTCCGAGGGAGGCCTATGAAATGGTAAGGAAGGAAGATTGGCAGAGGGAGCTAGAGAGGTTCCACCAATTGAATTTCTTCGAGCTTCCTCCTTGCGGAATGGATAACCAGAGAGCTTATGAGCTACTTGACAATATTCAAGAGGATGGGATTACCACCTTGACAAATAAAGACGGAGAAAAGGTGGAGGTAAACATCACACTAGACTTGATTTCTAAGGCGTTGAATCTCTCCAATGAAGGAATGAGATACAGAGAAAGGACACAAGGAAGTAGACACATACAACAAAAAAGATTTTGCTACAACTTTCAACAATCTGAAGTGCAAAGAAGCGGAGATGTTCATCAAGATTTATCATTTTCTTTTTCACTGAAAAAGACCCACCTACTACACCACACCACATCACATAATTGAATCCACCCTATCTTTTGTCTGAAATACACCAAAAGTAGTTGCCATCAACTATGTCAAGAAGGGAGACTATATCGAGTATATGGTTGCTCTTGAGGTACTCACTAGAATTTCTTACCATGATGTCGGCATGAAAAGTGATCTACCACCACCACCCTCCTAGATAGGTTGGCTTCATGAAGAGCAGGAATAAGAGGAAAAGAAAAGGAAAGCACCACCTATCAAAATGGAACTAAAGAGTAAATTGATCAACGTGGAATCTACATCGAGTTCAAAAGAAGAAGAAGAAGAACACTCCACACATTCCTCTCAACCTCAGCCAACAGGAGGTTCTTCAAGGGAGACAAGGCGGTCAAAGAAGGCAAAAAGAGAAGAAGAAAAAATGCAAAGAGCAACTTGCTAAGAAATGGAGAAATAGAGATTTTTGAGAGAACAACAGCTTAAGGGAAACTTTGGAGAGACTTGGGGACCAAAGCCAAGGACAAACAACCCACGTGAGAAAGAGAAGAAGGAGAAATACTTCAAGTAGAAAAAGAGAAATCCGCCAAAAAAGTAAGGGTAAAGAGCAAGAACAAAGACCTCATCACAGTTCTTCCTCTTTTGATTCTGAAAGCACGAGTGAAGAGGAATTGGATCATTCAAGATAGGATGATCCAGTTCCCACTCCTTTAAGAGTACCAACTCCTCCTAAGGACACCACTCTTCACATGAAACAAGAAGATAAACCACCACCAACACTTGAAGATGATAGAAAAGGTTCAGAATCCTCCAGCTAGATGCATGAGTTAGAAAGGAAATCTTGAGAATAGGCCAGAACGAAGAAAGGAAAGGATAAAGTTAATGAGGCACACTAAAGATTCATAGACACCATGGACCAACAAGAAAAAACACCAATGGTTGAGGGAACTCAGACACACAGTATGCAGTCCCTGTGGCAAGTGGAAAGGTATGTCAATCAGATGCAATCACTCATTGTGCTTATGAAGTCAGAGATCAATGGAAGGCAGAAGGCTCTAGTGCAACTTTAAAAGAGGATTGATTTTGCTAGAATGGAATTGATCGAGGATTTCACTCAGCAACATTCATTAGAAGATGACTTGAAGATTCTTAAAGAAAGGGTGCAAGATCTCACTAAGGAAACCTCTCTTTGGAAAGCTCTATTTGAATGTCAACTAGGAGCATTTATTTGAGCTCAGGATGAATCCAAGAAATTTTCAATGCTAATGGTAAAAGTGTGTGATGCGTACGACAACAAGGATGCAAAACTATAGAGTCAAACACAAAATCTCTTAGAGAGTATCAAGGATGCTAAAAACCTAGAGGCATAGTTGAGGGCTGAGAATGTCAAGGTAGAGGATGCAGAAGAGAAGTTTCTAAAGAAAAAAAACCTTATTCAAAAGATAAAGAAGGATCCTCTTATTGCAAAATTGTTCAGAATTCACCCCACTTACATTGCACTAGAAAAGAGTAATGAAGATCGTAGACAAAGGCTCAAGCTGGAGATCAGACAATGAGAAGACTTGGCAGAGATATAAAAACTAGGGAAGCTCGACTTGAGATCCTCCTCCCAACCCCCCATTATATAGGCAGGCTCCTAGCCCCTTGCCCTAGACGGATCCCCTGTCCACACTATCTAGCCCGGCCCTTGGCAGTAGTCCATGACCATCCTAGTCCTTAGGTTTGGGCCTTGCCCCTACAGAACCCTTGTCCTGACATTACTCCCCCCTTAAGAAGAGTTTTCGTCCTCGAAAACAAAAGTGGGAAACTTCTTCTTAAGAACACTAATGTTTTCCCAAGCGGCACCTTCTTCAGGTCGGTCTTTCCACTTGATTAAGGCTTGTTGTCATACGTGATGTCGTGTATGCAGCTCATGATAATCCAGAACACGTTCAGATTCATGCGGTAAGGTAGAAGGTTCAATGTCATCAACCAAAACCTGTTGGTCAATGACATTGTCGTCCCCATGTAACCGCTTTTGTAGACGACTTACATGAAACACCGGATGAATGCAAGAATGTGAAGGTAGTAATAGTTTGTAGGCACGATCATCGACTCGCTTGAGTATTTTGAAAGGCCCACAACATCAAGGAGATAATTTAGGTGTCAGTCCAGTTTTTAGACTTTCTGAATGTTCTGGCACACGTAAAAATACTTCCTCCCCTTCTTCGAAGGTAACTTGCCGACGTTTCTCATCAACGTATTTCTTATACCGATCCTGTGCTTGCCGGACATTCTGACGAGCAAGTTTCAGCATATCCCTGTGGTCTTGGAGAAAATCCTTAACCTGTTGGCGTTTTTTGGTTACCAACCCCACCGTAACTGGTGACCTAGGTTGAAACCCGTACATGAGCATGAAAGGACTAAAACCTGTTGTGACATGCTTAGCACTGTTGTAGGCAAACTCGAAAATAGGTAAGTATTCTTCCCAGTCTGACTGTTTTTTGTTGACGTATGCTCTTAGCATATCCTCTAGCACCTAGTTAACCCGTTCCGTTTGACCATCCGTTTCTGGATGATCAGCTATACTGAGGTTTAGTTGTGTACCCAATCATTAAATACAGCTCTCCAAAAGTGGCTGTTAAACTTGGGATCACGGTCACTAACAATGTTACTTGGCAAACCATACAATTTGTATAGATTATCCACAAATAACTTGGCTAGTTCTGGTGTCTTAGCCGTTGATTTGGTCGAAATAAATTTACATAGTTTAGTCAACCTGTCTACGACCACCCATACTAAGTCATGACCTCGTATAGTGGTTGGTAAACCTACAATAAAATCCATAGAGATACTTTCGTATTTTCCATTGGGAATCTCCAAAGGATGTAAGAGTCCTCCTGCTTTCAGGTGCTCTGCCTTGTTAACTTGACATTTTTGGCAATGCAAGACATAAGCTTGAACAAAGCCATGTAGACCTGGCCAGTAAAATTGTCGTCGTACGAGAGAATAAGTTTTTCTAATCCCCGGGTGCCCTGCACTTGGACTATCATGACATTCATAAAGAATTTCGCGTAGAATGTCTGTGTCCGTCGGTACACAAACTCTTCCCTTGTGGAGTAGATACCCATTGTCGATGGTAAAATGCTTCCATCCTTGTAGTTCATCACTTGATAAAGGAGAACTAGGTGTGGAGGTTAACTGTACACTACCTTCATTGGAGTGAGAAGGATCCCTCTTTTGAACATGGCTCCACACTTTGGAATATTCTTCATCTTGCTCATATTTTCCCTTGAGAGAATCTAAAAATTCACCATGAAGTTCCATGAACAAGAGCGAATTGATCTCTGGCATTCGACTTAGAGCATCTGCCACTACATTGTATCGGCCTTTGCGATACCTTAATTTGGCATCATATTCCTGAAGGATCTCGGCCCACCTGGATTTTTGACCCTTTAAATGTGTTTGTTGTGTAAACCATTTGATGCTTTCATGGTCAAACACAATCTCGAACTGTGCACCATACAGATAATGCCGCCATGTCTTTAAGGCAGACACTATTACATAGAGTTCGCGTTCGTAAGCAGAATAGTTCGCGTTCATAAGCAGAATAGTTCTGTTGAGTTGCATCAAGCTTCTTACTTTCAAATGCAATCGGCCGTCCAGCTTGTAACAGGACTGCTCCAATAGCATGGTCACTGGCATCCGTTTCCAAAATGAATGGTTTCAAAGGATCTACAATAGCCAGTATAGGAGTTGTAGCTAATCCATCCTTGAGCGTATCGAAACTGTGTTGTTGAGCAGATCCCCACTGAAAAGCTTTACATTTTCCTTTTAGTTGATCCGTCATAGGAACAGCAATTTGAGCATAGTTTTTAATGAACCTTCGGTAAAAACCTGCAAATCCTAAAAATATCTATAATTCTTCCAGATTTTTAGGAGAAGGCCATTTCCTAATGGTATCCACTTTGGATTGATCCATGTATAGGCCGTTAGCTGAAATAACATGCCCTAAATAATGAATTTCATCTTTGAGAAAATCACATTTAGATTCCTTGGCATATAACTTGTTTGTGCGTAACAACTCAAATACCTGCCTGAGATGTTGTAAGTGTTCTTCTTCAGAAGCACTATAAACTAGAATTTCATCGAGGAAAACAATGACAAATTTGCCCAAATATGGCTTCAAGACACTATCCATAAGTGTCATGAATGTTGTGGGCGCATTGGTTAACCCAAAGGGCATCACGAAAAACTCGTAGTGTCCAAACCGTGTTTGGAATGCAGTCTTAGGTATATCGGCAAGCCGAATACGGACTTGGTGATATCCTAACCGGAAGAAAAATGCGAGCATGAGTTAGCTTATCAAATAACTCATCTACTCTTGGCAATGGGTATTTGTTCTTAACTATAACCGCATTTAAGCCCCGGTAGTCTACGCACATGCGCATACTGCCGTCCTTTTTCTTCACTAAAAGGATAGGCGAATCCCATGGTGAAGAACTGGGTTGTATTAATCCTCTGCTAAGGTAGTTAGCAAGCTGACATTCCACCTCAGTAGCCTCTGAGTAACTCATACGGTAAGGTGGTTTACTAACAGGTTTGCAGCCTGCAGCCACGTCAATGCTATGTTGTACTGAGTGTGTCGATGGTAATCCTGATGGAAAATCATTAGGAAATACATCTTGAAATTCCTTTAATAATTTTTGTAATTGATTAGCAACGTTTGCTTGTGTAGAATTAGCAATTGGTGGAATAAAGGAGAGAGAAGCATGCGGCGTTGAGGAATGTTCAACAAACTCAATGTTAGAAAGAAAATGAGAGAGTGAGTAACACAAGAAAACCTGATCTATTTCATTATCAAAAACGAGTTGCATAAGCTGAACAGTACAAATCAGTGGTGATGAAGGTATATCCTTTTCTCCTAACAACAACACATGTGCGCCATGGGATTCAGACATCAAGCTGTTGTGCTCATAGCTACGCTTCAGTGATGGTCCTAGGCTATGCAACCACTCCCTACCAAGAACCACATCAGCCCTTTCCATGTTCATAACCTGAAAATCCAAACAAGTAGAGTACCCTTGTACTTCCAATGGAGAAGTTCGGCATTGAGTATCCCATATTTCAGTATCATGTCCATTCATCATTGCTACCTTGTAGCGGTGGGTACTCGGAGTTTGAGGTAGTTTGAGCTTTTTCACCAATCCATAATTGATGAAATTGTGAGTAGCACCGTCATCTACCAAGATACGCACCTTGTGCCCTTGCAGATATCCGTGCATACATACTAACTCATGTGGTCCAAAGGTTTGTTGCCACATGGAAGCTGTTAGACAGCATTGATGCACCACCTCAATGTGTGTTACTTCCACTATGGAGAATTTTGAGGAAGACTCGAGAGGCAGTAGTTGCACCATGTGCACTGCTTTCTCCTTCCCCTGAGCAGCAGATTTCCCCTTGGGACAATCCTTTTTGCCATGACCTCTTCGTAAACATTGAAAACATATCTTCTCTTTCTTGGCTTTATCAAAATCCTCAGGAGAGAGAGAACCCCTGGACCCCTTGGGTTTTTTAGATGCATCTAAATTAGAAACTAGAAATTTTCTTTTATGTGCCCGTACTGAGTGCGTGTATTACCATGTATACTAGCAGGCACGTTACTATTATGTGTTTTCTTCTCATTCGGGTCATCATGAATATGTGCTTTCACTATGGATTCCTCAAGAGTTTTAGGGTCTTGGGTCTTCACATACTTCTTAAGCTCGGGTGTCAGACCTCGTATGAACCCTCGTACTTGTTGAAAGGTATCCAAGCCTTCCAACTTGAGGATAACGTCCCGATAGTGAAAGATATATTCAAGGAGTGATGGGTATTGGCACATGGAACAGGTGTCCCAAGCCGTCCAATTCCGATCGGCCTCGTTTGTAGGCAGAAATTCCTTGCTAAACATTGCTTCAAAAGATGCCCAACTCTGTGGTATGATGTTCTTCTCCTTGAGAGACATCCACCATTTGTAGGCCTTGCCTTCTAGAGTTAAGCTCGTTTGCAGAGCTTTGACTACATCCAGAGTATGCCGTAAGGCGTGAATTCCATCCCACTTGCTGAGAAAGATATTCACTGCATCCTTATTACGGTCTCGGTCTTCTCCCTTAAAGATTGGTGGTTTGGTGTTTTTTAACAATTCATCCACCTCTTTGGCAGTGAGAGTATGAAACATATTAGCAGTTGGGCCTTGCCCTAGATTAGAAATTCCTTGCCTTTGTGTGGCAACGTGCTCATGCATGTGGGTGTCAGCAGGACTCTTAGACTGCTGATGCATTAATTGAATTACTCATGTGGATAGTCTAGTAACATTTTCATTTAAAGCTTTAAAATTTTCATCCATGACTGTCATGCGTGTTTGAAGTGCACGAAATTCTTGAATATCGAGCAATTTGTAAGTATCTTCTCCTGCCGTAGCGTTGCGGGTACTCTCCTTGACAGGATCCGGTAGCGGGCCATCATTGGTAGGATCAGGAGTACTTTCCTCAAAATCAAATGTCATATTGATATCCGAATCCATGGCTACACAATGCGGTGAAAGAAGTTATACTCAGAAAAATACATGATATTGAGAGCACTCGCAAAGTATAGGAGCCTTGCTAACTTCACGTGTGCATCGTATCACGTGACCGTCAAAGAAGAAACAACTTGTACAATCGGCGTAGAAAGCGAACTCTGAAAAATCGTTGTTGGCTCACAAGAGGTTTGAAACCTTGTAGTGAAGATGTTTGAATCGTGACCGCTTTGAAGAAGCTTGATAGTTGAAAGCTTCCATAATTGGCGAACAATCATGTTGCATAAACTCCAATCGAAACTGTCACGTGTAAAAATGAAGAAATCTAGAAATTCTACAAGGACTGAGCGGAACGTCAAGCTCAAGGAAAAGCCAACATGGCTTGATGCTTGCACCGATCAAGCAGGTTCTTGCTTGTGACTTGTCATGCTTGTGGGAAACACCACCAAGAATGGCAAAGGCTCAAAAAATTGAACTCTTTGGCCATGCCATGTGAAAAGAAAACGAATTCTTGAGGAATTCACAGGCAACGCGCATCAAAATCGTGGAAGAAGGGGAAGATGTGTGCACCTTGCACAGCCTCAATTAGACCAAGAGCTCCTGGAATCCTACCATTGAAGCCATGGCGTTCCTCCCAAGTCCAATCTTGCACGATTTTGTGCACCACACGGCGGTGTCCAAAACGGGAAACGGCACCCGAAATAGGAAAAAAACACTGCTATTTTTGGAAAATCCCTAAAAAGAGAACGGTTCACACCTTAAAGCCCTCCTTTTAGGAGCCAAAAGTGAGCGCCTAGAGAGAGAGTGGAAGAGAGACCTCCTAGGCTACGTAGGCTCTGATACCAGTATAAGAACTAGGGAAGCTAGACTTGAGATCCTCCTCCCAACCCCCCATTATATAGGCAAGCTACTAACCCCTTGCCCTAGACGGATCCCCTGTCCACATTGTCTAGCCCTTGGCCATAGCCCCTACAGAACCCTTATCCTGACAAGAGGTGTATTTGATGAAACAAGAAATATGGGAAAAGAAGGTGGAAGATCTGGAAGAGGAATCAAAGATATTGAAAATGGAATTAGAAGCAAAAAATCAGCAACAACTACAAGCCCTTTCATAGACCCCACAACAATGCAAGACATTGAAGCCTGACCTAAAGCACACTTTCAAGAAGATAGGGCTAGGACAAGCTAGACAATGATGGAATCCATTCCAACCGCCACTGGAAACAAAAAGAAGCATAATAGAGGAGAAAGAGAAAGTAATAGCAAAACGATTGAGAATAGAGGTAGACCGAGAGTGGAAGCAGGCCATGGATTGAGAGAGACACATACTTCACTCAGTGAATTTGGGAATATTGATGCTGGCAAATATGGTAGAAGAGTGACGTCAACATTCCTTGTCATGCCCAATGCTGAATTTTGAAGTCTTGAAGCTAAAGGAAAGGATTGAAGAAGAAATTCCACATGATATCTATAATGTCACTATGGTGGTAGATGCCACAACCAGACAATAGATCATTGACACACAGCCTGATTGGAGGTAGGGATGGCTTACCTAATATCCAAAATATATGTACCATCTCATCCATGCTCCAAAAGAAATAAAAAAGGGTGTCACTATTTGCCCCTACCATCGAGTACACAACTGGAAGAATCAAGCCATCATTGTCAAGGAACATCCCACCTGGCTAAACTATCCCAACATGCAGTTGACCCAAATAATGGAAAATCCCAATGAAAGCTACATGATTAGAACTTTGACAATGGCTATCCAAAGTTTCAAAGTCCTTCTTGATCTATCATGTGTTATGCAGGTGAAGATCCATAGAATGCTATTGACTTTCATACAAACCTTCCACAAGTGTGAATTCTCAAATACAACGTGGATATCCTTCTTGGAAGTAACTAATCAATTAGCCTAGGACCTCAATGAACAAACACTAGAGAAAGTATTATGGGATTTTTATGCTAGAGTAATGTTCCTTCCATCATATTACATGCAATTATTTGAAGAGGCTTTCTACATTGGCTTCTTCACATACAAAACTACCATTTTGGGGCCGGGCGAGATTTGTAGGCTAATATGCCAAGGAAATGGAAAACATGATCACTTTTTAGCAAATGAGCAAGATGACTAGGAATGGAAATAGCTCTTCAAAGCAAGCTATGAGCACATGGAGACATATAACCCCATAAATTACGAATAGCCATGTGAGTGACGACATGAGCTAGGAGGGGGGGAGTGTTGGCATGAAGTGTCAACCCCAATGAAGACTCCCACATATTAGATTTTTTTTCAATCTTTTGTAGCTGAAATCTTGTAAATAAGTAGGAACTGCAGAATATGGGGCTTAAAGCTTCCAAAGTGTATCAGGGTCACTGAACAAGTTGTAGATGACCACAATTTTGTGACTTCAAACCTTACTTGTAAATTGAGTTGTGAAACACCTAATATGAAGGTAAAAAACTATTGTAAATATTATCTTGTTTTGACTAAAATTGAGAAGTCGAGTGTTGTGCAGACAAGATTAGAGAGAGAATTTGCGTCTTAACCCCTCACTATGTTGCACACATTGTGTCTACTTTCATTCCGAAAGAACCATTACAATAGCGACATCGACGAGCTCTCCGCATAGACATACACCTCACGAGATATTGCCAACAACAAAGCAGGGGAGTCCTCCCAGGAATCTATGTTTTTTGCATGAGAGTTGCAAGAATTAAATGACTTCTAGTGGTAATAGGATTTCACTTGGGTCAGACAAACCTAAGTTTTTCCTCTATAGATGATTGAATATCCATTGGTAAAACACATGTTTGTAGGAATTTCTCCTCTTTAGACAAAGTTTCTCTTACATGATACAAAGGTGTATTTGCCCTCATCACAAACACTTCTGTTATCATATCCTGAGCAGTTTCATGAGCTTTTTCATTTTTGGACCTGTCTATGTGCTAGATACTCCATGCTTCAAATTTCTTAACCAACTACTTCACTTGCATACACAAGGTTTTGAATCTAGGATTTTTGTTCTTCTAAACACCCAAAACTTGTTTCACAACTTGAAATGCATCACCTTTAATGCGCAAACGAAGAATCCCAAGCTGCAAACATATGTCTAATCCACACTCTAGAGCAACATACTCTGATTCATTATTGGTTGTGGCAGCAAGCTTTAGAACTTGCTTTCTAATCAATGTTCCCTGTTGATCGTAGATCACAATGCCACCTGATGTTGCATCATGGCTCTTAATATACGATCCATCAAAATACATTAAGCATGCATCCTCAAGCTCTAGTATAGTCTCACTTCTTTCCTTCTTCATAGACTTCTCCTTGATCAAAAGGGGACTTTTCTTGTACGTAAGCAAGTCTGCCAAAGTTTCTCTAGTGCTTTTTTCACCAAAAAATAAAATTGAAACTCTTGCAACTCAATCACCCATCTCATCACTGTCTTTGACATGATTGAATTATTGAACAATTTAGGAAGAAAATAAAAACTTGTGAGGAAGGTAAAAGGCTTCTGCAAAAGATAGTGCCTGAATCTCCTACAAGCATAGACCACACTTACCATTACAAGCTCAATCTCAGAGTAACGTCTTTCTGCATCTGTCTTCCACAGATGGATTTACATAAAATTCCTTCTTCCAATCAAGAGCTTGCATAGTAGGTAAAGCACCCAAAACCTCTTTGACCTTTTCACAAACTTCTTCACATTCATCAGTCCACTCCAAAGGATCAAGCTTAGCAGCTTGTTGTAGAGGATACAAAAGCTGAGAAGATAAAGAAAACCTAGACATATACTTGACTTTTTAAATAAATATCACCAACTGTTTTGTATCTTTGGGGGGTGGCAAAAGCAACAAGGCTTAACCTTTCTCAGGATCACCCTCAATCCCATTTTCAAAGATCATATGACCAAGAAGCTCTGAGCTAAATGACACTTCTTTGGGTTTAGGTGGCCTCCAAGCTTCATACAATGTTCCTATCGTGTGCTAAAAACACAAAAGTCATAGATGAAAACTTTGATAAACTTCTCAAGATAAGGCAAAAACCCAATTGACCCTCGTTTGATAAGAACCTGGACCATTGGTAAGCTCAAAAGGAAGAATAAAAAAGCCAAAACAACCCCAAGGAGTGATAAACGTGGTTTTCTTCTAGTCTTCTAGAGCAATGAAGAGCTGAAAATATCTTGAAAATCCATCGCAAACACTATATCGCTCGTATCCTGCAACAAAATCCAAAATCTCATCAAATAAGATTGTAGATCTGAGAGTAGGAGTGTATAAGCATGAAGGAGCTCTTTGCGTCAAAGTAAGCAATGCGAGCTAAGGATGACATTGCAAGCGTGCTTCATGCGAGCTATATTTGGTTGTAAGTGTCTCATACGATGTCCGATTTTAATGATCAAGTAGTCGATAGGATTAGGGCGAGAAGCTCTACACGTTGATGTCCTCAAAGTTCGGTTTCAAACACTTTAAAAATTTCTCTCAAACATCTATTGTGATTGCGTCAGAGGTCTTATTGTGATGGTTTCCAAAGTTTTGGTGTATGCTCATGTAGGTTATTCTATATATATATATATATATAGAGAGAGAGAGAGAGAGATATATAGATATATATAGGGAGAGGGGATGGCCAACACGGGCGCCCCCCCACCTCCCCCCCTTTCTTGTTGTATGTGGCCACCGCCCCCTCCTCGCATGCATTCGGGAGCGCCTCGTCTCCCTCTCTATGCACTGGCCACCGGCCCCCTCCTTGCCATACACGGCCCCGACTCCCCCGGTTCGGCGCTCAACTACCCCCCCCCCCCCCCCCCCCCCCCCCCCCCCCTTCGCAAACAACCCCCCTCCCTTATCTGCTTCACCACCTCCATCCCTCTCCCTCGTCTCTCTCTCGGGCTCATCCTACTTCAAACAAAATCGAGTCTCTCTCTCTCTCTCTCTCTCTCTCTCTCTCTCTCTCTCTCTCTCTCTCTCTCTCTCTCTCTCTCTCTCTCTCTCTCTCTCTCCTCTCTCTCTCTCTCCTCTCTCTCTCTCTCTCTCTCTCTCTCTCTCTCTCTCTCTCTCCCTATCTATCTATCTAGTGTGGAATCGAGCTCTCTCCCTCTTCCTCTCTCTGCTATACACACACACACACACACACACACACACACACACTATGTGAGAGAAAGCGTTCTCTCTAGCTCTTCCTCGCTCTCTCTGCTACACACACACACGTCTTTGATACCATATCTCTCTCTCTCTAGCTCGTATTCTTTCTCTCTCTTTTTATTATACCACCACTCGCACACTCATTACTCTCTCCCACATATATCGAATATGAGGATATATATATATATATATATATATATATATATATATATATATATATATATATATATATATATATATATATATATATATATATATATATATATATATATATATCTGTGTGTGTGTGTGTGTGTTTTTAAGGTAATTTTCTCGGCCGCACAACAAATTACACACACACAATCACTCTTACTCTCCGAATTCACGCATAAACACACAAACACACACACACGCATGCACTAGCACAGTGATGAACAACATATGCACACGTACACACACACACTCATTGAGCAAAATGCACACAGACACGAGCACACCGTATATGCACAAGTAAAACACCGACCAGTACATTCTAAGAAGGCGACCGCGACAAGAACGGCACCTGATATACACACACATCGCCACACCCACCACCACGCGTAAATTGATTAGGTTCATCACATGAAGAAGATACGAGCTTGACAACCAGCAAAACCAACCATGACCACAAGCAAAGGTGGCGTGCAGCCACAGTGATTACCACCTCACAACACATTTCTAGAAAGTGTGGCATTGGTTAAATATCAATCTGCTTGCCATCGTGGCGAAGCAGCACCTTTCGATTGCCAGTCAACCTTCACCGTCCACCATAGGTTGACCAAAAGTAGTCAACACGACGTAGACATGGAGTATCGACCCTTGCACCTCAAGTTTCAGAGACACGAACACGACCGCTACACCAACAAAACCAACCATGACCGCAAGCAAAGGTGGTGTGAAGCCACGGTCATTACCACCTCACAACACATTTCCACAAAGTGTGGCATTGGTTAAATATCGACCTGCTTGCCATTATGGCGAAGCAGCACCTTCCGGTTGCCAGTCAACCTTCACCGTCCACCATAGGTTGACCAAAAGTAGTCAACGCGGCGTAGACACGGAGTACTGACCCTTGCACCTCAGGTTCCAGAGAGACTTTGCATGATTCAAGACATCTTAGGTAGACCAGGGCTGGGCTAGGCAGTCTTTGCCAACTTAGGAGCTGCAACCACTAAAGATAGCTTCCCACCTATGACAACTCCCTTTGTAAATTCCAACCCTCTCTCCCAATAAGCTAGTTACGGCTAGCAAGAGTGTAATTTTCCCTTTCCCTCTACCCCACCCACTCTCTCTCTCTCTCTCTCTCTCTCTCTCTCTCTCTCTCTCTCTCTCTCTCTCTCTCTCTCTCTCTCTCTCTCTCTCTCTCTCTCTCTCTCTCTCTCTCTCTCTCTCTCTCTCTCTCTCTCTCTCTCTCTCTCTCATTAGACTTCTAATCTGGCACATACACACCTAGCTAGACAAGAGCGACCCACCACACATGCCTCTTGCCTATTAGTTAAGAAACTTGCAAAAAATCTCACCCTCTTTTCCTATATAAATAGAGGGTCACCTTCACTATGGGGACTCAAGAGCTGCACGCTATGAGCAATCGCAGGCAATACAAGCACTCTATAAACCATAGAGCACACTACTCTCACTAGTATGCAACGACGCCATGCACACATAAGGCTTCACCACTCCATGGAGAGCTCACCACATAGAAAGCACATAGGAGAATGATGCACCACATGCACGAATGGAAATTTGCACTCACACATGAATATCATGCACTAGGAAATACAAGCACACTCATAAAACACCCACTAGCACCTTGCCAAGGGACCATGACTACTCTAGGGTTATGTGTATCAGTGCCCCGTTACATTTGGGCATTCTCACCACTCACCATCGACATCGTTGGTGGCTGCATCATCTTTGTGTTTTCCCTACTAACCTCGTTGCTAACCTGCTAGCCTCAATTGCTAACCTCGAAGTTGTCATGCACCATGTGGCAATCCCGCCTCGTCATGGCATGTCAGCGTCAAGATCTCTCTCTCTCTCTCTTCACCAAGTCCTAGGTGATGGAGGTCTTTTCATCAGCAACCCATTGTATGTACAATCATGAAAAAAGTTGGGTTTCATATGTTCTCGTGTTCGTTGTTCCTATTTTCTCTTTCCTTTCACTCTAGAAACAATTCTTTGCATGCCTTGTGTTGAGTCTCTCTCCTTAGCTCTCGCTCTCTCTCTCTCTCTCTCTCTCTCTCTCTCTCTCTCTCTCTCTCTCTCTCTCTCTCTCTCTCTCTCTCTCTCTCTCTCTCTCTCTCCCTCTCTCTTTCTCTCTCTCTCTCTCTCTCTCTCTCTCTCTCTCTCTCTCTCTCTCTCTCTCTCTCTCTCTCTCTCTCTCTCTCTCTCTCTCTCTCTCTCTCTCTCTCTCTCTCTCTCTCCTACTAGAAGCATGCCTGTGAGTGGTCTCTTATAGGCTAGTCCCTTGTCGGTATCATCAAGTGTGCCAAGCAATCATGCCATCCCTAGCCACTCACCGTGGTCCACTCATTTTGGCCCGCACCTTGTCTTAGTGTGTCTTCTGGGTTTGCGCGTGATCTCTCTCCCTCCGATCACTTAGCCAATATGTGTGACACTCTTGTCACACTTTGCAATTTGTACATGCGTCCTAGCCACATACATTGTAGGTGGTGCCCCCATTGTCATAGATAGCTTCCTTATCTTTCCCTGAGGTGATTGTGGACTCCAGTCAAGGAGGTTTAGAGGCCACCCCCACCCAGCTGCTTTTTCCCGCCATCATTTCATTGGTGCCCCCACTGAGGAACTCCAGATAACCTTCATGTTTGCAATTGATTTACTAATGGTGAAGCATGGATGAATGGATTTGTGAGTTTGTTAATTGGACCACAGAGGAAGAGCAACTTCAAGCACGCCTGGATCTGTAAGGGCCCTCTCCTACCCTAGAACCCTCTGGAACCATAAAATCCTGATCCCTAGCCCTATCATGAAAAAATCTTGGGACACATTGAAAAAAGAATCTCTACACCATCAATTAAAATAAAGGAGTCATTTATAGTGATCAATTTCATCTCAAGAAAGTTTGAAGAAAATTAAGACTGTTTCAGTCTCGCAACCAGAATCCATGTGAAACAGGCCTAAATCGAGAAGGGCTAAAACTCTAGTCCAAATTGGTTGGAAGAAAAAGATTTGAAGAAATAAAGAAAAATTGGGGACCAATGATAATTTTCCAATATTCAAATACTGTAGAATTCTCTTTTGGTTAAAAGAGAACTAGGCAAAAAGATTGTTATGATTTTTTCCTAAAAATTCTTTTCTTCTTTTCCAAAAACACTTTTCATAAAGTCTTTGATTATTTTCTTTATGGAAAATATATCTTTGACTTCTCAATAGCCAAGTGTCTAAAGGAGGATGAACCTCACTTAACACATGTCTCATTTGGGTTCAAAAGCTTCCTACACTTGTCATTTGATAGATGCAATCTCTCTCTCTCACATTACCAGCGACTCACAAATCACTTATCCACTCTCTACCACGTTCATACCCATGTTTATATGCGTTTGGGTGCTTGGAAAACTATAAAAGGACCCCCTTTCCTTTGTATTTAGAAGATAGGAAGCCTAGCTATGCCCAAAATTACTATGAGATACCTACAACCTTAAACCCTCTCTCCCTTTCCATGAGGGATTAGCCTTATTACACATAAATTTCTAAGCTTAAGGTCTCCATTAAACCTTTCTTTCCCTTTCTCTTGGTGGCCAAACCCTTGAAGATTTCCATTAAACCTCTTCTCACTCGCAATCGGTGGATCAACTCTTGACGACGCCATTGATCCTCTCTCCCTTTCTTATTGGTGGGAAAATCCTACTTCCATTCCTTTAAACCTCACACCTCTTCAAGGGAGAACAAGACCAACCATCCCCTCCCCTCTTGATTAGAGGTGGCAAACTCTTTTTCTCTCATGCATGCGTGATTTAAAGCTTGAAACTCATGTGTTTAGTTCAATGGAAAGTTTACACTATATATGGTAGGAAACCTAATTGTTTAGCATCATCAAAAGATTGTGCTATATATGGTAGGAAACCTAATTTTTTAGCATCATGGAAAGCTTGTTCTATAATGGTAGGAAACCTAATTGTTTAGCATTAATGGAAAGCTTGTGCTATATGTGGTACGAAACCTAGTTTTCCAACTTCATAGAACATATGGTAAGAAACCTAAATGTCAAGCTTCTATGGAAATCTTGTGCTTAAGTTACAATGGTCAACTTGTGACTCTTGTGATAGTAGTCCATAAGTCTAAGCTTTAATGGAAATCTTGAGATTCATGAGTTAGTAATCTTCATGTTTAAGCTTTAATGGAAATCTTGAGACTTATGTGCTAGTAATCTTTATTTCTAAGCTTCCTTGTCAAGCTTGTGACTCATGATTAGTAGTCTCTTTGTATAAGCTTCCTTGAAAATCTTGTGATTTATGTGCTAGAAACAAGCTTCAATGGCAAGTTTCTGCTAAGAATCTATAGGACGTTCTCTTCATGTTTTAGTAGCTTTAATGGAAAGCTTGGGACTCATGTGTAGTTATATCTAGATTTAATGGAAATCTTGAGATCTCATGTGACCATATGTGATAGGAATCTTTGGTTTAGCTTCAAGAGAAACTTGTGCTATATGTGTTAGAAAACCTACTTGTCTCAATCCCAAATTAGGGTATACTTTCATAATGAATGAATGAATGGCTTTTGCACCTCAGGAAAGTACATTAAAGATAGGTCATTGCATTGTCAATTCAAGTTTGTCTCATTCCAATTTTTCTTTGCAATTACGAGTGGGGAATTTTACTGCTTGAACATAAAACTCCAACCGCTTCCATGGAGATGCCCCATGCAAAGGATGCAACAAAAACTAGGGAAGCGTATATCAACAGGAACAACCTTAAAAACTTACGATGAAACATAACACTAAACGCTCATGACACTCGCTTGTCTTCTTTAAAAATTAATTGTTTGAATAAGAAGGGAAGAAAGTAGGAACTAAGATTTTTAAGTCAATGAACCAATAACTACTCAACTAGGAGTAAAATGAATCACGAGAAGGTGGGATAGCCCCATCATAGGATTAAAGTAATTGTTTTGAAGATTGTCCGGAAGGCCGTAACTAGGATGGATTTACTGGGGGACTATTTGTTTGAAAGGCCGGACCAAGATGGATTTCTTGGAAAACTTGCGGAGACGGGCCTTTTCTGGCTAAAACAGAGTAATCATAAAGTTAGAGCTCAGGGTCTTTCATGCCTATTGAACTGGATAAGGATGAATGGGTCATTCATGCCTATTGAACTGGATAAGGATGAATGGGTGTTGGTCCCGGCCAAGGGAAGTACCCTCGGATACATTGGATAAACGATCTCTAAGACCAAGGGATAGTATGGGAGTGGAAGATGTGAATGAATTAAGGAACCTAGTTTGAATTTCTTGCTTAAAAAGGAACATTGGAAAGGCTAGGAATCTAAGGGCTATCCCGTGCAGCTATCATCAGATAGTGTGGAACCTCTCAAAAGAAAATTAAAAAGGAACCTTATTTTGATAGATAAGCCTTTCCCACACTAAATAAACCTGGTAAATTTGTGAAGGTGTGCTACCATTTAGTGGTAGGGTGACTGATTATCTCGGACCTATGCAAGAGAGATAATTGGGAGAAACTATATGTGTTGCATGATTAGTTAGAAGAATTAGTTATTTTAAAACCATATCAAATAAAGGGAAAATGAATTAAAAAGTTTTCCAAAAGAAAAGGGTGGGAACAACTAGATGAATTTCTCTTAACGAGGATATACAACAGTTTGTATACCGCTTGTGGTCTGACTATATTTTCCCTGATGTTGAAATCAATGTAGTAATTTAATACTACCTCGGGAAGGGATATTCATCGAATGGTTCGGAGGGTGGGCGGATCCGGAGGGTCAGCTAGCCGGATGTTGATCACAATCTTTACGTTGGAGATTTGATTATGTGGGGAAATAAAAGTAAGTGGGGACGAGGGAAACCGAGTAGATAGTAATGACACTCCCCTTAGGGGAACCTGATAAGCATTGTGCCTGACATTGATCGGGACATAAGGGTTTTTATCCTTGAACCAAGGAGGAAAATCATTAGAGTACTTCCCTCTAATGGCCTTGGAAGGGTGAGTACAAAAATCTAGTCTGATGACTACGACTTGGGTGAGAATGACTGCAAGACATTGTTGGGAAACAAGCAAACTGAAACACCTCTATAGCGATGTCACCCAAGAGCGTTGAAAGAGAACTACAAGACACCAAAAGCTTTGCAAAATCCCTTTGAAACACCACAAGTCCAATAGGAGTAGACCCTTGGGAATTTACTAGCCGTCGCCCACCCAAGAGACTATGTCACATAGGAGCAAAACCCTATCAAAGCACGGATTTACAGCACACGCCGACCAATGCATATGAAGACAAGGGCCTCCCCTTTCACCATTGAACATCACAAACCCACAACTTCAATATCAATTCCACAATTCATAGATACATGCCCTCCGAATTTGTCTACACACAATTTGCCACTAGGCTGCCATGGCCATAACCCTGCAGAGAACTAGTCGTAACCTGATGAGCACAACTCCAATTGGGGCACTTTAAAGCTTGAGAGAAATCTTGAAAAATGACTGGCGAGAAAGCTAAAGATGATCAAAATTGAATCCACACGCCGCTACATGCAAAATTGACGCGAATAGAGAGCTGTCCCGGTACGACTACGCGTAGAGAAGGCAATTCAGGGCAAAAAACTGCATCCAAAAGCATCAAGAAGCCACAACGACCCAAAACCTGAAAATTTCTGGAGTTTGGATGAACTTTTTTAAGTTTGTACATGAGTTTAAGTTATATACAAGGCTCACATCAAAAAACTCACTCACGGGCACTTACAGTAGCCCGACAGCTGTCACTAGACTAGCGACTTGCAGTGCATGTACATATGCTTGCTAAAGCAAGCTAAAAACTCCACAAAAAGAAAGCTCACACACACTTTTGACATCGGGCCTCATGTCCGTATGTACAAATTTACAAAAAACGGGGTGTCAGAAATGCGCCAACCCCCAGTCTGCTAGAGCATTCATGCTCAGCAATAGCATAACAATCTTGCCCACCTGGATCAAAAGTCCATACAACATAAGCACAAAATGCATGAAGAAACACCAGCCATATCAATTGTGTCACTCCCAATATCAAAGCATAAACCATATGCAGAATCCAAATCCTGTTTAGGCATAAAGTACTCTCAACAAATAGAACAGAGAAACACCCTTTCATCATTATAGCATGCAAGGAAGCCTTTAACATCTCATCCAAAAATTCTTCAACTTTTAACTCAGCCATTTTTATATCCTCATGCATATCCATTTCATTCTCCCCACTCTTCATTAAGCATCCATCCAATTCAACCATACCATGTTTGATAGGTAAGCCACCTTTCATACATAACTTAGGCTTCTTAATAAGAGGATCAAGAAAGGTAGCATCAGCCATATTCACATGAGGTATAAAAAGAGCATCTCCATCATTTTCCATATCTTCTAAAACCTCAATATTCTCTTCATCAATTAAGGCAGGATCACCCACACCATCATGCACGCCATGAAGCTTCTCATTGATAGGGTCCTCATCAACAACACAAGTAGTATACTTAGTTGTTTCATCACCATTTTGCATACAATCACCCAAAGCATATACTTGAAAACCCTCATCATACACATCACCATCTTTCCCATTGATAACTTCCTTGACCTCCATCATATGATCTTTGACTATTTCATCTACCCAAAGAGAACTCCCAAGAGTTACATTTGTATCACAAACATGCTCCTCTTCATTAGAACATACACTACAAGCATCAGCCATGTGACTTGGATATTCAAAATTCTCATTTCCTTGCATTTGAGACTCATTCATGACCATGGTAACCTTCTTGTCTACATCCACTTTACTAGCATCGTCATCTTTGACAGGAAGGTTGACATCTAATCTCTTAAACAACAAAGATGACATACATTGAGCATTCTTCTTGATCTCATTATGCATATAACATTCTTCTTTCACATGCTCAAGAGAATGAGAAACATGGAAGTCTTCATTGCATACGTTGTCCATATTTATGTCTAAAACATAAGATACATTTGGCTTCACATCTTCTTGCAATCCAAGCTGCCTCACTCTCTCTAGCTTCCATTCCTTATGCTTTGCAACCCTTACTACATCATCAAATGTAAGTGACCTTTTAAGCTCAACCTTTATCTTCAAATCAGCCCTCAAACTTTGCATAAACATACACTTTTTAAGCATAAGAGGAGGAGCATCACTGCCCAAAGAAACACACCATCTCTTCCACAAGGCATTGAACTCCTTGACAAAGGCATCTACACTTTGGCCATCACATTGCACAAGTCCTTCAATGGAGTGCCATACATCCGTTGGGTCCTCTACCTTCTTGAACTTCTCAAGAAAATCCTTCTTTAATGCATCATAAGTCATCACCAATGGAGGTTGAGATGATTTCAACCAAAACAAAATCTTGAGCATAATCATTGGATCTTCCTTATTTGCCATCAAACAAGAAAACTCCATCTTTTCAATGAATGCATCAGCATCCTCACCAACATGGCCATAGAACCTTGGAAACTCTGTCACCATAGCCATCAAAGCTGTCAATTGAAGGTCACTTGAAGAAGATCCTCGGTGGTGGGCACCAAAACGCTGTTGGGAAACAAGAAAACTGAAACACCTCTATAGCGATGTCACCCAAGAGCGTTGAAAGAGAACTACAAGACACCAAAATCTTTGCAAAATCCCTTTGAAACACCACAAGTCCAATAGGAGTAGACCCTTGGGAATTTACTAGACGTCGCCCACCCAAGAGACTATGTCACATAGGAGCAAAACCCTGTCAAAGCACGGATTTATAGCACACGTCGACCAATGCATACGAAGACAAGGGCCTCCCCTTTCACCATTGAACATCACAAACCCACAACTTCAACATCAATTCCACAATTCATAGATACATGCCCTCCGAATTTGTCTACACACAATTTGCCACTAAGCTGCCATAGCCATAACCCTGCAGAGAACTAGTCGTAACCTGATGAGCACAACTCCAATTGGGGCACTTTAAAGCTTGAAAAATGACTGGCGAGAAAGCTGAAGATGACCAAAATTGAATCCACACGCCGCTACATGCAAAATTGACGCGAATAGAGAGCTGTCCCGGTACGACTACGCGTAGAGAAGGCAAGTCGGGGCAAAAAACTGCATCCAAAAGCATCAAGAAGCCACAACGACCCAAAACCTGAAAATTTCTGGAGTTTGGCTGAACTTTTTTAAGTTTGTACATGAGTTTAAGTTATATACAAGGCTCACATCAAAAAACTCACTCACGGGCACTTACAGTAGCCCGACAGCTGTCACTAGACTAGCGACTTGCAGTGCATGTACATATGCTTGCTAAAGCAAGCTAAAAACTCCACAAAAAGAAAGCCCACACACACTTTTGACATCGGGCCTCATGTCCGTATGTACAAATTTACAAAAAACGGGGTGTCAGAAATGCGCCGAACAACGTCAAAGTAGAATGACTACTAGACATCAAAGTCCAAATATTGTATAAGAATATGGGAATGCTAAGGGAATACCCCCTTGAGCTAGCATCGGAGATAGGATGAGTCTTGTTTTGGTGTTGGTCTCAAGTGGGAGGGATACATGAGGATAGATATAGTCCTTTTCCTAGAACAATCTGGAGAACTGGGGAAGTTGGATATGGGGGTACCCCAAGCCAACAGTCCCAACAAATTATACCAGTACCAATACACAAGTAGCACCAGTACCAGCCCAGTATAATATAATACACAAACAATACCAGTACCAATACGAGTATAGTAGCAGGAGTACTAGTTCAGTACAATACAATACCATTACCAATACCAGTACACAAGTAGCACCAGTACCAGTCCAGTATAATATAGTACTAGTTCTAGTACCAATACACAAGTAGCACCAGTAGATCAGTACCTGTACTATATGTGTGTGTGTGTGTGTGTGTGTGTGTGTGTGTGTGTGTGTGTGTGTGTGTATTAGGTATCATTAGGGTACCACCTAATGATACATTTTTCGAAAATCACCAAGTAAATTCAAGCCAGTGATTCACCAAAGGTTCCCCAAGCCAACAGTCCCCAACTAATAATACCAAGGAAATAGCAACACGCTATAACTAGCCATGTGTGTATGTGTGTGTGAAAGAGAGAGAGAGAGAGAGAGAGAGAGAGAGAGAGAGAGAGAGAGTCTATCTCTAAGTATTTTTTTGTATGAGAGAAAAGAGAGACTATGTGTATGTGTGTTTCTATGTGTAGTAGAGATGCCTAGATACGATCATCGTCTACTGAGGAGCTGCTCATCAAACTAGTTCATAGTCGATTGCATGGTGACCAGTTGAGGAGTCCCCACGCAACTCCAAGATTTTGAACAAGAAATGTGTACACATGATAAACTTTCTTGATTCGAAAAAATTACCACTTTCCACTTGTCTTGCACACAAAGATTTTCACCACTTCTTTTGCTATTTACTACTTTTCTAGTGCGTGTCCATGGACAACACGAAATGGGCTACCTTACCTAACTTACGCCCAGCTAAAGCTTAGTTTGCTTACTTGTTTTATGTTCATCCCTATCATTTATAGTACGAGTCACAATTATACATTACCAAAACAAGACCTCGTTATATAGAAGCACAATGCACTCTTGACCTTCCAAAGTCTTTACAAAAGACCTTCCAAATCCTTTACAACTCCTCTATCTTTTAATTTCCATCTCATGGAATATTCCATGTTTTTGTCACGGATATACCTTTTTTCTGAAAGTGGGGGACTTCACTGGTCACAAATTTTTTATTCTCTCTTATCTAGAAATGATCCCCATAAGGTTTTCAAAATTTTGATAAAATTTAAGGTATATGTGCAACCCATGAGCATGTGCTTGAAATTACATAGCTTAAAGGAGAAAATGTATCCATGTAGCTTCATCATTGCGGGAGTTTTAGGTATGATTTGTCTTTTTAAACTTTTGTAAGTGGTCTAAGCCTCAAGGTTAAAATCTTTCCTTGACCTTATCTCGAGTCTTGTGTTCGATAAGAATGTTGTGGAACAATTTTTTGGTATGCACACAATACATTACAAAAATTGTGAGATTTTTCCATTGAACAATGTACATGTAACCGCTTTGTATTTTGATCATTGAATTTAGGGATTATTAATTTGTAGGTGAAAAATAAAGAGAACACCTATCAAGATTAAACATTTCTTTTCAAATGTGACAAAAGCAATATGGATTGTTGGACAATTGGCATTTAGGTGCTATGCTTCCTTTGCACACTAGAAGATTTAGAAATTTTCTCATGTAGGAAAAGGGAGCCTTTTTCATACAATGCATAACATCATGATCTTCTGCTCGGGAGGCACCGCATACCTAGCTAGGTACTATTGGGGGCAGGGGACCACCGGCCCCCCCACCGGGCCGGCGGTCCCCTACCCCCAATCATATATACCTAGCTAGGTATGCCGTAATGTCATAATGTGAGAATTATTGTAAGACCCCCAATCGTACCTAGCTAGGTATGCCGTACGTAATGTCATAATGTGAGAATTATTGTAAGAATCTGTCCGAAAATTCTTGTGAATTGCTTGGCTTACCTACAAGGTACCTAAATCTTCATAAGGATGAGCATTCACCTGTTTCCTTGTACTGAACTATGTTGAGCTTGCACAGAGTGCAAATACTAAGGGTTATGGTATGGCAATACATGAGTGTAAGGAGGGGGATTATACAAAGGAGGAAAGATACATTTTACAGCGAGTGGTCCAATATACAGGGGAGTATTTGGTGAGGTAAAGGCATAACTTTTTTATTTATTTTTTTGGTTAACGTACTTAATATTTGATATTTTTTTGGTTTTGCCTGAATATCTCAACCAGCTTGACTGATCATATCATTCCCGCCGGCCCCGGCCCATGCAAGCGTGGACAAAAAATTCCAAGTGACAAGGCACTGATTGGTCAAATAATGATTGAAGGAAGGAGGGATTATTACCATTAATGCTCATATTTGTCGAACAGCTTATATGTACAATACAAGAAGCTTGAAGGGGACTAATAATAAAGATGTACATGATCAGCCAGAGAGAAGGCCACTTTTTTACAAATTATGTGCTGCATCATGAGTCATATCTTGGAACACTTTAAGCCTGTGTTGCCCCGAATGTATACGTGTCAATCTTTGCGGCGAGACCGGAGCTCGCCATGTGTCTTCTCCCTGCTGCTTATAATCATCTGAATGGCTTTTCTCTATTGTACCTTCAATACTATTGACACTATCCTCATCCAATATGCAGGCAGCATTTCCAACTGCATCAATTGGCATATACATGGTTGATACAGTTTCCTTCGCGGATGAAGCGGCCACATACGACCCTACACTCTCTATCACCTTGTCAACACAGCTGAAATCTAGTACATGATCAGTCTCACTGCCTGCCCCCTGAGCTTGGTACTCATCCCGCAAGCTTGGCACATCTATTTTCATGAATTGGTTCATCGAATTTGCGAAACCTTTGCCGCCATGACCGCAGTTGTTGTCACTAAAATCTTTGGTGCTGCTTACAGTGTTACCAAATAATTCTCTAGCAACTGGCTTTTGGCTCAATAATATTGCATTTGGAGCCCACTCACCACTCTCAAGCCTAGATGCTGCATCCACATTCATAACAACATTCTCTGTTGCATCGACTAACAAGCCAAAACCACTCTTATCTGCATGACTTTGGGGATTCTTCTTAGCTCTATAATTAGGCTGCTGAACTGTGGTTGAGGGACCAATCTCTCTCTTAAAAGACCCGGCAGCACCTGAACTATATGGCGCTGCAGACACGCTGCAGTTTGTGGCGGCAAGCTGCCTGGTGCAGTGTCTGCCTATGGTAAGAGCGGTATCAACATCATCGCCTGTAGATATGGACGGCAGAGGTGCAGCCAATTGATCAGAGCTCCCATTGGTAGTCTTTGAGAGACGAAGAGCAGGATTAGTTCTAATTCGTGCTGGATTACCGTTAATTGTGCTCTTGACCACTGCAGCATTACGGGGATTTTGGCTGCCAATAATGGGTGGTTCCCACAGCTTCCAGTGAGTCCAGAGATCGAACTCTTGCGGGATGATTAAAATCTGTTGATGTTGATTATTAGCGCTTAATGATGGGCTCTTTTGGCTGAGCTCATGCAGAAGGGCCCGAGAGCGTTGATAGGATTTCACATGGGACTCTGAATCGGAGCGTCCGTCTGGACTCATGGGAGTGACCCTCTCCAGCACCGCTCTCGCCTCCTCCTCCTTACCTTGCTTCAGAAAACACACGCCCAAGTTGCACAGCTTGTTGCTATCCTCCTCAATTGACAAAGCCTTCCTGCGCCATGCAAATACAAAGATCAGACGTGCGGCATCGATGTGATATATTGACTAGATAGATAAATCTCGTGCAGGTCTGCCACTATTTTACTAAGACAAGCTGCATGCGTGAGTCCTTGCCCTCTGGGGCAACCCCGCTCCCCTCCCTTGCCCTTCCCATTGCCATCGCACAGAGAGAGAGAGAGAGAGAGAGAGAATCTCGTGCTCTTTCTCGATCAACTGAATTGACGCCCCAGCTCTCGAAAGCCGGGAAGCGTCAGGGTGGTTTGAGAGAGGGAGAGAGAGAGAAAGATGACACGCACTGAAATAAAACAAGTGATAAAATCACGAGGCCTGGCAGCCTGCTATTTGTGAGCCGCACATAAGAAGAACACATCACGTCTACTCCATGGAAGATGGGATTGTTTGAAAGGCAAGATAACATTTTGTTTAAGCTTACATGTATGCACTTACGGGGTATTGAAGATTGCACATATACACAACCTTACAAGCCTAAAACAAGCCTAGAGAGGAGCCTTGGAAGAGTAGCTCCAATCAACTCATAATATGAGCACACTTAGCCCTAGCTATCCTAAACGTCATGCTCACGATCCAATGGACATTTGTACACAGAAACAGAATCCATCAACAACAATCCAAAACTTGTGTCCGGGACATAAAATACAACATCTCATTAGGAGGGACCAAATTTAATCCACGATTCATGCAATCGCAATACTTATCTTGCGAGATAAGTATGATGACTATATAGCAACATATGAAGCAGATCATAAACGAGTGGTGGTGTCATTATTAGCCACAAGCCATCAACAACTAATAGAAGTGATGTTGCTACTTTCATACATCCTACACCTCTGATTTTAATAACATTATACAGAATGAAGCAGATCATAACCAGTGGTGGTGATTGTTAGCAGCACAACAAACAACAAATAGATGTGCCATATTTGCTGCTTCATACATTTGGTACTGGGTAAGCAGTTGCACCTTTGTAAGAGCAGGAACACAAAATGCAAGGCTAAAATGGTGGAAAATTTTAACAGTTCATGAAGTGTAGCGAGGAAGACCTCCAATGGGTGCCAATTACTTAAAATGATTGGCCAGACCATGGTGGCAACATGTTGTTGTGATGAGATTCCACATGCCTTTGCTCTAGCATTGCCCTCTTTAAGTGAAAAAGACAAGAGAAATGTTAATGGCACTTGTCTGCGACCTTCTTTCCCTTTAGTGTGCAATGAGTTATAACAGCTTTTCTTTCTCTGAGCCATAATTAGCATCAACCTACTATCTTGATCAAATAGGATCGAGAGAGAGAATTTATCAGGCCGGCAGAGGAGGGAGGAGTTATTTATGAGCTTTATTAATGGCTAATGGGTGGGAGGCTTCAAGTTGCTGCCTTCAAATTTATTTTGCACGAGCATGCCTCAAGCCGTTCTTTCCTTCGACGACAGAGAGAGCGAGAGAAAGAACTCCTGCGAAGTGCACCACAAGAGAGAGTGAGAAAGAGAGAGAACTCTTGCAACACAGACGCTTTGAGGAGGGTCGGGAGAGGTGGTGACTCGGGTCATGTGAGGAGGGTGCAAGCAAGAAGCTAGAGTTGAGAGACAGCTATGATGCTGATCTGATCAGGGGGCGGGGAGAGGGAGGCTCTGAATCTCTGAGGAGGCCTCACAATGCAGCTGGCAGGTCATGCGAGCAGCTAGAGGTCTTGGTGGAAATAGGGAGGGTGTGTCCATTGATGAGTTGCACCAATATGGGGGGCGCAACTTGCGGATCCACGAGGGGAGCCAAGAGGGCTGCATCAAGAGCGACTGAGCAGCCTCTGAAGCTTCCAATCCTGCTTTTGGCAATCTCTGCTACAGTGAGCCACCAACTGCAGTTTTGGCAGAAATTGGAAGCGCGATGGCAACAAGTGGTGGCATTTGCACAAAGCACAACATCCAGCCGCTGGCCATGTTGCCTCGACCCAAGCCCTGATCGCTCCTGCATTGCTCATAGAAAACCCAAAGCGCCATGCTCATCCTCATCTTCTTATAATGCATTATAATGCAGTGTGCACTCTCTATCGCCCGCAAGCGTGATGCATTTATATTGGCAAATAAACAAATACGTAACTTCAGATTAACAATTATAAATGTGAATCGTCACATGATGACCGAGGGGTCGTCTATTGTAAATATGAACCAACGTGCACCTTAATAAAAACATAACCGTTCGTACCTCCTTCTGGTGTTACTGTCTGTGTACTCTCTCTCTCTCTTTGTGTTCTATACAGTAGCTGTCTACATGGTATCATTCGCTGACAACTACTAATCCTCTAGAGTACTAGCGCCCTCACGCTTCTCCCTGCACGCTCTGATTCTTGGTTTGATCCGGACTCATCAAGAAGCATGGCTGCAGCGAGCACTTCATCCATCGTGTCCAAATTCTACCAGATCGAAAAGCTTCAGGGCTCGAATTACCTTCCCTGGAGCCTTAGAATAAAGATGGTCCTGGAAAAGGCTGGAAACTGGGGCGTGACAAATGGTGCTGAACCTGACCCTGCACAACAACCTGTTGCTGCTGGTGCAGCACCACCTACTGCGGATGAAATTGCAGCCTGGAAAAAGAAAGACCTCGAAGCCCGAACAGAAATTGTGCTGCATCTTGGTGATCGCCAACTCCAATTGGTTAGAACGTTGGAAACTGCTGAGGAGATGTGGACATTTTTGAAGACACAGTACCAACAGACAAATGTCGTATCCCGAGTTCTCCTGCACAAGCAATTGAATGAGATCCAAATGGAATCCTATGCCACGACTGAGGCTTTTCTTGAAGCATGGCAGGCTGCGAATGACAACCTTTTAATTGCTGGACTCACCCTCCCCGAGGAGGTTCAAGTAAATGTGCTGTTGAATGCTTTACCTGATTCATGGCAGTCTTTCATTTCTCAACATTCTAATACACCTAATTTGAAGCTAATAACTCTGCTGGCTAATATAAGACAGGAAGATCAAATTCGAAATCGGCGGACCAATACACTGTTGACACCTTCCAGCACATCTTCCACCACTCCCCTAGCTATGCTTGCAGGAGGTTCTAGAACACACACTCGTTTCCGACCTAGACAATTTCTATCCCGTCAATCTCACTTGCTTAGGCAATCTAGTTCAAATCCAGGATCTTCCTTCTCTAGACAATCAGGACCAACCTTTAGTCAAACACCTTACACTCCTCGCTTTCGTAACAGTTTTAGATCTTCCACCTCTGCTTCAGTTGTACCCACATGTAATTTTTGTCATCGTAGAGGTCATACAGAGCGTCAATGCCGCACAAAGAGGCGTCAGCTTCGTTTTTCCAACACTCGGATGAATGCAAACATAGCCTATGGGACTGATGACCTGAGTGAAGATGTAAACACAATGCATCTCTATGCTGCCATTGCCACTTCCACTTCTCATGCTGAGGACTGGTACCTTGATACTGGCGCTACACATCATATGACAGGAACACAAGCCTGGCTGCATGATTACCAACCTGTCACCTCTTCATTGGAGGTTCGACTTGGTGATGACGCTCTCTATAACGCTGCCGGAAAAGGATCCCTCCATTTGAGGCTACCAAATGGCACCACTACTATGGTCCCTGACATCTATTATGTTCCCGGCTTAACAAAGAACCTTCTCTCGGTTAATGAGCTGACCAGCCATGGTACTAGTGTGGAGTTCCAATATAATTATTGTGTCATCAAGACGCCTTGTAGTTCTGGTGTTCCAACAAACTTAATCTGTTCCAAACGGGGCAAGTTATACCCTCTTGGCCTTGAGGTGATACCGCCAAGCATGGAAGCTTATTCAGCCCATGGCTCTCAGGATGAGGAGACCTTATTGTGGCATTACCGCTTGGGACATCCTCATGTCCAAGCGATGCGTACTATCCAGACTCATGGGATGGTTACAGGGTTTACACCTACCTTGAGCCGCATTTCTTTATGCGAAGCATGCATCTTTGGCAAGATGACACGGACCAAATTCCCAAGGTCCACAAGTGAGACCAAAGACCTCTTGGAGCTGGTCCACTCAGATCTGTGTGGCCCAATGCCTACAATCTCTCTTACAGGCTCTTCATACATCCTTACTTTTATTGATGATTGGTCGAAGTACACGGTGCTGTACTTCCTCAAGCAGAAATCTGAAGTGCTTACTCATTTTCAGCACTACAAGACATTTGTGGAACGCCAATTAAATAAGTCCCTTCGTAATCTCCGCACAGATAATGGCGGTGAGTATGTTTCCAATGCTTTCAAGGACTATTGTATGCAAGAGGGCATCTTTCATCAGCTTACGGTGCCCTACTCTCCCCAACAAAACGGCGTGGCTGAAAGAAAAAATCGCACCTTGCTGAATGCGGTGCGTGCCATGATCCTCACTGCTGGTGTCTCCCAATCCTTTTGGGAAGAAGCTGCTGCTACAGCTTGCTATGTACAAAATCGGCTGCCTACACGCACTCTTCCAAACAAAACTCCTTATGAACTGTGGGCTGGCGAGAAACCCAATATCTCGCATCTACGCATATTTGGGTCACCTTGCTATACTCTCATCCCAGCAGACAAGCGTGATAAGCTCTCTTCTCATGCCAAGAGAGGCATTCTCGTTGGCTATGGTGATCGTTTTGGAATCAAAGGATATCGCGTCTATCATCCTACGACTCGTACCTTCTCCTTTAGTCGTGATCTCTTCTTTCAAGAGCATGCGCTGATCGCGACTTCTTCCTCTACTACTGAGCCTTCCTCGAGCTCCATTTCTGCAAATATTTCAGCTTCTTCCAACACTACGGCAGGTTCTGGCCCTTCTTGGGGAGTTCTTGAGATGATGACCAGCAATACACCTAATGCTCCTGCTGCTCCTCCACCTCCTCCACCTCCTTTGGCTCCTCCTATTGGTCCACAACCTGTCACACCAGCTCCTCGCGAAGTGGTCTCCCCTGTTCTCTTGTCTCCTACCGCAAGCCTACTCACACCATCTAGTCCCATCACACACACATCTCACATGTTAAATTCTAGTCCTGTTGCTCCCTTGCATCATAAATCTCACCTAGTCCATCATACCACCACCGCGAGAGTTCCTCGCAACCCCTTCACCCGCCTTCATTATGAAAGCCCTGTGTTTCAACCTTCCAATAACCCCAGCTCTTCACGAGTTAACCATTATGCTCGAGGTGTGGGAAGTTCTCCCTCAACCTCTACCACCTCCACTGAGTCTCCTCCAGCAAAGACTCGCAGTTTGTCTGATATACTTGGTCGCCTTAATGTTGCTCTGGCTGAGCCCTCTAGTCTTCCTTCAGAACCCGATGATTATGCTCTTCCTCTTGATGGCACTATTAGTGTTGCTGCTGCTCTTGGCTCACCTGATGCTCACCTTTGGCGTGCTGCCATGGAGGCTGAGATGGCCTCTCTCCGACATAACAATACATGGGTATTGGTTCCACTTCCACGGAATCGCAAACCCATTACTTGTAAGTGGCTTCTTCGGCGTAAATATCGTCCTGATGGCTCAATTGAGCGCTATAAAGCACGCCTTGTTGCTCGCGGTTTCTCTCAAGAACCTGGCGTGGACTACTTTGAGACCTTCTCTCCTACACTTCGTCTCGCATCTTTGCGAACTCTATTGGCTGTTGGAGTCCAGTATGACTTGGAAATGCACCAAATGGATGTTGAAACAGCCTTTCTAAATGGTGAACTAGAAGAAGCAATATATATGGTTCAACCTCCCTACTTTGTCCATCCGGACTATTCTGAGTATGTTTGCCTACTCCTTCGTGCCTTGTATGGCCTAAAGCAATCTCCTCGCCAATGGAATGCACGATTTCACTCCTTTATGCAATCCATTCACTTTCGGCGGCTCCAAACTGATGTTTCAGTCTACATTCGACGGCGTGGATCCCAGTTTGTCATCTTGGCTCTCTATGTGGATGACATCTTCTTGTTAGCAACATCTATCCCTTTGCTACAACAAATAAAATCAGAATTGACTGCTACATTTCGCATGAGTGATGGGGGGGAATTGAGTTATATTCTAGGCATGCAAATATTTAGGCATCGCCCAACACGCACACTGCATCTCACTCAAGCAAAATTCGCAGAAGGCATTGTAAAGAAGTTTAATACTAATTTGCACAAGCTTTGCTGGACACCACTACCATTGATGCGATATGAAAAATATACATTGCTAGAGACTAATACAATATTATGGAAGCATGATCCACTTGCTAATTTATATCGCAGCATTCTAGGTAGTATACGCTATCTAGTCTCATGCACTCGCCCTGATTTAGCTTTTGCTGCTGGTATGCTTTCACGGTATATGCATTCTCCACGACATGAGCACCTAGTACTAGCTAACCGCCTACTTGAATACATAAATACTACACGAAATATGGGTATTACCTTTCGAAGGGAAAATACAACAGGTGGTCTTCAAGTTATTGGTTACACAGATGCTGACTGGGCCACAGATCGGAAATCACGGCATTCGATTGGTGGTTTTGCTTTCACCCTTTCAGGAGGCGCCATATCATGGAGAAGTAAACGGCAAGCAACCATCTCTCTCTCAAGCACTCAGTCAGAGTATAAAGCAGCATCTGAAGCTACAAAAGAAGCTTTATGGATCAACAATCTCCTAATTGAACTTGGTTTTAATGTTCACCTTCCTATGGTTTTATATTCAGATTCAATGTCTTCCATAGAGTCATCTAAAAAGGCAAGGCAATCAGACAAGCTTAAACACATTGATATTGCTAATCATTTTGTGCGAGAACAGGTTGAAGCTCAAAAGATAGCTCTACTATACAAGCCTTCTAAAGATAATGCTGTTGACATGTTCACTAAAAGCTTGAGCTCTGTGCAACTGTTCAAGTGTGCAGAGACAATCGGAATGGAGTTTGGAGACAGCTAACATATTTGTTTCTAGGGGGGTATTGGCAAATAAACAAATACGTAACTTCAGATTAACAATTATAAATGTGAATCGTCACATGATGATCGAGGGGTCGTCTATTGTACATATGAACCAACGTGCACCTTAATAAAAACATAACCGTTCGTACCTGCTTCTGGTGTTACTGTCTGTGTACTCTCTCTCTCTCTTTGTGTTCTATACAGTAGCTGTCTACAATTTAATGCTCCAGCCTCCCGACTTGAGTCCCTGCCTCAGCTTTGATTGCCTGGCGGGCTAACAAGGCTTTCACGCAGTGAGTTTGGAAACTCACTCACACCCAACCATTCGTCCCTTGGAGAATGTGTATATTGGACTCATAACTCAGGTGGAGCTGGAGGTCAGGGAAACGTGCCCATTAATGTGTAAAAGCAATGATAAATGATATGCAGAATATCTTGACAAGTGGAATCTGAAAATCAGTATGTCAAAAAAACTCATTGATATCATTCATCATTGCTTTTACATGTTCTTCATTTCATGAGTGCCCACTATCATATTCAACCAATCAAACTTTTTCTTAACAAAAATTAAAAATTGAAATTGCTTTTTGTATTTTTCAACAGCAAAAAGAAAACCCATCTCTATAGCCTTTGCCCTTTGGGCAAGCCAAAAAAGATGCAACCGAGCGTCCACACAGGTTTCCCATATTTTGCCTCTTTTTTGGCCTGCTAACTAAAGGCTTTAGTGTCCATATCGTTCAAATTTGTTTGCTTGACACGTGTCCTTTCAAAAATTGAAGAGAAAAAAGGTATTTCTTTTGAAATGCTATTTCCCAAAGTTGTTTTCATTTTTTTGGGCATGTTGAAAAAAACTAAAGAGCAAAGGATTAAAGAGGAGTTTGATCCATGTATGATGATTCAAATTTTTTTTGATACTCACTTGTGTGAAGAGTCCTTTTATTTAAAGACTTCACCAAGAATCATTTTATTACATTATTAAATTAAGTTATTATTCTCTATGTTTATCAAATCTATCTTTTTTAATGACAATGTGGTGTGTGGTCATGCAGGTAGAGTCCGGCCACCTAGTGTGGTCGGACACGTTATGGTTGTAACCAACTCTTTAGCATAATATAAGGAGGTACACTCTCATAGAAGAGGGATGCTCATTTGGTCTCAATCTTGCTCTACATTTGGGTACACCACATTGGTGGAGACGGTGGGCATCCTTGGGTGGTTCAAGAGGAGTTTTCTTGCCTACTAGTAGTGATGGAGTTCTCGCCCCCGCCCCATTACGCTCTGTTTTCCTGCTCTTCTCACACCCAGCCGGAGGACCTGTCGCACTAGTTTTCCTTGTTGCTCGCCATCTTATCTGTCACATCCCTTCTACAAGAGAACCGACCAAGCTACCTCGCAGTCGCATAAGTAGCTCATCGGCCTCGTCGTCTTGTCATGGTTTGTTGTTGTCGATGCAGCCGTTGATCTTCCTAAATGGGGTTTTCCTTGACGATGCCAGCAAAGATAGTGCCAAGAGGCGCAGTTCAAGGTGCTACCCAAGCCTCAATTGCATGGCCGATAAAATAACTGCCATCAAATCTTCCTCATTGGCATTTGTTGCACTCTCCGTGGTGTTTCCTGCATGCTGCTTTGTTCTAATCAAGTCTTGCTTTTGGAAAGAGTTCAACGCTGGTGTGAATTTCCCACAGCTCACGTAGGTCGAGTTCTAGAAGAAGTACAAAGTCAAAGACAGTATTCATGGGGTTGTTTTGATGTTGTTCGTCAAAGAAGAAGAGAGATGCTACCTCCCTTTTGCGATTATTGTTCACAGGCATAGGAGTTGCTGCGACTTGGTTGCAGAGGTGCCTTTTGCTACTGATTTCAGTTCTTGGAATTTTCAATTTTTGTTCAAATAAACTCACAATCACACCAAGTCTCTTGTGGAAATGGATGTATGTCACCAAGATATCGTGTCTAGTCCTCAGTTTGTCCTCCCTCGTCTTGTCCATTACATCGCGATAGTGACCTGATGTTTGCATGAGCGAGATGTATGAGTTCCATGCCTTGATGATGTCAGCATGATGATGAGTCTAGCCCCCAAGCTCAGTCCCTTAGCCCCGAAGCCGTTGTATGATCACTCCCCCCGGATGAGGCGTTGGAGTTGATCCCTTTGAGTCAAGTCTTTTCTCAGTACAAAATTGTAAAAAAGATGTCCATCTTTTTTCTCCCTAAGGGGGGAGGTGTGGTGTGTGGTCGTGCACGTAGAGTCCGGCCACCTAGTGTGGTCAGACACGTTATGGTTGTAACCAACTCTCTAGCATAATATAAGGAGGTGCACTCTCATAGAAGAGGGACACTCATTTCGTCTCAATCTTGCTCTACATTTGGGTACACCACAACAACATTAATATATTTTTTTGTTTTAGTTTTTTATGTGCTTTTTTATTTCACACACACACACACACACACACACACACACACACTCACACACACAGTCTAGCCTGTGATTACGAGAAGCAGGTGAACAAAAATAGAGTTGCGCACAAGGGTAGGGCATAGTGCCCTGCAAGATGCGAGAGGCCAAAGGGTAGGGCGGGACGAGAGGGGACCTCAAGTACAGAGGAGGCAAAAGGATAAAACGAGAGGAGAGGGAGGAGGGAATTTCAATGAGTGTTAGCTCAGTTGGTAGCGCAAGAGCCACTTGTGTCTAAGGTCTTGGGTTCAAACCACCTTGACATATTATGTGACATGTGGCCCTTGAGGTTGTTCCTCTAGTCCATATGATGGGTTGGCCATCCTTACCCGGCTCGAAAGACTCACTTTAAGAGCCGAAATGCCTCCACCAATGGGGGTTGGGTGTCTGCATGGAGATAATGTTTACTAAATATGCAATGTCTATTTTGCAAGAATAATCCCTCGAGGAGTCCACTATCATGTAAAAATTTCATATAGCACGTGCGAACAAGAGGTATTTAAATAATCCCTTACTTGTATATTTTCAAGTATTATATGACCCTTTATGTATGAATTTCTGTTTTTAAAAAAACTAACCCTTCTGTATGAAAATTTTCACTGTCTCAATTAAAAAACACTTTATGTAAGTATATTTTTATGTAAATGTACCTAATTATAAATCCCTTATTTTGTTCGCACTTGCTATCTTACATAATTCTTAGTGGACGCCCCGAGAATAATCCGTCCATATTTCTCTTGTTTGATGGGGATATGTCATAAAATGTTGACATCACTATTGCACTTGATTGGAGCAAAGTAGAGCTAATCAAGGCAAAAAAACCAAAAGGCCAAGCCTGGGGTCGAAAGCCCATGAAACACGCCACAAATCATGGCACAATTTTTTGGCATTTGATCATACATCACCTTCGTAGGGTGGTGCATGAGATTCTAGTGTAAACTACTCTTTGAATTCCTAAGTCTAGAGCTGCTAAAAGGAAGAAACAGTTATTTTTCAAAGTGTGTCTCGTGCATATTATTGGCCTATACATAGACTCAAATTGAGTGATATATATGGTGCTACACTTGATATGCTTGCTTGGAACATGAGCTACATGAATATAAAATAAAATCAGAGTACTCGGTGTCTTGAAACTTTTTTGAGCTTGGTTTGCAAGAGGACTCCAGGAGACATCTTCAAATCTTTGTACACATTGAAAGATTTATGTCTTAAAGATAAACCTAGTACAATCGTAGTAACCAATGTACATACAAGCCATAAGGGCAACAATATTTTTTTAAAGGTAATTGAATTTTAAAAATTAGATTCTTTTTCATGAGAGGGATCACTTTAGAACACATTCAAATTACACCGATCGTGAATTGAAAACAAGCATACCTATAGACAGCTTCTGCAGCTACATAATTGCACAGCTGCATGTATGCCCACCCAAGATTGCCCTGCCCAAATCAATTTGTTAAGTTGATTTTTGTAATACATAGACATTAATAGAGCAAATGGTTCATCTAAAAAATTATGAGCAAAAATAAATCTGAGATGCACAAAAAATTGTAGAGATCTTTCCAAGCATCATACCATGTGACATCAAAGTTTTGATTATAATCAACAAAGAAAAATATGTAACGCTACTAAAATGCAAGAAGGAACTTATAAATAGCTATACATATATAAAAAGGGGTTATTTAGACATGAGCAAAGCTTAACACTAGTTCTATAGTTGGACACTCAAGTGTCCTGCGACACTATAGTGTTTTGTTTTTCCTCAAACTTGCGACAATTATTTGGTAGCGCTAGAAATCAAATTTATAAGTCATCCTTATATACTCTCGGCCAATGATGAGGTAGAAATTATGAAAAAAAATTGTTCATGCAAAAATAGATTTTATGGCATTTTGGGTAATTAAAAGTTTTAATTTGAATATTTTTGAAAAGTTGAGTGATTTTTTGTCAATTTTTTTATAAAATGCTTATGGCATTGTTTTGAAGTGTTATGGATACAGACAATCTTAGACAATCTTCTTACAACTAGACATTAAGCTTCACAACTTAGTTTTTATCCCAAATATACACTAATTTTGAAAATACTGCAAAAGGGAAAAAAATTGGCCTTTTGAAGCTTCTATCACCAACATGACGAGGTTATATTGCAAAATTTAAGGTCCAAAATTGACCTTTAGGTCAAAAAAAAAAAACAAGTTTTAAGGTTTTTGAACTCACAAGCAGCTTATAAATCAAGCCAAAATTATTCCTCTTTGCAGCCCTATTTGTCTCTTTTATATGCACCATGGCCAATGAAGTTCTTCAGTTTGAGATTTCCTAATCCTTTTTATAAAACATTAACTTCACTTATCCATTATCCAATTTTACTCGATTTTCAAGAGCTTATTCGTTTACATACCCTTTTTTCTATTCTTGTTACCGTCTCTCAATGATATTTGGTCCTAAACCTATGAAGTTTGATAGCTATTTGGTGCCAAGGATGTGAAGTTTTTTGTGGTCTTCACAACAAGGTTATAGTAGGAAGAAAGAACATGGTTTAGGAGGGCCATTCAAATTGACATTACACTACGGAGGTAATCATAATTTCAACAAATGCGAGCAAGAATGTTAAAAGAGAAAAATAATTCTAACTCAAATTAACTAGCCAGTTTTTACTATTTGAATTTAAAAGTTCCCCTTTTAAAACTAGATCTTAACACATGAGGTTTGACTCCTCAAAATTCCAAATAAAAAGGCTCTCCTAAACCCCATTCTCTTCCTAATGATTATTTGGAAACATCAAGATCGATTGAGCTGTGGGATTTCTACACAAGAATTTTCTACACTGATCGACACTGATCACATGCCTTGACAAACCAAAAGACTTGCTAATAGTGTTGAATTTCTTTTGTCATGATTTTTGAGATTGGAAAACAGCTTATAGTGTATCCTACTATAGATGATGACAACCAATGAATTGATTGCACAATTCAATGTATATTTCAGGGACATTTTGATATGTTATCTTGGAGCACATGGTCTTGAGACATCAACAAGGTATTGTGATTCATCTACAAAATGTCTGGACATCCTTAGGATAATCAATGCATCTATTGTTTTGAAATGACATAAGTTTTGATTTGCACATAAACTCTTGATCACAAAAGGTAAATTTTCATCATCCTCTTGTATAGGGCAATCTTTGTTAAGGATTTATACAATATAACAGACATCTAACACTGCCATACGCCCATTTAGAGCCTTGACTACGTACACTACCATGTTTCAAGACCTAGGCTTCCTGTGATTGGATTGAAGGTGGCAATGAGAAAGACACCCACTTGTGTATACACTCTTTTGTAAATTTTGTAGTTTGCCACTATTTGTGCACTACTATATTCTTATATGATCCTAGCTATGATTATTGGCATGGTTTTTGATGAGTTCGTCCATGAATTTGTTTATAGTTAGCATTTTTCCTCTCTGTTATGGTTATGGTTCTTGTTTCAGCCATGGTGGTGCTATTGGTTGTCATTTCAAATATAATTATGGGTAACGGTTATCGAATGGTTATGGTTATTACTTTTGTTATAGCCAAAAATCTACCCGCCTCTCTTATCCTCTCTCCTCCATGTGCCACATTTCTCCTTTTCCCTTTCAAGCTTTTGCAAGCATCTTTCCAGATTCTATTTAATTGACCTACTTTTGAAAATTAGACCGACATGCTACTAGCTATAATAATGGTTTTTGCCTAGTGAGTCCACCTCAAAATGTGAGTGAATAGTTAAAACTATGGTTGTCAAAGCATTGTCCTTTTGGCTATCACTTATGGTTTTGTATGTGGTTATTGTCATAGTTTCTTATTCATCCAAAATCTTTGATACATAAATGGTTATATAATCTTGTTTTAGGTTTCTTTAAGATACGGTTACTTGTTTTTTATGGGTCTGACCACAATTCATGATGTTTCATTCATGAAAGATGGTGTGGTTGCTTCTTCACTCTCCCTTAGACAAAATTGCATGCGGTGTGTTGTGCAACCGTTTCTATGAAGCTACAGTAGCAAATGCTAGTCCATTTTGCCTAGAACAAATTTTTCAGACTTGATCATTGATATGAGCGTTTGTATTCTACCTCAATATAAGCCTCGGTTAAGTCATCAATGCTACCTCTCCGTATACATGTCACTCTAGACGTCGGTATACATGTTGGCATAGGCATCAATAAGTTAAACGATAATGCCAACACTCAAACCAAGGGTATGAAAACCATAATACTCTGACGAGCTTGATTTAAATTAATCATTAAATGTTACAAACAACCCTAGCAGATCCTTTGCACACGGTTCTCAAAAGTACATGATGTTGCATTTGTCCATCTAGGTTGGATTCCTTCAACTAATGAGTGTCTTAAATTCTAAGAGAGAACGAAAAGAATTGGAAATTATCATCTAGTATTGCCTTCACGTCTAGTTTCACTTTATATTCTACAAGTTTCAAGCTTCACAAGAATGAGACAAGTGGAGGTCTTCTTTGGCCTTGAAATTTTTAAGTTGCATTATATATAGTATAGATAACAAGCTGATAAAAATCTTTGGCACTTTCTATTGTAGAAAATACTTTCTCTTGTAAGGAAAGAGTAATTTACCATTAAGATCTCAACTATCTAATGAGAATTTAAAAAGGCTATAGAAAAAACCACATTTAAGGGTATAGTAAGCTTACCAATAAACGTGTAGCCTCTTGCCGAATTGATATTTGAAACTTTCTCCCTTGAGATCGAGCGGTCTTAGTGCGCTTGCCATTGAAAACCATTCCCTTATGTATAAGACCAAGCTTATGCTTCAGGAGATCAATTTGCTCATCCAATCTTCCACATTTCTAAGAATAAACATGCATGCATATCCATAAGCTAGTAAGAAAGTTTCTCAAGCTATAAGCTAATAACATCTTGCACATTTTTGAGAACAAATATACATGCGCTAAAAGAGTGAATGATTCTCAAGCCAACTACATAAATCATTTTCTAAACTGCTTTGATTAAAAAAAGTTTCAATTGACATGGTTTAGATCCAAACTCATTATAACAACAAAGCAAGAATGCTAAAAAATTATACTTTTGTGTCATGTTTTTACCTACCATCTTTCTATATAGGCCCCCTCGCCCCTTTATAGGAAACCCCTTGACTGCATGCTCCCTGGTCTCACCCTTGCCTAGACATGAGTGTTTTCATCCTCGAAAACAAAAGTAGGCTATCTCTTCTTAAGAAGATAATTTATTAGGTTGACCTATACTTGGATAGGCAAGAACATGTGTAGGTTCATGCGGTTCAGTGGGAAGTTCTATGAATCAATAAGAACTTATTGACAGATTTCATTGTTGTCCCTTTGTAAACGTTTACTTAAACGGTCTACATGAGAAACCGGGTGAATACGAGAATGTGCAAACCATATCGCCAACTCATTTGACTATTTTGAAGATGGCACAATATTGTAGAAGAAACTAGTAGATACAGGACCAGTTTTCAGACTTTCTGAAGGTTTTGGAGCACGTAAGAGTGCCTCTTGTGGACTTTCCTTGAAAGAAATTTGTCAATGTTTCTCATCATCATACTTCTTGCTTCTTTGAGCATGTTTCAACATGTGCAAAGCCCATGACTTGCTCAGTTTTCTTGATAGCCAACCCACCGCAATTGGTGATGTAAGTTGAAAATTGTACATAAGCAAGGAGGGACTAAACCTCATCGTAACGTGCTGCATAGGAATATAAGAAAACTCCAAAATAGGGAGATAGCTTTCCCAATCGGATTGCTTCTTGCTAAGGTATGCTCTTAGCACATCCTCTATCATTGGATTAACACGTTCAGTGTACCTCAATATTATCCACATAGCTGATATTGAGTTGTGTTCCCCATCATTTAAACACAACCCTCTCAAAATGACTCTTAAATATTGTGGGATAACGATCACTCAATATTGCTAGACAATCCGTATAATCGATAGAAATTGTCAACAAACAACGTGGCTAACTTTGGCAATTGTAATGGTGGACTTGGTTGGAATAAATTACAGAGTTTAGTCAACCTATGTACAATCACCCATACCAAGTCATGACCTTGTATGGTGGTTGGTAGACCTGCTGTCGGGGGATTAAGGGTTTGAGGGGTGAGTCGGGAAGGCACGGGGCCTCTAGCTATCAGAGGTGGTAGAGAGAGAAAATAGAAGAAACTGATGGATGAATACTATTAGAAACCCCAAACGCACATTATATCATTGATATTGAAAGAACTTGTACAAGGTGTGGTCTGAGCGACCTATAACAATCACCACAGTGTTAATAAACCTTGAGTAAAGTTAATTCAACAGTTCTAGCATTGATAACTAATTAGAACCGCTGCCTTACTCCCAATCAATCACAGTCTTGGAGTCTTCTCGATGCATGTCCAAGCCCTCAAAGTCGCATACACTCGAGCCCCTCAGTGAACATCGATTGGCCCTTACTCCAAATATCGGTACCTGCCCATCTGCTATTGAGCTCTCCCTTACTTTACCAAAGTTCTTAAATGCATAGCACCCTTTTGCATGTTGTCAAATCCCAAATCCAAGGTGACCACCCAAGTACTTGCCCTTGTTGGTCCATATTATAGCCGAAAGATCAAACAATCTGGAGCTTTTGAGATTGATTCCCTTCTATGAGAGCTCATGCCGTTGAGTATGAGAGAAGCATCCACCCTTGATGCTCACCTCTCTTTCATCATCCTCCTACTCCCAAACCCTTTCCCTCTCTCCTTCTTGCTTATCTTCGAAGCCTCATGGCTTCACTCCTTGCTTACCTCACAGACACAGCTTATTTCCGCTTCGTCCAGTGGATGAGAGAGCTTTTTCTTCTTTTCCCTCCTCTCCTAGTTTTCCTTCATGCCATAGCCATCCCTCGAGCTTCAAGGGAGGGAAGGGGGGGGGGGGGAATCGAGCTCCTCTTTGTTAACCTACGGGCTTCAACTCCTCTTTTCCTTGCTCATCCCCATGGGCTTACTTCCTTGCCTCACCAAGCCACAAGTTGCACCATGGGCCTTCCCTCTTTCTTCAAGTCATGATACACCTCCCTTCATGTTCTCCTCTTCCCTATTCCTCCTCACGTTCCCTTTCTTCATGAAATACCACCCCCCCCCCCCCCCCCCCCCCCCCTAAATAGCCCTCTTTTTATATCTAGCATCCCACCCTAAGCAACGGCAGCGCCGTCGTTGCTAGGGCCGTAAGAAACAAGGCCTACTGATGTGGCATGGAGATGGACGACATGCAGCGTTCCTAGCAAGATTAGGACCAAAACGCTCTGCAAGGGACCCTTGAGCGTTTTTCACTTCACGGCCAATGCCATCCGAGCATCTCTAAGGTCGTCACGAGCGCTTCTCTCTCTCCCTACGCCCCTGCTCGCGTTTTTTTCACGCCATGGTCTCCTCCTCATTCACATTATAAATTCCCCCTTTTTTTTAAAGCGGGCGGCCACCCTTTGTGTACCTTTGGACGGCCATGCCCTCAATGGGCGGCCATACCCGGCCTTTATGTGGTGATCGGCCTTGCTTTTTTAGCGGCCCATGACTCACAATACCATCATGAAGTTCATTGCCCATACCAATGTCTTGGATAGTGCACATTTGCATTACATGACGACTAAGCATTGCCAACTCAACATTTCCTCCGACTCCTTCACCCCTTCGACCTAGTTAGCCCATCAATAACTCAATGTTCTTTCGTAAAGCACCACATTTAGCATAGCATATATATATATATAAAGAATTCCAAGAGACTGCACCCCGGATCAGAAGCCTCTCTAGCACTTAGTGTGCTCTCCATAATGCATCAAAACCCCCATAATTTCAACTTAGCAAGCCTAGCTATCAATGCACTGCAAGAGATGACATTGCGGACAAGATGCGCCTCGAGCACTTATAATTGATCTATTAAGTGCGCAATATTCCAGAACATGTCTAAAGCTCAAAACTCCCAGATGAAGAACTGACCGAGGCGACCAAAGTGGTTCGGAACAAGCCCACGGTGAAACTTAAACTGGCAATATCTTGACAATCAAAACTCCAATTGATGATCTGAAAAGAACGGCGTGCTCCACAAGATGAGCACGTCTTGCCCATGCACTTACTTCATCCCTGATCCCTCATCTGCAGTTGCCCAATCCGTATAGATCTGGAATTAAGCCCAATTTCAAACTGGCATAACTACTTCATCGTAGCTCCTATTGATGAGCCGTAAAGACAGGTCTGTAGAGCAGTTCAAGTACTACAATTCTAGTCAATAAACTCCCATCTGTGATCACCTCAACCATACTCTCTTTTTAGCATTAGTCAAGACAACTTTTGGTCCTTTAAAGCCGCATCTGGCATACATTTAGCATTGAGCTAGCTTGTTATCAAGCCTTGATCACTGCTAAACACAAAGGCTTAGGGACCCTCATAAGCCTTGTCCCACACTGGCGAAAAATTGAACTCCACATGAGTTCCTAGACTATATTGTACACCTTCTGTCGAACAACACTTGCCAGAAATGATCCCTACCATGTAGGTCTATGACCGTCTTTAAAGAGGTGAGCACTAAAAGGTGGATCCTCGATAACATCATAGCAAAATAAATGAGAGGGCGTTCCTGGTACACTAACCTCTAGTCCAATCGTAACTACGACCTTGGAAAAGGTGTGCAAAACTATTGTGCAGCCAAAATAAATCCCTTGGTTTTATCTTTATTCAACAACCCTTGGTCATGGCTTAGCAACCCAAAACCTTCGGTCGGTTTGCCTAGGTTGTAGACAACTCGTAGGTCACCCACATACAAAACGATACTATCAAACCAGAAGAGAGCCATAATAGGCATCCTAGCTTCCGTTAGTAATTGTAAGCAGATTTATGATATGAAGTGAACATTGTTCACTACCCTTGGCAATAGAGAGTTTCTTTCCTTGAGAGGACAAGTGTTAAGGGTCCAAAAAGTGACCCTTAACAAGTGAAGACATATATGGAGTGATTTTTGCTTTCACAAGTTGAGTCATACCCAAAGCAAAGTGCTTCTATAGACATAATCACTTCTATAGACTAAGCAAGTGATCCTTTCACGCAAGAATCTTATTCACATTTGAATCATTCAAATAATCATATCTTCCCATTGATAGAAAGATGAACAAAACCCTAAAGAAAGTATTCATACTAGATATTCTTTGGGGTTTTTTTATTTAAGGTATGCCTTGCATAGATTTAAGAGATATGTTTGACCAATGTAACTCAACAATCGTGAAGGTGTGGGTGCAAGTCCACATAACTGCAATGGAAAGAAAAGATTGTCTACCTTGAGGCTCTCTTAGGAGGCCATTGCAATCATATGCAATGAATACAAGTAAATATACTAATTTGAAGTTCTATCGTAGTGCATGCACATTGTGCGTAGAACCATTGATATATATAGTGCATATCGATAGTCATATATAATGAATACAAGCAATCATACTAACCTGAAGTTCTATTGTAGTGCATATACATTGTGCATAAAACCATTGATATGTATAGTGTCTTCCGATGTAGTCATATACAATGAATATAAGCAAATATACTAACGTGAAGTTCTATTAAATAGAAGGTTAAAACTATAGTTAACTCCTGCAACAACTTCAAGAGTCATCAATAAACATCACTAGAAACAAATGAGATCTTACCTATTTTGAAGTGATCATGTGACAGCGGTTTTATGAAGCAAATACACAGCCATTGGGTGGTAACGCGATTTTTGACACCATAGTGCATTAGGAAAAATATGAACTTTGCATGTGCTTTGTAAGGAATCCTAATGTTTAGGGATTAAGGCTAATGTTGTGCAGGGTTAAGGGGACAAGGGTATTCAAGAAGCTAGTTTTGACTAGGTTTTTCTAGCCTTTTTTTAAGGCACATGTAGGATGTGGACCTAGGAGGTCATTTTCTCTCTCTAGCTTTTTGAAAGTGAAGGGAGTAAAGGACTATGGCCATATCAGCAAAAACGTACGTCACTAAGGGCCAAAAAATTGATTTTTTTTCAAAAAAGACATTTTTATTTATTTTTTATCTAAAATTCCCTCCCAACATATATGCATATCAAAAAAACCATTTTTTGACCTTTTTCTGACCTACAAGAACTGAAAGTCCACTTTTTAAAAAATATTTTCTTTCCCAAAAACAAAACCTTGTTCCTCCTCCTCCTCCCTCTCCTCTCCCTCCCTTTCCCCTTCTCTCCTCCTCTTTCCCTTTCTCTCCCTCTCCCACCCTCTTCCTCCCATCTCTCTCTCTCTCCCTCCCTCCCTCCCTCCCTCTCTCTTTACATCCTTTGCTTCCTCACGCATCAACTGTCATGATGCTCACGAAAATCACAAATCGTGTGTCTCCACCATGACGTACTTCGCATACCAAGAGCTTACATATTCGCTTGTCCACGAAGTTTGCACCGAAGGCCGCACGTGAGGGTGAGCAAAGGTTGTCACAGGAACGTCGCGCCACCGATGAGACGAATGTCGACATTTGGGTGGATGGCTATTTGTACCCTTACGATCCTATAAGCCGCTTCCATCCATCCTTTAATAACCTTTTGACATTTCTTCAATATCTTGGGAGGAAAGAAGTAAGTTTGTTAGGCTATTGCAAGCGGTTGTCTATGGGTGCAAGTGCTTCTTTGCATTCGTGGATGCACGAATGTCAAGCTCTTCAACTCAAAACAGTGGCATTACAAGAAAGTATTGCCTCTTCGGAGAGTCGGAGGTTCAAACTCTCCAACAACAAATGCAAGAAAAGAATGCCCACATTATGAAGCTTGTCAACACCATCACATATTTGAAAGAAACACCCCTTGGTGCAAGGGAATGCAAGCGCACGTTTTCATCCATTGAATCACTTGCACATACGGGTGGAGCAATGAATTGACCACCTTTACTTTGCTATGAAAGGGAAGAAGCACATACTCCCATCTTCTCATCTTGCTCCCAATTTTGTCCATGATCCACCAAACCTTTTGTTTGTGAGAAATATTCATCCCAAGTGGGGCCCCAAGGTGGCAAAATGCCATTTCTTCAGAGAAAATTTCTCTTGGCCAATCAGACGAGACACAATGAATCATTCTATAAAAGGGAAATCGGTGTTGACTTTTCAATGTTTCCTTTAGAGCCAGAGGTTGTGGCAAACATTTGAACTATCTCAAGAGTCTTTCTGAGTCACTGAGGGGTGGCTTTTACGAATAATAGAGAAGCATAGGCAAATAGTTTGGCTAGAAATTGTTTGTTACCAAGGCAAGATAGGCCTTGAATATCCTCTTTTTCCGTGCTTTTTTCGAGCATGGTAACCAGGGGATGAGAGCCAACAACAAAGAAGAGAGGGGCCATAGGGAAGCCTTGCTTGATTGACCTTTTGACTTCAAAGGCACCCACAATGCTATTGTTAAAAAGAATTTTTTAGGAGCTGCCTACTCTAGAACGCATAGAAATGATTTTGTAATTAGCTGACATCATAGTTATTGGCCGCTAGTATAGGTTTGACAACACCTCTTTTCACACTTGGATCTAGCACTTCCTCTAAAAGGGCTTTATTTGCCAAGCAAGTAATGGGGGGTTTCAGGTCATTTTACAACTCCTTGAAAACCTATGACATCGTTTCATCCCATCCTGGTGATTTTTCTTTGCCTAAGCATTGCAAGGCTAGCAAACATTCATCTTCAGTGACGCATTTTTCCAAGACGTTCGCTTTTGTGGGTGTTATAGTTTGATTGATATTATTGAAAGGTGTGGCTCTCACTTCTTGGCCCCCTTGCGACAGATTATTTGGTTGTACTATGATATGGCCTAGATGGTCAAGTATCAATTTGGCCATTTTGTCTTAGTTCTTCATCTCCCACTTCGTTGGCTATTGTTGGGATGATACCCTGTCTTTTTTGGGTTTTAAGAACTCTAAAAAGGTGCACTTGATTGGCAACCTTGGGTTTGAGATAGATCTCCCTAGACAATATTCATGCCTTTCTTTCTTCTTTGAGCTACTATTGGGTGAGGTATTCTTTTACTTCGAGCCATCGCTTGAACTATACCTCAGTGGGCGTCCCTCCTTTCTTTTTGCTAGTTAGAGCTCCACTTCGTCTTTATCTTTCTTGTGTTTGTCATCCCGAGACTTTCTTGTCCTTGGTCATGTTCTTTTATCGTTGTCCAGATATTCCGAGAACGAGTGTCGCAAGCCCTTTGATTGTCTACTTTCACATCCTTTTCAAGCTAGCTAAGAGCTCTCTTGACTAGGCTTCTAAAAAGAGACTCCTTAAAGAGGTGTTTCCCCTGGCCAGCTTCTTCTTTTTCACTTTGGGACAATGATATTATCCTTTGATCAATCTCATCTCTAGGAAGTATCAACCTTCATGTTGATTGAAGGAGGCGACAAATCGACTTGATAGGAGCAGTAGTATATGTCTAGTCTAGAGGTTGTGCTAGCATAGTGAATGTAAAGCTTGGTGTGTTACTCCACGGACCTATCAATCACACATCCACCATTACCTACTTCTTGCACAAGCTTCCCCATTTAGCTTTTTCCAATCCTATCAAGAGGCTAGAAGATTCTGCCTTGTCTTTTCTACAGTCCATCATGTTAAAATCCCTCACAAGGCACTAGTCTCCCTCCACAGGGGAGTCCCTAATATCCACATAGTTTAGATCTCTCCTTGGCATTGTAGAGGCTGTATACATTGATAATAGTAACGATTGCTTTGCCCATTTGATTTTTACATCTAGGATTCTCCTGAAAGTGTGGTTTAGCACCACCTAAGTTTCATAGTTTCTAACTAAAATGGTAAGAACTACACTGAAGCTATCACTTCCATCTCCATAAAATACCAACTTCTTTCCTAAATCTTGTTTTTTGCTTCTAGTGATTATCTTGGTTAGCCCAATAGTTCATTTTTCTATCTTTCCTTGTTGCCACTTTCAAAAAAAGGGCATGTATTTGCGGTACAAAAACTCCTCCACCTCCAAGAGGACTTCCTCTATATTCTCTTTTGTTGTCTTAATCTTCCATGAGATTGAGCTTCCCTTCCTTGTGAATCTACACTACTACTCTAGTTTGGGAATCATACTTCTTTGTTGTCCTAGGGTCCTCAGGATTTGCAACTTCAAATATATTTTCATATTGAATTGGAGTCCCTGACTTGTCCAACGAATTCTCTTTGTGCTTCCTGACAACTCGTACTTGTGATTTGAAGAGCTTGCATGACATGTTGAAGATTGTCTGCCACCTATTATCTCCCTTCTAAAGGTAGGAGAGAGAACAATCTTTTGGATTACCAAAGCTTGTACTCTCTGGTGGGGAGTTGTAATCGAAAGCTAGGACTCGCCGGGGGGGGGGGACCATGTAATCATGTTAATATACTAGTTCGACAGGAGGGCTTTTAAAATACAAACATTTTAGGGAATTTAATAGAGATACAATAATATAAGGATATTGCATTTTGGAAAAATATCCTAAAACAAGGGGTCACGTTTGATAGGGGTTATTGAATAGTGGGAACCCCCCCCCCCCCCCCCCGTGAGCTAGGGGTGGCCGTTTTGTGAATATCAAGTTCTTTGTTTTGTGTGGCAATATGTTCTTATGAATTCTTGGAAGCCCGGTTATTGCTATCTTTCCCATCCTTCTCTAATTGGTCATTTTTCTTTGAGGAGGTTTTTCAACTTCCATATTTTTCTTAGTGTGTTCTATTTGGGCTTTCTCTCCACTCTTCTTAGTGTGTTCTATTAGTGGCTCTACTCTCTACTACTAGCTCTACTTTGCGCTTCATTGATTAATTAAACTGTAAGATTCATTTCCTAACATTCTAATTGGTCATTTTTCTTTGAGGAGGTTTTTCAACTTCCATATTTTTCTTAGTGTGTTCTATTTGGGCTTTCTCTCCACTCTTCTTAGTGTGTTGTATTAGTGGCTCTACTCTCTACTACTGGCTCTACTTTGCGCTTCATTGATTAATTAAACTGTAAGATTCATTTCCTAACATTCGCAAAAGCAAAGGTGCCCCACCTTAGCTGTTCCCACGCAGCCCCTGCTCCAAGCAAGCAGTTATCCCTCCCCTTCTTTCTCGCATTCGTCTCCCTCCTTGGTCATTGCCCACATTGCCCTCAACCTCAACCACTACCACAAGAGAGAGACACAGAGAGAGACAAAGAGAACCCCCCAATGCGTCTACTACCCTTGCACATCTGCACGACAAACACAGAAAGAGACAAGGAGAACTCTTGGAGCTCCAACTGCTCCATCATCGCCGAGAGAGGGAGAGAGAGAACCGCCTCTGAAAACACACACATACCCCATTGATTTCGCACTCGTAGATATCTCTCTCGGCTTTGCCCTTACAGATCACTTACCAGCTACGCCCTCAAAGACTCCATATCTTTCACCCTCCACCTTCCCTGCTCGATCATCCCACAACATGTTGACACAATCAAAGCTCCCCCTCAATCCACCTTCCCTTGATGCATCCCACACTATACATACGGGATCCATTTCAATGCTTCTTTTTTTCCTTTAATCTAGGAGCGCAAGTAGATTTGTGCTCTTATAGAGCAACATCCCAATAAAATCGTGAGTACTACTCTCAGCATTGAGCTGCAGCTCATTGCGATGCCCTACCTACCCACTGATTTGCAAACCCTCTCGTTTAAAAAGAAATGTTGCTCTGCCTTGCATGGGATGCACTCTGCCATGTTGCTCTCCTGCAGTAGCTTGCCTCACAGATTGCATGCCTCGAGCGCCTGGCCAGCCAGCAAGGCCTCTTCGCCACCTGTCATCAATGCTTGGCTCATCTAACATGTGGCAAAGCTAGAGAGAGAGAGAGAGAGAGAGAGACAGTCTCTGGGTGCTCGTAGATGCATGGTGCAAAATGCCTCGAAGATCTTCTCACGAGGTGCAAAATGCCCCCAAGCTCCCTCTGCAGGTCATGCAAGTGTGGCCTCTTTGTCTCTCTGCAGGCCCCTGCCTGCTTTCCCCCCCTCTCTCGGTCGTGGCTCTGACTCTGCATGGGCTGCCCCCAACTCCTCACGCTGACACTGATAATGACCTTGTAGAGATTTGTTGCTCCATATCGCATAGTGCACAAGGAGCCTCTCAGGATCCCCTCGCCATGCTTGTGTGTGTGTGTGTGTGTGTGTGTGTGTGTGTGTGTGTGTGTGTGTGTGTGTGTGTGTGTGTGTGTGTGTGTGTGTGTGTGTGTGTGTGTGTGTGTGTGTGAGAGAGAGAGAGAGAGAGAGAGTCTGCCTACGCACAGCAGCAGCAAGCCACACAAAGAATGTGAAAAATGAAATGAAATGATACACTAACGTCTTCAAAAGCCCAAAATGACCACACATGTAGACCAAAACATTGAGAAAATATCTCATTTATTTCAATTTTTACTTTTCCTCTTGACAACGTGTCTTATCCTCTCCCTTTTCCTCTTCAATCCCCAAAGTAGCATCTTCTTTGATTCCCTCTAAAAAGAAATGAAAAAGTCGTTCTGGGCACCTACTATGTCCTATCCAGGCTACTTGAACTTTTTTTACAAAATACCCAAATCCATTCTAAAGAACCCATTATGAATTTCAATGGAATAACCTTCATGCCAGCCCCCACATTGACGATCGTGTCCCCCACGTTGACGATCGTGTTTTCTAGTTGGGGCTTTTGAAAGTCTCAACAAATAAAACTCTTGTATAAGGTGCTACCCAACCTTTTTTATGGGATAAAGTGGAGTTCCTAGTGTGGTAGCCAAGTCTTTTAGATTATCCCATAGCCATGATGGAAAGTTGCCAAACTCCACCCATACCACCCACGAGTCCTTAAAAGTGACTAGAGGTTCAAAGGAAGGATCCCATGGGAGCACACGAATTCATGATCTCCTGAAGAAAAGTGGACTCTTGGTCATGACTTTTGATATTATTGAGAGGCTGTTAACACTAGTCCTGTAATTGGACACTCAAGTGTCTTGAGACACTAGACTGTCTTGTTTTCCTAGTACCAAGATTTTGGCAATTTATTTGTCAAACTAGAAAGAAGTTTCTAAACCTTGCTTCTACCATAGGTTGGTTATCAGGGAAAGAAAACACTGGTTTTTTCTCCATGTCAAACTAAAGCCCAATGGAGAGAATTATGGTAAGTTGTAAGTCGTAAATTTTAGCAAAATTTCAAGTTGGTTTGTCTAAAAATCATAAAATTCTTTTTTTTTTAACAGAACTCACAATTGTGAGTGGCAGATATATTATCATAATAAAAAAGAATACATCCATGCTCACACCGAGCCATGGCACATCACATAATCAACATCATCGACCCACAACAAAAATTACAAGACCATCATCCGATTAGAGAGAACACTGGCGAACAGGGGAGCCACCCCAACAGACATAACAAATCAGAAGCAGACAAAGAACAAGAGAACCTGAATCATCCACCTCAGTTTCCACCAAACGGCAAGCATCTGCCACATGCTTGACATCCACCAAGGGGAGAACACCTGAGCTTGAACATATAGCCGATAGATAGGTGGAGCCCAGCAATCTCCATCACCGAAACTGAAAGAAGAACATTCGGCAGGACCCAATCAAGCTTGGCCACCAACAGAACAGGATTATGCAGAAAAAAGCCCAACACCTTCAAAGAAACACCCTTCGTTGCCACCATGTCAGACCAAGCATGCCACCCTTCACCAGACATGCCGGAGAGTGACCTGAACCACCCCACCAAAGTAGCAGAACCGCACAACCATACTCATGCAAAGATCCATCTAGCAATGAACCAACCCTCATCGAAGTGCCCAGCGACCCGACCCCTTGCTCCACGTCCAAGACATGAGCCCACACCGCACCCGGAAGCCATTGAGAACCGCATCCTAGATAGGAATCCGCAACGCACTTGGAGGCCATTCTCCTCCCCAAGAGGAAACGGGAGGACCTCCGTCCCCCGGAACTCCAAAAATATGGATGTTTGTGGCTTAGAACCCCCGGCCTCACCCTGCTACAGCGTCCACAATGGGCCCCCCAACCCTAGGACCGGCCTCGCAAGGTGAAAAGCTGCGCAGGCCTGACCAACAACAAGCCAAAACCCTAACTGTCTTATAAAATCATAAAATTGAATCTTATATCTTTTTGTAGAGATGTCCTTTTTTATGTTGTAAAAGACAAGTGTTAGTACTTAATGTTTACAAAACAATGGAATGCCCAAAGACTAGCTTCACATGCAAGTTATACACATATTTTCTTACTTGAGCACGTGTTGAATAAGAGCAATGGGGCAAGCAGTGGCCGGAGTCAAGGTGGGAGACAGTAGTGTGGAACATCTGGCACCCAATATGGCCCCATGGAATGAAGGTCTTCTTATGGAAGGTGGTATGGGGAGCCCTGCGAACCGAGGTGAAGATATGCATAAGGGGGATTGGTCTGGATAGATGCGTGCAATGCAGAATAGCTTGTGAAGATCTCCCCCACCTTTTTAAGGAATGCCCGACAATAAGTGGTCTTGCACGAAAGAGCTGCAAATGGGTCCAAAAAACCTAGAAAATAGGACTTTTTAAGAACAGGAGGGAAGGTGTTTAATCTGGCACCCAATATGGCCCCATGGAATGAAGGTCTTCTTATGGAAGGTGGTATGGGGAGCCCTGCCAACCAGGGTGAAGATATGCATAAGGGGGATTGGTCTGGATAGATGCGTGCAATGCAGAATAGCTTGTGAAGATCTCCCCCACCTTTTTAAGGAATGCCCGACAATAGTTGATCTACGTGAAAATTTTGATATTAGTTAAGTTTTTGAATGCTTATGTCTCAAGAATTAAAATATCAAAGTTTTCTCTTCCGTGGTTTTAAATATTTGAAATGATCCAATAATTGTTGCATACCAAAGCCCTTCTACTTTTCTATTTGCCACTTTGAGTCCTCAATGGAAAGGGTAAGCAATGTATCACTTTCTAAAAGTCATAAATATATCAAAAACATATATCAAACACGTAGAACTTTCCATTATTTTATACTCTCATGTGAATTTTTTTCCACATGAAACTTTCAATTATCTATAGCACAACTATGGAAAAGTAACGTAAACTTTTCTACAAGGTCATTTCATTTTCTCATGAGCTTATAAAGTTGATTTCTTCAAAGCATTAATCGCAGTCTTGCGAGGGTTAACTTGATGAGTATAGTTCTTGATCAGTGTAGCTTCTAAAATGCAAGGTTATATTTTTAAAAGACCATCTAGCTAACATATTTAAGCATGTCCAGAGAGTTTTCTTAAATACACTATCTTATGAAAGTAGCATTTAATTTAAATTTATAAAAAAAAGTGTCATGTTTTGCCATTGTGACCTTTTGCCAAATATCATATTTAATGTACTAAGCCATCATGATTAGATTAAGAACTAATGGGCTATACATCCAATTGATAAGTATTAAGTTTAACCTTTGTCGGTACCCTTCCCATGAATCCAAAAACAAGCACCGAGCCGATCAGCTCAGCTAGCTGCCTCTTGACCAGTGTCAATGAGACTGCCACTATGAAATCATTTTCAACCTCTACTCTCTAAAGTAGGGTCATCTTTAGTGCTTGAAAATCCTTGTCACCTTTAGTTATGTCCATACTAGTGGATCCCTTGTTTGTCTTCTTGAAAGACCTCTTGATTGGCCCAAACTTGAATTGTAATAGCTTACTCTGAACAATTGAGAGTTTGATATCCAACTAGTATGTGTGTATATATACATACATATACACACACATATATGTATCTAATATGTATGTATGTATCTGAAATGAATCTATAAATATAAAAACACACACACACATGAAAAAATACATAGAGATAGTTATATCCACCCTTATAATCCAAGATTTGATAAGTAAAGCAGTTTATGGACTTTTTCATACCTTTTCAAATAAAACATGGTCAATCAGGGGTGTACTATGTATTGTCATATAGATCATTCCCACTTTTTGCAAGAGACATGTCTGGCTATGATGCTTATAGATGTTTGGCTATGATGCTTATAGATTGCACTCTCTTCATAATGTCTCACAACAATCATATTCTTCAATTTCTAGGGCTTACCATGTCTAATGATGTGGTGATTGACCGACAACCGTATATATATACTTTCCTTTACATTGCAGGTTTTTCTAGTCCATATGGCTACGTTTCCATGCATCCACAATGAACTCATAATCCACAACTCTCAACCACCCTCCCATCGCTTGCACGCACGCTATGCTCTTATTGCCTCAAGCACTCATGTGGTTTACCCTTGCAACCCAAAGACATTGCCCATCAACCCCAAAAGGCGATCGCTACAATTCCTCGAAGTTCTTAATACTAGAGGTTTGACTCCCTTAAACTACCAAATAAAGAGGCCCTATTAGACCCCATTCTCTTCCAAATGGCCTTATTGGCACTGTCAAATAGCGTGCCAATAAGTGTAAGAGTCTGAGATGTATCCCGAGCCAGAAGAAATTGGGTTGATAAAGTCGTTAATGGGTCCTAATCAATAGAGCATGCCACGCTTGGCAAACAAAAAAGATTGGAACCAAAGCAATGTGTCTTTCGACAACTGTGCACTATAGACGTGGCATATGGAATTTGTGTTACATGTTTGCAAATTCAAGGCGAGCACCGCACCCATGGGCAAGCTCATTGAGAAGAAATGAGATGAGAGTTTTCAACATCATGGAAACAATCCGAAGAGAGCTCACATGTCTATCAGACAAGTCTTCAAATGCAAAATGTGTTAATTACCCGTGAGAGGAACATGGGTTAGCCAATCCACCACGAGTCTCCACACCCATGAGAGAGAGAGAGAGAGAGAGATTGTGAAGTAGATGTAGGTCGCTATCACCTATGAGAGAGAGAGAGAGAGAGATTGTGAAGTAGCTATAGATTGCTACCACTTAAATTTCAAGAGCGTTCAACTCATATTGTCAGTGTAGTAACTTTAGATAAGAGTATAAGAGCGCATTCGCATGTCAACGGGATTCGTTAAGGTGACATACTCAGATTTGGTGGCTTGTTGTATTCAATTCGCGAGTAAGGGGTACCCAATTGGAGAATATCGAAAAAGCAAGGATTAAATGGGAGATACCCTTCGTGGAAGAAAACGAAAGGTAGAAGGCAGCAAGTTCATGCTCGTGAGCGACAAGCGACAGAAGCAATGGTGGGCCGCGATGATGACTGAGAGGTGCAGCGCTAGACATGCGCGGAGGGAAAACGGTGCTTCTTGTTTTGTGTGAGCAGAGACATGTAGGTGTTTTTTTATATTGCATGGCTTGCATTCCACATCAATTGAGCGAGGTTGGTTGCGTGGTTAGAGGAGCCAATTGAGGAATCATCTTCCTAGTGGTGCGTGTTCGAGTTCCAACCTCCCTTTTGAAGTTGCAACAAATCTCAGTGGTGCGTGTTCTAGTTCCTAAGGGACAAGAAAGAGATTCTTTGGGAATCTCAGCATGAATCGAATAAACTGTAAGACCTATCAGTAGTAGAGAGCGAGTAGTGTTCGCTCGGGAGCATGGTGGGGGTAAAGAAGAGAGTTTTGTAACTCTGCCGAAATCGGCAAAGTTACACACCAACGGCAAGCTTGCAAAGTTAAGTTTGCTAACATAGGATGATCAATGGTTTGCAACCAGAAAGGGGCTAAGAATGTGATTCACGATGTGACTGTACTTCATTTGGGCAGGGGCTAAGAATGTGATTCACGATGTGAGTGTACTTCATTAGTGTATGTACTACAACGTAGAGCCTAAAGGCATAGGATTGGCTGCCAAACAATCATTCCTAGCTCCATGTCCATACATATAAGCTATGTGTACCCTTAAACTTGAAAAATATTGCCAGTTCTGTGAAATAGGTTCATGAGGAGAGCATTGTACCTTATAGAGATCAAGAAGGACATTATCAAGAGACTCTTGAGCAAGTGGAGAGCAAAGGTGCCGAAAGGATAGGATTGCTTGGATAGCCTCTTCCCCACGGTTTTGTTGCTTCATCACCACCGCCATGTCCTTGAGAGCACTATCCACACGGTCGCCCGCATTTATGGCTGCCCAAAATAGAGCTATTGCACGCTCTGGGTCCTTCTCCAACAGCTACAGTACACAAATGCCACATCAGTGAGTGAGAGTGTATGTGTGTGTTTGTGTGTGTGTGTGTGTGTGTGTGTGTGTGTGTGTGAGAGAGAGAGAGAGAGAGAGAGAGAGAGAGAGAGAGAAGAACACAAGAAGATTTAAACATTTTCTCATGTAGGAAAACTGAGTCTTTTTCAGTGTTTTTCTGCTCGAGAGGCACCGCATATCTAGCTAGGTACGATTGGGGTCAGGGGACCGCCGGCCCGGTGGTAATTCCCACATTGTGAGCTTCTGTGAGGGAAGCACTGCATACCTATCTAGGTATGATTGGGGGCAAGGGATCGCCGGCCGAGTGGGAGGGCTGGCGGTCCTTGACCCCAATCGTACCTAGCTAGGTATGCGGTGCCTCTAGAGCAGAAGCTTATGATGTTGAGGAAAGTCACAATGTGGGAATTAATGTGAGAATTTTTTTTTAACTTCTTGTGGAAGAAGAAGAATAAAAAGTAATCGAATAAGAAGAAATTTCAAACATCTAGAAATTACGCCGAGGGACTTAAAAGATCTATCAACGAGTTTTGAACCCAAGACGTGTACTCACTGATACATCTAAGTGAGGAGAGAGATAAGTGAGGGTTAACTTGATCTGTCCAAAAAGCTTAATTAGCTATAATGGCGAAGGGTTGACTTACTTGAATCTGTTTAGCTCGAACGTAAGGGCCATCGCCCACGGGCACCTTGAACTGCGCACTGCTTGCGTTCTGGGCGCTGGTGGATCCAGCAAGTAGCGGCAGCTGCTGCACCGTCCGAGGTCCCAGCTCGTCTGACCTGCTGCTTGCGCTCATGGGGGCGGAATTCTCAGAGTGATGAAGCTGCTCTCTCTCTCTCACACACACACAAACACGGACGCGCGCGCGCGCAAGCTGATTGGAGCTGGAGCAGCTAGTAATCTCTGCAACTATTATAAGCATTGCAGGGAAATTAGCTCTCTCTCTCTCTCTCTCTCTCTCTCTCTCTCTCTCTGATTTCAGCATGATCTTCACAGCAGCATGTCGATCGATCTCATTGTTTCCAAGTCACCTCTATTTGCGTCCACGTTCATCCCCCCATTTCCTTCCATATCTGCCGTTCGATCCTCTCGCTTTCTTTTTCACCTCATCTCAGCCCTTCCTTTCTCCCGCGTAGACCACACAGTTCAATCTCATCTTAGCCCCTTGTCACACGTGGCAAAAAAATTTGTGGCAAAGCATAATTCGCCTCTCTACAACAATCAATGTTCCTAACAAGGTGGGAGTCACACCATTTACTTGGTTGGCTTAAACCGTTTCTCTGCAATGAAGCCACTGGATGCGCCCCAAATGTATTAAATCTCCGTTGTCAATCAATAACCACATCGTTTGCTACTATAGGCTTTTATTAAACTACTATGTAAACATTTGTGTCGCCACTAGTATATCCTACTTTTCCTAAATTATATAAATGTTGCCATTCCCTATATTTTAACCCAAGTTCCAACAGATTTACTGCATTGATACTGCCAAGCGCGTAACACATTCAAAAACACCTTACAAACCAAAGTGCAACTACCAGAGTGCATACAAACCAATCTTCCCATTAACTTGTGTTCTCATCAACTTACGTTCTTCTTAGTAGTCGTTGTGAACGTGCAAATTCAAGCAACGCTCTTCAAAGTCTGGATCAAGAGGCATCAACCATAGAAACTTGAGTTGTTCAATGTTTAGCAAGGCACGATTTCACTATTGAGATATCAAGTTAAACATGTACTACTCATGGATGACTATCACCGATAGTCATTACCATTGTCTCACCTTGGTGGATGTGCATATCTTTGCCAGTGATACTACAATTGGACTACATTGGCTTAGTCTACCTATAGAGTAATGGCACACTTATCCATCCAGCTCACTCACTAGCAGTTCGCTCTAAACCGTTGTTATTTTCCCTTTTATGCTTTGTAGACTTCTTATCTTGAGTTAGTGAAGAAGAAAAATTAGAGTTGTTTTACCTCCATCTATGTGTATGTGTATGTGTATGTGTATGTGTGCACATGCGCTTGCAAGATCTCAAGCGCTCTCTTTCTCTATCTCTTAACATGGTAAGGAGCTTGAAAAGAGCTTGGAATGGTGAGCAAGAGCATCAAAAAAAGTCGTGTCGGGATTTTTGGGAGCCATCATCAAATGATCTCCAAATTAAGGTGATTCATGTTGAAAATTGTGCGTCTCGAGCTTGTATACTTACTTTTTGTTTCCTTTGGGCGGAATTTGTACAACCGGATTTTCATTTTGCATATCTCCATTTTGGACCCGGTTCAGTCCCTATTTTGGAGTTAGAATGCATTTGCATGCATAAACGCTAAGGTGCAGGCTTCTGTAGATCTATATTTTGGTAGTGCAAAGATTTGTGTTTTGGTCGCAGTGTTCACAAATACTGTTTAGTATTGTGAAACAAGTGTATGGACGCATATTGTGGTTACATGTGGTAACTGACTATTTTCAGTAGGTTGCTTAGAGACGTGCTCAAGTGTTCGAAACATGTTGTCCAACAATGAGAGAGTTAACCAGATTGTAAGCGAGAAGCTGGACGAGAACAAGTTTCATGCTTGGAAGTTCAGAATGACTGATTTCCTTATCTGGCCCAAGGTTCTTCATTGATAGCTTAGGGGGTTCACTATATAGAGATCTTATATAGCGCGTACGTTCAAGAGGTATTTATAAAAACCCCTATTCTACATTTTTTGATGTATATAGAGACCCCTTATGTACCACTTTTCCTAATAAAAAACCCCTTATGTACCAAAATTTTCACTTTTTCAATTTAAAACGCTCTTATATATGTATATTTTCTATAAATTAATAAAAGAATTTAACCCTTCTTTTGAACTCACATGCTATCATACATTGAACCCCCCAAGCTTGATGGAGAGCACGAGAGAGCACCAACGCTACTAGAGGAAGGTGCAATAGGTGTGTAGATAAAGGTGTTTAAATATTGGAATCAGGGACCTCATTGTATGATTGGATTTATGTGAGTGTGTAGGAAAATATAATTGGGCACATATGATTTATGTGAGTGTGTAGGAAAATATGATTGGGCACATACAAGATGCTCACACCCCTAAGAAGACTTGGGGCACTTTAATGTCGTTGGATGTGACTAACACAAAAGCAAGGAAGTTACAGTTGAAGACTTAGCTGAATACAATGCAGAAGAAAATCTTGTCTATCAATGATTTTTTGTTGAAGATAAAGAAGGGTCCACAATACAAACAATCTAAGACCCGTATTCATCTTTGAGAAAATGTTTCCACATTAACAGATTTTGTTAAGAGAGAGGGAAGGAGAGAGCTTGAACTCTTGCAAGCGCGCACATGCACACACACACACAAAGATGGAGGCAAAAGACTATTTTTCTTCTACTTCACTAACTCAAGATAAGAGGTTTACAAAACATAAGAGATAGGTCGTTTGAATATTCTGATTATACACGTGAACCTTTCCCAGAAGAAAGAATGGAGCCCTTGGAGTGGACTAACATGAAAGGGAACTAGTACAACGGTCTAGTGTAAACCACTGGTGAGTGAGTTGAATGGATAAGTGTGCCATCACTCCAATAGGTAGAACAACTCAATGTAGTATAGCTATAGTATCATTGGAGAAGATATGGGTATCCACCAAGGTGCGCCAGTGGTGATGACTATCGGTGGTAGTCATCTAGGAGTCGCACATGTTGAGCTTGATATCTCAATGCTCCCCCTGAATCTCAACGGTGAATGCCATCTCTCGTATGTCAGGCATCGCTCAAAATCGTTGTAGCTTCTCCGCTCCAAGGGCCCTCGTGAATATATCTGCAATCTGCTCATCTATCGCCATGTACTCAAGGTCGATGTTGCCTACTAAGACCCTCTCTCTGATGAGGTGGTAGTGCACCTTAATGTGCTTCATCCTGGCATGAAACACTTGGTTTCTTTCCAACTGTATGTTGTTGAGATTGTCACAATAGATGACAACCAGCCTCTGTACCTGTACTCCAAAGTCATGAAGTAGGAATCCCAGCCATGCTACCTCACAAGCTGCCACTGTAGCACCCCTATCCTCTGCCTTTGTACTCAAAAGAGTAACTATAGGTTGCTTCTTGTTACTCCATGTGATAGGAGTACTCTCAAGTGAAAACGTGAATCCGTTGGTAGACCTGCGATCGTATGTACTATCAGTCCAATCCGCATATGTGTAACCATAGAGCCGCAACGGGCCACATCAGTCCTATAAAAGAGTGCATAATCCAAGGTAGGATTCACATAGCACAACGTGCACCTCACCACATCCAAGTGTGGTTTCTTGGGAGACTGCATAAATTGCCCACAATCTTCCTTTACATGGTAGCATTCTCAAGCACTTGACCCACATCATTCCCTAACTTCAAATTTTGATCTAAGGGCATTGCCATTGTCTTACAATCAGCCATGCCATACTTTTTCAATATGTCCAAGAAATGGTGTCTTTGTGATAGCGATACACCCTCTTCTATGTGAATAATTTCAATGCCCACGAAATACCGCAAGTCTCCCAAGTATTTTATCTCAAACTCCTGCATAAGTAGAGCATGTACGCCCTCTACTTCAACCATGTTATCACCTCCAACAATCAAATCATCTACATGAATGCATATCACCACAATGTTGGAATTAGGGTTGCAAGAAAACACACACAGCTTGGAGAAGATGAAGGAAGCTCAAGGCACACAACAGAGAGTGTATTACTTAGTGTGCAATGGAAAGATAGCTAGCCCTAGAATGATGGGCGTATATACAATGCACGGGGGAAAAACCTCATAAAGAGGGAAAAAGTGCCCCGATGGTCCTAAGTGTGCTCACACACATCACTACCACATGTATATGATAGCAAATCCCCCCTGGAGTGATGCGGTGAATGAGAGCTAGCAGATAGAGTAAAGGGAAGTGCCATGCCCTGAGGACATGATCACTCCACAAAGGGAAGTAAGCCCAAAGCTTTGCAAAAATATTCAAACTTCTCACAAGACAATGCCTTTGGGAAAAGATCTGCAAGGTTGTCCTGTGTTGGCACATAAGCCAAGTTGATCTCTCCTGTTGAGAGCCTCTCCATGACATAGTGGTAATGCACCTCAATGTGCTTTGTGTGAGCATGAAAAACTGGGTTCCTCGCAACTGCCAATGCGCTCTGACTGTCAGTGTAGATAGTGTTGGTAGTGTCATGTCCAACACCCAAATCAGCCATAAGGTGTCTGAGCCATACACACTCAACCGTAGCTTTGAAGACTGCCCTGTACTCAGCCTCACAACTAGAAGTGGGCACAATAGATTGCTTCTTGCTCAACCATGATATACATGAGCTATCAGCATGAAACAGAAACCACTTGTGGACACTCGTGTGTCAAAACAACCAGGCCAATCTAAGTCCGAAAAAGCATGTAAGTTTGGTGGCAATGGTTCCCCCTTGGGATAAAACAAACCAAGATGTAAAGTGACACTCAAGTAGCGGAAAATCCTCTTGACATCCTGCCAATTCTTAGACCCCAGGCTATGCATAAATCTTTTGACCTGTGAGACTGCAAACTGAATATCTAGCCTCGTGTTGCATACATAAATGAGGCATCCAATTGCAGTTTGTAAAGAGTGACATCTGCAAGATCACTAGCATCATGAAGACTCAATTTCAAACCTGTTTCCATGAGAGTGGCAATAGGTTTGCAATCCTTGAGTCCATACTTACATAGCAATGTCTCTATGTAACTACCACCATCACACTACTTAAATTGTATACCCAAGTAATGATGCAACAACCCCAAATCTTTCATCGTGAAAGTAGCATTCAAATCAACCTTAAATTCAGCAATATGTCTCTCGTTTGGTCCAGTGATCAGCAAATCATCCACATAAAGAACCACGATGAGAAGTGCATCACCCTCATGCTTTACATACAATGTGCTTTGTGTTGGACTGTTATTACAAAAGCCTCATTTGACCAAATGAGTGTCAGCCTTCTCATACCAAGCACAAGGAGATTGCTTCAACCCATACAAAGCTTTCTTACATCTGCACAATTTATCCTCTTGTCCTTTCTTGAAAAAACCACGAGGTTGTGTTACATAAACTTCCTCAAATATGTCACCATTCAAGAAATCAGTAACAATGTCATATTGATGTACATCCCAACCAAAATGAGCTGCCAATACACATAGAAAACGTACGGTAGTCATACGACAAGTGGGACAAAAAGTTTCTTCATAATCTATGCCTTCCTTTTGTGCATAACACTTTGCAACAAGTCAAGCCTTATAGCAGTCAATCTCACCATCCGGCTTGCATTTCAACTTGTAAACCCACTTCGTACCAATGGACTTTTTGCAAGGAGACAAATCACATAAATTCCATGTGTCATTTTCTATAAGTGCATCATATTCAGATTGCATGGCAACCATCCAATTTTTTGAATTATGTGCTTCATCAAAAGACAGAGGGTTCCTCAACATCATGTAAGCTAGACACATTCAAAGCATAAAAATCTGATGCATAAGATGCATGGTGAGAACTTGAACGAGTACGACTAGACAAAGGTGCATCCAATTTACTGTCACGCAAAGTATGCACCAGCCATTTAGGCATATCTCTAGCCTACTCATTCTCAGCCATTTCCTCATTAAGTACATCATGTACTTTTGCATCAGTAAGAGGCTGATCTGCAACATTTTCAGAAACCCCAATAGGTTGTACATTTTCCTCATTGGAATTTACATTTGAACTTCCATCACTAAAAAGAGGCAACAAAGTGTCATAAATGTCCTGTGGGCTGACAGTATTGTCTCTAGTACATGACAGCAAGGGCTGAACAGAGTCTTCCAGAAGCACAACATCCTGTGAGACCAAGATACACTTTGTTTGCGAATGATACAACCTGTAGCCTTTGCTTTTAGTACTATAACCGAAAAAAATACATTTGATAGCCTTATTATCCAATTTTTTGTGTTGTTTTTGTGGCACCAAAGCATATGCCAAACAGCCAAAAATACGCATGTGCTCAATAGAAGGATTTCTATCATGCCATGCTTCATATGGAGTAATAGACCGCAAAACTTTCGTAGGACACTTGTTAAGTACATAAGTGGCACACATGATGGCCTCACGCCAAAACGAATGCGGCAAAGCTTGACTTTTGACCATACATCGTACCATTTTTGTAAGTGACCTCTTTTTCCTCTCAGCAATACCATTTTGCTAAGGTGTATAAGGCACTGTACATTGGTGTGTTATCACACGGCTAGCCAGAAATGCATTAAATTCATGAGACATATACTCCCCCCCTCGATTGGAATGGAGGGTGCCCCTAGTACATTTTGAGACATTTTCAGCCATAGCCAAAAAAAAAAATTAAAGCATATAAATACTACAAAATTCGCTTTATGCAGAAATACCCATGCATGCCTGGAGTAATCATCAATGAAACTTATGAAGTAAAGGTTCCCAAGGACAGAGTTTGCATGGGCCCACAAACATCATTATGCACAAGTTGCAACCTGCATGTGGCCTTAGCTGAACCATCCTTTGGAAACTTCGAACGCTGCATCTTACCCAAAATACAGCCTTCACAATCATGTTTGACAGGTGCTTCAAGAGGCGGCAAAGATGCAACCATATCAAATTTCTACAAACGTAGCAAACTGGAAAAATTCAGATGTCCAAAAGGTGCATGCCAAAGTTTTGCATCTGAAATAGCCTTAGAATCCACGAGGAATCCACAGCTGCATTTGCAAAATTCTGCCCACACTTGTCATACAAAGTGAGCTTATACAGCCCATGGCATAAAATGCCACATGCAACAATTTCATCACCAAAATTGAGATCATGTATTGTACATCTGTCATCCACAAACTTGACTACAAGTCCAAGTCTAGCAAGTGCAGATACAAACAAAAGATTCTTCTTGATCCCAGGTACATAAAGTGCATCAACAAGTGTAAAAGAAATGTCATTTGCAGTAGTAAGCACAATCTTTCCAACTCCATGAACCGTATAAGAGGCACTGTTGGCACAAGTGATTAAATTTCCATGAGGGACAGACTTGAGAGAGGTGAACAAATCACTATGTGAGGTAATGTGCTTTGTAGCACCACTGTCAAAATACCACACATATGAATCTATAGCAACTGACATGCATACATCATGGACAGTAGGATTATAGGTACACTACACTCTACACTAAAAGCCCATTCTGCATCAACATCAGCAACACAATCTCCTTTCTCAACAATAGCTGCATTTTTAGTGGAACCAGTATTTGCAGTGGAACCACCCTCTTTCTTCTTAACCTCTTGGCCTTTAACTTAGGACACTCCTTGATCAAGTGATCATTATCTTTACAACAATGGCAATGCATCTTCTTTTTTCCCTTATCACCAGAATTTCCAGACGAATTACTGCCAACAGAAGCATTAGGAATAGGTCATTTTCCACTCACAGAAGAACCATAAGAAGTGATTGCATTGCTGTTACCACCTTTTCTTTGAGCAGCAATAAAGGCTTGTTCAACTGCATGCTATCTAGTCTTGTTTTTGTTGGAGAGCGACTCTTGCAACAGCAATGTGTATAATGCATCAAACTTGAAAATTTCAAGATTTCCTTGGGTCATAAGTCTCCAAGTACTACCAAAAGTCTGGTAAGAATCTGGCAAGGTATCAAGAACATTCTACACAAGGGAACCATCTGAAATGACTTCTCCTGCAAAAATAAGTTGCTCATTGATATCCTTGACACCAGCAAGGAAAGTGTCCATGTCATTTTCCTCATGCATAATCCTTGACTCTAGCTCTTTACACAGCAATGCAATTTTAGCCTCATTGTGACTTGCATAAAGACCAACCAGAGTAAGAAACAGTGAAGAGCTCAAGAAGGTACATGAAGCCCGCAAACAAGGTAAATGGGTAGTTTACCGAGGTGGTAAAGCTATCATCCAGGAGTTTTGAAATCCCAAATCGGTTCTCACCGCAGATGACCCCTCTTAGGTTTTAGTCTTCACCCTTTTCCTTTTCCTTTTCATCTCTCCAATGGACCCTTGGTCCTTAACTGAAATGTATTGTCATCCCCTGCATAAGGCGCAACCATTGTAATGTCTGTTTTTGGTCCCATGGGTCATATCTAACCTCCGTGGACGATAATTCAATCAATCTCTCTCTCTCTCTCTCTCTCTCTCTCTCTCTCTCTCTCTCTCTCTCTCTCTCTCTCTCTCTCTCTCTCTCTCTCTCTCTCTCTCTCTCTCTCATATATTTTCCCCCTTAGCAAACACATCTCAATCAAATATCGTCGTCACCTTCGCTTGTGTTTCTTATTTCTTTCTCTTGATCCTACCTCGGCCTCGGCCTCGGCCTCTCTCTCTTGTAGATTTTTTCCAAGCAGACTTGATTTAATATTCATTACTTTCTTACTGATGTGACACCTCACCAGACTCATACCCTATCACAAATCTCTCTCTCTCTCTCTCTCTCTCTCTCTCTCTCTCTCTCTCTCTCTCTCTCTCTCTCTCTCTCTCTCTCTCTCTCTCTCTCTCTCTCTCTCTCTATGTCACATACAAGGAGAAGTATACACCTAAATTAATTTACATCAAGATTAATGCTAATAAAGAGATTTATAAACTTTGCAAAGGTCCAATACCTACCAATCCATATCAACTTTGCTAGCTTCAATACATGGCAAAAATTGTGTCACAAAAGTATACAATCATGGGGTTTTACTCTAAGTTTAGATATGTGCATTCATGGCTAAGAGCATTGTAGACATCTACTTTGCTTAGCACGGGTTGATATATGAACATGTTTTCATTTTGGCTCAATCCAAGCACTCTCAAGAAAATGAAGTACAAGTGCTTGCAAGCCAAATAAGAATTTTTCTTGGCCTCCCTGACGGTGAAATTAGGGCACGTGCACTAGGGCTCATCCTTGATGTGCACCTCATACACCCCCACATGTCTATCTACTTCGTGAGACTCAACCTTGAAGACTTCATGTGCTTTGTCTACAATGCATTTCTCCTCAATCACCTTAGCCTTTAAACAAAGAGCCAGACCAATTTTCTTTGCTGCCTCCACTGAAATGGAAGTACGAAATTTGACTCTTATACCATTTCTTAGTATTAAACCACTACTATCTACTTTTGTTGAAGCAAAAGAGGAATCACCTCCACCCCTAGGAGGAGTCCGCATTGTTGTTGCACTCATTTGATCTTTTCCAACTATCTCCACTTGAATTCCTCCTTCAAGCAATATCTCAACTTCTTCATCGATAATACTTGTTTCTAGAGACCGACCAAATTGTTGGAGGAGGAATTGGCCTTGAATCTATGTTATGATCCACCATATAGCAATGAATAACATATCTGGGAAAGAATCAAAACCACTACTTGGGTAGCCCATTTGGATGTTTTTTATACCCCTCAAAGGATGGTGCAGGATTCCCTTTACTACATGCCACTATATTTTGTCCACATATTTTTCCACCGATGGGGGTACCACTATATGTTACACGACTTCCAAGAGAGGTTCTTATGATTGCCCACACAGCTTCATTGACCTTTCGTTCCAAAACATAGAACTTTGTCTTCTCTTTGGAATTCTCACTCCCATCTGCTACCCCTCAATCTTCCATGAAAATGATCTTCCTTGGCCTTTCGTGTGTTGTGCAGTCACGTGTTTTTGCATTGTACTTTGTTCTATGTGTTGATTCATCCTCAACATCAATCACAATTGATGGCCCTTGCTTTTGTAGAATGGTTTCTTTGTCTCCTTCAAGCGGGGTGCGAGCCTTATACATGGGTGTTCAAGATGCAGTCTCCTTTAATACTCTTATCACTTGTGCTGGACTAGAGACAACTCTTTCCTTGAGTCTCTCTAGTGAAGGATCCATTCCAATATGTTTACCTTGAGAGTAAGAAATTGCCTTTGTGCTTTGTAGTATTTCATTTTCCATATCTGAATACATGTGTCATACAATGAGAAAAAAAATTAAAATCCTTCGCCTGTAAGCCAACTCCCATGCTTATTCTTGGCCAAGTTGGTTCTTGGAGTGTTTGCCCCATCAACACTTCTCTATTGTAGTCATGATGCTCCCCCAATGTGAAATACGTTCCTCCCACCAACTCAACCAAGAGTCCATTGCAAGGATGTTTCTATCCATGCAATTTCCATTGTGCCACCATTGTCGAAGGAGATGAGATTTTGTTGCAGTTGCCTCTCTAGAGGGGGACTAAACGCCACTTTTCGCACATGTCTGTGTGAGTTTGTTGAGATGAAGAAACAATGTAATTTGTTGATTGCATCACCATGCTTTGTTTCCAATGAAAAAGGCAAGATCGCGCTCGATGTTGTAGAACATTGTCTTTTCCACCATTAAACACGGTGCGAACTGCATTCCAGTTGGCTTGAGCTTCGTCGGCCATGAATCCGTGGAAATTTTCTCTCTCACATCCATGCCCCTCCATAACTTCATTTATACACTTCCAGAAAAGAATTTGTGCTTCCATGTCTTCCTTTTTCATCTCACAAATTGCTATAGTGAGGAGATCTTGCATGCTATAATGTAAGACATTCATATTAGTATACATATTGTTGGTTGCTAAAACAAAAAATCTTGGATCGTAAATGTGGCATGTCATGGTCACCCAATCCGCCACTCGGTGAGTGTGATCAAACTGCACCCAAGCGCACCAAAGATTTCCAGGTTCACTTCATCGCATTTCCTTAACCAAAACCAATCCAAATGCAGGACCAACCATAGATATCTTGAACACAAAGCACACTCCCCTTTCGCTCCTTGCTTGGGAAACCTGCTTCTGTGAAAAGAATCATATGTGCAATCCCTTTTTAGCCGCATCAAGGAGTCCACACCAAAGCTATCTTTGCTGGCCCATTTCTTGTTGTTTCCACGGACCTTCAAAACCTGTATTACAGAGTTTTAAGTCACTTTGAAATAATATACGCAAACAAGAGAAACAATTAATCATCCTCACTAATTTTCCTCCACTAAGGGACCCATTGTTTCAACAACATAAAGAGATTTTTGTTCGCCAAGTACATGGCTAGAGCCCTCCTCTTGCATCAAAGTTGTTGTCACAATTTCCTTTGCCACACATATTTGTTCCTTTCATGTGTCTGCATGTCTATCTACATTGAGAACTCATGCAACGATTTCTTTGGTTTTATCGGTGAGCCCTTTTGTTGTACCATCCCTCATGTCATGTTGGTGAGTTCCTTGATAAACTATCAATTTGCGCATGACATAATACATGAAGCAATCACATGTACGCAACAAATGGGTGGTTGTCCGCAATAGTGGCACGTAAGCTTGCCTTCAAGTCCGTCACAAAAGATGCCCATGCAAGGTAATTTTAGCATATTGCCATTGAAATGCGTTGTGTTTGACCTCCCAAAATTAATCAATTTGGGACAACTTTCATTGTAAGATATTTTAGGACACCTGTCCCTAAGCTGCCAAATTTGAGTGCTGACCATGATGATGGTGATAACAGTGGTTCTGAGTAGAGTCTAGATGTGGAGTTTGGTATATCGACGGGTGCAAGAAGGGTGCAAGTAGGGAACAAGGCACTTGGAAGTTTCGTGGATCCCATAGGTCTGAAAGGGTAAGAAACCCTATGTAGAGATTGACTTATGGGAACCATGTAGCTCTTCATTGTGCATGTATGGCAAAGATTATAGAGGAGGTAGAACCCACATGTTTTGAGGATGCTGTCAAAGATGAAAAATGGCGGCAAGCTATGGATGAAGAGATGACTGCACTTGATGCAAATGGAACATGGGAATTGGTGCCATTGCAAAAAGGTAAAAAAGGCAATTGAGTGTAAGTGAGTTTACAAAATAAAGTATAATGCTGATGGCAGTGTGATCAGGTACAAGGTCAGGCTTGTGGACAAAGGTTATGCAAAAACTTATGGGATTGATTATGAGGAGACATTCAGTCTTGTAGCTGAGATGGTTACCATTCGTGTGTTTATTGCAGTGGCTACGGCCTTAGGATGGGTGCTGAAACAAATCGATGTAAAGAATGCCTTTTTGAATGGAGACTTGGAGGAAGATGTGTATATTGAGCAACCACAAGGTTATGCGAATATGACTCTACATGATCATGTATGCAAGTTAAAGAAAGCATTGTATGGGCTGAAGCAATCACCCAGAGCTTGGTATGAGAGGATTTTGGAATTCCTCATTGGGATTTGAAATTTTTTATGCATGTCATCATCCATTGCATGCACTAGAGAATGAGGCAATAATTGTGTGCTACCATATACATGTGGTAGTGATGTGTGTGAACACACTTAGGACCGTCGGGGCATTTTTTCCCTCTTTAGGAGGGTTTTTTCCCTGTTGAGCTTCCTTCATCTTCTCCAAGCTGTGTGTGTTTTCTTGCAATCGTAATTCCAACAATTGGTACCAAAGCGGGTTGCGTCCTCCCTGGCTTAGTTGCAAGCAACTCCAGCACATGCCTGCTCACTTTCTCTGATTTTTGTGAGCTTTAGTGAGCGTTCGCAGGTCGACTAAATTTTTTTATGAACTCGAAGAGCCTAGTATGCTTCGATTTCTAACTCGGGCTCATTTTGGCCTCCGTTTCATTACATACAGTACTATGTAGGTTATTTTGTCATTTTGTGCAAAAATTCTCTCAGTGCCATTTTCTACATAACAGGTCCTTACGGTCTTCTACGGTTTGTGCTATATAGCACGTGTTGTTCTCACTTTCCTTCTCCTCTCTTCAGGCAGTTTTCATATCAGGTGCAACATTTACCATGGCTGACAACAACACAGATGTGTTCAAGATGTTTGTTGTTGAGGACAGATTGGAAGGGGACAATTACCCTATGTGGGCTTATATGATGCAACATGTTCTTGTGTCAAAGGGGATTTGGAACATTATGCAGGGCATTGATATACATCCTTGTTCTGAGGATACATGCGATGTTGAGGATGTTGAAAGGATTGCTGTTGTTAGAGTTGTTTTGCCTACGGCTGAGCAAGCTCGTTGGGATGTAAAGGATGCACATGTGCATGCACTAATTTTATTGTATGTGAAGTGCACCATTAATCCTCACATTCGTTCATCAAAATCTGTAAAACAGGCTTGTAGTTGAGCTTGCTCGGTTTGAGAGTCTCGTTGAGGAAATTGATGCGCTTCAAGAAGTCATTCTTGGTCATTTCCCATGCTTGAGTAGCCCACCAATGCGGATATTGAGGGTATTTTCTTCTTGGAGTCGTTGTTCTCAAAGTTCTACTGTCACACATGTCTTCACCTTCGCAAGTGTTACCGAGTAGGTTTCATTGGCCTTGGCTTCAACTTCTTTCTCTTTGTTGGTGGCAAGATCGGTCATGGAATCAAATCGTGCCTCAAGCTTGCTAATGCTAGCTTTGAGGTCGCGATTCTCTTCCATGACCCAATCAAGATCTGGTTGGAGGCGCTCAATTCGATCGGATTTGCCCGGGGCTGCTAAAACGGCAGCAAAACTTTGTCATGTTTTCGTCTTTGGGGTATTTTCTTTAATCGTCATATTTCCTATGGGAAACTTCTCCTTGTCGAATGCCAACACAAAACTGAATCTATGAGAACCTTTATTTGGTGGCCTGTGAGATAGAGGTTTTGACTTGGGCACGGCGAGCGACAGAGGCCGAAACCCTTGCTTTTGTGGCCTGTGAGAATGAGGCCTTGCCTTGGCTTGAGTGCAGCAGGGCCTGTGAGAACCCATGCTTCTGTGAGAACGAGGCCCTGCCTTACGTTTTTTACTTGACTTGTGTTGAGTGTAGCGGCTTGAGCTGCCGACAGAGCTGGTCGATAGCAACAGTTGACAGCGCGAAGCGACAGGCGCTTCTGAGGCACCAATAGTAGTAGGTGCCGCGCTCTAAGGCAAGCTTGGGCATCAGCAGGGTCCATTTGAGCAGCCAAGCAGCAGGTACGACAGGCCATTTGAGCAGTCAAGCAACAGGTGCCGACAAGCCGTTTGAGCAGCAGGTGTCGACAGATCTGGTAAGAGGGGGTTGAGGGACGGGGGTCGTGAGCTTGGGAGGGCAAGGTTAAGACCTGACGCCCCCCCAAAGGGCTGCCCCTCACCCTGTGGAGAGAGAGAGAGAGAAAGAGAGAGAGAACGAGAGAAAAGGAGCAAAATAAATGGTGACAACGATGTTTGATCGAGGTGTTTTTGTTGAGGGAAAAAATCAGAGAGAGAGAGAGAGAGAGAGAGAGAGAGAGAGAGAGAGAGAGACCGAGGCCAAGGGAGGATCAAGAGAGAGAGAAAAGTAGTAAAAGCGATGGTGACAATGATGTTTGATCAAGGTGTGTTTGCCAAGGTAAAAAATCTATGAGAGAGAGAGAGAGAGGGGGAGGGGGGTCAACGGAGGATCAAGAGAGAGAGAATAAAGTTGAGGAGAGAGGAAAAGAATCTTTTTTTGGAATCTGCTCTTCTAATTTCAAAAAAGCGCTCGTCAAAAAATGCTCCCCAAAAAATATTCCCCCTACACAAGTTGAGCACAAACGTCTCAAATTCAATGAAGGACTAAAGCCCAAATATCTCCAAAAAAGTATGCTCGTACTAAGATACGATAATTGCTTTGACACGAGGAGAGATAAGAAGTTTATGTCTAGAAGATGGGAGGGACTATTTATAGTATTGAAAAGATATATAAATGGTAGCTACAAGCTCCAAGATCTCAATGGCAAGATTCATAAGATTAGAGTAAATGGTTGGAGGCTTAAGTTGTACTTACAAAGGTTTGATTTTGTGCCACTCATAATGCTTTTATGAGATTCTAAGGGGGACGTTCCCTCCTCTCACATCATTAAAAAGTAGAACTTTAAGCTAGAGACATGAATGCCTCTAACCTTAGGGAGAGGGACTTTGAGCTAGAGGCATGAAAACCTCTAACCTTATGGATTCAAATGAGGCATCGTAAGAGCCTTGTTGAAATCCAAAGTAGCTAGGAGGGACCTATGAGGCCTGTCTATCTCTACTAGGGGTCTTCCTCAATGAAAATGAGGGGGGACCTCCCAACGTGAACAGTAGGCCACAATCCTCAAAATAGTTGAGTTTCAGTTGCAAGAGTGGCTTGTCTGTCTAGCTTTTGCATAGAGCTTTGTAGTAGAATTCTACTAATTCTAATCACACAATGATATGTGCAAGCCATTCATACCCCATCCCCTATGTTTGGCACATCATAGTGGAAGTGTTGAATAACTTCTCTTCAAGCATGGTGATGTGTGCATGCCTAGACTCACATCTATTGTGACTTACTCTTTTGAGTTAATGAAAAAAATGCACTCTCTCTTGTATTAACTCTCAACTCACATAATACAACTCTCAACTCACATTTAGTGTCAACTTTCGACTACTTTTATCATGATGATAGCATGATGCCAATTGGTTCTCGTTTGAGAGAGAGAGAGAGAGAGAGAGGGGGGGGCCTCTTCCCATGGGGGGGGAGGGGGTTGTGAAGAGAGAGAGAGAGAGAGAGAGAGAGAGAGAGAGAGACCGAGGCCAAGGGAGGATCAAGAGAGAGAGAAAAGTAGTAAAAGCAATGGTGACAATGATGTTTGATCATTATATCTTTTTGTAGAGATGGCCTTTTTTATGTTCCAAGTGTTAGCACTTAGTGTTGGAAAGTAATGGAATGCGCTTAAAAGATAAGTTTTCAAGTCACATGCAAGCTATAGACATAATTTCATACTAGAGCACGTGCTGAATAAGAGCATAATTTTGGTCTTCCAAAGGTCCCCTCATGAAATTGGTACTATTCTAGTGCAATTTGACAACTACAAATGACTTTATATGTTTAAACCAAGAAACTACATATTTTTTGAGCTCCCTAACTTAATTAAATCTCGTTGCTTGAACTCTATCTTGAATTTTTTATCGTGCAAAAACTCTTGAAAATCTTGAGTTCTCCGTAATAACATTGAAACCAAGGTTTTAGGCATTCCAATTGTGTATGTACCACGTACTTTGATACATTTAGTTGAAAGTTTTCTCTTGTGCAATTTTGAATATTTAAATTGATCCAATAATTTCTGCATACCAAAGCCCTTCTACTTACCACCTTGAGTGCTCAATGGAAAGGGCAAGCAATGTATCACTTTCTAAAACTCACAAATACATCAGAAACATATTTTTCTTTGTATACAACGATATGCTTGAAATGACCTTATCAAACACATGAAACTTTCCATTATTTTATATACTCCAAAGTCAATTTTTTCGCACATGAAACTTTCAGTTATCTATAGCAAAATTGTGGAAGAGTCACCTAAAATTTTCTACAAGGTCGCTTCTTTTTTTCTTGAGCTTATAAAGGTGATTTCTTCAAATCATCAATCGCAGTCTTAAGAGGGTCAACTTGATGAGTATAGTTCTTGATCATGATACATTCTAAAATGCAAGGTTATATTTTTAAAAGACCCTCTAGCTAACATATTTAAGCATATCAAGAGGGTTTTCTTAAATAACCCGTCTTATGCAAGTAGCATTTAATTTAAATTTGTTAGAAAAGGACACTTAAAGTGTCCTATTTTGGTACCAAACTAGTGTTAACCTGCCAAAATCTCCCTCTCTTGCTCCCCCTCGCTTGCAAAATGGATACCCAAGACGACTTAGGTTTCCAAACGAGATATCCTCGAACACACACGGTCAAGGTGAGATAGTAAAAGTCCTCTTGTATGATTGTAGCTTTTAATTGGCATGATAGTAAAGATCCAAGATGGCCGCCGCATGGTACCATAGTTTTAGAGTGGATATATGGTCACGAGTTACAACCATTGATCTCAATGTGAACTTGACATAAACTAGTCAAATGAATGTAAACTTGTTGTGAACTTGCATGTGAACTCCACAAGCTATGTGCACTGCATCATGGTGGTCTAAATTGGATGTGAACTCGGTGTAAAGTCGAAGTGAACTCAGCGTGAACTAAGACTACCGTCATGCCAAAAATACCAATATAATGCTACCATTTTCCTTGCATAACAAAATGCGTACACAAGCGTAGTGATAAGACATCTGCCTCGTGACGGAGAGGTCATGAGGTCAAATCCCGGCTAACCCATATTTTTTCCCCAAATAGATCGAACGGTCCATGATCAACAACGATCTAGGACCGTAGATCCCCTCCGAAAAAGGAGGTGTCAAATAGTGTCATGGGCGTCTGCAACTCTAGGGGCAGTACCAAGGAAGATTGAGAGCACCCTACGCTACACTTGCAAGTCAAAGGGCCAATGCACAAGTCAAGGCGATAAAACCCAAGTGACACGCCAAGCAAGAGCACTAGTAGTGCATGGAAAAGAGAAGAGAGGTCGAGTGGAGCTAATGATATTTGTAAAGGTCCATGTGAGTCGGCCACTGGCCATTTAGAATGCCCTAGGTATAAAGGTCAATAATCTTAATGTGAAAGGAGGCTTATTTTTAGAGAAGAAAGAGCTCTATTGTACGTACGTTTCAGCTACTAAGCTGCTCCAACTTGTAATCGACTTTTCTAATGATTGAGTAATCCGTTTTCAAATCCAAAACTTGCATTGTGTTCCTCTCTCTTTGCTCTTTTATTTAAGTGTAAGCATTATCAGTTTTTTGTGGTTTGCGACTACGCGTCTGTGAGCCTTAATTGCATATTTGAGTGCTTACATCACTGTTTTTAGTCGTTTTGACCATAGAAGAGTGTTCCTAGACCATAGGGTGACCTTTCTAGACTGATCTGTTGCAGTTTTCAAGACCTTTTTCATGATGGATCGTGATTTTGGTACCATGTCGAATTGCGACCAGAGTTGGTAGGTTAGTGGCCCTAGATGTCCTAGACCTCCTCCTAAAGTTTCGCTGCATTTCGAGTTCGTTCGAGTGCCAAAATGGCGTGATGACCTAGAGTTGTGAGAAAGGACATAGATAGATTTACCTGATCATTGAGTATTGGTTTGCTTGTTGAGTCAGTGTGTTTGCTTGTTAAGGTTCACTTCTTGAGATTGACACTCTCAAAGAGTCTCCGTGCCCCATCCGAGTCACTTCCCTGAGTATTGACATTATGTTAGTTCCCGATAGCTATGCTGCAGATGTCCATCGCGGCGACCCGCTAACATTGGCACCGTTGTTGGGGATATGATCCTTAGATGGTGAGTGACTTAGTGCGTATTTAGAGCGTTCTTTTCTGAGATTTGTCTCTCCATTCCATTTACACATTATCAGTGAAGCATCTAGACACGGGGTTCGGTGCTTGGTAGAGTCTAGAAGTGGAGGACTTGCTAGATTTATTCTCGAGAGATAAAGAGAGGGTTGTAAGTGAGATAGCCAAAATCATTTCATTCTTTGATTTTCTCTATGCTTTCAGAGTGTTGTACCGTTTTTCGTTTCGACTTTATTTTGTACCGTTCAGTTTGTTTTTGTTTCATGTTTCATTTCAGTACTTAGGAGTAGGGTAAGTAGAAACTACCACCATCAAATTTGGGCTAAAATATTGAGGAAATAGAAGGGTGAAAACCATATTTTGGCCGAAATGACCATAACTTTGAAATCTTGAAAATTTGATGGTAGAGACCTCAAAAGTGATCCAAATTCAAAATTTTGTGGATCAAGGGCATCAGCAGACTCTTTAGAAGCAATCTGAAAAGTTTGACCAGAGTTTGTGGAGGTACATGGATCACGATCCATGTATCCTAGAGACCATTTTTGGTGAAAAGTGACCAGTTACAATGAGCATCAGTGGGACATTGCTCCATCAAGTTTTCTTGAAAGAAAAACTCAAAAATCACATCAAAATTGGTTGTTAGGGCAAAAACAATAAAAACATCAAAATAAGCATTGTAGACACAAAGTTAGGGATTTTTCAACTTTTTGGGATCCAAATTCAAAAATGGGTGAGATTTGGCTTCTACAGGGAATAGAGAACCATCAAAACAAAATTCATGAAAAAATGTTATCAAACATGGATTGCGATCCATATACCTTTGACATTTGGGACTAATATTTGACAAGTACATCTCTGATAACTAGTGGAACAACTTTCCCAAAAGGCACCATGTCAAAAAACTGAAAAAAGTTCGTCAAAATAGCCAAATACAAAAACTAGTCAAAAATTGCAGGGCAGACAGAAAAACTCACTTTTGACTAGAAAAAATTTGTCCAAATTCAAAAAGATTTGGGGAAGAGTATCACCATAACATGGACAAGTTTCATGTTAAAATGAGATCAAACATGGATCGCGATCCATGTACCTCATGAAAGAAATTTGGTTGAGATTTGAGCAGTAGGTAGCTGAGACATAGACAAACACTTTTTCCAAAAGAACCATTTGCAAAAAAGTTGTAAAAAGTGGTCAAAAGAGCTATCAAAACTGCCACAACAGACTGTAGAAGTCAGTTTTGGTTGGGCAACACTAATCTAAATCCAAAAATTCTTTGTGGAGCAAGCTACAAACATCAAAAGCTATCATCACACCAAAATCCAGATCCAAAAGTGGTGGAACATGGATCGCGATCCATGTACTCCCTGAGAAATTTTTGAACAGAAACTTCTCTAGCCTGTAGCAAAGACCATTGTGAACAAAAGTCTCCAATGAAATTTTGTCAAAAAAGTTCAAAAAGTGGAAGAAAAGAGCCAAAAACAATTCAAGGTGAAAACCCTAAAACAGACCTGTGAATTGACTTTTGCTTGATCTAAAGTGATCCAAATCACACAAAAACCACATAGCAATGATCAGTGGACCAAGGGGAAGCTGTGTGCCAAGTTTCAGTGCAATCTGACACATAGGTACATGGATCACGATCCATGTTCCTTTATCACAGACTGATACCATATTTGCACTATAGCTAGAGGACATCACAAGGAATCTAGTGGTCTTTTTGAAAGTGAATTTGAATATCAAAAACCTGTCCAAAAGCCCAGAACTGCTAAGTACTTTGAGCAAGTGCCAGAATTGACCTAAATTTCAATCCATAGGTCCATTTTCAAAAAAATTGATACCATAGGACCTATTAATCATGCTGAATCTGATGGTACCAAGAGAAGTCAATTTGGGCTCCAAACATGGACGCGATCCATAGTGACAGCTTGACCTAGAACTTTCCAGATCAATAGAGCATACACAAGGAAACATATCCCCAGGTCCAATTTTGGGGAAAAACCAACAAATTTGGATCAAAAGGGAGCAAAACAGGTGACAAACTAAAACCCGCAGTGCAGACCTTGTATTGGGCATTTGACCTATCAAAACAAGTCCAAATCCAAAAAGATTTGAGATTTAGTTTGTGGACATAGTCAGGAACAAACTCCTAAGAGATCAAGTTCAGATGTGGTTGCATGGATCGCGATCCATGTACCTCAACCTCAAAATTTGGGAAAATTTGAAGTTAAAAATTTGACAGAGGAACATACGATCCATATACCTCAGCATAGTGGGGTTATCTGACTTGATGGTCTTGTAGACATCCTTGAGTACATCCCAAATCTCAAGTTTGAGCTAAAAATACCTTCTAGAGACCAAGATACAAGCCAAAGTTCCTGTGTTCTGGTCCTAAAACTGTTTTGAGTGTTGTTTCAAGTGCAGTTCACTAAAAGTGCTCTAACTTTTGATACACGAGTCCAAATTAAGTCACGTATAGCCAGGAAGAAAGCTTGCGAACAATAGAGCTGAGTTTTTCCAGGTTTCCTAAATCCAAACTTTTAGGGTACCCCAAGACTAGTTTCCAGAGATCAAAAATCCACAAAGACCGAACTTTTGAGAGACCTCACCAGGGGCAAAAAGGGATAAATTGCACTAAGCCAAAGTGAGCTTGTCAAGGACTATCTTGAGATAAATCATCCACCACCGAGGTTCTGATCTACTTCACTTAGAGACATGAAAAATGTTGCAATGTTGACAACAGGGGGATTGGGAGAATATCTAGAGGATAGGCATCCTCTGATAAATAAACCGAATGTGAGATTCATCAGAACCAAAAAATCCATGAGAGTGCTTACAGATTACCCTTATGAGGGCTTGTATAGGTTCACAAATGGAGATTCATATATCTTCTACAAGTGTGTAAAACCCTATGCTAGAGAGTTGACCACCCATAAGAACCTCTATGCATTCACATATACAGATGCCCACAAAGTGCAAGTTTTGATGGTAGATAAGTATGGATGTGAGTAAAAACTTGTTGATCCAATTGACCTAGAGAGATATATATGTACAAGGGTACTCCAATAAGTATGGATGTGTGTAAAAACTTGTTGATCCAATTGACCTATAAAGATATATATGTACAAGGGTACTCCAATATCTACTTACTTTCAGTCAAAAACAATGTCAAAGCACATATTAGAGAGGATTCTACCGGGATTTTCTCCGAGACGAGAGGAGAGCATGAGAGACGTCTTTCCACAAGACCACAAATTGATTAGATTGGTGACTGAACCAAAATGACTAAGACCATATCAAGTGACTCAATGTGTCAAGACAAAGTACAGTGGGTCAGGGGATCCATATGCTCATGTCTCACTCTTCAAACAATTTTTGAGACCTGAACAGATTGTAGATTTCCATACTCAATATGAGACAGAAATTGAAAGCATATCGGTGAGAACATGAAGAAAATCATGGAAATCCAAAAGGGACAAAATGAAAGAAAAGAGGCTACAAGAGAAAGCTACTTTGGAAACTAAATTGAATCAAACAAAAGAACAACTTAAACACGAGCAAGAAAGCAAGAAAAACGCAAAAGAACCTAATCAGTCAAAGACTAACTTGGGAGGTTAATTCCTGGTCGACAAAGTCTTTGAACCTTTAGATGCAATTTTGAAGGCCTATGATGCTAGGTTAAAGCCCAACCAAACCCAGGAGGATACGTGGCTAACATACCCTCACGTGGGGTATGAAAAAGAGAGGTTAAAGATGTGCAAGGAGCTTATCTAGGTCACTCAAGCTCTTATGGAACCACCAGTTCTGACTGCTCCAAGGACTGAGGTATTAATCCGCGAAAAAATTCAAGAGTTAAAGGAGCAAGGGATCGAAGACGGAGAGCAAAACGATTCGATAAATGAAACGCCTTTGGATACGAGAATGGCAGCCAATACAACAGATGGAATGTACTCACAAGCACACATGCCAATTCCTAAAGTGGAAGAACAATGGCCACAGGATCTGTGGAAGGATATCCAAAACAGAAAAGATGGAAGTGCAACACTTCAGCCAGCTCCTATCACTGAGATCCACCTCGAACATGAGCTCTACCCAAATGACATCCAATCCATTAGGGCCAATTTGGATGAAAAAAGAGCTGTGTAAGGATCTGAAAAGGGGCAACCTAAAAAAGACCATGAATATCTTACCAAAACTATTCAACATGGGTACTCATTGGATACAGCTCATCAAACACCACCCATGGACCATTTGAACACAAAAGTTGGAGTTCATATGTAAAATTTATGGCTAAAATAGTGCAAAATATTCCAAGAGCAAGTGAAGGAGATATTGACACGTGTACAAAAGTGCCATACTTTTGAAAATGTGGCTCTTTCTTGACCCTTAGATCAAGAATAGAGAAACCCTAAACAACCCTTATTTCATCCAAATTGGGTAGACAGTTTATGCATCGGCTCAAAATGGTACAAGATTGGGGCTATGACTATATCTACCTAAGACACGAGGATGTCACTACAAAGATCATTGTCACGGATCATAGTTATAGAGATGTAGAGCGAACCCCGTGGGAAGAATCACACTCCACAACTGAACAAGAAATTGAGATACCTGCTTGGTTGCAAAACAAAGCGCATATTGGGATGTGCGGAGCTTCGGAGTGCGGAATGCTTAGAAAGGAAGATTGCATCCTAGAGCATTCAGTAGAAGATGAAGCTTATATTAAGGAACCGTTTCCAGAGGAGTTATTCGAACCCTTTGGATGGGATCAAATAATCCGACTCTTGATGTCTACGTAAATGAGGTGACCAACACCAAATTTTGTGATGAAGATGGCTATAATATAATTCCCTTAGTTACGATAAAGGTGTTGAAGGAAGCTAATGAAGTTTGTGAGTGGAAAGCAGAAATGGTGAGACAGATGGCTACGACTTGGAGTATGAGGCAAAAGTGAAAACGAAGGAAGCAGAGCAACCACAAGAATATGCCATCATTGACATACCTGAAGAATTGACAAAAGCTGTTTCAAAGAAGCCGACTCTAGAAAAAGTGCAAATGAAAGCAGATGAAGAAAAAAAGTTTCCAAGTTCAACATCAAATGTTCAAAAAATGTAAGATCAAAAGAAGAACAGGGACAAGGAAGAAGATCGACTATCTCCTATGATGATCAAATTCAGCATATGCGGAGAAACAGGGCTCAAAATCACATGTTCATATGTGATAGATCCAGAAGCAACAAAGAATCTAATGACTTATGGAATGTGGATCATGATGGGAAAGCCACCAATCAAAGAGCTAGAGGAGATAGTGTACACAAGTTCAAAAATACCAATTCCTAGATTTGGCATGGCAGAAGCCGTACTCAAGTTGAGTACTAGGGAGTACAAGGATACTTTCCACATAATTAACTCAATCAAAGAGAGTCTGATCCTGACAAAAACCTGGAGGAACATCTTCTTTCGATAATAATCAAAAGCTTCAACAATGACAATAGTAAGACTCCATGAAGCTTCTCAAATCCATGCGAAGAAGAAACTTCCAACCATCATGTAAAAGGGTAAAGCGAAAGTAAATCCTGAAGTATATCAACCTTGCAAGACAACTTTACCCTCAACGAGCTTCCATCAAACTTCCCGCAAAGCCTCTACATCAAGAGCCAAACCATCAACAATGCAATGGATACCAAAGCAAAAAGTCTATCAACCAAAGTTTCCATCACAAAAAAGCATCCAAAAGAAGCCAAAGAGAATCAACCAAGTGCTAGTATCCAAAGAGCACATCCAAGTCAAAGACCCAATTTGGGTACATGAAAAACAAGTTCAACCTCAACAACAAAAGGTGACAGGGTGGGTAGTATCAAATGAGTCAATCACTACTCAAGGATACTTCCAAGGAAACGCTAACGTTTGGGCCAAAAAGCTTGAAGTAACAGCTTGGATCTACTCACCTCAAGAAAGAAGTTCTACAAGGAGAAAGCCGAGCAATCAATGGAAGACCAACACCTCACACAAGAGAAGGAACAACAACAAAATGAAAAAAAAAAAAGATCTTTCAAACAAGCAACACGACAAGTTTGGGTACCAAAGTCAATCGCCAGTCAAATTACCCATGAAAGACAGGTGAAGCAGCAGATGATTCCAGTTAATCTCCTCGAAGCACAAGGATTTTATGAAGGTAACACTCAAATATGGTTACCAAAAATTGTAGCTCAATCTGAAACAACCAAGAGAAATCATGCAGCACAAGCTTCTACCCAAAGGCAAGCAATAATAACCAACAGCCAGCAGAAGCCAATTGCAACCAAGGCTGTTGCAATCTCCAGATGGATACCTTGCCATCAATTACAAAATCAAGGCTTCTACAACGAAAATCATCAAATCTAGCTACCAAAGCCTAGTGTCCATCAAGTCATTGAGCAAAGGGAGAAAATGCAAAAGACAGTCATACAAGGACAAAAAACAAGATGGGTTCCAAAATCGCTAGTGGAAACTCGATCACAAAGAACCCACACACAGATTCAACCACTTTTCATGGGAGATAAAGCAAAGGCTCCATCAATCTCTAAGCAGTTGAAGGACTTGTTTCACAAATCATTGTGAACATACAACAAGCAAGTCAAGAGGAGCCAACATATGCCAACCTACTATACAAAATGGTGGCATCCAAATACCAACACAATGGAAGAGGCCTAAATTTCTAGAGCTTATGGGATTGGGATTCTGGCCTTGAACAAGTAAGTCCAAGTCTCCATTAAAAATACATGGCATAAAATTCAGAGTCAGGCAGCTAAGCCACTATATGAGCGAGGCGTTAGTCCCAGACTTTCATGTAATATTCTCTGTGGTCTAAGCGTCTTAGCTATTCTAGGTACTGCTCAAGCTGGAAGAGTTGAGAGTATTTATGTTGTGCTGCTCATGCTCGTATAGGTGGGCATAAGAGTCGAAGTCATTGTAGTATAGTGGTAAGTGAAGGAGGAAGTCCAAAAGACACTCACGCACTTAGCACAGTGAGGTATGAGTGAACAAGCTTCTACATCAAAAACCCTTCTTGAAAACGTGGAATCTATTGAGACGTCCTTTGATGTCACAGGTGCTACATTTGTTCTTTAAAGCACCCATCAACTCCATCTCTTACACTACATGCTTTCGTTTGACAAATTTCTCATAAGCATATATAGTGTCCCCTAATTGACACTTGCATTAGGCACTCTTCCTTTGTTACTCCTAAGCACTCACCTTGCATGATAGGTACTTAAGGTCCAAATGCTCAACTCCAATAAGAGCGTATACCAAAGGCACTTTTTTCCCATCGGGTTTTTTCCTTTGATCATCCAGGTTTTAGACCCTAATCTAGAACCCCTCATCATCAACTTCTTGTATATATCCCTTCTACATCAACAATAAGGAAATGGCTACCCAAGTCATTCATAAATAAGAGAAAAAGCTACAGGTCTCCATATGCTTATCAAGAGCATCTTTTATCTTGAAGGGCGACAAAAAAGCTCCATCAAAAAATGGCAAGTTAACGAATGCCCTACAATGACAAGCAATGATGATGACTTCAGCAAGAGATCTCTCAACAACAAAACATAAGGAGATCAAAAATGTTGAAACTAATGAAGTATTTCAAGTCAACCACAAAGGTAGACACATCAGGAGAAATCTTCACGACCAAAAAGGCACCAACAAGAAGAATGAGCAACAGATGCAAAATTCCCTCAACAATTGAAGTCCAACACACGCATCAAAAAGAACACATCAAATATGAAGAACTCAAGGAAGGGGGGAGCGTCATCAACGACAACGCACTTTCCAAGTTGAAGACCAACCTTGAAGACAAACATGAAGACAACCCTATGAAAAGACTACACAAGGTCGTGTCAAGGGATGATACGATTTAGGAAGGGGGGAATGCAAAGAGACAGATCAAACGCGTAGCCGGACACCACATTTGTAGTCAATTATTTTGTCGAGCCAGTGTAGTGATACTCAGGGTAAATCGTGATTCGAGAGATGTATGCGTTATGTGGGTTTTTAGGCCGAAAAGTCTCCATATAGGGCCTGATAGAGTGGCAGTGAAGAATGTCAAAGGTGCTAGTTCTTGGCTTGGATATGTAGAGCTTGAAATGTTGAAGGAACAGGTCCAAATAGCTCATCAACAGAGCTACAAAGCCCAAGATATTTGAGTTTGAAGGTGCAATGCATTGCAGATATGATATGGATAGGCCAAATGATGCAAGGTGGTTTGAGCCAATTTGGGGATATGGGTGTGAAGTGCTTGATTTATGGAGCATGTCGGTCTTTTTAGATTGTCAATTGGAGTCATGGATGCCAAGATACGGCCGGTCAAAGTTTTGTCGGGGGCCAGGTTTGTGTCGGGTTGGCTGCCTCGGGAGATGTGCCATCTAAAAGTTTCTTGTGCTTGACAAAGGTTGCAAGGGTAGTGGACTTCATGTGAAGCTAGCAGGAAGAGGTGGCTTGCCCATCAGAGTCCGGAGTGTGAAGCTATAGCTGGTTGAAATTGGGGCTCATTGCTAAGTAGGTCCGTTCATATGATTTATTTCAATCTTGGGGCACTTGGTTCGAGGCCATTCGGAGGTCAATGTGCAATGGGGATGGAAGAGTTTGCAGTCGAGGACGGTGACTTCCAAGGGGTTTTGTCAGTTCAGCGATCGGAGCGCCAGGCCACAAGTGGCAGTTAGTGGGAAGAGAGGAGGAAAAAGGAATTTTTAAAAAAGGTTTTTGAATGCTTTTTGGGGGGTTTTCTTCCTTCGAGTGTGGAGGAGGGTGGCAACACCACGTGGTAGGAATTAACCCATATGCGGTTGTTCTAGTGAGGTAAGTGGGGTATATAGTCAGGGGCGTGAGCCCTCAAATGGACAGAGCGAGAGAGGTAGAGAGCTCATGATGTGCGCTGGCTATGGCGAATTGGCGCGGCGGTGCTGTGTTGGCCTGTCAGTGGCATGACTGGCACCCGTAGGCGGCGCTACTGGTGGGAAACTGGTGATGGAGTGGCGCCTAATTAACTGGGGGTGATTCTCGCCCCCATTGGGGAGCACCGACGATGCCGTCGGTGCCCCACTTGTAGGGGTGGTTCATTTGAATGCTTGAGATCCAAGGCAAGGCCGGGCCCAAAATAGAAAAGGGGTTGTCACATGTAGGGGCCAAAAATAGAAAGGGTGCTAAATTGGGAGGTGCTCCCATGCCCTAAGGGCAGAGTTTTTTGGACAGCTTCAAGAGCTTGTTGGAGGGAGCAGGGGAAGAAGAAGGGCCCCGTTCTTTTTGCTGCAGGCAAGAGGAGTTCTTGGCCAAGGGAGGAGAAGAGCTCGGAGGGGTGTTCCCGAGTTCCCAAGACATGAGAGATATCTTTGGAGCCAAAGAAGGAGAGGAAGGAGAGAGCTTTGGAGGAGCGGTTCAGAGCCAACAAGGGCTTTGACAACAGTGTTTTTTTCATGTTGCTTACCGTGCTCTCGAGATGAGGAGAGGCGCACAAGCGGTGAAGCCGGGATTGCCAGCGTTCTTGATGCTCGAGGTTGCCATGCCAAGTAGGTTGTAGTTGGATTTTTATGGCGTTTGTAGAAAGGTTTTTTGGTCGCAATTGAAGCAAAGCATGCCAGTTTTATGTGCCGTTTCTTCCCTTTTCCCTCTCTTCTCTTTGCTCTATTCCAACCGTGTGGTGTTGGTGTTCGAGACGTGTGTGCCTCCCCGGGCCACTGTGTGTGAGAGAGAAAGAGAGAGCGGTGTGTGATGTGGCACAATCGTAAACGGGCCGCGAACCGGTGTGGATTGTTGTCAATTCTGTGAGTTTTGAAGGTGAACTCTAGTGGATTGGAGTGCAGTGATTATCATGGGCTATAGAGAGGTAGGCTATTTGGGTTCCGGGTGTGTTCCCCTTTCCCGCCATCCAACATCCCCTCTAGAAGAACACCTATCACTATGGCTTATGCGTCTCAAGGGAAGATGACACTAAATAAGGCACTCACAAAGCTCACACACATAGGTGTCCAAATGTTGGCACATCTTAAAGTATCTTTGACACAAGATAAGGCCCTGGAGGAGCAACATTTAACTATCAAAGTTACGGCCGAGAACATGTATGGGTGGACTCAATGTGACAGAGACCAATGACCATGTGGATGTATGTATTATGTTCTTTTGTATCCTAGTTATATTGTGGAATGCTCAGGACTGGATCCACCTGCCTCTGACTAGCTGGTCCCTTCTAGTTATAGGTTACAAATAGAAGCTGCCAAGACTTGGGTCGTTACATTTGGCCACATCAGCTTGCTTAGAAGGTTGGCCACGTCAACTTACAAACCTACTGGGGTGGGTGCATGGAAAGGCTTCATACGAATGACATGGGTTGTTGTGATGGTGCTATTGGAGAGATGTTGCAACTTATATGTGTTGGAGCAAAAATGTTGGTGTAGGACCACATACGGACCAAGCCAACATTAAAGGAGAGATTCTATGAGCCCTTGGTGATAGAGGGGGTAGTAGAGCATGACATGATCTCCCTGATTGTATCTAGCAGGAACACGGCCATCATCGTAGGCTTGTTTATGCCATAGTTGTGCATGTTGAAGATTGCAGAGCATTGCGCTTCATAGTAAAGGTTTTACCTACTATAGGTGATGTAACCAATCAATGGAATATGTTTTTGGGGTGATGTAACCAATCAATGGCATCTGTTTTTGAGGGTTGAAGACTAATAGTATGTAGGTCTGGTGGTAATCAGGGATTCCTTCCATAGAGGGCTCGGAAACGGCTAATCCGCATAGATGATTGGACAGAGGTGTTGCAGGCATGGAGTACATATGGGAAGATCTGATCCCAGGTTTGATGAAGACGGTCCACAAAGGCAACGATCATTTTCTTGATTGTGCAATTCATGTGTTCGATTAAAACGATTGGTCTGCAAGTGATAAGCTAAAGTAAAAATTTGTTGTACACCTAGGGCTTTGGTAAGGACTTGGAGAACTTCTACTTTGAACTGTGGTGGGCCTTGGTCAGATAGGAGTTGAAGAGGACACTCGTGGCTAAAAATGAGTTTTTGCAAGAGAGCATGGGTGATTGTGTTCGCGAAGACATGAAGGAGGGCTATAGTTTCACACCAACATGTGAGATATTCATTGATGACAAGGATGTAGTGATTTCCCTGTAATGAAACTGGAAAAGGACCCATGAAATTCTAGACGACGAGCTCAAAGGGAGCATGTGCTACAATTGAGGACAAGAGCCCTGACTTCTTTGTAGGTGTTTTAATTTGTTGAAAAATCTAACATTGTTGGATGAACTGTGAGATAGTTTGATGCATTTTGGGCCAATAATAATGCTATCTAAGTTTTTCAAGAACTTTATGAAATCCAAGATGACCTAACATTGGGTGGCTATGATAATAGGCCAAATAGTGAGGGCATAGAGCAGCAGGGACATACACTCAGGATTCACAACCACGACCAGAGTAAAACAAAACATCATCTATAATTACAAAGTTCTTGTGCTCAAGAGTGAGCAGCCTTGAGTGAAGAGAATTTGTAAGAATTTGGATAGCGAGGTCATGTTGTTGTATAATAGCCAATTGGGATAAACTTATAGGGAGCTCTATAGGATCTAATGTAAATTTAGCTGATTGAATCTCAGCACGTGAAAGTCCATCTGCCACATAACTAGTTGAACCCTTGCAATATTGAATTGTGAAAGTGTATTCTTGAAGCGCCAACATCCAGCTTGAAAGTCGGCCTGGGGGATGATGTTTTTGCAAAAGGGGGATGAGCGGCTTATGATCGGTTTCCACCATCACATTTGACCCATGTAGGTATGGGTGGAACTTGGCAAAAGCCCAAAGTTACGATTTAAATGTTTATTTTTTATCAACTTGTGTTAAATTTAAGGATTGAGTTTAAATTTAAGTGTTTGATTTACTTGTTTAAATTTTATTTAAATAGAAATTTTATATTTATCTTTATAATTTAAGTTAAGTTTAAATTATAAGTATAGATATATATTTCATGCTAAGTTTAAGTTTAGAGTTTAGATTTTACACTGTGTTAAATGTAATTATGTTTAAGTTTAGTTTAAAATTATCATTTTGGTTAGATTTAAGTTTTGATTTAAGAATTAAAATTTATGGTTTAGGATTAAGATTTAGTTATGTGCTTCGCACAAACAGCAAGATGACAAGATATTTATGAAGTAAATATGTTTGTATATTTCTTTTAAAAACCAAATAAACTTCAAAACAACTTATCCTCTCGTTGTTTTTGCTAACAAGAATGCATACAGCTTGCCCACACTATCAATAAAGCAAGTGGACAAGCTATAGACCAAATGGCAAGCACATATGGCAAGTGTGCAAGCCATTTTTTGAAGTCCGTTTGCATTTAAAGTTCTTAATAACAAGTTAAAATGCAAACAAACTTCAGAAACAATGTGCGCACTTGCCATTTGTGATTGCCACTTCACATATGGTTTGTCATTGTACCTACCTATTGATTGTTTGAGCAAAATAAAAACCAAAAATGGCAAGTGTGCAAGCTATTTTTGAAGTCCATCTGTATTTCGAAGAAGAAAGACACAAGATGAAGAGTCGTTCTTGAAGTTTGTTTGCATTTTATCTCTTAAAAACACAAACTGACTTCAGAAACGACTTACTCTCGTGCCATTTGTGCTTACAAAATTGCATACAACTTACCCAAACCATCAATGGACAAATGGATAAGCAAGTTTATGAGAAGTGGTAAGCACATCTGGTAAGCCGTGTGAAAAACGACAAACCATGTGCAAAGCGATAAGCAAAAATTGCAAGTATGCAAGCTGATAATGAAGTCTATCTGTGTTTTAAGAGGAAAAATGCAAATAAACTTTAGAAGCAGCTTGTGCACTTGCCATTTATGCTTGTTGATTTGTATATGTCTTATCCATTTTCCTATTGTTGGTTCGAGCAAGCCATATGTGTTTTTGTTAGCACAAATAGCAAGAGGATAAGCCGTTTCTGAAGGCCATTGCATTTTTAAGAGAAATGGCTTGCCCACTTGTAGTTTATGCTTGTCACTTTTCATGTGGAAAACCTAACAAAAACATGAAGGGACTAAACCTAGTTGCAACATGCTTTGCATCATGATAAGAAAACTCCAAACTAGAGAGATATATAATTTATCCAATTGGATTGCTTCTTGCTAATGTATACTCTTAGCATATCCTCTAGCACTAGATTTACTCTTGCAGGCTACCCATCCGTCACTAGAGAATGATTGGTAGTAGTGAATTGTATAGTTGTGTACCCCAACAATTTACAAATAGTCTTCCAAAAATGACTAGTAAACATTGATTTACTATTACTTACACAATTGTGGTGAAATCCACGCTCTATACAACCAAATTGATTAAAGAGTGGATGTGATTGGACTAAACTTACAAGATTTAGGAAATCTATCTACAAGCATCCATATCTAGCCATCACCTCGTATGGTAGCTAGTAGAGTCACAATAAATCCCATAGGGATACTACACTTGTGGTGGAAAACCTTCATAAGCTATTACATGCATGAATTTTCATGTTGTTCCAAATATGCCTTGGCTAAACACCAGGGCCCATAACACCTAGTGTGCATGCATTTAGCAAAAACTTATCCGAAACCTACATTTTTATGACTATATTTGTCCTTGCTTATGGAAAATTTTGTGTTCATAGCACACATAGAATAGGAGGGAATCACATGTGTAAGTAGCTCGATGAAAAGAAACTAAATACTTCCCAGTTCCATTACTTGAAATCCTTGCTGAAACATTTGTATCATAATAGAATGTGAAAAATAAATCACATCTAGGTACAAACAATGAAGCATTTTCATTAACCATACATAGCCTTATTGTGTATTTTTGTTTATGCATACAATCTTTCCATATGCATAAACAAAAATCCATTAATGTTGTTTAGGAGTATTTGTAACCGTAACAAGTTGTACTAGGTATCCGATAATTTCTAGCCATTGAAATTTTTCTTGATACTACGTACTCAAAGTGGTCTAATACATGGATTTGACCAACACTTAGGGACTCTATTGCAACACATAATTAGGCAAGCATGTGCCAGTGTCGGTCCCAGAGACTCATATTCTCCACAGATGGAATATTTATCATATAGTGATGTCAAAAAACAAGACATCTAGTAAGTACAAAATGTACTTGTGTGTGGAGATAACTTAATACACTCAGTAACATAAGTGAGAGGGACCCTCATGAACCTTTCTCCACATTGGCTAAACTGAACTCCATGAGTTTCTAGACCATGTTGCACACCTTGTGACTAGAAACATGTGCCAAACAAAACCCTACCATGTAGGCCTATAACTGTAGGGTCCAAAAAAGTACATGGTACCCTACATCCCTAAAATTCTTTTCTCCTACATGACCTTGTCGTGTGACTAAATAGTGAAATGGATGAAAGCATTCCAACATATGCATCCCAGTTGGAAAATTCCATCAAAGCATATTTAAAAATGAAACTAAACCAAATCATATGCTTAATAGGAGGGGGAAAATATTGTACACTTACACAGAGGTCAAGTGCACTTTTCAAACCTGAAAGGTACATTACCAAAAGTGCATCCTCAAAAGATCCAATATTTCTTTGACCTGTTAAACACTAAATGAGAGATTAGTGAACATAAATCAATATTTAATTGATGACTGTGGTTGTTTCCTTGGCAATCCAAACCCCTTGGTTAGATTCTGTAAAGGCACTACTTAAACTGCTAGCTAACTATGACTAGCATAGTCTACCATGTCCAATATTAATTTTAAGCAACTTGGTAAAACACCATATTAAAGAGTTTGAGACTTAATAGCCAATTTGGAAATCACCAATGTCTTGAAGATTTGGCCATATGGAAAAATTTCAAGCTATTTTTTAAGACCAAGGCCTTCCACAAGGTAGTACTTGAAAAGATCTTCCAAACCATGCTCTCAAAACTTTGGCTAAGATTTGACCATGTGGTCAAATCTTAAGCTCTTTTTAAAAGTGGAAATTGGAAAATTCCCAAATTTACTAATATTGTGTTTTAAGTTGAATTTATCTACTACCCCTGGGTAGATTGATAACTTATTTTCTTGAAAATACAACTGTGAAAAGGCCAATCAATGACCCTCATCAGCACTGATGGAGTGATTTATCATTAGCTGGGTCATACCCCTGAAAATACCACCCTTACAGACTCAAAGAGTTCTATAAACTAAGCAGTAGGTCCTCTCAAGTTGTAATCTTATTCACAATTGGATCTTGAAACAATCATATCTCCCTATTAAAAGAAGAGAAATATCACCAACACCAAGAAAAAGGTAATTATACAAAATAATCTTTGGTCTTTAAAACAAGAGATTACCTATTGTGAGGCTCTCTTCGTAGATTCAGGATATCCCTAATTAATTGCTTGATAGCAAGGCCATGATAACCTACTACAAACAAAAACCATCATATGTAGTGCATGCACCTTGTGCATACAACCAATGATATATCGTGCTCGTCCTTGCAATCGTATGTAACGAACACATGCAAATATATCAGTCTTGAATGTTATTAGTATTAATGCTATGGGTAGCTCCTGCAACAACTTCTTCAACAAGAGAAACATCAAGAAAAATCAGTGGAAAAAAACAAGATCTTACCTTGTCCTTGACAGAGTAGCTAGTGTTATAGTACAAGTATAAACAATGAAGTCATGTTTGTGAGCTTATATCCTCTTATTGCCAATGCCCCAAACCTATTTGTCATTGCCCTTGATCCGAAGTTAATGAGAAATTCCTTGGCATGGGAAGAAGCCTTGCGTCTCATGATAGCCTTCAATGAATTTTTCTTTGCAAAGCAGAAGATCTTCTCCAAAGTAAAGATTAAAACACATAAAAACAAGAATAACTTGAAATTGTCTAACATTGTCGCCCCTTTGTGGCTAGTTGTCTTGAAATTTAGAAGTAAAGGCTTGCTTGAGAGTGAATTTTTATCTGATGTTATTGTTCTTACTTGAATCTGGCTAGGAGCCATGTATTTTGATATATTTAGAGTTGTATGTACCTTGTATCCTCTTGGCTTGGTTCATACAAATAATCGACCTTGTCGAATTATACGCCGTATTGAGAATTATAAAAGTACCTTAGATTGCCCAACATTGAAAGGAGATAGATCAGGAAACTTAGCTATAAAATTTCATTTGACTACAAAACGTTTCTGACTGAAGTAAGTTTTGCATTCCGAGTTGATATTGTAGAAATTTTGCACGATTTTATCAGTTGAAATTTAGCTTGTTTACCAACTTGCTTGAATCACTGCCCTTGGCATCGGAATTTGTATTACCCTGTGGGTTTGCCTATGTAGGATGCCTCATATGTGTAGAAGCCTTGCTTCACCATGTACAATCGCATCTTGATCTACTTAATGGGTTGTGATTGGCTCCATGGCCATAGAATCATGAAATAAGCATGATAAGAATCATGTCGGCTTGGAAATCTTGCTCCAATTAGAAAATCTTCCCATTCTTAGTGGCCAAAGGGCTTCCCCTTTGAAACCGCTCCGTGATTGTCTTATGACGATTTTGAGTGGTTTACATAAGAACTAAACAAATACTTTGATAGTCCATTAGCATCATGAACTAAATGTACTTACCATTAGCATCACAAAGCTTGATCGATGCAGCATCGAAACTTTCATTACTTCAACTTCACATGGATGTGTCATACATATGGACATGTGTAGAAAGCATTGTTTCCATGCACACAAAGAACATGCCATGCATACATAAAAAGGTGCAAATGAAAATAGATGTGCTTTAACACACGAATCTACACATTTTTGCTTCCAAGTTCCACGAAACTTAGAAAAACGTAAGCAATTTGTGTGCATGTGATGCATGAGCGTGTAGCTTTGCAAAAACTCTCTGTGAGAGAAGAACATACACACACGTCTCATGAAAGCAAGAAACCATTCTTATGATTACAAAATAATAGATCACAAGAGTGTGAAGAAACCGCATGTGCATAAGCAAAAGTCTCAACACCAAAAAAATTGAATTCACAGCGTATTTGCTTACATGTACATGCATACAAGAGCGAGAGTGCAAAATTCAACACATAGAGGTTTTTTTGCCTCAAGAAATTGCAACACACACTACTACATAAAAGATCCAAAAGATGTTGAACATGTAGATCTGTGAAAGAAGCTCTTATCATGAGCAAAAACAAGGAAAAACACACCTGGTATATCTTGAGATGTCCGTAGAGTACTTTTCTCTATGTAGCTCAAAACACATTTTTGAGGGCATGAACAGCTTTGAAAGGGGGTTTAAACCAAAGTACACCTAGTGGAAAAGCTCTTGGGATCACAAGTATGTCTCCATGAGATGAGTTTTATGAAAAACAACGTGAAAACTGTGATCACATGCGCAACACTTGCGCAGACTCACATGCTCTTCTCTACCCAACCATACCATATATATGCCCTTTAGCATGCTAAGTATAGACCCCTTGTACCGCATGTGTGTCCTGGTCCTTGGCTTGCCTAGTCCTACCATAGGCCTAACAAGCAACAGCCTTGCAGATGAAGGCATATTCTACTATGACCATTTCTACCAACTCAACCAAAGGAAGCAAAAAAGAACATTGGTTAAAACCAACTGGAACTTCATAGATTGGCCAATTTTCCATACAACATTAAGTGAGGCATGTGCAAAGGCCTCTCCGAAGCTTGTAAATTTATATCCTAATAGCATATTTGTTGAGCTTTTTCACATCTTCCATGTACATGTCGCTAAAACTATGTTAGTCTACAAGTCCCTTGATTCTTCCTTTTGTGATAAGCTTCTCAATCGAGGTTGGTATGTGAAAGAGATAGATCACCTATTTTGCAAAATTTCACTTAACGCTTTGGTTGTCAAGCATATGATTATCACTCAGTTATGCTTATCATCTCCTTTTGGTACAAGCATTCTCACTTCATCAGAAGTTGCTATGCGCATATTGATCAAGAGTCATTAGGTTTGGAGAACAACGCTATCATAGATGTTGAATTGGCCAATGAAGACCTCAACCTTGTGACAATGATAACACTAAGGGAGCACTGCAACATACTCCAGCTCCAACATGACATAGTGGAGGAGACTGTGAACAATGACCTTTCAAAATTTTATTTCTTGTTGGGCAAATGCAAAGAAATGCAATGAAGGGAGAAGCAAGTTTTTTGTAGAAATCTTTTCGGCCAAGTTCAAATCGTGCCACTGTAGTTATGCATCTTGGATGACTTCCACAAAAATGTATCTTTTGGATAGATAAAAATCTTTATTCCAAATGTGTGTTAAGAGTGATAAGGATCCGACTACTCTCTCTCTCTCTCTCTCTCTCTCTCTCTCTCTCTCTCTCTCTCTCTCTCACAATATATTGGCACCACCTTGATAGGTACAAAGAATCATTTTAATGTATAGAGTGTTAGCATAACGAAGTGTATTTACAATACAAATTCAGGAATAGACAAGGGGCTTAAATATAGTTGCTACAAATATGGGATCAAATGTCCTCCATATAAAAATCATGAAGATACCCTTCAAATGAGGGTGGGAAGAGAGTTGCGCCAAGTGGATTCAGCAAACCCTGTCATTGTCAATAAAGTATTGTGAGCATCAAAGGACACATGGATTTAGGGAAAAAGGTTTGTAAAACATGTGTACATTGGATTTTGTAGGGGGATACTGGCCTTTGATGACGACGTGTTTTTGGCTATACACAAAACTAAATTTTGATTTCTCAATTCGAGATTTAGTACAAACTATGGCCATCCGTGGCTCGAGGTTTTGGGGATGCATTGAGGACCAAATTGCAACCCTAAACCATGAAAGAAGAAAATGCAAAAAGTCATTGGTGCCTGGACAAACAATAACCCTCTAATTGCCCACCCGAAAAGTGTGCAATCCCATGTTGTTTGCATCTTGTATATATAGATCTTGCAATAGTAGCACTCCATTGATGCCCAAAATATCAGTCTCTACAAAAATTGTGTGGAACATATAAGTAGTTAAAAACTAGAATGACTCTTTTATTTCACTACATTGCATATTACAGGAATAACCATGTCTACTTGTAGAGCAAGGGTCCATATTGGGCTTGACTATTGTTGAAGTTGTCTTGTCCAATGTCGATGTTGTCCTCTGTTTTGTCAAGATTTTCCTCCTCAATCCCTTGTGCTTTTGCGGTCCAAAACTCTTGTGTTTCCATGGCAGAGGTGTCAGCTTCTTGAGCTTTATTGTCTTATATTTGAGACTCGGGCATTGTTTCAACCTTACAAGGTTCGGGATCTTTTATTTGAATGAGAGAGGACTCCATTGTTAAGAATCTTGGTCTCCTTTCTCCTCATCATCCCCTCCCTCTGCACAGTGAATATCTTCCTCTTCCTCTTGTGCTTTCTATTCAAGGACCCAGTCTCATGAAGAGGACTCATTTTTTTCCACTGGCTTAGGTCCCTCACTAATCATTGTCATCTCCATTGCATGATCATCCACAAAGTTGTCTTCTACATCCAAAATTCGAGGCTTAGAGATAGCTAGTAGATGTTGAATAAGCGTAGCACAATATCATTGAAAATATTGCAAGGTGTATCTCTCCAATACATTTTGCAAGAATAAGAAATTTAAATTATTTCTTCAATATATACAATCACCAAGTTATTGTAATACATTGCAAAACGGCTACCTTTGACATAATTGGCTTTAATGCAAAGAGACTTTGCAATATGTACTCTGCATGGAGGAGATATATCCATCCACGTGAGTTTGCATCTGCTCGATTTAGCACTATGAAATCTTATATGTATGTCTTGTACATTTCAAAATTTTCAGATAGCCTCCCATAAGCCTACAATAATCTCTTTAGGTAGCTACAAACAAACAAAATGGTTGGTCAAGTATAACAATCGCTTTATGCAACTCTAGCTATACAAAAATCTAATTTACAATTTTGGACACTTACAATCTTAGTTCTAGGTGGATTCCTTGAATTGAATTGAGAGTCTATCCCACTGGCTTGTCACACTCAATGCATACTAGGCTCTAGTGATTGTTGCTATTGTATGGAAAAATGATTGTTGTTGCTTTGAGCATGAATAATGATAAAACCACCTCTCTAATGTACCTTGAGGAGTATTTCTCATTAGAAGAAACACAGACAATTGTGGATCCAAAATATATATTTCAGTCCAGCTTTATTGAGGAAGTTGGCTCTTTATTAAACTGCAAAGAGTAAATACAAGTTATTCTCCAATCCAAAGCCACAAGCTAATATGTGAAAGAAAGAGAATGGGACTAACTTTAGGCATATATAGACAATCATATCGGTTATCTTTGCATCTAGATCCTGCAATATATTAATATCCACAAAATCAATTGCTTATTTCCTTCACCCATCTACTAGCAGTCCTTTCATTGAGGACAAGATCTCTTTATTTATCTCATCTATCTCAAAAGCGACTGTGTTGTAGCTTTTCTTCTTAGCTTCTATAGCAATTGAAAGATTTTCCTTCTCCCTTAGCTTTTTAGCATCCTCAGTACAACGATCTTCCGGCTCGGCCTTTACCCTAGTTTTAACTTCTATAATATTTACTTTTGGTTGTGCCCCTACTAGAGGTATTAGCAAAATCTCACTCATTTTGGTGTCAATAAAATCATTGGGCACGAGAAGTTTGTCATATCTCCACCTTATTCTCTTTAAGATCTCTAAGTCTTTGTTCATAATAGTCAATGGTGTGCATGCATAGCCACAAGGAAAATGTCATTGACATATTCCGGCAAAAAGTCTTTAGTTGCCTCATGAAGGACCAACAGGGAAACATTTTCCCACCTCATTGTGCATGTGAGCCTCTTCACAAATCGACTTGACCAGCCTCTAAAATGGCAACTTGGGTACACAGCTAAATGTATTTTTGAGCTTTCCTAATCTCCCTAAACATCCCAAGATTCTTTGCATTTTCTTCATTCTTGGCTCCTTCAAAATCTTCATTGGCTTTTTGGATCTCTTTTTCTTGCTAGGTTATCTACGACCTACCTTCGTAACTAAACCTAGCCCTTTGCTTATCTGTCTTTCAAACACCTTTGTTCTTGCCATTATCTTAAATTTAAATCAAATTCTCTCTCTCTCTCTCTCTCTCTCTCTCTCTCTCTCTCTCTCTCTCTAATAACGGGTTTTGAGTTCAACTCCTCGTCGGCTAGATCTTTAAGGTCTCTTGGGATAGTTTCCTACAACGTTAAAACTCTCTTCTTCTTCTTCTTCTCTCTAGTGCAGCTGTTGTTGACCTTGTAGATAGCAATTCACTCTTTTGATCATAACTTCTTTATCTTAACTCCGATTTGGGCGATCTATAGCCTCAATCAAAGAGCACGACCTCTCTATGCATTCATGCAAAAACAAAAAAATATAAGCAATGGAAGGCTTTTTTGCACATCAACATTTTTAAAGTAAACAAGTTCAAAAAGTTGACTCTCATCTCTTATTTTACATACAATGTCTTCCCGTACTCGCAAGGGTTCTTCTTCTTCAACAAGATCCACAACCATTGTAGAAAAAAATCCAAAATCTCCTAAGTATGGAGATAGCAACACAACTACTCCACAAAATGACATCAAAAATCATGATTATGACATACTTGGTATCGTTACAAGAGATCGAAAACAAGCAAGGTGAAGACTTACGAACACTTGCAATGGTGAATGGTATGTTAAAGGTTCTTGTTTTAAAAAATGAGCATCTTAGAGAGATACTTGAGATGCAAACATGTAGCAACTTTAAGAGGAAGTCAAAGAATATAAATGCTCTCTTGTGGATTTGAATGCTTTAAAGGAGCGCATGAGAAAAGTGGAGTAGGACCATATATCTTTAGAGGAGAAATTTGACACCATGAGTTATGATGTACATGACATGAAAAATGTATACACAAAAAAGTCTTGAGTTAATATATATGGTAGCAATGTGGTTCCTAATTCCTCTCTCGTGCAAGCTATGGCCCAAACAAAGAATGTTAAGAATGTGGATGTAGCGAAGTTAAAAAAGAAATGAGAGCGACGTTCCAAGAACATTGTTATTTGTAAAATTTTAGAACAAAACACCTCGTTTTCTTGCCATTGTTATCAAAAAATTCTTCAACATCCACTTTGGTATGTCACGAGTTATTGCTTTTGGAGCACATAGAGTGGGTAAGCAAGGAGATTCTCGCTCGAAAAATCGATCAATTGTATGCATGATGCTAGATGAGACTAATCAAAAGATTATTCTTGATAATAGTTGGATGTATTTGAGAGATAATATTTTGTATGTGAAGATCGTTCTAATAAGCAACAAAATGTAAATCATAAGATATATGAAGATAAGAATATGAAAAACAAGCTCTCATGAAGAAAACATGTCCAAGGATGCGGCAATCCCTTAACAAAATAAAAAAGCACGACCTATGAGGCCGAGTTACAATTGAAACTCCGCTTTTGAAATTGCCATGAGCTCCAAGTGCCAAGTGGGTTTACAGCTACACTTTCTCAAATCTATGTGATAACGATGTCAAGTACACATAGGAGAAGAATTTCAAAAATTCTTGTAATCGCTATTGGGATTCAATAAGCATGTTCATTGTCATCAACTCTCTTTGGTTTGTGCATCGATCGTTCGATCGAAACAAATGATACTTGACTTTATCAAAAAAAGGTATTAAGGAGGTTCCTATTTTCAATGCGATCATCATCTGATGTGCTTCTCGCGCACTTAAGGATGCACAAACCTTGAGAGCTATTGCTTGCATAATGGACTGACCAACCATAAGGAGAAGCCATAATTGCCTACAACGAGGTACTAAGTTGTGGAGGGCTACCTTGGCCTTGAGGTTCCAACCAATAACAAGTGGCATGAATGCACTATGCATCGTTTCAAAACTGGGAAGAAGATAGGACAAAGACACAGAATAAATTGCAATCTAGACGGATCTAGGACAGGCCCACGTTCACTTGTTAAGGAAAGTCCATGGTAAGGACTCAAGGTAGTCATCCACGAGACAATATAACCATCAGCTCCATCATGCTCAGTATTGACTTAATTTTTTGAATCCCCACTAACATCACTAAAGCCTAATAGAGAATGTAGAACGAGGTACTAATAGACGCTTCCACATACCCACACCACACAAGCATACATCGATACAAAGATCTGCATATGAAGTTTCTATCATTGTCATAACTCTGAAGAGTATATAGGGCAAACTCAGCCACAATAAGCCTAGCACTAAAAGAAGCACAAAACACCAAATAGGAAAAATCACACAAAATAAGGTAGATGATAGCGCATACGCACAACAGAAGCTAGAAAAAACCTTGAAACCAAAACGAATGAGCTTATAATGGCGAAGACAAAGGCCAAGCATGACTTCATCAGAAATCCATGAGGCAGAGAACATCTGCAACCCATATAATTTCCAAAGAATATTCCCTTACATTTACCTGACCACCATGTCAAAGGAATTTTCAAAAATGTGTGTTATTATTCTCCCTTATTCCGGGCTAGCCTATACTCTTCACTATAATTAATAGCATCCGTAAACTACAAAAAAGCCTTCAACTGCTTATTTGAAAGCACCCTCAATGTGAGAGAAAGGGTGCAGCTAGTTCTGGTTAGCAAAATCAATGCCCTTCTGAATTGAACTTTTCAATTCTGGTTTCATGGCTTCCAAAGCCTTCTTCTCATATTCTGACAGGGCACCCAACCCAAGAACTTCCTCGACCCCATTCTTACCCAACCGAACCTGCAAACCAGAATACAAGAAAGGACATTCAAACGTAGAATCTAGATTTCCCAGCTAGAAGGGGGCAAAAATTTTCAAGAGAACATTACCTTAGACGAGAAGAAGGGCAAATCAGTTACCGTAGATGCGACATAGCTACACTCCACTACACCTGATTCACCATTCAAGCCTTTCAAGCATGATTCCGCAAACAAGGCACCGGCATATCTGAGAAGCACAGGCACGTTAATAACTGCATCGTTATCTAATTTATACAGCAAAGCGCATAAAGAGAGCAGCAAACTACTCAAAATAAAAGATAGCACAAATCATCAACTTACGCCATAGACAATGTGGCAGAACCTTTCCCAGCCTTTGCTTGAACAACTTCTGTCCCACCATCCTGTGTACGCTTCGTAAGTGCATCAATCTCTTCATCTGTTAAGGTAGCTTTCGGGGTTGCCTGCATACATAAAAGTTAGCAATGAACTTTTGCAAGTAAAGTGAATTGTGTCACTTGGTATCACTTGAAATAAGACACAGATCTGAAGCTGCTGAAGGTTTAACTATCCCATACAATCTCCAATAGCACAACAAAAAGTCGGGCAAGGGAAAGATCAGGCAAAAAATTGAAGGCAAAGAGAGCACTAGGAGACAAGCCTGCTTGAGTTTCGAGGGTGCAGGAACCTCTCCCTGGCCTTACCCTGACTAACAGAAAAATCTAAAGTGTCGAACGTCTGACATGAGCTTGTTCAAAACCACATGGAAGGGTTCAAAGAACAACGTTACTCTTTTTTACTACTACCAGAAACCGTAAAATGGTTCATAAACTCGAAATTTTTAGGCGACATTGAAGCGACAATCTTCAATTAATTTTCATTTCAGTTTTATTGTCTACAAGGTAGACTGACAACTTGTCCACAAGACAGACCGCACCACCAAGAAAACAAAACCATCCTCTATTTACCTGAGAAAAGAGAGGAAGAATAGTAACTCCGGCATGACCACCAACAACAGGCACATCCACATCTGCCCAGTGCACACCGCGCCAGAACATCAGACAAACTAAGAGGAATTCATGTGCAAATTGGCAAGGGTTTAATGCTTACCTTCAACAGACAGGCCTTTTTTTGCTGCATAAAAAGTTCTGGCTCTCACTACATCTAAGGTTGTCACACCAAAGAGCTTCTTGGGATCGTACATGTTGGCCTTCTTGAACACCTCTGCAGCAATGGGAACTGTGGAGTTGACTGGATTGCTAATCATGTTTATCACGGCCTTCAAAACCAGGAAAACAATCATTAAAAGTCTCTTGAGCTAGTGCACAACGACAAGTCCATGCCAACTGCTTCATGCATTTTCATCAGATTTCAAAAACTACCATCATGCCATCACAAATTCAATCACTTACAAATATGAACGAGCTTTCAGATAAAATTCTTACTTCAGGGCAATGCTTTGCAATGGCTGTACATAGAGACTTCACAATGCCAGCATTGATATTGAAAAGATCATCACGAGTCATGCCCGGCTTGCGAGGCACACCCGCAGGAATAATAACAACGTCAGCACCCTTCAACGCCTCCCCCAATTGCTCATCACCAGCATATCCCACAACCTGTGCCAAAAGCAACAAAGCAGCTGAGAAGTGGCAAAACAATAAAGATCAGAGATCAAATCAAAACATTGATTACACAATTGGTAGGTGCCCAAAAAAAATTAAAAAGCATCGTCTTGACATGGGAGCAGGGAGAATGCAGTCTCAGCTTGCAGTAATTTCTCAGTGACTGAATAACTTGACACTTGCTGACACTTCTTAACAGAACAATCATAAACTGGGCAGCCCAACTTCAAAACCAATCAACATTCCTCAAGTCTGAATTCAGCTCATTCACACATCAACAGAGGCAGGAGTGAGGCCATAAAACCCAAAAGCTTCTACTTTTCTCAACAGCATTCACAAGCAACAATGCACCCACGGCGGTACTAACAATTCCAGGACGGGGGAAACTGGCCTTCTACTGTTTTCTCTTGACATCCACAGCAAATTCACTAGATCTGTTAACGGTAGATTGGCATCACCTGCTAAACACCAAAGCTGAGCAGGACTACAAGATAATCACAAATCACAAGAAAAAAATATATTTACAAGTAAACTACCAATCGTCTTAGATCACGTCAGCCTACAAAACCTATCAGATCCCGTGGAGAACAACAATGACGCTTCTTTGGCTTTCCATACTCTATTAGCCAAGAGTTTACCATGGAGTTCCGCATGCACATGTCAATGCTCAGGCGTCCGGATGAGCAAGAGCGTAAGTTGACTATGGATGAAGGCACATGGAGGAAGTAAACGTCTGGCATGAATCAACAGACACAGAGAAAAAGAGAAATCTCCTACCTCTGCACGCGTATTGGCATGACTGACATCAGCAGCAACGCCAGGAGTATTCGCGATATCATAGAGGGAGAGAGAGGACACGAGGGGGTTGAGCTTCATCAGTAGAGCCAAGGGCTGCCCTATCCCGCCGGCAGCTCCCAAAATTGCAACTTTTCTTTGATGCTTCAAAGCCTCCGGGGCAGCGCGCCTAAACAATCCTGCGAACGTCATAGCTGTACCAACGCAGTTACCTCTCTCCTTTCCTCTGTGTCTGTTTCTTTCCTTTCTCAATGGCTACAGCGACACCAACAGAGAAAATGCAACCCTAAATATCTGAGGAGGCAGGAGACCGTAGTTCACTCCGCCAATTCGCTACGTATTTTTTTGTTCCGCTTATAATGATCTTGGCTAATGAACTTTGGCTCATTGGGCCTGCATGGATAGCTTCTTGTTAACTAGTCTTGCTTGGTGGGCCTTTGTTGCTCATCATCTGATAGATTTTGGAGCGCAGCTTGTTAGTTGGTTAGCTGGTTGTGATTGCTGCCGCATTGGGTTTTATTGTGGTGACTCGAAAAAATGAGTAGAACCAATTGACAGGCTCCAATAATAGCTCATCTTGGGACTTAATGAACATTGGAAAGAAGAAAGTTGTCATGCCCCATAGTGCTCCAGATAAGAAATTGAGCTGCTAAAGAGGGTGATTGAATAGAGCAAAAGGATTGCAAGTTAACCTAGTTTGGTAGTTGTTTGCAGATGGCACCATTCAATCTAGTAATATCGACCATTTAGTCTTTATACCGTGGAACGATCTTTGAGACACCCATCTTATCTCAATCAACCGTATTCAATTTTCCTTTATTTTCAATATATAGGTTGAATTTTCAAACTGTGCGAAAAGAAATGTATGTCTATTTGGTATATAGATACGATGAACGAAATTGCGCATGCACTTGTGAGGAAAACATATGGCTAAACTGAAGCTTTGACAAACTCAAAAAATACCAAAACCATATATAGAGTATAAAAATCGAACTATACTACCGACCTGATAATCTTGTACGAATGTCATCCAATTGTGCAAGCCGGAGGACAATGTTTGATTCAAGCTACAAAAAAGCAATGTGAGTAGTTAAACATATCCTCTTGCAATGAAACGTCACAAACTGAAACTGCAAAGTATACAGTGCACGTCATGCAGAGGTGCTATACAAAAGTATGGTGGAGAGTTGGCATTGTGGTCTCTCCAAAAATTATAAGAAACGGAAGCCGTGCCCTGCCCCATAGCGTTTATGTGTTGCGCCAAGCAAACGCATAGTCATGTGGTGCTAGATGCAAATAACGAGCCTTGTAGTGTTGTCGAGATGGAGTCGCGTTTGTGCAATTGAAACGTCCAGTGTTGTGAATATATGTCCTCCCTGCCAGACCCAAACACGCATTAAGAGATAAATACACACTTTCTTTTTTACACTAAAAATCCATTTGAGCCCATGACCAAAGCACCACCAAGCATGACATCTATTTGCAACAGACCGGCTAGCAATCTCACTATGAATTCTCTTACCCATGTCAATGCCTTGTGCAAGGCCGAGAATCCTTTCCTTTGCATTCAGTGTGCTTCCTCCAGCCTCCAATATATTGTTTTGCAATTACCTGAGGATACATCCCTTTTATCTCTACGAAATGGCGCTCAATCTTGTGGGCGAGCACTGAAAGTTGGCCTTCTTCGCGCACAAAACCTACTATGGGTTGTTTTTATCAGATGCAAAGCGAGGGCATTTCTCCATATGTAATCACCTATGCTTGCATCTTGGTGTGCATGGAACAACGGCAAATCTATTGTCGAATCCAGGAAAGAAGCAACATTTGCTCCACAACACAAGCATAATAAATTTTTGATTGGACTAAACACCCATGCTAAAAGGAAGGATTCCTACAAAATTAGCAAGATACACATTGAGCCCACTATTCACATATTTAAGGAGTACATTGGTGAGTGCGTATGTGGTACCCTCACGAAAGTACATTATATGGACCTGCCACTTCTTGAAAATCCATTTCCCTTGAATCCGCTCAGGTATGCCTTTAAGAGATTAAAAATAAAAATCTATTTGCCTTTTCCTAGTTTTGAGGAGAAGGTTGTAACATTTAATGGCCTAATTACTTGTGTGTAGCAGAAAATAGCATGAACATAGTGAGCATTTCATTAGAAGAGTTTCCTAATGAGAATAACAAGAGTGCTTGGGTGGAGAGAGCAACAAAAAGCATAACACCTAGTTAGATAACATGAACAATACTTTCAAAATAGAGAGAAATTAAGCTATTGACAACAGTTGAGGACCAGATTTGCATGGAGCCGGTCCCCCCTCCAAAAGGCTTTGTATTATGGTTTCTCCCATCAAGAGAGACATTGTACAATACAATTCTTTGTGTTCCTTCAAGACTAGCTAGTGCAATGAAGATGGAAGCTTCATGCACCTAGCAAAACACTTATCAAACACAACATCAATTCCCTCACGGTCTCAAACCCAAGACCTCACACACCTTCGAAGATGGTGAGAGCTAGCGGGGTATGCGAGTAGATTAAGAGGAAGAAGGAGTATTCTTACAAGAAAGATGTACATCTCCTCACATATAACTCATATTAGCATAGCTTAGCTTAGTAATTAGCATGGTAGAGGAGATGAGCATGCATTGAAGCTTGGCTCTTGGTTGGATTTGCATCACAAAGCCAAGAGTTGTTGGTGTAGGCCTCCCTTCTCACAAGCTTGGAGTAGGTGATAAGCTTTCCATTAAAGCTTGAGAAGAGAGAGAGAGTCTTCTTACTTCCACACATGAGTTGTTGTGTGTGAGAGAGGCAATAATGCCTTTGAAAATTCAGCCCCCCTCTCTCTCTCTTGGTCGACCCCTCTTGCTATTTGCTCATGCTACAATCTCATTGGACCTCCCCAGGCCTAGACAATGGTAATTAAGCAGTATAAGTGATAGTCTTCTGACATGTGTCCCCCTTTCCCCTTTTGTGAAAGCTTTAGGTAATTAATAAATGCAACTAAACTCTCATTGGACCCCTTTGCCTCTTGGCCAATAGGAATCAGGCAAGCCATTGGGCTATTGAATGCTCATTGGTCCCCTTGGGAGACTATCCAATAGTCTTCTAGAGAGCTTAATTCTCATTGGTTCTTTTATTAAGTGTTTTTAAATTAATTAAACTAGATTTACTCTAGCCTAATTCTCATTGGTCCACCTCCAAGGCCATCCAATAGGAATTGGGTACACCTTGTGGACATCTGGGCTAGGGAGCTGACATGTGTCCCTCATTCCCTTTGTGTAAAGGGAGCTTGTGTGTGTGTGTGTGTGTGACTTTCTCTCTCATCCCCTACAAGCAAGGATCGCCCCCTTCCATGTAGGGATTTGTAAAGACTTTTGGTACACACACAAAGCATCCAATTTCCCCCATGGTTGACCTTTGGACACAACCTTTGAATTTTGGAACCTTAGCATTTTGGAAGTCTTAATGGGCTGAACCTTAGGGTCTTTTTAGCCCATTGTTGCACATGGCTCTTTTGCAGATGGCCCCCCCTTTGGATCCCTATTTTCCCTCCTTTGGATCCCTACTGTGGCCGATTTGCTAGCTTAACCAATATTCTAGCTTTTCCTCCCCTGGCACTTCCCCATATTAAATGATCAGTTTTTAACATGAGAAAATCATTTAGGAGAATTAGATATTGATTATTATGACAAGGTTGTACGCTACTCCCAGACTATGATCGACCAGTTCTCTAGCCAAGTCGCAGGTAAAGGAGTAATTTCTTGCTTGGAGCTCCGTATGATTCTCTCACTCCTCCTGATGAAGATGATGGAGATCCAAAGGGGCAACTAGATCTGTTGCCAGCGATTCGATTGGAGCTTCGACCCTTTCCTATGATGATCACCTCTCTGCACGATGTCCTTGTCACCACTCATCAACATACTCGAGTTCCACCCACTCTAATCAAACTCATAGCATTTGGCTCTTTCTATAGCTTTCCTAGGATGCAAAGGGGCATGCAGTTCTCTCCTCTTAGCTACTGCACATTGGTTTCTCTCTCTGTGCTTGTCAATCTCCTCTTCTCTGCATAAGGCCTTGACAACGCCCTTTGGTCGCCCTCACTTCTACTACGTTCGTTAGAGGCTCTCATCTTCTTTGGCTTATCGGCTCCTACTGGCCCGTCTCCTCCACTTTTACGCTTTTCCATTGGTGCTTTAAGCTTCTCAGCCAAAATCGCCAGCACCCTCTTGTCTTTGTTCTATAGCTCCTTGCTTTCTGCAAGTAGTCTCTCCTCGGACTTTATCTCTGTCGTCGTCCTCTAAAAAGTTGATGGTTTGTTATTGCCAGATTTGCTAGAACTCTGCTCGGTGACTTTGTTCCACAGCGCTTTTATTGTTGCACCCAGCTCTATTTTTTAATGTTTATTGTTTGTTGTGTGCTGCGCTACTTTTGGTTTGCTGCTTGCCGTCGGATTCAAGTGAAAGGCAACAGCCTCGATGTTGCCAAGTGGCTTAACTCGCTGGCTTGCTTTAGGAAAATCGTCTTAGGCTTACCAAGTAACCCATGCCTTGCAATTCTATTTGCAGATCCAACCACCTCCTTGTGCACCCTCTGTGAAACCCCTGTTCATTTCCTCTTGGCTACTTGTCGTCTCCTTTTTATGTTGCTTTATAACCTTGCACCAAGCTCCCAAATCTTCTTCACGCCGTCAACTTACAAGTCCCCACCCGCTTATAGGCTTGTCAGCACTTTTTCTTATCCTCTCTGATCAACTCCTCTACCCACACCGCTCGTAGGCTTCTCCCCCGTCAATTTTTCTCATCCTCGATCTTTCCACCTCAGTCAGTGCTCCTGTTCAGGTCTGTTGGCCCTCCCCCGATTTCAGCCACTACCCCAGTTCGTCAGTGCTTTTTCTTGCCCAAAGCCAACATCATCATCTATTATGTTGCTTCTTGGCCTTGGCGAAAACCTGCCAACGCTCTTCTCTTTTGTTTTCTTTCTTTTGGTTATGCTTTTTTGAGCGAGTCGCAATGCGAGAGCGCAACACTTTTTTTTGTTCTTCGAATGAGGTCGAGGTCCACTAGATTAAAGATCCGGAGTCAATGCTCAGGATTAAGCCAAGTGGCTCAATACGATGGCCCTATTTGAGAAAAGGACCCTAGGCTCACCAAGTAAATAAATTGAAATGAAAGAAGAACTAGAGTGCTTTGTCAAGGGGAATTGGCCTAGCACTAAATGCGTCCGCTATCCTTCAACCACTGCGAGACAGGTGGTGCGGCTGTGGGTGTGAGCATGTGTGCGCAATCTCGTAAAACTAGCTGACTTCACATCAGATTGTCCATTTTTATGTTAATTAAAAGCCCTAAGACTTTGCATAGTCGTCCCCAAATTTTTATGGAACGTGTCATTTGTCAAAGGTACAACGGAAAAGGGCAACCGCAAGCAAACCTCCTCACATGTCCATTTTTATGTTAATTAAAAGCCCTAAGACTTTGCATAGTCGTCCCCAAATTTTTATGGAACGTGTCATTTGTCAAAGGTACAACAGAAAAGGGCAACCGCAAGAAAACCTCCTCGCAAGACCAGCAGCCAATGGATCTTGGATCAATCACGATGGATCTCCTCATAGACAACCACCTAACGTGTACCGCCCATCGAGCGGGCATGGCAATGATCGACAAGTCCACACACCCATGTAGGGTGTCCAAGCGAAGTGGAGGGGAGCGCTAGAGAGAGAAAGAGTGATCGACATCAAAAACTTCACATACACACACACACATGGTTCATAAGAAACTGCTAGAGAGAGGGGAGAGAAAATGTTACAGTATCTAGAGAGAGAAAATGTTACAGTATCTAGAGAGAGAAAACACTAGAGAGAGTTGTAGCCCAAATGTTGAAATCTCTACTCACTGATCACAACATGCCATGAAGTGCAAGCGGGGGTTTTCACATATACAAAAATAAAAAAAAGTGCCCTACCTAGCATTAAAACCCATAATCCAAAAAAATGGCCAAAAATGCTACTAAATGTGGAAACTCGTTGAAAGTGAACTACAACACACATTTATTAGTACAAGTGCAAGATACAAGAGACTCTCACCTCAGGAACGAGGGTCCTACCTCATAACCTATCGGGTGGGCAACATTGTGGAGTGCACCGATGAGAAAAGGTACGTCTACCTAAGATACAATCGAGCACATCCACAAAGCAGCCCTCACTCCCTAACCTACTCTTGGGAGATACTAGAACCATCACCGAATAGGAATCTGAAATCCAACACCCCCCTCTCAGCTCCTTGACTGGAAACAAGTCTAAGGGAGCTAGCATGAGAGGATAATGTCAATTGTGGAAGAGGTTTGGTGAAGATATCAACAAGGTTATCTGATGTTGGAATATGAACCAGCCGATAGAGCCATCTTTGGTCTTCTCACGAAAAAATGGTAGTGTATCTCTATATGCCTGGTTCAAGCATGAAACATCATGTTTTTTTTAATGACTATACAACACTGGTTGTCATAGTACATGGTCATCTTCTCGGGGAATCCAATCTCCAATAGTAGCCTCCGTAAGCACATTGACTCACAAGTAGCCCTACAATCAACCTTGTACTCCGTCTCTGTGGAAGATAACACAGCTATAGGTTGGTTTTTTCCTGCTCCATGAAATTGTTCTTGAGCCAAAAGAAAAGGTGTAATCTGTAGTCAACAATCGCCCATCTAAATCACCACCTCAATCACTCCATCCCCATAGAGTGATCATAGAGTCTATGTCTCTAGTCCCATAGCGAATGCCTAATGACTTGGGCATAGTGAATGCCTAATAACTTGGTCGCCTATCATAGAGTCCAAAGAGCATGCTCCATATGTGACTTGCCGGATATATACATGGAAGAATTGAGAAGTCCCACTAGGAAACTAGCTTCAAATCACGTGTTGAGAACCTAAATAAGAGAATCAACCAGTTTTTGATACTTTGTAGCCTCTGCTACATCTGAGGGGTCATATTGTGACAACTTCTTATTGGGATCCATAGGAGATGATATAGGTATGCACTCGGTCATATCGAATGTTTTTAATAGCTCTTGGACATAGCACTCTTGAGAGAGAAAGATGCCCCCCTTTGTCTACCGTATCTCCAATCCAAGAAAGTAATGAAGGAAGCCGTAAACTCCTTAGCCAAGGCCTCCATGTATTGCGAATGTGCTCAACATGGCCACATGTAATCACAAGATTGTCCACATAGAAAATGACAAGAGTCACCGATCCTTCCTCACAGTAAATATACAAATCTGGGTCTACAAAAGAACATCAAAAGGAGTGTCGTAGGAAGAAAGAGTCTATCTTCTAGTACTATGCTTGAGGGACTCACTTCAGGCCACAGAGAACCTTTAGCAACCGACAAACCATGTCACTAAAATCTAGATCCAAGAACCCTAGAGGTTTCTCCATATACACCTCCTCCTCTAAGTCACTTTAGAGAAAAGCCAAAACTACATCCATATGAAAAATGGGCCACCCGAAAAGGGCATCAAGGGAAAAAACTATCCAAATGGTCGCCATCCTCACAATCAATGAAAAGGTATCATCATAGTGCACACCCTATCTCTAAGAAAAGCCCTTAGCAATGATTCGTGCCTTGTGCTTGTCCAAAGAACCATCAGATTTGTACTTGGCCTTGTAAACCCATTTGACACCAATCACCTTTTGCTTGTAGTTGGTCTCGTAGACCCATTTGACACCAATCACCTTTTGCTTGTATTTGGTCGTGTAGACCTATCATTTGACACCATTTGACACAAATCACCTTCCACTGGGTAGGTCGCAGAACCAAATCCCAAGTGTTATTCTTCTTGATGAAATCAAGCTCTTTCTACATGGCAAACTTCCACTTTGGTTGTGAAAGTGCCTCTTCAATTATTAGAGGGTCTCTATCCTTGATCATTGTCGACATTAAAGCATAGTTCACCCGTAATAACGTACCATCTATCTTAGAAATTCAAAGTCATTGAGAGCATCGTGTTGTAATAACATCACACCAATTTGGTGGAAAATATGAGGTAGCTACCTCTTGCAAGGTATCCAATGGCCACTTCGATAACTTACTTGACTTGCTCCCCGTGGGAGGAGCAACTGGTACATCTATCTCTATCTCTGCACCATGGTGAGAACTGCTATCATCTGTATCATCTGGAAAGGGTGCATTCTCCTCTGGAGCTTGAGGAACATGGGTAGGAGAAGAGGGTCCATCGACCTCAAGAGGAAAATCACCATCTAAATCTTGAGTTGTTGTGGAAGACTTGGGAGTGGAAGCCCCCTCTGAAGGAATAGCTCACAAAAGACGACCATGATTGAGTACAACATTCTTCTTCACTAGATCATAAAGTCAATATGAAAGGGCGGTGGTAATACGTGTGCTAGTCTCCACCCAACAATGCTATCTTATAGCCTCCCCCTAGCGTACCCATTGTTCGGCCGTGCCGATGGCCTTGCCCATAGGACCCATGTCCTTACATTACCCCCCCCTTGGAGAATCGTTTTTGTCCTCGAAAATGAACGTAGGAAAACATTCCTTAAGTGCGGAGACATTCTCCCATGTAGAACCTTCTTCAGGTCTATCTAGCCATTTTACCAACACCTGTCGTTTGACATGATGTCTGGTGCAAAGCTCATGAGAATCCAAAATCTTTTCGGGCCCATGCGGAATGCTTGGCGGTGCGACAAGGTCAACCAACACACCCTGTGTCAATGACATTATCATTCTGTCCTGGCTGTTTTTGTAAACGGCTAACATGAAAAACAGGATGAACGCGTGAGTGCTCTGGAAGAGCTAACTTATAGGCCACTTGACCTATACGTTTGAGAATGGTAAATGGTCCACAATAGCATGGTGAAAGTTTAGCAACTTTTCTCGTCTTCAGACTTTCTGAATGCTCCAGAACTTTTAGGAAAACCTTGTCTCCTTCTTCGAAAGTAGCAAGACATCGATGCTCATCTGCGTACTTCTTATATCGATCTTGAGCTTGCTTAACATTCTGTCGAGCAACTCGAAGCATGTCAAAATGGTCTTGGAGAAAATCCTTCGCTTGTTGTATCTTCTCCTTAGCCAATCCCACCGTAACGGGTGATCTAGGTTGAAATCCATACAAAAGCATAAATGGACTAAACCCTGTAGTCACATGCTTTGAACTATTATAAGAAAATTCCAATATAGGTAAGTAGTCTTCCCAATTGGTTTGCTTCTTGCTAACGTATGCTCGTAGCATATCCTCTAGCACTTGATTAACTCTTTCTGTTTGACCATCCGTTTTTGGATGATCGCGTACTTAGATTAAGTTTAGTTTCCAACTTTTGGAACACAACTCTCCAAAAGTTATTATCGAACTTTCGATCTCTGTCACTAATGATACTAGCTGAAAGACCATAGAGTTTATATATATGCTCTACAAATAGCTGTGCTAATTCTGATGTCTTAACCGTAGTCTTAGTGGGAATGAATCGACCCATCTTTGTGAGATGGTCTACAACTACCCAAATGGCATCATGGCCATGATTTGTAGTAGGTAGTCCTACTACAAAATCCATAGAGATACTCTCCCACTTACCTTGTGGAATCTCTAAAGGATGTAAAAGGCCACCTACCTTGAGGCGCTCTACCTTATAAACTTAGCACTGTTGGCAGTTTAGTGCGTACTCTTGAACATCATGATGTAAGCCCGGCCAATAAAATTGCCGTCGAACTAAGGCATACGTCTTACGGATACTTGGATGACCAGCACTTGGACTATCGTGACACTCAAATAAGATTTGGCGCCTAGTGTCTGAGTCCTTTGGCACACATACTCTACCTTTGTGGAGTAAGTAGCCATCATCAATAAAAAAATTCTTCCATCACTTAAGCTCTTCCAGAGTAGGGGTGGAGCTCTGTGTGTTGGAGTTTCTATCTACGCGTGCAGAGACATGTTGATCTGGCTGTTCAGAGACATGTGAGTGTGAGGGATCCCTTTTGAAAACTACACTCCACACTTTAGCATATGATTGATCTTGTGCACCCTTGCCACGTAATGACTCCAAAAATCCACTCTTTAGTTCTGTGAAAGCAAGTGAATTAATTTGAGGCATCCGACTTAGTGCATCCGCTACTACATTATATCACCCCTTGCGATATTGTAGCTTACAATCATAATCTTGAAGGATTTCTACCCATCTAGCTTTACGGCCCTTCAAGTCTGTTTGAGAAGTAAACCATTTGATACTCTCATGGTCGAAAACTACTTCAAACTCGGCACCATATAAATAGTGTTGCCACTTTTGTAAAGCATGAATTATGGCATAGAGCTCTCTCTCATAGACATAATAATTCTGTTGAGCTCTATCTAGCTTTTTACTGTCAAAGGCTATAGGTCTTCCCTCCTGGAGAAGTACCGCACCGATGGCTTTATCACTAGCATCAGTCTCTACCACAAATGGCTTAAGTGGGTCAACGATTGCTAGGATGGGAGCAGTGGCTATAGCTACCTTGAGTTGTTCGAAACTGTGTTTTTGGGCTTCTTTCCAAGAAAAGGTCTTACCTTTTGCTTTAAGTTGATCCGTCATAGGAACAGTGATTTTGGCATAGTCACGGATATACTGTCGATAAAATCCAGCCATGCCTAAAAATATTTGAAGCTCCTCAACCGTGTTGGGATGTGGCCATCGAAGAATGGCAGTGACCTTGTCAGTGTCCATCTTGATGCCAGAATAAGAGATCACATGACCGAGGTAATGTATCTTTGTTTTAAAGAAATCGCACTTGCTTTGCTTAGCATAAAGCACGTGAGCTTGTAGCTGTTCAACACTAATCGTAAGTGTTCTATGTGTTCATCTTCAGTCTTACTGTAAATGAGAATATCATCAAGGAAAACCACAACAAATTTTCCAAGATAGGGACGTAAGACACTATCCATGAGTGTCATAAATGTAGCTGGAGCATTGGTTAGACCAAAAGGCATAACCAAAAATTCAAAATGCCCGAACCATGTTCTAAAGGCAGTTTTGGAGATATCTTGCAGTAGGATACGTACCTGGTGGTATCCTGAATGAAGATCTATCTTTGTATAGTATCTTGCCTCGTGGAGTTGATCAAACAACTCATCCACTCGAGGCAGAGGATACTTGTTCTTGATGGTTATCGCATTTAATCCGCGATAATCTACGCACATGCACATAGTACCATCTTTCTTTTTTACCAATAAAATTGGTGATGCCCAAGGCAAAGTGCTAGGTCTAATGAAACCACGAGTAAGGTAGTCAGTCAAGTGACTCTCAACCTTCTTGGCTTCTTTAGCACTCATACGATAAGGTGGTTTACTCACCGGTTTAGTGCCTGGCAAGACATCTATGCCATGCTGCACATCACGTGTAGGGGGTAAACCTGGTGGTAAATCACTTGAGAACACATCACTATACTCCGTGAGTAAGTGAGTCAGCTTTTTTCGTGCAAAAGGAGAAAGTAAACTAGAGTTATGATGGGATGGAGAATCTTGTAATTCCTGTAATGTTTGTTTTACAACAGTTGCATGTTGCTCTATAGAATTAAAATTGAGAGCACTTTGCTTGTTAGATTTGTTAACACTTTGTTTATCAGTAGAATTCATTGCACTTTGCATACCATTAGAATTCATTGCACTTTGTATACCATTACTAGAATTCATTGCACTTTGCATACCATTACTAGAATTCACACTGCACTTTGCTCTTGAGAATTCACAAGACTTAGAGACAAACAGTAACACAAAAAGACTTCATCTATTAAATTTGCCTTCTGCAAAATAGAAAGCTCGGCTGTACATATAAGAGGTGCAGATGTTTACCATTGGCCATAAAGGATAAGGAGTTGTGTTCATAACTAGTGTACAATGTGTTTCCTAAACCATGCAGCCACTCCCGTCCTAAAACTACATCAGCACGGTCCATGTTCATAACTTGGAAGTCAAGGGTCATCGTATGATCTTGAACAATAAGCTCAACCCCTTGAACTACCATGTCCCATACTTCTTTATCATTCCCAGACATCTGCTCCACCACATACTTGTGAGAGCAGGGAGTCTGTGTAAGCTTCAATTTCTTGACTAGCTTATAGTTCAAGAAGTTATGAGTTGCACCATCATCCACTAAAATACGAACACGTTGTCCGTTAATAGTGTCATGCATGCGAATCAAATCATGGGGACCAAAGGTGGGCTGCCACATTGAAGCAGGCACACAACACTTGTGCTTTTCTTCCATATGAAGAACCTCTACAGCATAATATTTAGGAGATGAATCTAATGTGAGGCGTTGCAACGTGTGCATGGCCTTTTCTTTGCCTTGCAAAAGAGGACAATCTTTCTTGTTATGTTGGTGCGAAAGATATCTAAAACACAAATTGTGTTTCTTTGCACGCTCAAAATCAGCAGTGCTGAGAGACCCACGCGGAGTATCTCATGATTGCTTAGGCTTCTTAGCCTCTTCTGGGCGTGGAGAGGTAGATTGTCTCTTATTCCTCTTAGAACATGTGGGAGATCTACCTCGCCATTGGCTCTTAGCAAAAGTATTCTTAGAGTAGGGAACATTTCCTTTCCTCTCTTGGTCATCATCATATCTTTGTGCATGACTAATGGCTTCTTCCAAAGTTTTTGGATGTTGGGTCTTGACATGAAGACGATAGTCTTTGTCAAGACCCCTATTAAAACCCTGTATCTTTTGGAATTCATCTAGACCTTCTAGTTTTAATATGATTTTCTGATACTTTGAAAGGTACTGTGTGAGAGAGAGGTCAGACATGCGGCATGCATCCCATGCTAACCAATTCTTATCTTCTTCATTGGAGTCCAAAAACTCTTTGGAGAAAGAAGCTTGAAAAACAGCCCAAGACAGAGGACGAGCATCTATTGGAAATGTCATCCACCACTTATAGGCCTTGCCTTTAAGGGAGACTTGTTTCCACAGCCGTCTTTATATCCGGGGTGTGTCTCAATCTATGAATATCACTCCATTTGTGTAAGAACGTATTGACCGCATCCTTGTTGTGATCACGCTCTTCCCCGTGAAACTCAAGAATGGTGATATCCTTAAGTAATGCATTGCTACCTTCTACATCTTCTGCAGCACTTGTCTCTTGGACTCCTTGAGTTGTGCGAGCTTGGTTCCCTTGAACCGTGCCACTTGTGGCTCCTTGAGTTGTCTGTGAATTCATAAATTTCACAAGTAACTCTGTAAGATTGGTAACATTTGCATTGAGTGCAGAGAGGTTGCTTTCAAGTACGCTTTGGCGATGTTCCAAAGTCTTGAAAGAAGCCATATCTACAAGCCCATGATCTCCTAGATCATTATCATCATGCATATTAGTGTTAGTAGCACCCGTGGTGCCCTGATTTTGATCTACGTGCTCAAAATCAAACGTGTGTGTAGGTGGGATATCCTCACTGGCCATGGTAAACACACACTAATGCAAAGAGAGAAAAAGAAACGACAACTTGTACCTTAAGAAATTGAAGTCTTTGTGTTTTGTATGCTCCGCGATTTGCGTTGCATGCGAACCTCGCCTTGTGAGAATTTGAGTGCTTCACTTGTCATTCCTTGTAAGAACTCCTTTGATGATTCTTCTCAAAAACTCGTCGTTTTTGTGAAGAATTTTCTTCACTTTGAAGCTACCTCCTTGAGGAAAAAAGAATTTTTGGAGGAAAACTTGACTTCCTCCAAGAAGTGAAAAGGAAGGGTAAAGCTACTTCCTTGAAGTTTGAAGCTTTCCCTTTCCTTCTGGTTTTCCTTTCAACACAAGTAGACTATCTTTCCTTGTTATACACAACAAGGGCCAATAGCTTGATGGTAAAGTGTTAGCCTCTTATCCTCATGGGGTGGGTTCAACCCTCCTTCATGCAAGGGTTAAGCGGGCCTTCCTACGCGCGCAACCAACGGAAGCCTTCGGAGCCTCGGTGCCGGTCGAGTTTGCCTTGGTCGCCCGCCTTGGTCGTGCGCTGTGGAGGAAAGAATATTATAGCTAAAAAAGAAACCTTCTCGACTTGGGGTCAAACTTCCCCCTCTGCTCCTTTGGTACACGAGCATATGATTCGCTCCCAAATATCCCAAAATGAGAGTCATCGGGCTTTCTACCAAAGTAAGCCTCAAACGGGGTCTTCCTTGGAATTGAAGAGGTCGAGATCGGTTTGTGGTATGAATTGTCGTCACAACTACCTCTACCCATAAAGGCTTTGTCACGTCTCAATGCTCAGGCATAATCCACTGTTGGGGGTTCCATCGATGCAATGGCTCCAATGACCAACAAAATTGTCAATACGGAGGGATGACCTACCCAGCTAGGGTATGGAAACACTCACATGGTTAGTGAGCTAATCGTGGCAACACAAATGGTTAACTCTACGAGGTGAGCTTCTCGGCCTATGGAGGAGCTAAGCCACAATGAAGGGCAATCTCCATATCCATTTCTCTTCACCTCCAATCAACCCAATCACACACACTACGATTGCAAGATGCACACAACACTAATCCTATCATGCAACACACTAATGACAAGCACACACACATAGATCTATCGAGCACCACACTCCAATCAAACCTACATGCACACACAAGCAAAAGAGGGCAATCACACATAATTAGAGAGATATTAACCACTAATTAGTCAAGATCTAGTTAATCTAAGCATCATAGGCAATCATAAGAAGTAAGAGAGAGGCATAGTGAGAGAGAATGAATCATTGATTAGTGTTAATCAAGTCTCATGAGCAAAGAGAAGCTCAAGAACTCCATAGTCACACACCTCAAGAGCTCTCACCAAAGAGTGCTCTCAACAAATGACTTGAGAACCCTAATTTCTTTTACACACTGCTTTATATACCTAGGTTAAAAATATGCAATGTCGGGCCGCCCAAGGCCTTTAGGGCTCACCACTTACTGAATCTGCAACCTAGGCACATTAAGTGACCTATTCTTTACAACTTGGAACTCCCATTGAGCCCGTAACACATTAAAATATTACAATGGATTGAAATAATTCGGGAATTCATAATACGTGACCATTTTGAAAAAATGTGTAACTCCAATCTTTATTGCTTCTTCACTTTGATCTTTGATGTGCATTCGTACGTCTTCGGTCTTTAGCAGCTTCTGTTAACTGACGTTGACTCAGTTAACATTCCCCCTTCCTATTTTAGTGCCCGTCCTCGGGCACTGTTGTTGAAAAGTGTCCGTGGAGGCTGTGGAAGGTTTTTGATTGGTTGTTGATGGGCTGATCGTCTTCATTTGTCATTGAATATGTTGATGAGGTTCAATTTGTTGCAGCATCTTGATTGGTCTGAATATGTCTCCTTTGTGAGAGATGATGTTGTATTTGTCCGTTGTAATAGCATAATGATGATGCTGATGTTTATTTATGAAAAGTATGTACAAGGGAAGTAGAATGATGAGGTCCTAGATTAGGGTCTAATACCTGGATGACCAAAGGGAAAAACCCAATGGGAAAAAAGTGTCTTTAGGATACACGCATTATTGGAGTACTTATTAGCATGGGAAATATTAATAAAGTACTCAAGGGATTATTTGCTGATAGATATGGAATTAAAAATGCAACAAATATGAAAGGGTAGCATGATGGCACATTGGTTTGCCTGTTGTAGTTCACTCAAGGTGCATAGGTGGAAGCAAAAAAGAGTGTCTAATGCATATGTCCAATGATGGGACATCCTATTTATGCATACACAAAAATGCATGGGAAACAATATGCAGTGCAAGAAAGATTTTGAGGGGTTATTCAGAAAGATGGTGTAGCTATAAAATCATATGACATGGCTTTGCAAGTTGGCACCCCTTTAAGAACGATTTTCGTTGACGAGGATATGTGCTCTCATCTTACTATGCACTGTGCGTGAGTGTTGGACTTTACAACACTCCACCAATTGTAAGTTAATAGACTTTGACTCTTATGCTCATCTCATCTAGCATGAGCAACATGACTTTAGATATGCTCAACTCTTCCAGCTTGAGCGCGTAAGCCTAATAACTACGACTCTTAGCACAAAGTTTAATATGACTTGAAGCTTTGGGACTAATGCTTTGCTCATTTTATGGCTCAGCAGTCCGACTCTGACTATGCCAAAGAGTGTTTTTTGCACCCTGGCGACTTGACTTTTCACATTATTGAGCTTACTACAAACATTTCTTCAGGTAAAAGTAAGCTTGAATCCTCAAAAAGAGGATTAGTGAAGGACCAAGTTGGCATTGAAGGTTTCTTTTGCCATACCTGTTTCATCATCTTTGAATCTGCATTCACGTTGGTTGGGTTGTCCTTCTTTGACTGTGAAGACTCCATTATCTGTTTGATTCTCCAATTGGGCCTGTTGATAGGAATCTTTGATGTTGTTGTAGGCCTCTCTTGACTGTCGGCATCTGGCTTTTGACTAGGAGCATTGGAAGACTTTGAAATCCAAATCTTTTGATGACCTTTGTATCTCTTTTGTTTACTTTGCTTCGCTCTAGGTCTTGTTGAGTTCTTGAGATCTTCATGCAAGCTTGGTGTAGTTGCAATTGTCTTGTGGTTGACTCGTAGCCAAATCTTGGTATAAGCTGTGTAGAATCCTTGTCCAAGAGGAAGATTCTTTGAGATCCATCTTTTTTCTGTATCCTCTTGAAACATGTGATTGACTTTAGCAACTGATGTTTGTAGACTTGCTTCTTAGCTACACTGGAATATTGTCGAGGTTGATACCTTGTGGGCCTTCTTTCTTGGGAGGGTCTTGAGTTCACTTCATATGCTCTAGCCTGCGATTTTGGAACCCATATCTGTTTGTTACCTCCATAGTACTCTTGTTCCTTTAAGCTCCATTGTGAAGCTATCCATCCCATGTGTTTGTCTTTCTATGTCAATTTCTTATCCTTAATCCAAATTGGATCATTGACTTTGATTGAATTGCTTGGAACAAACACTTGCTTGACTTTCCTTTGCTTTCTTGAGTACTTTGGCTGATATACCTTTGCTTTTCTAGGTGTCTCCTTAGAGGCTTCAATTGGGTCAGCAATTGACTTGAAGTTTTGAAAACTTGACTTACTTGAAGAAGCTGATCCATGAGGGTTCTTTGATGTAGAGGCCTATGCTGTCACACCTTCTGTGCTAGTCGGTGGAAGGTCCACTTCAGCTTTACCTTTGTCTGCTGATTTGACTGGCATTGTCTGATTGATCTTTTGGCTTCCTATTTCTTCATGATTTTCTGGCCCCGTTCTTCTTAACTTCTGGCTTTGGTGGCATTCTCTGCTCAATAGCTATTGTGGTTGCTCTTTGTTCTCTTTGATCTGCACTTCTTATTGCTTGATTTGCTTTAAGTTCTTCTGAAGTTCTAATTAATGGAGATGAATCATCTTCAATAAGATCTGCTTTGATATCAGTCTCCATTCTAACTGTGCTTGAGGACTTTGTACTGTCGTCCGCGGGTGACCAGTGTTGGTCTTCATTCTTTGTTTTTTGTGATGACTCCGTCATGTTTGAATTATGTATCTCTGACATCTTCTGGGCCATTGGCATTCCCATTATGATGTTGTCTGGCACAACTTTTGTTGTGATCACATAGAATTGAGCTATGATGATGTGTCAACTTACTTCAATGGTGGTGGAGATGATTCCCCAACATTCTGCTTGTTTGTCTCCAGATATGCTCACAAATTCAGGAGCATCTTCTAGTTGTGGTTGGCCACATCTTTTCCAAGTGCGAAAAGACATGAGGTTCTTATCTAATTGAAAATCTAGCTTAATTTCTCTTGACAGCTTTTCTTCGTTTTCACCAACAATATTGCACTTGATCGTCTCAGGATTTGTGTCGGATTTGACTTCTTTTGCTATGGCAACATCCTTTGGTTGGACTTTATCTGTATTTTCTTTGCTTTGACCACCTGCTTCAGTTGATGTTGACTCCATTGGCTGTAATATTGCACTTTTTTGCAATTGTTGAGCATTGTCCTCCTGCATTTGAGTAACCTTTGATCTTAGAAGATCCATTGTACTTTCTGGCAGAATCTGTCTCTTCGGAGGGGATTTTGGTGGTGTCCTTTGTGTAGCTTTCTGGACTTTATCTCCCATTGACTTTGAATTTTCTATCACTTGATGTGGCAGCTTGAGGCTTTGCATCATCTTCAGATAGTCTTTGACTTCAGTCCGGCCATCCGTATGGGTTTGTACAAGATCATGATCTTGCTGATATTCGTTACCATGTGCATCTTGATATGCATATGTGAGCTTGATCACAGGGTTATGAACAACATTTCTTGATCCAAATCACCTCATATCTCATACTCATGGTCTATACTATACCTAGAACCAATTTGTACGAAAAAATATTGATTTTGGTAGAAAAGTTAATAATCGCGATTATTTACTTTCTAGCCAAAATGGGGGAGTTTTGATATTTTGCCATCATACATCCAAAGTACATGATGTACTAAGCCCACTAGCCAAGTTTGAACCAATTTGGAGCTTAAAATCTCAAATTTCCTTTATATCTACTGTTTCGGAGACCTAAAGCCAAAATCTGGTACCATTTTCACCCTATCCATCCAAATGAGCCCATATTTCACTCAGAGCATGTATTTGGTATATACTTCAAGCCTATGAAGCCAAAGTTGCAAAAAGTTGAAAAAATTACTCAGCTGTAAATAATTGTGATTATTTACTTTGGTTATAAAAATTTGTTTTGACTTTACAATTTTGTTCCTTGCATGTTTTTATGCATCTATGCTTATTCAAAAATTGATTTGAAGCAAATTAGACTAAAATTGTCAGCATTTTAGACTAAAGGACCTTTCAGAGAAAATTCCGACAAATATGCTAACTTTGACACTCTATTCACTGAACAGGAGCCATGCAAGCAGCAGAGAGGACCAAGAAAAAGCTCAACCAGAAGGAAAAGTTGCAGGAACTGCCCGCATGATCCTGATTCAGTCAAAGCAGCCAAGGTAGCATACCTCTCCAAAGAACAGCTAGAAGAGTATCATACCACAGTCTTCACTGGCAGATTCAAGAGTGAAGAGGGACATTAGGTCGAGTTGCAACTCCTACCTAAAGAAGTATATGATGTTGCCGCGAAGCCTGAGACCAAAGAAGCCAACCGCCGCAGGCTAGGACTCAGAGATTTCTACAAATAGGAGCCTTGCGGTGTGGATTTTCAGAAAGCTTACGAGCTTTTATCCACAATGAAAGAAGATGGAACCGCACAAATATCTGATACGCAGGGAAACAAGGTCGAAGTGGTCATAACTAAAGATATAGTTGCAAAAGCACTCAGACTGCCCACAGAAGGAATGACCATGAGAGCAAGAGACAGGAAAATAGCAGGAACTTTTACCAAGGAAACCGTCGCGGCTACCTTTGCAGATTTAATGCACAAGCAAGTGGAAGAGCCAGCCCGGTTATATCACCAGCATTTCCACTTCTTGGCAAAAAGGCCACCAAGGTACACCACGCCAAATCACGCGGTTGCCACCACTTTCACACAAGTTCTAAAGTCAACAACCAGGCAACCGGTGGACCACGCCCAACTCGTTCTGACCACTTTGAAGGGCACCAAGAAAGAAGGCAAGATCTCTTACCTGGGTGCGCCAAAAGTCTTGACAAGGATAACATACCATGCCATTGATATGGCCGACAAATTACCACCTGCCCCCGACCAAAAAACATGGATATTGGTAGCACAACCATCTTCAAGAGCTACAAGATCAGGAAAGAGATCTTATAAATCAGATGAAGAGTCGGCTAAAAGCTCGCCGGAAAGGCACAACAATGAGAGCTTTGATAATGAGGAAAAGAGGGCAAGAAGGGAGGAGATGAATAGAAAATTTGTGGCCGCCCACCAAGAAGAGCCAGTGTAAAAGCAAGCTCGCTTTGAAAGAGAAAAACACGCCTACCAGCACAGTCGACAGGCACAAGGGAAGGACCTTGAGAAATGGGTGCCTAGTGGACTTAAAGGCCCAAGGACAAAGCATCACACGAGAAAAGAGGCTGAAGATCCGACAGAGACTTTGGAAAAAATATACCAAGAGGCAGAAGCCCTCAAGCTGAAGGAAGCCAAAGAAGCGGCTAGAAAAGCCAAAGAGGCGGAAGAACAAAGACAAGCCAAGGAAATGACAAGAGAACAGGCACACCATGAAAAAGGCTATGAGTCTCCCCGACCCACTTCACCGCCTACGGAACAACAAGACCATCCTATGCCAAGCCCACCACCATCACCTGCAGGTAAAGACACTGCAAAAGAGCCAACTAAAGAAGCTGGACCTGAGAAAGAGAAAGCCACAGAATCTGAGTCCACCAAACAAATAGAATCTGCACAAGAGGCTGACTAGCAAGAGAAGAAAAAAGAGAAAGAAGCAGAGCCGGAACAAGAGAAAGCCGTTGAAGCTACGCAAGAGCCTGAACAGTGAAAGGCAGATGAATCTGCACAAGAGGCTACCGTTGTGCAAGAGGCTACTGCTACACAAGAGCAACAACAAGAGAAAGAACCTGAGCCAGAAAAGGAAGTGAGTCATGCACTAGAAGAGACCACAAACTTCTTTGCGTTTTTTTTGGCAATTTTCCAAGTTATAGGTGCTCATTTTGGCTCATACTTGATTTTTCGCATGTAATAGGTGTGTACACATGATAGGTGAGGTGATGTGACAATTTTCAAGCAAAAATAGTGCAAAAGTAAATAATCGCGATTATTTACAAAACAATGACAATTTTTTTGCAAAGCTTACAAATTTTGACCTAGACACATTCTATACACCTAAAACAAGTCCTAAATTGAATTTGGTCAAGTTTGGTCATGCCGACATCACTTTGTGTTTTGTCGACTCTGAAATCACCGATTTCTGTGACTACATTGCCTGTTGGGTTGGTCAGTCAATTTTGAGGCGTTGGACTTGTCCGCAACATAGTCGCAAAGCAACTCATCCAATTCTGGCTCATTTGGAGTCAGTTTGACCCCGTATGTCGAATTTGACGCTTTGTAGCCTTTGAGCTGTTTTCTGCTTTTCGAGGGCTTTGCTTGATTGATTTCACTAAACCAATCATATACATTGTATATGAACCTTGTAGGCAAGTTGTCTGTGGAGTCAGATCTGAATTCTGACACTTGCCAAAAACCTAGCTTTTCTACTGGGGATCCCCTCGACCCTTGCCGAATGGTCAACTGATGGTATAGACAGGTTCTATTGTGTTAGGGCATGTTGCAATTCAAATCCCATTTGATTTGGTCGAGCTGAAAGGCCGTAATGGTCAGTTTTTGGTCGTAGGTTTTTGTGCACTGCTCGGTTTCTAGGATTTTTTCTAGGGGTTTAGACTAGCTATCGGCCGTACAAAATGGATCATTGATTAGTAAAGAACTTACCCCTCATGTCTCGTGTGAGACGGCGCTGAAAACGGGCAACTGTGGACTCCGAAAAAGACACGCGAAAGAGGTCGAAATCTCTCTCTGCAAAGGCTACAAGTGGAAATGAGGTGGTTTTAGCCTACCTTGGATATCTATACCCGGACTTCCCGAACCAGTTTTCCCCAGATTCCCCCTTAGTCCTACTAGGCCATGAAATCTATGTTAGACTCAAAAATTTCCTTGATCGGATTCCTGTAGCTCATTCTGCAAGACTTTTGCAAAAGTAGGCCTGGCCGCCGAATTTAGGCTTCCCGCTTCCATCTTCTGATTTCATTGAAATTTTTTGTGCTTGTCCGCCTTGTCTTTCTGATCACCATCGTGTCTTCCGTTTTTTCATCTGAGCTTTCCTGCTATTTATTATTAATTTTGACCTGTTTATTTGAAAAAATCAAAGAAAATAGCAAAATGCTATAAAAAAGTAAAGTGAAAACCCAATAATTTAAAAAATCCATTGAAAAACACAGCTTTATTGTTTTTTGTTGGATTTTTCTATTTTCAAGTCTCATTATCAATAAAAATGATGAAAAATATCCAAAAAGGACTATTTTTTAATGATTTTCTAATAGTATATACACTATTTACACTCATCTGAAAGATATTATCAATGAATTTTCCCTTGATGATGAATTATAAGGGCAATATTAGTTAATTTTGCAAAAACACACACGTTAACATCGAACTTTTTCCTCCCTCTTCAAACATTGCCCTTAATTACTTAGTACTTAGTGCCCTTCCACCCCTCTTAGATGGCGTACTCCGGGACGACGGTGTGCATGGGTTGAACAATCGTGTCTATGCATAGCCGTGGTTGGTTCTACCATGCTTTGAAGATCAATGCAATTCAAACCAATATGTTGTGCAAGAGCTGGGTCTTGAGTAATTAGCTCAAGGATTTCTGATGTTGAGGTTTGCTGTTGATTTCTTCCAAAGAGCAAATCTTGTAGCTTGTGTGCTCTCTGTTTGATTGTACCATCAGGATGCTTCAGCACACTGATTGCTTGAGCTGTTGGTAGCACTTTTGACTGTTGTCAAGCTTTTTCTTGCCATTGGTAGCTTGGTCTGCTTGGTGCTGTATGGTGTGGTGGAGTCTTTTGAGACTTAACTCGCCATTGCTTGATTGGTGTTATGGTTTGTGGAGAAGATAAGTGCTCCTTTTTCTTTCAAACCAATTTCATGCTAGGTTCCTTGCTCGGAAATGCTCGTCTCTGTGTTTTAACCCTTAGAACCTTCTTTTGTTTTGTCGGTGAAGTTTTAGGCACCCAGATTTGAATCGGCTTATCCTTAAGTTGTGCTTTTGGTACCCAAATTTTCCTGACTCCTTGCATGCTACTTGTAGCATTTGCTTGTCGAGGGGATGCAGAAGGTTGACTACCTCATGGTTTGGTTTGCTGATTGCTTCTTTTCCATTCCTCCTTGCTTAGTGCAATTGGAACAATGAGTTGCCCGCCTTTAGGTGATAGCTTTAGCTGATTTTTATCCCAATCTGCTACTGCTTTGTATGTCCTCATCCAGGGAATTCCAAGAATCATCGTCTCATTCATGTGTTCATCTGGTAAGCATACAAACTGATGAGGACATGAACATCCATGTACTATCACATTCAAGTTGACTACTCCCAATTTTGGGGTTGGGTTCTTGTTGCATCCTTTGAGTGTCGCTATTCCTACTGTCAATGCTTGACTTGTTGCCTTCTTGTACGTGGAATAACTGACTGCATTTACTCTAGCTCCTGTGTCGACTAAAGCATTGGTGCTATGATTGTTGAGCTGTACTTTGATGGGCAAGTCCATTCCGTCTAACCAATCATCATCTGTTGAAACTGCATCTTTAGGTAATTCCCATTGTCGGTCATATATTTCCAGAGTGTTGATGGGAATCGATATCTGTTGATTCTTGAGAGCAGCTTTCCGTTTGAGTACCCGAAGCCGAGCTTCCTCTTGGGCTTCATCAATAACCTGCTGTCGTTTAATGTTCCTTTGCTTGGCGGCATGCATTCTTTCTAGCAATTCATTGGTTAGCGGCAGATTGTATTTCTTTAAACGACATCCACTAATCCAATTAGCCATTGGTTCACCATCTAGGGTGGACAATTTTACTGCTTCGCTTGGAGATACGTCTTTAATGATAAACGGTCCGTTTCCCTTTTTCTTAAACTTGGGAATGTGTTGCTTAAGGGAATAGACTAAAACTAAGTCCCTTTTCTTGAAGATTTTTGTGATTAAGCGGGAATCAAAAAATTGTTTTTGTTTCCGCTTTTGTGCATAGATGTGAGCTACAGCTATTAGCCTTTGCTCATCTAGCTTTTCCAAATCTTCAAGTCTTTTTGACAATTCATGTCCAGTCCACTCAAGATTTTGTGCTATCCTTAATGTCGGAAATAGAAATTCTATTGGAAGTATGGCATCAAGACCATAAATAAGGTTAAAGGGTGTAGCATTTAAAGCTGTTTTGAATGAAACTCGATAAGCCCATAGAGTTGCATGGAGATTCATTTCCCAGTCTGTTCTTCCTGAACTAACCACTTTAGTCAATACCGAGCTAAGTATTTTGTTCGTATGCTCAGCTTGTCCGTTTGCTTGCGGGTGATAGGGAGCTGATTTGTTATGGATGACCATAAACTCATTAAGCAAATACTCGATTACCTCATTGAGGAAATGAGTTCCCCTATCACTGACAATTTCTATAGGCAGTCCATATCTCGTGAATACATACTCATATAAGAATGCGGGAGTGGTTCTGACATCACTTGGTCAAGTAATCCGTAGCTACAATAATATATTGAGCTTGGGTTCTATAAGCAGGTGTCTGTATTGGTCCAACAAAATCTATACCCCATTTTGCAAAAGCTCTAGCTCCCATCATTGGTCTTAAGGGCATGCTATCTACACGTGTCGGCATTTTTTCTCGTTGACAAGCATCACACCTTCGAATATATTCTTTGGCATCTGCAAAAAGTGTTGGCCACCATATGCCCACCATTAAGATTGCTCTTGCGGTGATCTCACTAGAAAAGTAACCTCCAACTAATCCAGCATGTGCTTGTTCTATAATTGGAATATACTCGTCTTCATTTGCACAAAGCTGCAAATGTTGATCTTTACCTCTTCAATACAATTGGTTCCCAATAAGAGCATAGTCTCTTGCTTCAGTTTCAATTGCTCTTTCACGGCGTTTACTCATATCCTCAGGAAATGTTCGGATTGATAAGTAGGTAAACAAATAGTTACTCCACTTAGGAACATGTGACATTTGAAACAATGTTATATGAGGTATGGGTGATTGTTTTTGACATTGAGGACAATCCTTTACAAAAGATCACACTCCTCATAGTCGGCCAAAATACTCCAAGTCTCAAGATTCGTTGCATAGTTTGATCTTTCGCAAAGTGAAGTCCTACTATAGTAACATGTGCTTGACTCAGGTACTGTTGTTTCTCTTCAGGATTAATGCATAAGAGCAATATTCCGTCTTGATTTCTTTTGTATAGCCTACCAGCTAGTAATTGATACATAGCCGATTGCTCGATTAATCTGATCATAATAGGAAGTGGTATTTGTGAATCCACTTGGCCTATTGTCATCAATGACACAATGTTTTTCGACCATTTAGGTACCATGTCCACTGAGAACAAATAGGCATATGGTAGATCATCGTCTACCCCTTTAGGTGATTCTCTTGAAACAATCCTTGACAAATGATCTGCTCGTTGATGTGTAGTGCCCTTTTTTACAACCACAGTGAAATCAAATTCCAGAAGAATAATGAACCATCTCACTATTCTTCCTGTGTTGCATGGCTTGTTGACCAAGTACAACAAAGCTTGGTGGTCTACAAAGAACACAAACTTGTTGGCTAATAGGTAATGTCTGTACTTTTTAACACTATAGATGATTCCTAATCCTTCCCTTTCGGTGGTGGTGTAATTCTTTTCCGCCACGTTCAATTGTCGGCTAGCATAAGAAATAGGAAAGTTAATTTTCCCGTCTCCTGGTTGAGCTAATATACAACCAATAGCAAAATTGGAAGCATCTACATGTATGTGGAATATCTTATTTCAATCTGGTGCTTTCAATATTGGAGCTAAGGTGAGAGCTTGCTTAAGCTTCATGAAGGATTCTTCACATGCCTCGGTCCACTCAAAGTGTATAATCAAGCTATACATGGGTTTTACAATTATAGCGTACATGTAAATGAACCATCTGTAATATCCACAATGCCCCATGAAGGCTTGTACCCCCTTGACTGTTGTTGGTCTAGGCAAATCAACAATGACGTGAATCTTCTCAATATCAGTAGCTATGATGTTTTTAGACACTATATGTCCAAGCATTTTTCCTTGTCTACCCATGAATGTGCACTTTTTAGGATTTAAGCAAATCCTATAAAGTCTACATTTTTCGAATACCTTTTTGAGGTGTTCAAAATGATCAGCACGGATTGATGAATGTACGCATAGATCATCCATATATGCTTCTAAGAAATTTTTAAGATATTCTTTGAAAGCATGGCTCATCAACCTTTGAAATGTGGCTGGAGCATTAATTAACCCAAATGGCATAACCCGATAGGCAAATATACCCCATTCTGTTGCAAAAGTAGTTTTATGCTGATCTTTTGGGTCAAACCAAAGTTGATTGTATCCTGAAAATCCATCTAAAAAGTTGTAAGCTTCTTTTTCTACAACTCGTTCTAAAACATGCTCAGTGATTGGAAGAGGAAAGTTGTCTCTAATAGTAGCTGCATTCATCTTTTTGAGATTAACACACACTCGTAATTTTCCATTCTTCTTGGGTACTACCACAATTGGAGACACCCAATCTGTGTGTTCAATTTTGTAAATGAATTCGGCTTCCTTTAGCTTTTCAATCTCTTCTCTTATCTTCCTGGAAAATGTTTTGTTATACGTGTATGGCCTTTGTCTACTTGGTTTTGCATCATCTCTCATGGGTATGGTTTGTTGACAGATTTCTGGATCAACACCCTTGAGATCCCTGTAAGACCAAGCAAAGATATCTCGCTATTCTTTTAACAAGCTTAGCAAGAGCTCTTCTTCTTCTTCTATTAGGTCATTTGCAATGTAAGCAGGTCTAGGCTCTTCTCTTGGTTCAGCCAAGTCTATCTTTTTAGCGTTTTCAGGCCGTTCGTAAGACTCGCCCTGTTTCCGTAGTTCCCTAATAGGTTGTTTGACTATGATTTTTCGATCTTGGAGAGTATACTTTTTGTAATGGGATGGAACGCTCATTACATCCTTACCATCCTCTTCCGTGGTTTCCATTTTGGTCGTATATATCTCCTTTAGAGCTTTTTTCAACTCTTGATATTTCTTTTTCCGCTCGACTCGGGTCATGAGTGGTTTCTTATCCTGTGGGTTTGTTTGAGTACCCTTCCTTGTTTTTCTCGATGTTTGAGACATTTTTGAATTTTTGTTCAAAGGATATCTACCAATGATTTTGTTCTTGACACAATCATTTGCATCTATCTGCATCAAGAATTGTGTTCTACTGGAGAATGATGGCATAGGTCGTGTTTTAACAATTCTAGTGTCTCTTTTTCGTCTATACCATTTTTGTCTTCTTGATTTCTGGTTGGGAAAGTCAAAAAACTTTTCCTCCCCTCCTTTCAAGAGTAGCTTAGCACTCACATGTTCTTTTTCTGACCCCGAATCTTCTGAGGTAGCTGAGTGTTCATCTAACTCATCTGTTGCATCGTAGTAGGGGTCTGAAAAGACTTGTTGAGCTTTCATCAAATCCTTAAGTTCTTCATTTTCATCTTCAATGTTGAGGGTTGAAATCATTTGGATGGGAATTATGTCATATCCGTCCTCATTGCAAAATTGAGTAGGCATAAACGTATTCACGCATACATCCATTGTCACTAAAATTTGAGTCCACTCAAATGGCTCAAACAAATGCTCTAGAAAGGGTTCAGGTACATAGGCTTTGTCTATGCAGTCCCTTTCTAGAATGCATTCTTCTCGTTTTAAACTCCCATTTTCTGAAGCTCCACACATCCAAATAGGAGTGTCCTTGTTTAACCAGGATGGAAGTTTAGTTTCAGGCGAAGAGACTGAATCAAACTCTTGTATGGGTGTTTTCAATACATCTCTGATCTTTTAGGTTTACTCTTGTTATAGATCCCACTTGCTTCAAGTACAAATAATTGTTTCCCCAATCTTGGATAAGTTGTACCTGTCGCATGAAAGGTCTTCCCAATATGATTTCATAGTTTAGTTTTTTTTTCCAAAGTCTACTATGGCAAAAGTGTGTTGATATTCAATTCCACACGAATTAACTATCACTTTTTCAAGCAGCCCTAATGGTCTCTCAATGTGTCCGTCAGCCAATTGTAGTTTCATTCGAGTTTTTCTAATGGCTGGCTGTCCCTAGGATTCCCATATTTCTTTAGTGGCTATGGGTATGCCATCTCCACTATCCAGTATTACCATGGTCTCAATGTCATTATATTTCATTGGGAGGGTGGTGTTTCCTTCTTCCCCTTCGTAATATTCCTCGACTTTGTTCATGGGAACATATCGAATCTCTTTGTTGTCCATTTCATTTTTCAATTTTCCTAAATTTTCCGAGATTAACCCCATTATCCCCACCTTCTCTAGGGTTTTCTGTAGATCATTCCATAAGTATGGTCTGAGTTTTAACAGTTCTCCCAAGGTAAGAGTGCATTGGATGGGTGTAGACATGATTGAATGAATGTTATCTACTTCTAGGGTCTGTTCAGCTCTTTTGACTTGAGAGTGGTCTTACACACTATGGATTCATTTTCGTTATCTCTCAAGTAAGAAGGTAATGTTTTCATGGTCAATGGTTTTGAAATTACTGAAGCTTTAGATCCGCAATCCCCGTACAAGGATTGTACATCCATGTTCACATCAAAAGGTAGGTTATCCAACCAGACTTCCTCTATAGGAGTTGACTTTAGAGTTAGGCTCCCATCATTGATCTCTCTCACTTTTTCCCATAAGTGTCCTGGCCAGTCTTCCTCTACGAATAGAATTCCGTCTAAAGCATCTTCGCTGTTCGACACTATAAGTTTTGGCTCTTTGGTTTCAAGGTGGGGTTCTGCCACCACATCAGATTTTTCTTTCGTTTCCCTTACCACAAGCTCCTCAGGTTTTGTGATACTTTCAAGCTTGGGTTTTTGTTTTTTTAGAATTTCTTACGTGATTCTTACCAAATTTTGATAAGCTTCCAGCTTAGCTGCTTCCAGGTCTGGAGAAGGATAGTTTTCTATTTGTTTTCCATGTTTTGGCCTGCTTTAAGTCTTGCTTGGTAGGCTTCCAAGGCGGCATTAATAGGCTCAAAAATTTTATTAACCAGAATGGCATTAGGAGAAATATGAACCCTCTAGGGGCCCTTTGGGATTAAGGTTAATTAGAGGCCAGCCAATAGGAAGAGGGTGGTGGACACACTCTACAACTAGGAAGAGCTAGGTGTGTCATAGTTTGTCCCCTCTTTCCCTTGGTTTGCCTAGGTCAAAACAACCTTTTAGAGGAGAATACCATGCTCTTACAAGCCTTTAAAACCTGGAAAAGGGGGTGTGACAGTGAGGTGACAGTTGGAAAAGTGAAGATGACATGATGGTACAGTGTAATTTGAATTGGGGAGGGGGGAAGGGGGGGGGGGGGGGGGGGGGCTTCAATCTCAACCATTAGATCCTTTTTTCATCCAATGGATATCATCAAAAGGCGCCTTTCAACCTCCACCCTTCATCTTGAGTGAGATCTAGTGGCTAGGATGGGCTCCCCTCTCTTCAAAATGCGCCTTTTCACCTCCTCCCTTGATCTTGATTGAGATCCAAAGGCCGAGATTGAGCCCCCACTTCAAATGGCACCTTTCAACCTCCACCCTTGATCTTGTGCAAGATCCAATGGTCAAGATTTCACCCCCACATCATATGGAGCCTTGCTCTTTTACCCATTAAACAACTTGCACCTTCCCCTCCAATTAACCAATGGTCCATCTTCCAAGGCCTATTAAAAATGGGCCAAAGACCCCACTAGTCAGTTTCTTTTGAAAACTGACATATTCTAGCTCAAAACCACTAAGAGGTTTTTTGTGTCCCCTTTACCCCCTACCAATTAGAAACTTAATCCCAAACCTTACAAGGCCCCAAAGAAGTCCAATATTTTCCTAATGGATCCTCCAGCTTTCACGGTTGTTTCCTTGATTTCACTTCCAATTTCTTTTAACTTTTCTTCCTGGAATAGCTTTTTTGCTTTCTCCTTGATTTCAACCCGTTGTTTTTGTTTTCTCATCTCATATCTTTTACTTTTGCTTCTTTTGATTCTTTGAGAGGAAACTTTTGTATTTTCCGAATCATCAGAGGAGTTGTGTTTCTTTTTCTTGGCCTGGGCTCCAGTGATAAACTTAATTGGAACAATCGGTTCACTCTCTGAGGAGCTACTAGGTATCACTTGGACTACATTTACTACTGTTTTACCCTTGTTTAAAGGATTTTTTAGACAATCTTCTGAGAAGTGTCCTCCCTTTTTGCAACATTGTATGCAATAAGCTTCAATTGGTTTGAGGTTTTTGTCAAGCTCTGGGCATTCATTCTTCCAATGATCATCTGCACCACAATTATGATAGTTTCCCGTTCTTGGCTTAATCATGGGTCTTACCATGGGAGGTATGACACCTTGATTAGCTACATGATAATAATACATTGGTGTGAGCTTTGGTGGAGCATAAGTCACGGTTTATTCCATAGGTGGTGGATGTGAATTATACCAATCTCCCTCTACCATTACCGTAGATGGACTTTGTGTGAGCTTTGGTGTGAGCATTGGTGGAGCATAAGTCACGGTTTCTTCCATAGGTGGTGGATGTGAATTATACCAATCTCCCTCTACCATTACTGTAGATGGACTAGGCTCAGCATAATAATAATACATTGGTGTGAGCTTTGGTGGAGCATAAGTCACAGTTTCTTCCATAGGTGGTGGATGTGAATTATACCAATCTCCCTCTACCATTACCGTAGATGGACTAGGCTCAGCATAGGGTGTAACATGCACTAATGCTTGTTCATCTATGACTCCTTCAGAGTGCATGTACTTTACAAGCACTGCATTATGTCCTGGATACGGAGGCTGTTGAGCCAACACAGGTTGAGGTCTATACCCATTGGTGGTCTTTGAACTTGGGCCATATTAGGCTGATATCTATACATGTGTTGTCCTTGTGGCCTCATGGGCACATACTGAACATTCCCATCATACTTTGGTCGGTAGTATCACTCATTGGTCTCATGGTTGGCCCATTTACCTTTGATTGCACACCATTTCTGCGGTCTAATAGGTTGTCCCTGTTGAGGTATCCATTGTCCTGGTCCTCTCATAGGTGCTTTTTGCATGTTATTCATCATGTCATTCATTCTTTTGAGCATGTCTTCTATGGCTGAAAGTGGTGCTCCAACAATCGTTCCCACTTGTGCTGGTTTAGTAGATCCTGTTTTCTCGCTTTGGTTATCCTTAGGGACATCTTCTTCATTAAAAATATCACAATTGTCTCCTAAGTCAATAGCATCTGACACACACTCTTCTAGGGTTGTATGCTTTTTACTATAGAGTATAACATGAAGTTCTTTGTTTAGCAGTCCCTCTAGAAACAAAGATATGAGTTGTTCTTCTGTAGGAATCTCTATCCTTGGGCATCTGGCAATGTATTGTTTCATTCGAGTTGCACAATCCCGAATAGACTCACCATGTTTCTGTTTAAAACTGTAGATTTAAGCTACCATGTTTGATCCCCATTTTGGAACATGCAGCTACAAATCCTTGAGCTAATGTGTTCAAGTCCATTATTGACCTTGGTGGAATGTTTTGGAACCATGTCAATGCTTTTCCTTCTAATGTCATTCCAAACCACTCAAATTGAGTATGAAAATCAAATATACGTTCTACTCTTAGCACTTGCTTAAAGCTTGCTAAGTGGTCGTATGGATCCCTTGATCCACTATATTTTCTGACCCATTTCTGAAAATCAGCTAGTCTGACGCGTCTGTTTGGTTCAACTCCCGATCTCTTGGCAGTTGGTCATGTTCCAAGTCCTTCAAACCAGTCTATTGGAAATAGTGATTCATGTAGCCCTGGACTGGCCTTAGTGTCACCAGGTTTTCTACGCGATGAGGTGGTTTCTGGTTTCTTCTCTCAGATGATCTCTCACGATGTTCATCTCTTGGAATTGTTTCTGGTACTTTTCCCAATATCCAATCCCTTATGGAATACCCTTGGTATTTGGTTTGTTCTACCTCCTCAGGAGTCATCATAACAAAGTTGTTGTTATAACAATCCCTAAATAGGTAGGTTGGTAGATCTGCAGAACCCTTGTCCTTGATCTTGAAGATATAGATGATCTTCATGGCCGTTAGTTGTCCTGGCTTGGCATCCGAAGTCCATCGAAGATCTTTTATGTTTCTATCCTCCCAACAATAGACTCCGATCCTAGGATTATCCGTACTGAGCCGTTTCAAAGGCTTTAAATCTACTTGATCGTATCCCTCGAATTCTAAAGTTGGTGGTCCTTCTTTTGCTAACATATTTGGGATTATGGTGTTTACTTCTAACCCCCATTTGTCTACCACATTGGGGTTTTTGACTTGTACATACTGAGTTTCGTTTCTATCCATGTACATTTTCCCTTGTTTATTTGCCCTAATCTCTTCTTCGAACTCAATACCATGGTCATCAATGCGAATAGCATACTCCTCGTTAGGGTCCAAGTAAACCTGGGTTCCATGGCGGCTAGTCTTGTAAAAAGAGAGTAATATGCTTATAGCACATTTTCATTCCGGTTTTCGAGTGAGTCGAGTAAGAAGACATTTCAGATGTTGAGTCTGAAAAAGTGTATGAGACTTCTTCAAGAATTGTGTGCAAGGAATTGCCTTGATTCACGCTTTCTTCGGTGGATACTCTATTGGAGGTTTCTCCGAGTATGCCCTGATTTCCTAGTACACGACCAGATCTAAGGTTCATATAGACTTATGAAGACTTGGATAGAGTACTTACCTTGGGATTGACTTGTCGTCAATTTCCACTTGATTGGATTGCAACTTCTGTCAAATTGCCGATTCCTTGTCTGCAACCTGATTCCTGTACAAATTTGATCAAGTTAGCTATTCTTCTATAAAGACCGTAGAGTTTTTGCTAACTCTTGTGATGGGTCTATGTGTATCACTTCAATTCGAGCTATGGAAGTCAAAATTTGACTTTCAGATTCGACTTTAGCAAAAATCAAAGGTTTAATATGTAACCTGGAAACTGAGTGAACATGTACCAGTTTTGATTCGATTGAACCCAAAATTGCCCGGTGGATTTTTATTATGTTGTCTACACTGTATAAGTTCAAAAAGTCAAAATTGATGACTCTGGATAGCAGTAGTAAATAATCGCGATTATTTACTTTTGTCAGTTTTTTATACTTTTTTGATTGGTTTGGCAAGTATACAACTTGTTAAAGTCCCTGGACAACTTTCAACAAGTTTGGACAAAATCTGATCAAGTTTATCAATTGTTTTGTGTTCGCAGACTCTGATTTCAAGAATCTGGCTTAAGTCTCACTTTTGTGATCCCAATTTCACCAAAATTGATTTGTGGGGTCTACTTGATATGCTTGACCTTGTGGTATACTCAATTGTGCAAATTTCTCAAGTTTTGAAGCAGATGTAAATAATCGCAATTATTTACTCCAACTATATTTTTGCAGCTTTTTGCCCCAAATTTGACACAGATCTGTTAAGCACCTCAAGTTAAGATCACTAGCCAAGTTTCATCAAGTTTGGATAATTTTTTGTCAAATGGTCATCAATTTTCTGTCCGCAGACTAATTTTGTAAATTTGGTCACAATTTTCAATCCAGTGATCCAAATCTTATCAAATTTGGTTTGTGGGCTTATTACAACATGGTTAAACTAGTGGTATGCTGACTTGGTAAAAAAAGAAATGGGGCAGATATAAATAATCGTGATTATTTACAACTGCTAACTTTTTACATCTTTTTGGTCAACTGAGCATGTACACATGTTTATCACATCAATATAAGCCTATGAATCAATTTTCATCAAGTTTGGACAATTTTTCCCCAATTTATACTCAAGATTCAAAAACTCAGTACAAACTTTAGTTTTTACCCATTTTTTTGCTAGTTTGGTGATCCAAATCTTTTGGGCCTTTACAAAAGTTGTTTGTACACATGCAATGAGTCGATGGTATGAACCTTGGTCAATTTGGAGCAGAAAGTTAATAATCGCGATTATTAACTTCAGGCTTGAAATGAACACTTTTTTGCAATTTTTTCAAAGACAATCTTTATATGAGCTATTTTAAGCCTATGAATCAAGTAAAAACTTAATTTGGCCTAAAATATTAAGAAAAAGTAAATAATCTAAGTTTTGGCCAACTCTTGAAATTTTTACCTCGAAGTGTCTCTGAGCTTACCAACTGGTTCAGACAACTGTTAAGCTTACTCTCCAGTCGGATTGAGTGGTTTCGAGCCTTTTCGTGCTATTTCTAGCCGTAGACCTGAAACTCTGCAACTTCCAACAACAACTCACACTTGATTCTTTCAGAGAGAGCAATGTTTTGAAATTCACCTCGGATCCTACTTACCATACTCCTAGATTCTCATGCAATGGGGTTGTGAAAAGTGTCCACAAACATTCGTTTTCTTGTCTTTTATGTTTTTCTAAGCATTGATCATAAGACTTGTCTCGTCTACCGATCATTCTCAAAATCCTAATCTATTTCTACAATCCTACAATCCTAAAGGCACTTAGCAAGTACAATTACTTTCAAGCTACCTCTACACAACAAAAGATGACAATCTTAAGCTATGCGGTTTCTGAAAGAAAGTTTTAAATTCTAGGTGAACCTAGAGGAAGTTAAAGGATAACTTCACAAGACGCTCGTGTTTTTTCCTAGTTTAGGTGTCTTCGATCCCCGGCAGCGGCGCCAAATGTGGGACGCATGTCTAACCTCACCATCCTATCTTATTGTAGTATTAGCGAGAACCATGATTAAATTGTCAATCCATGGGATGAAGCTGACTCGACTAGTGAATAGAGGCTACAAGAGGGTGTCAATCTCTCGGAAAACAACTAACAACTCGCATCTAACTCAAGCTACACTCAAGTGACTGAAATCACTAAAAGCCAATCGCTCATCGGCAAACAAATCACATCCATTACAACATCAAATGATATCCAAACGTAACGAAACTTCTAGGACAAGTTTATAAGACCTAAGCACACATGCTTATGGTCTAAAACCCCACTTTAGGTCAAGTTTCAAAATCGCGATTATTAACAGCAGTGGATTTTTGACCTAGTCGTTTTCGACCCAGAATGCATCTAAATGCTTAGCAATGATGCCCCAATACCCCGTCTATGCTTAGTTTTTAATTCGAAAGTGTAAATTCCTAGTTATGATGAAATTAAGCTGTGGATCGACGACGCCAAAAGCTACGAATTACTGTGAATTGCGTACGTCAATGCGTAGAGCTCTTACCTGTGGTTGCAATGCAACAAATACGATTGCAATGTGACAATCGGGGAGGGAGTAGGAAGCGCGAAAAGGAGAGGAGTGAGCGCCGTTAGCTCACGCTGTGTATTTCATTATCCAAAACTTCTAAAAAACTTACAAAAATTGGCTTTTATACCTTAGACAAGGTTTTCGGGTGGTCAAAACTAATAATCTAGAGTTCTACCAAAGCTGGGTAATGACATTTTGATACAATCTGGAAGCTTGTAGCCCTGGCTCATTAATTACAGAGTTTATCCAACCAAGAAAATAGGAGTTACAATATTCTCGATTTATCAAAATAAGAAGTGTTTTACAAAGAGAACTCCGAAAAATGATATCTGTGTTAGCTTGTTGCTAAAACAGGTCCTTTGAGACACTCAAACCATTCTTTGTCCATAAATTAAAAAAGCGCTATACTTTCTGCTGTGTTTACCATATCCAAATGGTATACTTCAAGGATGCTTTCAATTAAATGCGTGAGAACAAGTTTGGGCATCACGCAAAAGAACATCCATGTACATGCTCCATTTGTGATACACATAGTGCCGCAGGTCAGTGTTCTGCAATTAAACCAGATAGTTTTCCAGCACATAAGTAGCTTGTTGGATTCCATATAGTGCCCTCGCCCTACGGATCATGAATATCAAAGAGATGCTTACTTGGAGAGTGTCCGAGATGTGGTGTAAGAAAGTTGTCATTTTGCCCAGACGAGATTGCAACAAATAGCAAGGAGGTGACTGTTAAGGTATTTAATGATATGGGTATTGGACGGGTTAATGCCAAAGGAAAAGAGAAGAAGAGAAAGGATTTGGTCGTGGAAAGGATGAAAAGTGAAACTTTCGTTCATCTTTTTTTAAATCATCTGAAAAGCTTCGTCAAGCATAACTTTGTGTTTAGGTGGTAGGATTAAAAATTTAAAGACCGCTTGCTTAAGTTTCCTAGAGACATTGTGGTTTTTGTTGTTGATTTTGTAGAGAATTATAGCGTTAAAGTGCAGAGTGAGATCCAATCCATGCATTGGTGGTCAATGCAAGTAACAATAATGGTGCACATTTCTTATATCAGGAATTCAGTAGGAGCTGTTGAGAAGACTCTGCATTTTTACATATGGGATGATAAGCTCCATGACACGCTCTTTGTTCAACATCATTTTATGCTGCATGAAAATTGGATGAAACAACAAGGAAACGATTTGCGTTATCATTGGGTGTGGTCAGATGGTGGCACTTCGCAATTCAAGGCACACGACCACACTATTTTATAGCCAGGTATTATGAGTTGACATGATTGCATATGATGCATAACTTCTCCGCTTCAGGACATGGAAAAGGAGAGCATGATGATGCAGGTGCTATTATCAAGAGAACTCTTACGCATGAAGAGCTAAAACTCGATGGCTGACCGATGAAGTGTGTGGCTGATGTGGTCAATTTTCTGAACGCGAGGTTTCAGTCAACTAGGGAAGGTGGGACTGTAAGCACAAAGAGAGTGTTTTGGTTGGTTTCACTGCTACGTTTGATGACCAAATTAGAGACATTCCCAAGCTCTTTCACATGGAGGAGAAAATGTTCATTGTATGGGACGGCAATCATCAACTCCATGTGTGGAAAGATTAGGCATTTGTGTGAGCGGTTGGATGAATTCTCTACACCAAAGGTCAAGTGCGTGACTGTGAAGTGTGACCCACTATGGGACTATAAACCAATTGCAAGCTCTCGCTCATTCCATTGTGTTGCCGGGCTACTGAACGCATAATCCATGTGATGTGCGTTTTGGACACTTTCATGCTTTTGCGATCCATGTGTGAATAGGCAATGGAGGAGATGCAATAATAAGCAGCACATTGAAGAATGGAAATATGTCTCCATCAAGCCATTGATAGAGTCGGTACAAGCAGATAGTGATGAGGATGAGGATGATGAGAAGAACTACAATTATCTATTTTCCTCCCAAATGAGTCAAATTTAAGCATGCCTATGTATGAAGGAGACCGTGAGGTGTTGAGACAATTACTGTCCATTGGGGATAACTTTGCAATGAAGGCAGCTGAGGAGAAAGAAGACTTCTACCTTCTAAAGTGCACAAAAACCATCTACCAAGCACCAAGAGTATTGAAGGACCTTTGGCATAACAAGATCGTAAAAGGTGAAATTCTAGTTGAGGGTTTGTACTATGACTAGGTTGAGGGCAAAGTTGATACCTATACCCTATTGAATGACAAACCATCGGTGATGATCTCCTCCCATCTAGTTAGAGCCATACGGTTCCCCATGGAGTCTATCCCTATCCTGCATAACCACTTCAACCTATCCTCAGAGATATATGAGAATATCCACAATAGTATGCCATATGATGAAGGAAGTGGGCAGGAGGGGAGCCATACATTCTTTACCCTAGCTATAATTCTAACCACAACCAACAGTTGTACTTGAGATCAGCACTATCTAGTGCCATTGCTGTGTTATCAATTTGGTACTCTACAATACCAAACTTGGTACTCCACAATATCAAGGCTGGTACTCTACAATATAAAATTTTGGTGCTATGCTTTATATTTTTTAGTTGAAAGCTGTGTTACTGTAGCACTAAATTTTAGTACTGTGTTTTTTTGTGTTCAGCTGACTGCTGTAGCACCAAATTTGATACTCTATGTTACCATACCAAATTTGATACTCTATAGTAATGTAGTACCTAATTTGATACTCTATAGTAACCACCTTTGGTACTATCTACTACCTTTACAATCATGTAGTTACTACCATGTTATACAATACCAATCTTTGGTGGTAATATGCCACCAATTTTGATACTGTAATATTAAATCTTGGTATTGTGCTAAATGTTTTCAACTAACTGCTGTGTATAGTTCTTATGCAGGCAAAGTTATTATAAAGCCCATTCTTATTGTGTAATAAGAACCCTTTTTGGTACTCTACAAAAAACTGTCCCCTTCCTCTTTCTTTCTCATCCTCCCCTCCCTTGCTCTCATCATCTCTCTCCCCTAGCTTCCTGTTGTCCTCTTCCCTCCTCTCATCCAACCTTGAAGAGGAACTACTAACCTAGAAAATCCCACTTTTCACTAACTTCACAGTCACGCTTGTCACCAAGTAGTAGCAGAAAAGTACCAAAGTAGCTGCAAGAAAAAGTATGTGTACACAAGATACAATGCACTAGTAAAATTTTTTAGGGGACCAAAGATACAAGTGCAAAAATAATTTTCATAATTTTTATAAAAATACCAGAGGCAATGTTCAAGCTTACACAATCCTTTACACATTAGGGGGATCAAAGCGGTACAAATACCCCTCCAAAGATACAAAGTAGTTTGCAACATACAACAAAATGTCATCCTCGACATCAAACAAGGGTGTGCGGCGGCTGTAAGCAGTGGGGAACTTCTCATCTAGCCACCCATAGATCCATGGAAAAATGACCTCCATAAGATACTTTGTCTTTTTTGGGTCATAATATTTTGGGTCATATGACCGAATGCAACAACACAAGTCGCAATCATTCTTCAAGTACTTGTATCTTGTGGTGTCCACAAGGAGGGTCTTCGCTTCGTTGAACTGCAGATGCTTGCGCCACACTCTGTTTAGGAGCTTTAGAAAAATAGGTTTGTCACCGAAATCCTTCAAAATTGCTGGCACATCTCTGAGTGTTGGAGCCCACATCTCACATTGAGACTGGTCATAAATATCTGTGACAGAAAAACTAAGCAGTTAGAACAACTATACAAATAAGAGTACCACAGCAACAAACACACAGTACCAAATGAGCAAAGAACCAAAGTACAAAACAATAGGAAATTGTGTACACAATATCAAAGTACCATAGAACCAGAAAACCAAAGACACAAACAACCAAATTTTGTACGCAACAGTAAACAGTACCAAAAGTACCAAAGTACCATATAGTACCATAATGTGTACAAATCAGTAGCATCAAAATCAGTAAAGCCAGTTTGAAAGTTAAGGGATAAATACCTAAAAATATGTCTTTCATCTTCATCAATTTAGGGAAGCAAGCATTCATTATACTCATCAAATTCTTTCTTTGGCTACATGACCAGAGCATCACGTAGCATCGCTTCCTCAAGTTGATGATGAAGTCCTCCGCATCAAGTCTGAGCAGACAATATTTGTATCGGGAGACTTGCACGCCTCGGAGCCTACATCCTGTTGGGAATGGGATATTTGACAAATCTTTGGGTTCTTCAACACAATCCTTCAGTATCACTCCATTGACATCCAAAATAACAAGGTGCCTATCGCTCGCCATTAAATCTGTTGGCATTGATGTATCCGATTGTTCTTCATTTAGCCACCAACTATCCCTGACTGTAGTACCACTAAACTATATGAGTAGAAGAACACAACCTTTTTGCAATAGCAAAGTTGGACATTAGGCACCATCAAAGTTTACCAATTTTTGACAGTAGGACATTACAATTTATAAACACATTGACATCTTTCAGATAATATGACAGAACGCTGACCCTTCACATGACCATAACACTTAAAGAGATACTCATCAATGTGTGTGTTAGAAACATGTGAAGATTCAGATTGGTTCATTGTGGTAGATGTTGGTGCCTTAGGTTTCCTTAGGTGGGGCTGTCTTAGGACAAGCCGCTTTAATGTGACCCTTGACGTGACAATGAGAACAACGACCTTCCTTAGCATAAATGAATTGTTCTTATGGTCCCATTTGTGGCACTTCCTTGTAACCAGTTTCTAATCTCAATTAGCAATACATTTCTTGGTTCCAATTTGCAATTTGGGTAGCGTCTCTTGTGTTTGATTCTTTTCAATCACTCTATCATAGCCATAGACCTTGTGCCTTCCCAATCCTCTCCCTAACAGCTTAAACCTCACAATAATATGGTGGCTAGGGCATTACGCTTGCAAATCATGAAGGAAAAGCTAGAGTTTAAGGATCACAACCTTTTTCTTGGTGAGGAGGAAGTTGTCGTAGCGCCGAGGATGACAAAAACATAGGTTCCACCCAAGACATTAACAAGGGGGAGAACGGAAGGCATAGTGGCCTCTGTTCTAGGTCTTTAGCCTAATGGAGGATTCCTCAACATGCTTCAACAAGAGAGAGACACATGAGTGGTAGAGAGGGGAAGTGGAGCTCCCAATGCTTGATTTGGACCCTCATGTCAAAGTTCAATTCATTGGTGATATATGCCATATGCCGGAGTTCAAATTGCATTACATCTGACAAGGAAACAACATGACACATACAAAATAGTATGGATGTGTGCACAATCCATTGGCATTGTCTGGATCAAGACAACGTGTGTTCCAAAGTTCATTATCTTGTGAAATCTTGGACGCGCTCTATTCACAATTCACAATTGGAGATTCTTGGATGTAGTGTGGTCTATAGTTAAACTTTCTATGATGCAATCGGTGCTCAAGATGGCATTTTTCTCAGGTGACAAGTTGGTGGCTACAAATATAAGGTATATTTGCAAGTAGACGTACTATTGGGGTGTCCATGATTGCTTTTTCACTCATTTGGTCGTCCTACATATGCCCACTATGAGCTACAGAGAGGGCGTTAAAGTTAATACATCTCAAGTGAATGCCCATGGTGATTTGATTATTTCTTTTTTATTCTAGGTATTCAATCTACTTATTTGACATGATATTGGAAAAATCTTGAGGGGGGATCTCTAGGTAGTATATAAGTGCCTCTGTATCCCCAATGTATAATAATCTAATGAAAGGATTAGGGGAGGTTAGAAAGGGTGGTGTTTATCTTAGCATACTTGATAATCACATTTATTACGCTAATTACTCTATCATGAATATTAATTTCTAATCTTCTTAAGGTATTTTCCAACTTAAATTGGCCACTTAAGTCTAGGGGAAATAAAAAGACAACAAGTGATTTTAATTAAGTGTTAATGGACCAACCGGTCAAGGCTTGGGACCAAAAGGGGAAACTCCATAAAAGAGCAAGGATAGTTGCTAATTAATTATGTCATAGGTACAGGTCAAGAAAGGATAATTGTATCCCACACAGCCTTGATCAAAGGTACAAGACAAAGGAGATGACCGAGAGCAATTATAGAAGTTTAGAAATAAAAAGTGAATGTGCTAAGCTCAAGTCATTATAATAACTCTTTAGACTCTAAGTATAAAGTCTGGGAAGCCTCAGGCTGAAATTCTAACTTGCCACAAAATGTCTAAATTTAGCAGGTCTAAATTTAGCAAGTTTTGGGAACTGCTTGATGGCACCTCTAAAAGCACTCTGCTAAGGTTTTGCACAAGAGGTGGAAGTTTTAGACACTTTGTCAAGTGCCCAAGATTGAAAAAGCAAGCTCTCTCTCCCTCTCCCTCTCTCATGGGAGCTCTAGAGATGGAGTCTATGCTCAAGCTCTTGGCTATGGATGCAAATCTAAGACAATGAAAGTTTCTTCTTCTCCATCTCTACTATTCTATCAATAACCTATACTGAGAGCTTTTCCATGAGCAAGTGTACATGGAATATCAATTCTCTTGCTTGAAAAATATTTCTCTCCACCTTCATCTTCCTCTTTCCCTATAGTTCCTTCTCCCTGCTAGGGTGTTTAGGGTTTGGGAAGGAGGGTTATACCACATAATCTTTAGAAAACCATCTTCTTGATTCAAGCAAGGCTCTGCAAGAGCACAAACATGTATTGTAACAAAGATCTCTTTTGAGAGGATTATAATACAAGTCCTTTTGAAGGGGAGACCGACTCCAAGTAAATCCGATCCTCATCGAGTTGTCAATCTTAATTAGTTATTCTCTTTGAAACATGTGCATGGTTAAAGTGTTTTAAATGTGTGTTTGTGTAGAGAAATTAGTGTGGCACAACCTATGGTCTCCTTGCTCTCTCTCTCTCTCTCTCTCTCTCTCTCTCTCTCTCTCTCAAATGAAAACTTTCTCCTTTTATAGGTAAATTTTGCTGAATCTAAAAGTAAGTGCTAGATTCTCTAACATTGACATCATAGCCATGGTTTTTCTTTTCTTGCCTAAGATGAGAGGTCCTTGAGTAATCTAAGAAAGAATTAGCATACACATATAAAGAAATTTAATCATGGCCCAACACAATCAAGAGAATGTAATTAATATTGACAACTTAGACTTAACTCATGGTATAGCATTTGACGATGGTTGCAGAGTCGTCAAATACCTTGTTGAAAAGTTACAAGAAGAAATGGGAAACCCCAAGTTGCAAGCTGAGGTTCTACGCCAAATTCAAGCTCTTCAAGATAAAGTTCCCCCAAGTGCCCAACAAGAGAGAATTCCTGTGTGGCCTCCTGTGAGATGTCCAAAAGACGAATCTCTTTAGGTAATGAAGAGGTGATACCAGAATAACCTCCAAGGAAAATTTTTTGAGAGGGAGAAGTGCACCCTGAACTTTCAAAGGAGAGGTATGAAAGCGACCTCCATCTACCTCGAAAAGTGATGCTGCCCCAAGAAGATGGTGGGCACGGTGGTCACCTACTCCTCCCAAAAAAAGAGAGAAAGACTTCAAGTACTCCCTCACATGCAATCCAAAGAAGGGAGAAAGAAATCCACCAAGAAAGAGGAAGCAAAGAAAGCGGTCATCACCTTTGCCTTCTTCCTCCTCTTCTTCTTCATCATCATCACCCTCTTCTAACACGAAGGATAGCGATCCAAAGAAGGGAGAAAGAAATCCACCAAGAAAGAGGAAGCAAAGAAAGCGATCATCACCTTTGCCTTCTTCCTCCTCGTCTTCTTCATCATCATCACCCTCTTCTAACAAGAAGGATAGCGACTTGCTACCCAAGAGAGAAGAGAAGGGGTAAACAAAGGAGCTATGTGGCATGGAAGAAGTCATGTAAGTTGAAGAAATTAAAGGAGGGAGGAAAGAACATTAGCTTTCTTACCTATGATGGAACTTTTAAAGCAACTAACAAAGTACTGGCCTTTACCCAACAATTTGACGCGACTTTTGAAGATGAAGATTTCTCGGAATCTTCAAAGCTCCGAAATGTTTCTATGCATTTCCAAAATTTAGCCCCTCAATGGTGGGCAAGTCTACGTAGTCAAGGTGAGGCTCCAAAGACTTGGAAAGCTTTGAGGATTGCTATTACAAAGAAATTCCTTCCAAGTGATGCCAAAGACAAAGTCCTCACGGAATGGCAAAGTTGTAAGATGGCCACATACAAGTCTATCCAAAAGTATGTGAATAAGTTTTGGGAGTTACATCTCAAAGCCACTGTCTACATAAAGATAGACTTTGCGGAACGAAAGCAACAATTTTGTGTTGGTCTATCTGAGGAGATAAGTGAGTATGTTAACTCACAAAGACCTAAAACTATTATGTTAGTATCTCTCAGCTCGTCTTAGTCTTTGGGGAAGATGGAGCGCAATCCATGTTCCACCATAGAATCTGCTAAAACTTTCAATTTTGCTTTTGACGAATTTTCTAGGGTCTTTTGGCACCCTTTCTTTGGTTTTAGGTCAGCTTTCAGGCCTCTGTCATAAATTTTCAATATTTAGAGTCATAATTTTTTTTGCCCAAAATATAATTTTCTTCCATTTTTGTAATGATCTTTTCAAGCCAACTTGATGACGATGATTTCTAGTTACCACCCTACTCCTATGTGTTGAAAAGAAACATGAAAGAAAAATAAATAAATAATGCAAATAAAAGTCATAACGAAAATTGGAACATCACTTTTAAAGCAATGAAAAAAATTGAAGAATGAAATGCCTTTGGCTATCTCACTCACAACTCTCTAGCTAGTCCCTCAACTCTAAACTCTATCAAGCATAAACCCTCATCTAGATGCTTTCAGGTCTTTGCCATCAAATTTTCAATTGAAAATCTAAGTTCAAGATATTGTAACTTCGCATAGATTTGTTTACTGCTAATTTTCTTTTCTGCCTCCTGCATGCCTTCAACTACATAAACCATAAGCTTCACCATTATGCACATTTGTACCAGAACCTCAAAGGCAAACTTGTCAAACTTCAAGTTTTTCCATTTGAGACAAGCAAAGAAAGCTCCTCGCAGAGTGGAACAAATTGGAGGATGATCGGATGGTGGAATTATCGTAATTGCTCTCATAGCTTTTGTCAAAAATCCTTACACATCTATAGAAGTGACCTTCAATTGCATCAATTGAACATAGTCTCAAGATTTCCTTGGTTGATTCTGTTGCATCGATTGAAAAACAATCTAGAGCTTTCCTTTGCCTACAAGTGCAGTCCAAGAGAAGTGGAAAGGAGCACTTGCTTCACACCTGATAAAAATAGCTCAGAGCCATCTCAACTTTCCCTTGTTGGATGTATCTTGCAATCAATGCATTCCAAGAGACAAAATCTCGAATAGAAGCTCATAAATTCTTTGTGCTTGCAAAAGCACAATGCCGTTAGTGCACATATCCACCAAAGGTTGCAAACCAAGTCGTTTTGTTACAGTCTTTGAAAACAATTTGATCATGAAGTTGTTTTCCCATGTCAATGCCTTCCATAATGCCACATGTTTTCAAGTATTTGGGGAGAAGCACTTGCTTCACATTCAATGACAAAAACTCGGAGCTTCCTCACCCTTCCCCTATCGGAGATATCCTGCAGTCAATGCATTCCGAGAGACACCATATGCTGCATACATGTCAACCAAAGCTTTACAAAGCACGTCGTTGTGAGTCTACCAATTTTGGCTTGGCTGCACAAATTGATCAAACCTTCACATGATCACCTAATCATAGGTGCCAAATGCACAACTGTTCTTCTTAGCATGATGATAGGGAATCGTTACATCGTGCAACTTGTGTAAAAAAGCCAAGACTACCTTCATATAATTTGTTGGCCAAGGTTCATTGAAAGTTTTCTATTGTTGGCTCCTTATGCAAGTTTTGCCACTCCCGTCCTCACAAATCGAGCCTACTTCCTTGTCTCCTTGATGATGGGATACCGAAAGCAATGCAATCAAAAGGAGGTGGTGGCACGTACTTCTCAACCTTCACACAATTCTCAACCTTCATTTGTGTGAGGGCATTCAATCCATAGTATTCATAACAAAAGCACCTCATTCTTGGAAACAACACTTAGCATACATACTTACCAACTTGTTCTGTAAGTTTGAGCCCTTGTCAAATAGCCCATGTACCGATTTTAGGCCGGGTTCAAACGAGCCTGACGATAGATGCCTGCTTTTTAAGCTGCCTCCACTTAATCTATTCACAAGAGGCAGAAGGACAGGAGGTGCTTGTAGCTTAGTTGGAGGATAGCCTCTCTCTAATGCCGTCCGATTGTGATCAAAACCCTTTGCCCGCGCATCCCGCTGTAAAGTAGGGTGGAAGACTTGCATTTCGAAGGGGGGGGGGGGGGGCGGTGTCTCGCCAGAGTTGTGGCGGGCCCAAAAACGAGGTACTCTCTTTTGCTCCAATAGGAACGTGCCAACGCGGACACACGCGTCTTTCATTTCCTATGCCGCCATGTCATCTGAACCCGCCCTTAGTAAGGACCTCTTTGTGCTTGACTTGTCCAGCTTTGTATGGGATTTTGTCAAGGGATTAGGTGCAGCTCTAGACGCTAAGATCGAGAGAGCATGAGGGGAGAGGAAGGAGCACGAAATCAGGAGAGAGGGAGCTCTTTATGCTGCCATAGGAGCTAATTTCAAACTCGCCACAAGTGCCACCGTCCACGATACAAAACATTGGATCTGCGAGTAAATGTGAGCACAAGCCGCTGTGGCAAAATGATTGCGAAAAACGCTCGATCTACAAAAATGTAGGTCTATGTGGCAGTGACTGAGGGAGCGAGGCTGGTCAATCTAGGGTCCATATTTGGGGCAAATTGGGGACTCTCAACAGCTTTGATCTCAACTCCGATCGCGCCATGAACTAGGGGTGAACTAGGGAGTGAACTTGGGCAAAAATGGCACCCCAAATTTATACGCCTCGTGGGATGTGGGTCAAACTCAAGACTTCTTGATTGCCACATGGATGCCCTACCACCACGCTAGTGCATGTCGCTGCCCATGTTGGCATGGCACATGATCACACCCTAGTTTACCCGCCCCTAGTTCACCCTTAGTTCACTCCTAGTTCATTGGATGATCCGACGGTTGAGATTAAAGCCGCCTCGCCCCCCCAATTTGGGCCCTAGATCCCCTTTGAGCCATATGTTCGTGCCATATAGTGACGAGGGCGAGTGAGTGATAAGCAACCAACAACGATTAGCCTTTCAAGACCATTTGAGTGCCCTTATGTCAAAACGTGAGGTTTCTTTAGCTTTGACAGGTGGCCAAATGTGAGAGAATGAGGGCACAAAGGAGGAGAGTGAGGCGACAAAGCAAAAGATGGCTTTGATTTGAGAAGAAGATGTTGTTGCGCACAATAGACCTCAATTGAGCTTTAAAATCTAATCACAAACCTGAGAGCTTAAAATTGTTCGCTCGCTGAGGTGTAGGGCTGTTCACAAAGAGAGTGAGCAAAAGGTGACTATACCAGTAGGGTTGCATGCCATGATGACAGAAAGGCCAAGAAAAGGACAGATGGACTAGAGCAATGCACGTGCTTCTCTTTTGTTTTGCCACTAGAAACTCACTTCAACTTGTAGCAATTCAAACCATAAGCAATGAGCACCATGTGTTGAATTCAATTATTAAATTTCAATGGTATTGATTTTCTAAAGCACATTGAGTAAGCAAAGTGCACGCTATTCACTTGGGATGTCATATATTTACCAAACATTGATTTCCTTTTCATTCATTTTGATACACCTTGTTATCTTCTTGAGTACCATATATTTCAAGATTAATGCCAAGTCTATTTCACTAATGTTTTTTGGCTATCCACACATTTTGTATTTAAAAGGAAAAAAGATAGATGAAAGCATAGGATTTATCCACACATTTGAATACTTACAGGTGAGGTACAACGGCTTACCACCATAAAAGCCAATGGGCTTGCTACTGAGGATTAGCACAAGCAATGGCTTGAAGCCAAATCTTGCCTGGCTAATGAGCAACTGGAAGATATCAGAAAGGCAAGGATTCTCTCCAAGGAGACTTTCCTACAACAAGAAGCCTCTAATCAAGCTCAATTTTTTAGGGCTTTAAAAATCAAGAAGAGTCAGGGCCATGTCCACTCGCTCTATGATGAGAAAGGGATAGCAGTTCTTCATAACCAAGATGAGATGGCCGGTTTGATGTTGAACTATCTTAGCCAAATCATTGGACGACCAAAAATCCAGTCCCGAGAAGTAGATGAAGCTAGAAGGACCTTACTTCAGAGTGTCGAGAAGAAGATTCCCCAGTCAAAAGCTAATATCCTGGAAGGGGCACTTTCTAAAGACGAATGCTCACTAGCATTGCAAACCCTTGGCAAGGAGAAGTCCCCTGGTTGGGATGGGATGATGATAGAATTCTTTAGAGAATTTTGGGATGATCTGAAGGCCCCAGTCACAAGTTTGGCCAACAAATCCATTGTCGAAGGGTCATTGGAGATAAGTGTAAAGAGAGGTCTTATCAAACCCATCCCCAAACAGTTTTGTTGTTCTCAACTGAAACATTGGTGCCCTATAACAATGATGTCGATGGCCTACAAAATTATTGCCAAGGCAGTAGCCCTCAGAGTAGCCCCCTTAACAAGATCATCTCTCCTCATCAACATGGGTTCATCAAAGGAAGGTCCATTTATGATAACATCTTGGCAACAATGGTAGGCATCAAATACGCAACTTACACAAAAAAAGAGTGCATTTTGCTATAGCTGGACCTGGATAAGGCTTATGGAAGAATAACATGGACATATATAGAAGTAGTCATGGAAGCTCTGGGCTTTGGGCCTCGCCTATGTTGTCTTATTCATGCACTAGGGGATGGTAGCCAATCAGAGCTCCTATTTGATGATAGAATAGTGGGCTCTTTTGAGGTCAAAAGGTCTATTAAGCAGGGATGTTCTCTGGCCCCCTTGCTTTTCGCCGTAGGTTCACATCCTTTAATCACAACGCTGGAAGCTAGTGCTGAGCGCGGAGAGTTGCAAGGCCTGGCTCTACCAGGAAACAACCTACTACTTGCAAAACTATGTGCAACCGATTCTCTCCTCTTCTTGAAGGCATGTCCCCAAGTCGTTAGGAAAGCTCTGGAGATTGTATAAATGTTCTTTGTAGCTTCGGGGTCCCAGTGTAATATAGAGAAGTCAAGGCTGATATCCCCGTCGAAAAATGGTCGGGGGGGATTGTTACAAAAGGGAATATTTTTAGACATCTGGGGCCCCCCTTGGGGGTGGACGTAACTCACAAACAAAGATGTCAGTGGGTCCTGGAAAAAATTAGAAAAAAAATGAGTAGGTGGGAGTATGTTCTTCTCCCATTCCCAAGCCGGATAAAAGTGATTAATGCCTTTATGCTCCTTTATATTGCCTTCACTAGCCCGCTTCTCAAGATGGCTAAGTGTCACTGAAAAGAGTTCTTAAAACCGGTAAAAAGGTTTTTATGAAAAAATAACACAAAGTCCTCCAAGCTATGGCAATGGGCCTATTGGGAGTCGGTTGCTCGGCCAGTAAATCAAAGAGGCCTTTGAATTCTCAACCCCATGCAGAAGCTTACCGTGCCAAATTTGTAGTCTCCTTGGCTAAACAGGATCAAGCTTGGGCTATCATGATCAGAGATATGCTAGAAGCAGCTAAACTTGGTTCGAAAGGAGGAAAGTGGATAGGGGTAGAGGTTCATGACAAACTATTAACCCCGACATGGTCTACCCTAAGTCTGGGGGGCGGCTTAGGGGAATTGGTAAGGAAATGCAACAAAGCAGCGGGAGTCCTAAAGTGGGGGGAAGAAACCAGATACTTCAAGAACTCCATTTTGCATTGGTCCCCCTGGCTTTCCAAAGTTGTAGATCCGCCGCAAAATCCCTATTGGATAGAAACAGCCAGGAAACTGAATAATAAGGGTCTGAATTGACTTGGGCACTTCTGGGACAGTGACATCAAGAGCTGGAAAACCACTGAACTTCTGGTAACCCAATACCAACTTAATAGCTTGGAGGGTTTGCACATGCATGCATGCAAACATACATTGTTACCTTGTTTATCTTCTAAAGGCTACTAAGCTAAATTGAAAAACTAAATTTTTCTTTCTAATACTGACATTGTTTTCTCTTTTGAAGATGTCGTCAATTGCAAATCTTGCAAATGGGGTTGATTCTTTTCTCTTTTGTTTAACTATAGTTGAGTAAAAGAGAAAGACATGATTGGTCTAACAAAGGCTAAATTTCACAAATCAGTCATATGAAATATTAAACCTGAGCGATAAGCAAAGTTTAAAATTAAGTGGCCCCTTTGTGGAATCATTATATAAATGACATTTACTAGTTTTCATTGAACATTGACATTAGGAAACGAGATATTTTGCAATCTATCTTAACATGCAAAATAGATGATCATATTAGTGAAAGGTACCTTATCACAAAAAATTTTAGGATGTGCTTGAGAAAGAAATTGTATTAGGGAAATTTTTAAAGTAATGCATCAAACCGAAGGGAACGTTCATAGATAACCTTCCTAAGGGTTTTGAGACTTGGTTCTCTCATCAAAGGGAAGAACCTTTGGACTTGCCTTCCTATGTGCTATGGGGAGAAATGAACACAAAAGAGGTAGATGAAAAGGATCTAGAGCTCTTAGAGTCCTCCAAGAGATTGCTTTTTATATGATATCATGTTCTGTCTTGTGTTGTTTAAAGAATTTATAGTGTTTTACTCAAGTTTTCTGGTTTGTCACTCACAAAAAGTAGATGGATCTTGAAAGTCTTTGATGAGAACTCTTTAGAGATTATGCAAGAGAAGGTCCAAGATTGAAAACATCTCTTGATTATTGGCATTTATACAGTAGTGATATGTGTGGACATACTTACTAACATCCAAACACTTTTTTCGAACACTAGAAGCCTTTTTTCCCCGTGCTTTGTATATAAGCCCATCACTCTAAGGCCGCCTTCTAAGAAAGGCCACTCCTCTAGAGTTGGAACTTCCACACTCAAGAAAGGCAAGCCAATTCTAGATCCCTCTGTGGACTCCTTTATCAAGAAAAGGATTGAGTTCATGCATCCTTTATCAAGAAAAGGATTGAATTCATGCATTCCACTAGTCCAAAGAAGTCACTGCGGTCAACCATAAAAAAACTCACTGGGAGAGGATGATGGAAAGAAAGTAGAAGGTATTTTTGCAACTTGTTTTCAACACCCTTTGTTACACAAATTGCACACAAATGATAACTCCATAGATCTTGTCAGTGTTTGGTTTTAGGATTCTTCATTTCTTGTGAGAGTTAAACACTAGTGATTTGACATTGGAAGGGAGGAGAGTCAACTAGTTGCCTCTTTTGTGTTTGCTCCGATTTTTGGTGGAGAGATTATTCTAATGTGGTATCTACTTGTCAACACTATCTCTTCATGCCAATAGTTATAGTTATGCTTAGTTTTCATCACTCAATTTTTCTTTATGTTGACACAATATTCCGGATTGGAACCAAGTTTTTGCCACTTTAAGTGAGAAAGTTGCATCTCTAGCATCACTAATAGTTGCAGACCAAGGGTGTGGTACATTACTCTATGCTCTATTATGATCAGGTTGGGATTATAAGTAAGCATGATAAAAAGGTGGGATCCAAATACTACCGAACAATCTTTTTGGTTATACCCCAATGACATGCACACGAGTACGAGCTTGAGCAAGGGGAAAAGGGTATGATACTTAATAAGAATTGTGAGAATCCATTGTTTATGGGCGTTTCATATTAGTCTTTTGTTTTTGTAGATGGAGGCATGTCTCTTAGGCATGCTCTATCGCAAGGGCAATCGTCTTGCTTATGATAAAAAGGATGGTGAGATTTTTGAGAAACATTCATTTTATAGACATTGCGGACATTGGTGGAGAAAGAAGATGGGACATTTGTTGATGAAGGAAAATTGCAAGGGATTGTAAAACTTAGCATTGATTTCTTTAAGTATGATTCATAACTTTCACTTTCTAACTGTAGATCCATAATGATTACATTGAGTTAACTTACTTTTTCTTGGCCGTAGGTGGCTACTCTTTACATATACTAATGATCATACTTCAATGGTTGACATATTTTTTTGGTTTTAGTAGATTGGGAGTTGCTTGTGTTGTGCTTCAATGCCATTGTTTATGTTTAAAGAGAGCTATGGCAGTGTTTGAGCATCACCTTAAATGCTATGGAGAGGGTGCAGTACCTTGTATTGCTATTATGAAGGAGACATGAGCCCCTAAAGCTATTATGGAGGAGCCTGGCCAGAGAAAAGCACCTGGGATCAATACAAGCCTAAATCTCTGAGGCATTCATGTTTTCTACATGCTATAGACATCTAGTGTTTTATTTTGCTATTTTAAGGTTTTCTTATCTTCCATCCTAGATAGAACCTAAGAATTGGAGGAGTATTGGGATTGTGTAATTTGTTTTATATGACTCTTTACCTTACTTGTCTTTTTTTAAGTTCATTTTGCAAGCATATTTCATGCTTGTGTAAGGACGACAGGCTTCCATCTTTTACTTTGTTTCTTAGTGTCTTAATTGCACCAATAATTTATCATTAAATCACTCACATTGTCGTATCCACCCATTGCAAAAATCTTAAAATTGAGTGCAATAATGATAACAATAGATGCAAAAGGATATTTTGTTCCTCTCTCCTCTAAGAAGCCTTGTGCAAAACTCTTCCCAATAAAGGATATAAAATTTTAAATTTCTCTCTCTCTCTCTCTCTCTCTCTCTCTCTCTCTCTCTCTCTCTCTCCACACATTCCTTGATTTATAGACTCTCTCAAAATCAACTTTACCTCTCAAGAATATTGGCTTTGATGATTATAAATTAGTGTATCTCTAATCTTAGGATTGAAGCACATTGGACAAAGAGACAAAGCCCTATAGAGCACTTCTCCAAAAAGCTATATATTTTTATCGATTTCTCAAAAAAGCTCTTTCGGCTTTCAAAAATCTCTAAATGAAAAGATCCCTAAATAATCACACTCGTTCCCACTATCTTCACATGAAAATTTTTAGAGTTATTTTTGTATTTTTGAAGTTGAAATGATAAAGAAGATGGCATTCTTTGATGCTAGGATAGTTGTTAGACGGATACGTCGCGACGGACGTCAGCATAGCGAGAACTCACCTAACATGTAATGTCAGCTAAGGACGAAGCTCGACCTGCAGGCGCGTGGAAGCAAGCATAAGGTGTCAACCTACACTCAACCGACTCCTAACTAACTCCTACAGAGGTCTTTGCCAATTGTCTAAGTCACAGCCTTCAAGAGTGCATAAGAGGAAACTTCCTACAACATTTTCTAGAGCCGAACACTCATCAAACAATCTCGAAACGCAACAAAAATTTAAGGAGACTCTACTAACACCAATAGGACTCTCTCCCTAAGGTCTCTGAACCAAAATCCCAACCCAAAACACCTGGTGCAGAATTGCGTAGGATGTCTGGCCAAAATTTACAGGTCATCGTTTTTGAAATCTAAAGTGCTTAATGTGTAGCTCTACTCAATGTGAACGCGTGGATATGCTGCAATGCAAAATTAGACAACGTATGCTTACCCAAACACCCGAAGAAGCTCGTAGAAGGAGCTCGCACAACCGGACAATACACGCACAATGTAGGTATCGACGCGTAGCTCTCGTCGGGGGCAGCACGTTGTAGTTCTCCGTACTCGATTTCGACTACCGGAGCACGCGTAGCGACAAGATGAAGCTCTCTCTCTCTCGTACACAGTACGCTCACTCACAGACTTCTTTAAAACTTGACAAAAGGTGTTTCATTAAGGTCAAAAAGTGGTATATATACCTTACAACTTCTCAAACCCTAAGGTTTCAAAATCAGCCATCTACTCAATCTAACTTAGCAAAACTGGGATACAATCTGGAAACTTTTGTAAGTCCCAATAATTACAAGGTGAACAATCAGGTTTTTCTCAATGAATGAATAATTACAAAAAATAATAGTCTCCGAGTAGTTAAATGCCATAGGGTGTGTCCAGCTTCTAACATCCCCCCCCTCCTTGTTCATGTCGTCCTCGACATGGCTTTGATCAGCTGCTTCATCTTATCGTTTCGCGCATCTTCAGCAATGACTCGTACCTGGCGTGTAGGTTAAGCATGGTTGGGCCAAAGATATCGGTATTCATTGTGAAGAATCCTGTATAAAATGCCTCTTCAAAAGCCTGGAGGTGATAAGCTGGTAGGAACATGATTCTCTGATACAACGCGTGTATCACCTCCTTGGAAGGCTGACCTGACAGATCATACGCACACTTGTATGTGTCCTGGAAGAAGAATATGCTGTCAGTCACCTGGCCTAGCTTGAAGACCTCAAACACCGCTAGGATTGTTCTATAGATTTTTCTCAGCATAATGCATGTCAGGTCAGGGGAGCCAGTGAACAACTATATGGCGCTTGTGAGGGTTTTCACCATGTATTGTACACTTATTCTCTCCCCTGCCTTCACGCCCGACAGCTTTGGGTAATTCAGCCAAGTGGGTTGGCTCCTTTGCAAAACTTCTTGAGCTTTCCACGTCCTAACCCTTGGTAGAGGATAGAAGCTGAGGTTGTCTCTGATATGTTTAGGGGCCTCTACCAAATGGATCAGGTATTGTGGATACTTCGTAAGCCAAGCCTTTCTCCACTTTGGTTGGGAATCCACAATAAGCTTCACTCCTTCTGGCCTCGAGGTGTCTGCATTGTAGAGAGGCTCCGTTGGCTCTTCTCTGATTCGCTTGTTTATTGTTGCTGCTTCATATTTCAGCAATGGATATGGGAGAGAGGGTTGCAGCCACTCAGGCCTGATATTGCTGGCGTCGATTTTCTGAATATAGATTTGAAAACCCTCTGCTCCCATTCCAAGGCTTCCTTTGTGCTTTCTCTTATCTCTGCCTCTATTGCTTTACGTAGATTATCCTCTTCTTCTTGTGTTAGATTTTGTGGCTCTTGAGAGGTTCCTGCTATGCTTTCCTCTTGCATGGTTGCGTCCACAGGCTCTGCCACATTTTCTACGTCGATTCCTTCGTTGGCGGCTGGCCCTGAGCTTTCCGCCTCTCCTCCTTGCTGGCCTTTTAACTCCTCAATTTGCCTGAGGAGTGTTTGCCTCTCTGCTTCTGCTTGTCCGCCCATATTCATGAGGAGGTCATTAAGCTCAACGTTTATTCTTTCCGCCTCCTCGATCTTCTTCTTTATGCTCTCCACTTCTTCTTATAGGGCTTTCTGGATTTCTTCCATTCTTGTTTGCATTACAATAGACCCTTCAACCATCATTAGCCTCTGCTTTTTCTCGAGAGTCAGCTCCTTCTGAAGTTCCTGCATTTGCTCTTCATATATCTGACTCTCGGAAACTATTTGAGTCGAGCTAGTAGCTCTGACTCTAGCAGGTGATGCTCGCAACCTCTGGATGGTTTGATCTTTGACTTTTAATTGATCCTTGAGCTCAAGGATTTCATCCAGGCTTGCTTCCTGATCCAACTCTGCTCTTTCCTTGGCATTCCTCAAGTTCTCGACTTCTTTTGATTCTTCAGCCAGCTGTAGTGTCAGATTATCCTGTTCTTTTTCACCATCTTGCAATGACTTGCTGAGCTGTAGACACTCTTCTTCAACTTCTTGTATTCTTTTTGCTTTTGCTTCATTGGCTTCTTCCAGTGCTCGACAGTTCGTAGAGCCGTTGCCAAGTTGGCCTCGAGGTCAGCTTCTCTCTCTTTTTGCTTCTGTCTTTGTGCTTGCAGAGAATCCCTTTCCATCTTGGTCTTTTCTTCGGTGGCTTTGAGAGTTATCATATCTTTCTTTGAAGCCATAGATTGGGCTCGCAATCTGGCTAGCTTTGTCATCACCACGTCCCAGTCATTTGAGGGCGGGTGCAGGTCCACAGTGTCTGTAGCAATTTCTTTAAGTTCCACTAGCCGGATGCTTTGCATCTGTTCTTCATGCCCTGTTCTCGCCAAGTCGAATGCGACTGTGGCGGCTTCTTCATTTGTACAGCCTGCGGCTAGCAGGTCCAAAAATGTATGATAGGCCTCATTTAATCTTTTTTGCTCAGACTTCGGCTTGGCCTCTTCCTTTGGCTCGGGTTCTTGCCTTTGCTCTGGCTCCTCTTCTTGTCTTTCTTCATGCTTGTCTTCAGCTGCATGATCTTCTTTTGGAGGGCTGCTGGGAGGTGGTGAGTGCGGTGGAGATGGATGTGGGCTGGGTTTAGGACTCTCTGGTAAAGTTGTCGGTTCGCCCTTTAAATCCCTGTCTGCTTTTGTTTTTCGCTCTCTTTCTTGGTTTTCCTGTTCATCTAACAGTTTTTGCCTTATCTGGTGCACTTCCTCCTCTGTGAAAGGGACATGGGGAATGTTTTCCGCTGCAGCATCAAGCATCTCAAAATTCTTGATATAATCTTCAAAGCGGTCCCTTTGCACTCTTCTAGATGATCCGGACGTAGACTCGAGAGATGGCTTCCAGAGTTCATTTAAATCACCCTTGAGGGATCTTTCTGCTCGGAAACTCTCCATCAGCCTCTCGAGTCTTGCCGCTTTCTGTGACCTAGTTTCTTTGACCGGCACTTGAGCAAACTCTTTCTTTTCTTTCTTTTGCTCGGTTTGCTCCTCTTCGACTGGCTCTAGCTGTCTTTTCAACCTCGTGGCCGCCCTTGGTACCCTTTGCGGCTCATCTTCTTTGTCTTCTTTCACCCTTAGCCAATCATTCTGAGATGGTGGGTTAGGCCACCTTCCTTTGGCGTGTCGTGCCCCATAAATCACTTTGGTTATCAACTCTCCTGGCACTATGTAGGTTGGCTTTTTGTTGCCCATCTTTACTAAACTGTCATGTATGTAAGCCGCGTAGTTGATGATCTTTGGGGTGCTTTTTGTCATTGCCCATGTAAACGTTGTGGCAATTGCACCTGGCGGCATCCTGTATTTCTGTGGCCTCTTAGTGCACATGTGGAAGTACTGGTTGTACAACTGGCTCATAATTGCCACTTTTGGGTTGGCAATGTCTTCAAATGTGTAGTTTGCCTTTTTCTCCTTGTACACTTTGACTTCATCCCTTCTTGTTGTCACACTGTCTCCCTCATTGGAGAGGTCTAGTGCATGGGCTACCACCCGCTCCGTGATTATGATTTCTGTATCTGGTCTGCCTTATAAATCTGTGACCTTAGCCACTCCATCCTCCTTGATGCTTGTTACAAACTCCCATACTCTTTTGATGTCCACCCCTGCCGGTATTGCTTCGAAGTAGTTGTGGAGGTCAATTTTCTCCAAGTAGCCGGCCATTTTGCTTCTTGCAAATTCATTGAGCTCTCTTGGCAGCATTGGTAGTTCTATCACATTGCCTTCAGTATCCTTGAACACTCCCTGGTAGATCTTTAAGTCGTTTGATTCTAAAAGGTCTTCTTGTATCCAAGTGTTGGTGGGCTTGAGTGTCCCTTCCGGAATGACAAAGGGTTCTACTTCGTCCAAATAATCCTTGATGGTCATTCTTTTTCTCTTTGCCGGTGACTTCGAGGCAGCCATAGATCCTGTTGCACTCAGTAGTCCGAAATTAGAGTTTTTTCCATATTAGCTGTGAAACTGAGTTTTACTTATCCAAATGACTTGAAAATTGAAAATAAAGCTTAAAAGGAACTTGTGAAGCTGTGCATGTGCTCATAGTGCAAATTTGGCCAAAAATTTTCATCTAGACATCCTACGCATAGGATGTCTTTTTCATCAGAATTGGTTCATACTTGACATACAGGTAGTGTAAGGCTCATGGAACATGGCTATATGCTTGGATTTGAATTTGGATATCAAAAAGTGGCTTTTTGGGCTGATTTAGGCTTAAGGTCATCATTTGGGTAGAATGTCCATCATAGATAGCAATTGATGTCCAATTGGGTTGAAAATTGGTATATGGGCTTATTGCACCATGGTCTTGGCTCCCTTGATGTCATTGCTTGTACAGAAGTCTAAATTTATGCTGAAGACATCCTACACGTAGGATGTCTTTTTCATCAAAATAACATGAAACTTGTTCTGTGGGTTGTCCATGGCCTATGGAACATGGCCATGTTCTTGGATTTGAATTTGGACATGAATTGATGCTTGTAGGGCTCTGTGAGGTGTTTTAGGGCTCAAAAAGTGTATCTTGAAGGTGTTGGGGGTCAAAAGTGATTAGAATGGCTACAAACTTGACATATGGGCTCTTGATGATGAGGTAATTGGATCTGGAATGATAAATCTTCACTTGCATGCCAAAAAGGTCAATTAGACATCCTACGCGTAGGATGTCTATTTCATCATTTTTTGTCCCTGACCACACAGATTGGTTGTTGATGTGTTGGTGAATGTGTTGTGCAAGTTTCATGAGATTTGGGCAAGATTTGGTAGGTCTATAGCCCATTATTGACTCTTTGCCCTAACTTTGCGTTTTTTCATGCATCTGAGGTCAAAATTGATCCAAATGTGATGAAACTTGGTCTATGGCTTGTAAATGTCATTCAGAACATGTGCATGACAAAAATTGTTAGGATCTGTGTCAAAAAGTGCTCTTGAGACATCCTACGCGTAGGATGTCTCCTGGTGATTTTTTCAGTGTTGGTGCTCCCAGTGCTTGCCCTTTGCCCCCCTAAGTCCCTTTTGAGCCTAATTTCAACAAAAAAGTCAAATGGATAGAGTATAACTCCCTGTGTGGATTTCAAAGCCTCCGAGCCGTTTTCTGACTTTTGGAGTGCTTTTTGGCGATGAAATTTCTCGATGTTGGTCTCCATAGCTTCCCGATCCCATGGGGATCCTTGCCGTATGGTTTTTGTCAACTTTGGCTTCACCGGAGCTCCATTTGGCAATTTGTCACCCTAGAAGCACCCGTGGTTGCGTTTACATACCTTTGATGATTTGTGGTGGTCTTCCACCATAGGACTTGGTTGTTGATGGTCTAGGAAAGCCGCTCGTGAAGTTTGGTGGAAAACGGACTTGCGGTTTGGCCGCAAGTGCAATTTGATGCTTTGTGTGTCTGATGCCGTTTCTGACTTTTAGAGCTGCCTTGGGTCATTTTTTGGTCATGTGGGTCATATAGACTCGTCGAGCATGTCGAGATGCTCCTCCCCATAAGTTTTGGTATCATTTGGTCGCCGTTTCGCCAATTTCCCATTTGGTGGCCTCTTGCGGGTTTCTGGGAATTAGGGTTTTTCCCGATGGTTTCCTACAGCCTTTGACTATCCAGGACTGGTCTTCTAGACTAGGGTAAGTTTCCGATGAAGTCTTGTTGCTTTTGGGTTAGCCGTTAGCCCGCCGTCTCTACTTGTAGGTCTCTACCGCTCGCTTTGTGTGTGACCCCTACGCTAGTTTTCGTGACATAATGACAATCATGCGTGAAAAGCTCAAGGTGGTGAGCCTACCTCTCATGTCTGGAGCTCGTCGGGTAGTCGTGCGCGTCATAGGAGCTGCTGGAAGGTCGATCCGCTCTAGGGGGCAGAAGCTCTCTCCACAAAGTCAATAGTGAAAATGAGCTAAAAATGGGGTGAAAATTTCTTATAATGGAGGTCCCCAAACCATTTTTTATGGAATTTGACATGTGCTCCTATCTTCTTGCGAGATGCGGTTTAGGCTCGAAAATTTCTTGATTTGGGCTCCATTTGCCCTGTTTACCAGAAATTTGGCATTTCGGTCAAAATCTGGCCAAAACACGCTTTCCGCTCCAATCTCATAATTGCACCCCCACTGTACCATAGGTTGTCCTATAGTCACTGATCATCACCATATTTTTTTTTTCATCTGCTTTTTGTATTTTTGAAGTTTTTCTGCCGAAAATTAGCAAAATTGAAAGGAAAATACAAATCAAACCCAGAAAATCCCAAAAAAACATAATAAATCACAAACATCACCGCAACACATTATATACACTCGCATGCAATTTTTATGGCCGGATTTCTCCGTTTTACCAATAATTTGCATGAAAAATGGCTATTTCTACTTATATACACACACCTAGGGGCTTGATTTGGCGTTTGACCCCATATACCTATAGCTTCATGCTGAATAAGGGCATATGTACTTGGGTTATTCCAAAAAAAATTGCAATCAAACAACAACCCTAGAAAATAGTCGAAAATCATGTCCTTTTTTTGCTTTTTTTGTTACTGGTTTCGCATTTGAGAGTGCCTTTTGAATGTCTCCCCCCCGTCCTAGACGGAGTCGTCCCGGACGACAAGGTATCGCCTCAGAGTATGTGTCGTGCATAGGTTGAAACAGTTGTGCTTATGCCTGGCCGATTAATGTGGCCCTACTTTATGCATACTCGGTCAATGCATGGAAAAAATTGATGTTGTGCAAGAGAAGGGAATAAGCAAGATGCTTATTGGCATTCGCAGTCGAGGTTTCCTATTTTCTTTGCAAGTAATAGTTGTAATTCTATTGCTCTTTGTTTAATTGTCTTTGTTACAAAAGGCAATTGCTTTGCTGACACTGTTGATGTAGCTGTAGCTGTTTCTAGGTTGAAATGTGGCTTGGCCGTAATGGCCGTGTGCCATAATTTCTTTACTCTCCATTGGTATTTTGTTGCTGCCGGTTTTGGTATTTGGTTTGGCACTTTGTTGGTTGTCACTGGTTTGTTGCTGCTTTGTATCCATCGAAGTCGATTTTCCTTTTTGAAATGCATTTGCTTGCCTTCCGTTGTTGCTTGTAGTGAAGGGAGGTCCTTGTTCTTTTGTTTTGGTACCCAAATGCATGTGACTTTTGAGTTATGGCTAAGCATTTTCTTTGGGATTCATATTTGTTTTCTGCCCTTAGTTTTTGGTTGAACTATCTGCTTTGTTGGACTGCTTCTGTTGCATTGTTGTATGTCTGTCATAGCATCTCTATCCTTTCGCATCCATACTTGTTTTCCCTGTTTTGGTAGCCTATATTTCTACATTGTGGCTGGTGACTTCATCTGTCTGTAATTGGAATAATTGGCTTTTACCTGATTGTTGGTTTCGGGTGACATGTTTGTCTTTGATGTTCTTTGTTCTTCGGGCTTCGTGTCCATTGATTGCCTGGTTGGCAGTTGATGATTCTGGGATTGCTTAGCAAAAGCTATCACCTGTCGTTCATGTTCATGCTAAATTTTGATTGCTTTTGCTTTCCAATCTATCTGCACATCGTACTCTCTTTGCCAAGGTTGCCCTAGCATCATTGGGTGTTGTGTGCTTTCATCGGTCACCACATAGAATTTGTGTGGGTACATATATTGATGTATTTGTACATGCAATATAGTCCATCCCAATGTTTTTAACGGGTGTGACGTGCTACTTTCTAGTTCTTGAGCAGTAGGATGAATTTGACCTGTGACTTTGAGCTGTCGGTATAAGTCGTAAGAAATCAAATTTGCTTGAGCTCCCGAATCAAGCAATGCTGTTGATTCAACCTGATTGCTGCCCACTTTGACCGCAATTATTGGCTCCACTGTTTCCTCCTCCAACTTCGTCAGTCGAATGGCATTGATCCGCAACGGTGTTCCACTTTGTTGTTGTTGTCGCAGAAGCCGTCTTTTTGCAATGCGTTCTTGTGCTTTAGCTTGAGCTTCTTCCCGTACTCTCTCTTTCTCCTTCATTCTTTGTTTTCCTTGATGAATTTGTTGGAGCATCTCCTGTGTGAGTGGTAGATGATATCTCCTCAGTCGACATCCACTAATCCAGTTTGGCATTTCTTCACCTGCTAATGTAGCAAGCTTGATAACTCCACTTTGTGATAGATCACTGATCACAAAGGGTCCCATCCCTCGCTTTTTAAGTTTCTTGGCATGTTGCTTCAAGGTATAGAGAAGTACGTAGCCACCTGTTTTGAACTCTTTGGTACGCACATGTTTGTCAAAAAATTCTTTTTGTCTTCTCTTTTTAGCGTAGATTGAAGCCACAGCTCGTAAGCGGAGTTCATCTAGTTTCTCAAGATCATCAATTCGTGAAGATAGCTCATGCCCTGTCCATTCTAAGCTAGTTGCTACTCATAGGGTTGGAATTAAAAACTCTATGGGTAGTATAGCATTAAGGCCAAACACCATGTTGTATGGTGTTGTTCCTATAGATGTGTTGTAAGCTACCCTGTATGCCCATAGTGTTGATTTTAGGTGCTGATCCCAATCTGTTCTTGATTCTGACACAATCTTAGTGAGAACCGTGCATAGTGTTTTGTTAGTGGCCTCAGCTTGCCCATTGGCCTGTGGGTGATATGGTGCTGATTTCCTATGTATGACCATAAAATCCTCTAGCAGATATTCAATGACTTCATTGAGAAAGTGTGTTCCACGGTCACTGACAATTTCTATTGGTAACCCATAACGTACAAATATATTTTCATACAAGAATTTTGTCGTGGTGCGTGCATCAGCTTTTTGTGTTGCTTTGGATTTGACCCATTTTGTGAGATAATCCATAGCCACAATGATATATTGGGCATGGGTGCGATATGCAAGGGGTGATATAGGTCCTACAAAATCAATTCCCCATTTTGCAAACGCTCTTGCTCCCATCATTGGATGTAATGGCATCTCATCTCTTTTTATTGGCACTTTGGTGCGTTGACATGCATCACAACGTTTTACAAACTCTTCAGCATCCATGTGCAATGTAGGCCACCAAATTCCTACGGTTAAGACAATTTTTTCCGTCTTATCGCCTGAAAAATGGCCTCCACTTATTCCACCATGTGCATGTTCTAGAATCAGCAGGTATTCGATTTCACTTGCACAGCTTCTAAGTTGATTGTCTTTACCTCGCTTATAGAGTTGGTTTCCAATTATCTGAAAGTCACGAGCTTCCAGCTCTATAGATTTTTTCCGTACTCTTGTTATGTTCTCAGGAAACGTCCTGGTGGTTAAGAAGTCAAGGATATATTGACTCCATGTAGGTGCTATGTTCACCTAAAACAAAGTTGCGTGATCCATTGGTCTTTTGGCACTACATATAGTACAATTAGTAACATAAGAGTGTGTGTCTGTATACATAGTTGGCCAATAGACTCCTAACTGTTTCAGTCTTTGGTGTGTCTTCATTGTTGAACAATGAAATGCACAACCCTGGACATGTGCCTCTTCAAGGTAGCACTTGAATTCTTTCGGATTTATACATAATCGTAGGATTAGGTTTGATCCAAGATGATACAGCCGTCCTGCTATGAGCTGGAAGTTTTTTGTTTGTCTAATAGTTTGATGTTTGGAGCTGCATTCCGTATTATCAAACTCACTTCCAAAGGAAAGAATGCTAACAATTTCCTTAGACCATTTGGGTACCATTTCAATGTTGAAAAGATAAGCATGTGGCATGTCATCATCTACTCCTTCAGGAGCTTCCCCGTAGTGTATCCTTGAAAGATGAGCTGCTCGCAGATGGGTTTTCCCCTTTTTGACCACCACTGTGATGTCAAATTCTAGCAATATGATAAACCAGCGTACGATTCTCCCTGTATTGCAAGGTTTATTCACTAGGTACAAAAGAGCTTGATGATCTGTGAAGAACACAAACTTATTTGCAAGCAAATAATGCCAAAATTTCTTTACAGCATAAATCATTCTTAGCCCTTCCCGCTCGGTGGTTGTGTAGTTCTTTTTTGCACTGTTTAACTGTCGGCTTGCATAGCAAACTGGAAAGTCCATTGTTCCGTCTCCAGGTTCAGCTAGAATACTCCCAATGGCATATGTTGAAGCATCAATGTGCACATGGAATATCTTTTCCCAATCTGGTGCCTTTAGTATAGGTGCTGATATAAGGTTTTCCCTCAACTTTTGGAATGAAGTTTCACACTCTTCGGTCCACTCGAAATTGACTAGTAAACGATACAGAGGTTGTGCGATAACCGCATACATGTATATAAATCTTCGATAATATCCGCAGTGTCCCATGAAGGATTGCACTTGTTTCGCATTAGTAGGCCTGGGTAGGTCGACAATGACTTTGACTTTGTCTAGGTCTGTGGTTATGCCATTTCTGGAGACAATGTGTTCCAAGATGCAGCCTTGCTTTACCATGAATACACACTTTTCCGGGTTCAGACAGATTCGATATGTCCTGCACTTCTCAAAGACCTTTTGCAAATGGTCTATATGTTCCTCTCGGAGAAGAGAGTGTACACATAGGTCATCCATGTAAATTTCTAAGAATATTCTTAGGTATTCCTTGAATGCGTGAGTCATTAATCTTTGGAAAGTGGCGGGTGCATTAGTTAAGCCAAATGGCATAACTCTATACGCATAAATTCCCCATTCTGTGGCAAATGCTATTTTGTGTTGATCTTCCCTTGCTACTGCCAGTTGATTGTATCTTGAAAACCCATCCAGAAAGGAATAAGCCCGTTTCCCGGCTACTCTCTCAAGTACGTGTTCTATGATTGGCAAGGGATAATTATCCCTTATGGTTACTGCATTCACCTTTTTGAGGTTCACACACACTCGCAATTTTCCATTCTTTTTGGGAACTACCACAATGGGTGATACCCAATCTGTATGTTCAATCTCATAGATGAATTCAGCTTCCATCAGTTTATCGATCTCTTCTTTGATTCGTTTAGCAAATGTGTCATTATATGTATAAGGACATTGTTTGCTAGGTTTTGCATCCGATTTCAAAGGAATTGTGTGTTGGCATATCAATGGATCAACTCCTTTGAGGTCTTTATAGGACCAAGCGAACATATCTTTATACTTCTTGAGAAGTTGTGTTAGCAATTCTTCTTCTTCAGGCTCTAAATCGTTAGCTATATAGACCGGCTGAGGCTTTTCACCTGGTTCTGCGAGATCTATCTTTTTTGCATTTTCTGACCCATCGTAAGATTCTTGGTTGGTTCTTTCCCTGACTGGTGGTGTCATTATGATTTTTCTGTCTTGGATTGTAAATTTTCGATAGTGTGATGGCACGTTCATGTTCTCTTTTTCTTACCCCCCTTTACCATCGCTATCATCTTCCGTGGTCCATATATCTCTCAAAGACCGTTTCAGTTCTTGATATTTCTGTTTACGTTCCAGTTTGGTCAACTCTTGGTCTTTTGATGTTTCTTTTTTTTATTTTTGAGATTTTTGTGATTTTGTTTCGGTTTTATCTTTTCGTATCTGTTTTTATTTCCCCTCTTGTTCTTTCTTTTCGATCTTTCGAGAATTTTCCTGATATTTGATCTTTTATACAATCTTCTGCTTTTACAAGCATCAAATAGTGAGTTTTTCCTTTTATTATGAGCATCAGGTTCTCTCTTGCTTTGTTTCCTGCTCGTTTCCTCCTATAGCGTTCTTGGCGTCGAGGGTGTTGATTTGCAAAATCATAAAACTTGTTATTCTCGTTTTCATTTTCATGCTCATTTGAGGTGTCAGAACCCTCATTATCTGCATCATTATTTACTTCCAAATGTTCAGAGGAGTTGTAAAACTCTTCATGTTCTAGTGGTTCTACCGTCTCCTTTTCTGTTCTTACACTGACAATGTAATAGGGTAACACATCATAGCCATCCTTATCGCAAAATTTTGTTGTTGGACTATCGGTAATGGTACAGACATCCAATGTTGCTAATATGTGTTCCCATTCTAGAGGTTCCAAGGCATGTTCAGGGAAAGGTTCTGGAATATACTCCTTGTCCTCTATTGCTCTTTCTAAGACACATTCCTCTCTTTTTAAGCTTCCACAATGTGAAGCTCCGCACATCCATAGCTCTTTTGGTTGCCCTAACCATGCTGGTAGTTCTGATCCTGCTAATGTAGCCGAATCAAACTCTTCGACAGGTGTTTGGTTCACATCTTTGTAATTATGGTCTTTCAGGTTTATTTTAGTTGTGGTCTCGCCATGTCTGAGGTATATGTGGTCATATCCCCAATCTTGGACCATCTTCAACTGTCGCATGAATGGTCGTCCCAAGATAATCTCGTAATTGTTCTTTTTGTCGAAATCGGCTATTGCAAATGTATGCTCATACTCGATTCCACACGAAGTGACAATCACTTTTTCTAAAAGTCCTAACAGCTTCTCCATGAACCCATCTGCCAATTGCAGTTTCATTCTGGTAGCTCTCAAAGCTGGTTTTTCCCATTTTTTCCAGATTTCTTTGGTGGCGATAGCAACTCCCGCTCCACTGTCAAGAATAGCCTTGGAGACGACTCCTTGGAATTCTACAGGTAGAGTGGTGTTTCCATCTTCCCCTTCGCAATATTCTCCAACCTTATTCAATGGTACCGGCCTAGTGTTTAGGTTAGGCATGTCCAACTCCCTGATTCCTTCTTGCAGCTTCAAGGTGGGGTCTTTTACTCCAAATTTTTCTAGGCATTTTCCCACTGTGGTCCACATGTTTGGCCTTAACCTTAGGAGTTCTGCTAACGTGATTGTGCATGTCACGGGGGTGGATAACAACTCAATCAATCCCTACGAATCCATCACCTTGTTGGAAGAAAGTCTTTGAGATGGGATTGCTCTCACTTCCGACTTGGCTTCGTATTCCCCCAGGTATGATGGTAAAGTTCTCAAAGAGTCTGGTTGGCTATGCCCCGAACTAACAGATCCTTGGTCTCCCCCTTGTGAGTGTATCTCGAAGTTCATATGCGACCTTGCCTCAAATTCTTCAATAGGAGGTAGGATCACATTCTTTTCGTTTCTCATGCTACTCATGTGGTTATCCATCCTATTAGCCTCGTTGGCCTCACAGATTTGCTTCCACAGATCATCTAGACCGTTATCGTCCTTACCCATTTCTGCCAATATTTTAGGCCGGAACCTGTCACTTGCCTCATCGGTGGTATTTGGCACTGTGATAGGCTCTCCTCTAGACTCATAGGTATTCGTGAGTCGTTCCTTGGTTTCCACCTGTTTCTCAAAGGTTGGTTGGATAGGGGTTGGAGCTGGTGCCTCATGCCAATTTGTAGGTTTACCCAACGGGTTTTCCATCAATGATTGAGCTGTTTCAATCATCTTTTTGCACATTTCCAACCTTTGTTTTTCTATTTCTGCATATGGATAAGTCATCCACCTTTGCTCCTGGGTTTGGTTCTTTTTCAGTCTAGCTTCATAAGCTTTTAGCAGTGCATCCAGCTGCTCATTGACTTTGTCCGCTAGTACCGAACCTCCTGATCCTGCACTCTTTGGCTTTGCTATTTCCTTGGGTGCTATGGTTGCTGTGGTGTGTGAGCTTAAGATGGCGAGATCCTCTAATCGCTCCAATCTATTCTTCGTATGTTTCAACTCCTCGGATAGAGCTGTTTGCTCTCGTTCCCTCCTGGCTTTCATATGCGCCTTCCTAGCCTTCCAAATGCTTCTCTTATTTTTAGTTTCTGAACTTTGGTCATCGGTTTTTGGTTCTTCAACTATGGGTTCATTTGTCTTTCTTTGAGCTTGAGCCCTTGTTACCGTCTGAACAGGTATGATTCTTTCATTTTCCGATCCTCCACTGGAAGGTACTGTTTCTAACATGTTCAAGGTGGTTTTTGCTCCTTTGCTCGGGTTTTTAGGGCAATCGGGAATCAAATGAGTAATTCCACAATCTGGGCAATACGCATTGACTCTAATGATTTCATCATGTGGGCAGTCTCTAAGCCAATGGTCTCCACCACACTTGTAGCAAGGCCCCTTGGGTTGTTGAGGTGCTCCTTGTGCCCCCCTTTGTTGGTAAGCATGTCTCTGCCCGCCCATGCCTCCATTGGCTATGAACATCGGTGTTCGTTCATCTAGGTTATATCTTCCTTCTCCTGCTGCCTGTGCAGCAGTAGGTGGTCCTGTATTACCTATCATGCTCCATGGTTCTGGTGTCGAGGGCTCTTCTGGTGGGTAATAGACAGGGTTTGGTGCATATCCATTGGGATCTTCATAATATGCATGCATAGGCACCAAAGCCTTATCCTCTGATTCATTTACTGTTGGTGTGTATCTTATACCAACTGGTCGTAAGCCTGGTAGGGGTGGTTGTTGCCCCAACACTGGTTGCGGTCTTTCTACACCTACAGGTCCTGGTAAGTTTCCTGCTTGATATCTAGGCATCGGTGGAACTTGAGGAGAAGCTACTGGAGCTTGGGGAGCGTAAGGTCTTTCTCTCACATAACCCTTGTTATAATAACTGGGTGACCACTACTTCTCCTTTCAGTGCTGTCTTAGAAGACTTGCTTCCACTTTGCTGTGAAGACGAGTCGTCATCAAGGTCTTTGAACTCCCCTTCTTTGTAGACTGCACAATTTTCCACAAGGTAAAGAGCCTCCTTGGTTAACTCATTCAACGTCGTGCTCCTCTTCATATGTAAGTCTTTCTGGAGATCTGCATTCCTTAGTCCTTGAATGAATATCAGCATCAGTCTGGACTGGGTTGGCAGTTCTTCCACCGGGCAGAACTTAACATATCTTTTTAGTCTTAGGGCTACGTTTCGTACAGATTCCCCATCTTTCTGTTTGAATTTATGGATTTGTGAGACAGTATTATGAGCTATCCCCCTTTGGGAGAATTCCTCAATAAACTCGTCAAATACTTCCTCCATCGACTCAAAGTCTCTTCGCTCCACAGAGTCAAACCAAGTGGCAACATCATCCTCTAGGGTTAGTCCAAACCCTGCAAATTGGGTAGGGAAATCTAACACCTCTTTAGCTCTAATAACACGCACAAAGGCTGCTACATGATCTCTTGGATCCCTGTTTCCAGTGTATTTCTTGTTTACCCATTTTTGCACTTGTGAAGGTCTAATTCTTCGATGGTCTACAAACCTCATCATTGGATCCCCTCGTCCTAATCGATATACCTCTTCAGGCCTTCTGTAATAGGCTGGTTCCTCTCCCAGGGGTGCTCCTAAGCCATAATTTCTAACGGTTCTTGCTGGAGGTGGTTCTTCTCTTCGAACTCGTTCTATGGGTGGTCCTCCAGGCCCTGTTGACCCTTGAGTCTTTGGCTTACTCTCCGCCTGATACCTTGAATAGTGTGGTGGTTTTTGCAAGTCCTTGAGCCCTCGTGCGGCTTGATAAACATCTCGGTTTTGGTCTTGCTCCATTGTTGCACTCTGTGGAAGCCATGCCTGCAATGATGGCTGGTTTGCAGGTTGGTCTTGGTTATTGAATGCTTGCGATCGGGTGGAATGTGAGGTTGCATCATACTCATCTGAAAAAGGATTCGTTGACTTGCTTGGGGTGTAGGTGGCTCTTGGCACCTCTTCGAGAGCACGTGTTGATGCTCTTGGACCCATTTCCCTTTCTACCTCCTCTGGAAGAATACGTTGGTATTCTCGCCCATATCTATCAACAAAAACCATGCCCTTTCCCATAGCAGTTTCATAAGAGAATAAGTAAAGAACCTTGTTTTTGCTTAATTCGTTTACATATGGTTCTTTGCTGCGGAAGTAAGAGACTATGCCCTCACTCTCATGCTTGTAGATTCCTACGTTCTCGTTATAAGTTGGAACCCTGGTCATTTTCTTATCATACATAAGAATAGCTCCGAGCCGATCAATGTTTGGTAGCGGTTCTTGAGCTTCTGAAATCATTTTCCCTTTCGCCACGTTATCCCCATATTTGTTGTAATCTTCAGGATTACTAACGATTAGATAGTGGTTCCCCTTTTTGTCTCGAAATCTATCTCCATCATCATAGACTTGGATTATCTCCAATCTCTAAGCCGGTCTCTCTTCTATACAAATGCACTTGCGCCCTTGCTGGTCAGAATAGACTAGGGCTCCCCTAGAGTTGGTTCCTTCTAAGAAGATCACAGTGAGTTTGGAATCATTCAAAGGATTTTGGGAGGTGCTCCCTCCTGGCATTGGTCCATCATAGGTGAAGCCTCCTGGTTGCTGACTACCCATCATGAAGAAGGATTTGTCTGACGAAGTGTCAGTATCACTACCTTCCTCGATAATAGGTGCTAGTGGATCTAGCCTTGCCTGAGTTACACTCTCTTCGGTGGACACTAAGCTACCTTGGTCACCTGCCACTTTCTCGTCTCTAACAATGTATCTTCCTGATCTTAAATTCATCAAACTTTTCAATGCAATTTATCACAAATCCAACCACTCACCTCGCAAAGGGTCAGTTTCTGCACAATCTTCTTGCTTTGTTGCTGAATATATAACCTGTACACAAGGGTTTTAATTTCGGCAATGGAGTCAAAGCATTTATCTGCTAGAGGTTATCTTAGTAATGATTGGTATAACTGGAGAGTTAATCTCAACCACTACTGTATTTTGTACATTGCTGATGTTCTGGATTAGGTTTGCTAATCTGAAGCAGTACTACTCTCAAATGTTGGTCAATTTACGCGAAAAAGTCTGAATTCAGTCTCTGCTTCGTCAAATGAGCAAACAAGATCCAAATTCACTTCTGAAAGAAGTTCTGGAACCCTTAAGCCAAATAGAATATCATTGTCTATGCCAGGTCAAATTTTTCTTGTAGTATGGCCCAATAGACATCCTACGTGTAGGATGTCTCCTGTTGTTTATTTGCCTGGATTTTGCACTGTAGTTTCCCCTTGTTGTGCTAAGCTCACAACAGCTTCTAATTTTTGATTTGGACACCTATTAGCTGGTAAATGAGTCAAAAATCTGCTCTGACAATCTGCTGATGATATTAATCAGTCTAATCAACTCCAAATTGGACCAAAATTGACTAAGAGTCTTGCCTTAGGCTATATAACACCTCACTATGCTCAAAGTCAAAGTCTGACACCAGTTTCATGCATTAGACATCCTATGCGTAGGATGTCTTTTTCATCAGAATTATTTCAAACTCAAACCCCAGGATCCCCTTGAGTTGCTGATCACTTTGGTATACTCAAAATTTAGTTTGGAGTCCCAAATCACCCAGAAGACATCCTACGCATAGGATGTCTTTTTGGCCTTTTTGTCCCCAGACTTGTCCTACAGCTTCCTCTTGATGTTAGTAACCTAGTGGTATGCTTAGATTTTGGTTTGGATGTCAAAAGTCCCAAATTTCAGTTGTTCTTGTCTTTTTCAGTCAAAAGTGCTAAAGTCTGTTCTGAACCCAATTTTCTAACTCAAATGAGGTGAAACCCCTCTCAGTCACTCAATATATCATGCAAGACATGCTCATGAAGTCATCTTATGGTTTTGGTCTCAAAATAATGTCTTGGCACTATTTGGGTAGGATGTTTGGCAATTTCAGTCTATCTGGCCTTATCCTGTCAAGATATGGCAGAATTTCCACTTTCCAGTTCAAATTAGGGTAAACCCTACCTCCTGAACACACTCGTCAACTCAAAATTCCAAAATTCCTCCCAAATTAGCCTAGAGACATCCTACGCGTAGGATGTCTCCTGCTGCTTTTTTTTTTACAGGAATGTTCCTGATGCTCTGTAGATCTATCAGAAACACTCACAGCAATTTTTGGACTTCAATTAGGCTTTCAAACACACTTTTGCATCTTTTACCTTCTTTTTGCGTCTTTTACAAACTTGTAATGACTTAATCAAGCAAGTGTACATGCATGAAATACTTTAGATCCTGAATCATGATGTCCTACTTACTCTACTCCTACCTATCATGTAAAATGGTGATAATAGTTTTTTTTGGTTGCTTTTTGGCCTCTCCGGACTCTCAAGCTCTCCTCTCACCGCTTCTACCACTCCTACCCCTACTCCAGAACTCGACTACTGCCTAAAACTATCCTGGTCTACCTAATCTACCTAAGTCGAAGGATCTAGGCTAGACACACGCTCCCTAGACTCCCTCTAAGACCTAGAGAGTCCCCACCCTCTGATCCTGTCTAAATGTAAAGCGAGACTCTTGGCAAGCCAAAAATCCCAATCCTCAACGATTAGTCTCGGTCACCTACCTAAGGTTTTCGTCCCCGGCAGCGGCGCCAATGTTGGACGGATACGCCGTGACGGACGTCAGCACAGCGAGAACTCACCTAACATGTAATGTCAGCTAAGGACGAAGCTCGACCCGCAGGCGCGTGGAAGCAAGCATAAGGTGTCAACCTACACTCAACCGACTCCTAACTAACTCCTACAGAGGTCTCTGCCAATTGTCTAAGTCACAGCCTTCAAGAGTGCATAAGAGGAAACTTCCTACAACACTTTCTAGAGCCGAACACTCATCAAACAATCTCGAAACGCAACAAAACTTTAAGGAGACTCTACTAACACCAATAGGACGCTCTCCCTAAGGTCTCTGAACCAAAATCCCAGTCCAAAACACCTGGTGCAGAATCGCGTAGGATGTGTGGCCGAAATTTACAGGTCGTCGTTTTTGAAATCTAAAGTGCCTAATGTGTAGCTCTACTAAATGTGAACGCGTGGATATGATGCAATGCAAAATCAAACAACGTATGCTTACCCAAACACCCGAAGAAGCTCGTAGAAGGAGCTCGCACAATCGGACAATACGCACGCAATGTAGGTATCGGCGCGTAGCTCTCGTCGGGGGCAGCACGTTGCACTTCTCCATACTTGATTCCGACTACCGGAGCACGCGTAGCGACAAGATGAAGCTCACTCTCTCTCTCTCTCTCTCTCTCTCTCTCTCTCTCGTACACAGTACGCTCACTCATAGACTTCTTTAAAACTTGACAAAAGGTCTTTCATTAAGGTCAAAAGGTGGTATATATACCTTACAACTTCTCAAACCCTAAGGTTTCAAAATCAACCATCTACTCAATCTAACTTAGCAAAACTGGGATACAATCTGGAAACTTCTGTAAGTCCCAATAATTACAAGGTGAACAATCAGGTTTTTCTCAATGAATGAATAATTACAAAAAATAATAGTCTCCGAGTAGTTAGATGCCGTAGGGTGTGTCCAGCTTCTAACAATAGTAATTTGATGATTGACTACTTGAAACTAGAATTGGGAATGTGGTTGCCAAGTCGAGGATCCATTTGTTGTGTTTGGGGCCTTAAAACGATCAAAATTGGTATGTTGCAAGGCCCCAAACACAACAATGGATCTTAAACTTGGAGAGACGCTATGGCAGATAGTCTCCTTTCTATGGGATTGCCACGTGCGCTATGTGTAGTAGACATAGCCAGAGGCCGTCATCGATACATGTCATCTCATGGGTGGTTTTTGGCCTTGCTCTTGAAGTGTTTTCACACCTCGGATTGTCACCTCGTCGGTCCATATGGGTGACAAACCCCATAGGGACTTCTCCCACGTAAGGAAGAGGGGACAATCATGACGGTGTGATTGTTTTTGGAGGCGTGATAATGGAGCACTCATATGATGGGGGAAAAAAGCGTTCTCAAACTATGGAAAATGAAAACCAAATTTTCGTCTATTTCGAGGGACAATGGCCAAAAGAGGAGAGAAAGGGAGAGTTTGGGTAGTATTTTCTATTATCTACCAGTTTTGGGAGAAGGATGGAAGAAGAGGGAAAGGAGAGCTTGGAGAAGGAAAAGAAGAAGGAGAAAGAGATGGGATTTTTCTCTCTTGCACTCTTTGTCTTGTGTTCTCAACAACCAAGAAGGATCCTGGTACTGATCGAAATCGAGTTTTTCATCATATTCAATTGTGTGAATAGTTAGGGATTGATTGGAGATTTTGGATTGAAATTAGAGCTATCAATCAAACTAGTTTTGATTTACGATTGGAATTTTACTATTGAGGTGTATAGCGTTCGATTAGTGAGTATATGTTAATTTTTGCTATTTAGGATTATGGACTCATTAATTGGAGTTCATCATCGATTGTTGGATTAATTCTTCTCAATCTCTAACTAGTCTTTCCTAATTATCTCTTATCTTATGCAATTAGTGGGTAATTACCATAATTTATAGTCTATATACTATGATTAAACTTAGCCTAAACTCTACTCACAACCAGAGGCTCGATGTCTACTAGTCCCTCCTAGAGAACGAACTTCTTTGACTATGCAGCTAAGAATCTTTTTGCCAAATTTGTACGTGCAAGCTAGCCTATCTATGCATGCTTTGTTGTTCAGGCGAGCAGATGTGTGGAGTATGAAAATGTTGTTGATGCGTAGAGTTAGGGAGAGAATGCGCAAGAGAGTTGCTTAGAACCAACCAACACATCAATGACTTAGATGTTGAGATTGTGACCTTTGGACTACACCAAAAACTGGCGTGTAAGAATCACCTCTTCTACATTCAACAACCCAGTCATCATATGAGCATATGAGTCACGTGGTGTAGCACACTTGGCAGGTGAGTTGCACAAGAGTCCAAAAAGATATCCCAATCACCTAGCTTTCCACATTCTATGGAGCCACTCTTGCCCTTTGGGAGTTGCCCCTTGACCCTTTGGGAAAGATTTTTGACCTTGAGAGGCGCACCTAGCAACTTGTAGCTACTATATAAGTAGTCATTCTTGTACATTCAAAGCATGTTGTTAGTTTATCATTAATCATATTATCATTTTGAGTCTACACTCTCTCTTTCTCTTGCATCGAGTAATTAGTGTAGTAAGTATGATTACCAAGTATGCTGATGAATGCCACCCTTTCTAATCTCCCCTAATCTTTTCAAATGGTAATTTTGCATTTCAAATTAGCCTTCCTTTATTTGTCTCACTCACATCCTCTTAAAGTGCTCCTTGCAAGCTTTCCATAGAGCCTTCAAGTACTTAATTTTGAGCTCTAGAGCCTATTAAACTCCATCCCCCACTTTTACTAAATAAGAGTGTGTGTATGAGTTTGTGAATGTACACCGCTTGTAAAATTGAAGACAAAAGGTTTTTTTGGAGGCTCCTAAAAGCAAGAAAACCCAAAAGAGTCGGTGGCTAGCCCAATTTGGGTAGTCTGCTCGTGGGTGGGTGGCATGTGGTCAAGTTCCAGAACCCGTTTTTGAAGTAGAGCAACGTGGGCGGATGTCTGGTGTGCATCAAGCTGCCTTAATATCCCTGGCAAGTTTGCAAGGGGTGTGTCCCATGCCACCTCCTTTTCCACTGGCCGACCTACACTTCCAGCATGTTATGCTCGGGGCACTTTGCTACCTAGTAGCAAAGTTGCTCTGCTCGTGACTATGAGCAGCTTTTGACTTGTCGATCTACACCCACAATCCTCGACGTGAAACCATCGTTCGAGCTCATCACACTATCACATGAGGATTTTTTTTGAAAAAGGCGGCTTGTTAAGTGGTCATTCACAAACAATTGACCTTCACAGTTGTGAAAATAGCCTTGGTCTTACACATATTGTATCACTAGTAGCTTTTCATGCACAAAAGTGAGCGTTCAAATGGAAGTCATTTTTCTTGGCTTAAATTGCACGTCGATGTCATGCACATACTACTACACATATGCATACACACAAATATATCCTTAAATATCAAAATGCATCGCATCCATGCTATATATGTCAAAGTTCTTTAAAGAAGAAGGGCATCATCAAAGGGAGAAATTCAATGGTGTCCCTCACTAAATTCTAGTCATTCAAAGAAGGGCATCATCAAAGGGGGAAATTCAATGGTGTCCCTCACTAAATTCTAGTCATTCAAAGAAGGGCATCATCAAAGGGAGAAATTCAATGGTGTCCCTCACTAAATTCTAGTCATTCAAAGATAAAGTCTTACTTCCAAAGCACTACACAAAAGCAATGTATGTCTCTACATCTATCATGCACCATTTTCCCCACGTTTAAGAGGCACGAATGCCATCCATAAACCCTAAATATGATATGAGACTTAGTTTAAACTGACTAGAAATCTTATGAAAAGTACCCGACTAATTGGGTCCACACGTCCGCAGACATAGATCCGTTAGGATACTAGTCTCCCACTTTCCACACCACACTCATCCGTTCTTCTTGTTTTTTAATTACTACCACATTGCTTTACATATACAAACAATGTTCATTTATTAATTCCGGCCATAGATTCTTTCATATAGCTCTTCAAACATCACCAAAATAATTCTTTCTCAAACATGGTCTAATGAAGATAGTCCTATAATTCAAAATAAATAAATAAATCTTTCAATTATGCTTAAGAGTTTGCCACTACCTGCAGTCTTTCTCTGTTTAATCAAGAAAGCCTTTGCAAAGGATTTACTTATTTGCTAACGGCGAAATGCGCAAACTTTCCTAGTTGCTAACCGCAAGGGAGCATCTTGCTAACTGCAAGACATCCTGCTAATCTCAAGGCATCTTGCTAACCGCAAGAGACAAAAAGAGAGCTGATAAGCTTAGCTTATTCTTCGCTAACCGCGGAATCACCTCGCTAAATACGAGTTCCATTTGGAAACAAGATATTCTTTTAGCAATTTTTTTCTTTAAGTGATTTCTCAAACATGATGAATTAACTTCTAATATCAAACAGGGACAGTTTATCAAATAGTAACCATTAATCAAACAATTCTTTCACTACTCTATGACATCATATGCTTGTTTCTTATGATATAATCATGTTTCTTGAACGGTTTAAGAGAACTCCTAGGCTTGACTTATCGATCAATATGTATAACAATGCAAAATTATAAATTCATCTTATCGGATTAGCAACGCGTTCGACTATCTCTTGTGGCTGAGGTTGGACGGCTTCGACTTCTTTCACACCCGATACCTCCGCTTGAGCTACGTTTGGAGTAGTTGATGCCTTCCTTTGAACCTTTCTTGGAGGTGGAGTAGCATGAGCATCCTTTGAGCTTCGAGTAATTCACTTCAGGGCCATCGTATCACAAAAGAGAAGGGGGAAAGAGAGCTCAAGAGTTCTAGGGGCAGCACGATGGCTATAGGGAAGGAGTTGGAGATGGAGATGGGTTGAGGGTGAGAGCTTGAGGAAGAGAAGGTAACTCTGATGTCAAGGCAAGAGAACTTCCGCTTCTGAAGACTTCTGTGTGTGTGTTGAAAGTGAAGGGAGAGGGGTCTTTATATAGGCTCTCAAGGCCAAAATCAAAAGCTAAGAATAGCGAAAAGCAAAGAGATAAGTTTACGTAACTTTTTTTTTTGAGACACGGATCTTGATGCAGGATTTTGAGTCTCTATGTTTAGGGGAAGCTTGGCTTCCAAGAAAAGAAGCTCTAAACTTGACTTACTTCTCTTTCTTCTCTAAAAATACTCCTTCTTTCCTAAAAATACTCATTCTACTCCTCCTCTTCTAAAATACTCCTCCTTTTCTAAAACTACTCCTTCGTTCTTAAGGGCCAACTCTTATCTTTAGATATAGTTTTGAAGCTTAAGTTTTCCATATCAACATATTGTTTTCAAGTGAATAAGAGCCATAATTAATAGTTCTAGAGTTTGATTTACTATCTGATCGTTCCGTTGGACCGCTCTATGATTTAACAAAATGCAAAAAACATTTTTGCAAAGTAAATGAAATAGTTTTTATTGAAAAATATTGGGTACATTATTACATTTGGATTCTTCTTGGAAAGTGCACACACCACACACACTTGTTGAGTTCACACAACAAGTCTGAACTCAACAAAGTAAGTGTGTGCTACTTTAAACATGTGGCCTAGTTAAGGTTAGTAAACAAATACTATAGTTAAATTACTAAATAAGTAACAACTGATCTTACCTCAATCTTTATGATCTTACCTCAATCTTTATATTTTCCTTTTCATTTAATAAAAGCCATAAACTTACCTTTTAATTAACTAGCTTGGGTGCAAGACCTTTGCACAAATGTTGGAAGCTTATGAAGCTAACCCGGGGGTACAACCTACCTGCTAATTTAGGACCTCCTAAATTAGGATAAACTTTTGGTAAAAATAAAACTCATCCTTTGGGATTTAAAACTTCCAACTCCTGTGTAGAACCTTAGCACATTGCTTTGGAGGTACTGTCAAGCTGCTCCTAAAACTTGCTAAATTTAGATTTGCTAAATTTAGACATTTTGTGGCAAGTTAGAATTTCACACTGAGGCTTCCCAGACTTCATACTTAGAGTCTAAAGAGTTATTCTAATGTCTTAAGATGTATACATAGCAATTACCCTTGCCCTTTTATGGACTTTCCCTTTTTGGTCCAAAGCCTTGTCCGATTGGTCCATTAGCATTTAATTAATTTCACTTTTTTTTTTTGTGGCCAATTTAAGTTGAAAATACTTTTAGAAGATAAAAAATTAATATTCATGACATTACCTCTCCCTTGATATCATAGTCGTCCTCAACTATGGGGTGGAAAAATAAAGTCAAAGCTAGTCCTGTTGCTTTGGGTAGGGGATCTTTACCCGTCGACATTCTTCCACAATTGAGAGACTAATTTCACTTGGTTCTTGGAAGGCTTAGCTATTGCAAGTATGTCTTTACTTAGCCGCGTGATCATCTTTCATAGTAGATTGGCAAGGTCTACTAGACTCTTGAGAGATTGAGCTGCTGCAATCTTGATTCATGGTATACATACATTTAAAACTTATGAACATTTAAACGAAATTTTAGAGTCAAAATAAGACAAAATTATTTATAAAATAATTTGTTCATACCCAATTCTTACCTTTGATAGGAGTCATTGGTGATTGCGAATGGTGGCAATGTCTCGAATGGTGCATCACCCACGATGCAACTGTAAGTACTTACTTAGCCTTCCTTTTGTAGTCTTCTAGTCTCATTTTTTTTTCTTTTTGAAGAGGTAGAGTTGTATCAAAAGAAATAAAAACAAAAACAAAGAACCCTCAGGGAGGGTTAGCCCATAAGCTATGCAAATACATTCCTGTTGATTCTCAGTCAATCACTACTCTCCAATGTTCTATTCAATGGAAACAATATTCCTAATTTATATTCAGATGTTAGACTGCAAGAGTGCCCACTAAAAAGATTATGTTTTTATGGATAGGCCACCAATTGGCTCACTTAATTTTTCATGTTTTAGTACGTTTTACTTCAATCGTTTGTATTTTCTACAATGTCAGGTTACTGGCAATCACAGGAAGTGGGGTAAGAGTGGTCTCTTACTTTTGGTTATTGAACTTGCATATGTCTATCCTTCGTCGTATGATGAACGGGAGCCAGTGGAGTTTATTGTAGGGCTCATATCTATAATCCACACTCACATTGGTGTTTTACAATATGCTAGAAGATCTAGCAAGAGCCTTGCAGATGAGGGGATTTTCTTCCACGAGAACTTCTACCAACTCAACCAAAGAAATAAAAAAGGTACGTTGGTTAAGGTCCCTCTCCCTCTCGGGGGGGTCACTTAATAATTATGTAACTATCACGTGAGTGCAACAAAAGGGGTTATTAAATTTTATTTTTTCTCACATTTTCACATACAAAAGGGTACCATAAAATGGAATTGGAAAATATTTTACAAATTGAATAGGAAAATGCTACATTGCAAACTACTGTTATGAGGGGGTTAAGGTTTTGTTGTTGCATAGAAGAGCATATCGCAAGGTGGAACCATGAACAAAGAAACTGCAAAAATTCCTTAGTGCTTGGCCATACAATGACTCTGCGAGTGCCTATCTGGAAGTTACGCATGTTGAGAGTTCCTGCATTTGCATCATACGGCTCTTGAAATTACAACAATCCATTGATGTCCAAAATAATTAGTTTGTGCAAACATTTTGTAAAACAAATAAGTAGTTAAACAGTAAGATGACTTTCATATTCTTTTACTTTGGTTATTATCGAAACAATCATGTCAATGTCTAGCAAAGGTCCATATTGGGTTTGATCGGTGTGGAGGTTGTCCAGTCTAGTGTTCTCCTCCCTCCCTTGTGCTTCTACTATCCAAGACTCTTGTGTCTCCATCGTGGAGTGGTCCATAGTAGATGAATTAGCATCTACTATGGTATCCTCTATTTGAGGCTCGCGCATTGTTGATTGTTGATGAGATTTAGGCTCTATCGATGGAATGGTGAAGGGCTCTGTTTGAGGGTTGGGAATATCTTCCTCAGGCCCTCCCTCTGCATTATCTTCTTCCTTTTGAACCCCTCCATCTGCAAAGGGAGTTTCAATATGAATTTCTCCCTCAGCCCCTCCTTGTGCATGATCTAGCTCCTTGGTGATCGCATTGCCCCTCCCCTCATCATGCATCTCTTCCTTCTCAACTGCTCCCTCTGCATGAACATGTCTTACTTTAGGCATATATAGACAATTGAATATGTTATTTGAGCACTTGGACCCTCCAATCTATTAATATCTACTAGATCAAGTGACAATCTCCTTGAACCATTTTCTAGAGGTACATTTGCTATCAGTCCATCTTTCATTGATGATAAAATTTCATTGTTCTTCACATCGATTTCTCGCGTTACTGAGTAGTAGATTTTAATATCTTCTTCAAAAGAAACTATTACTTTTTCTTTATCTTTTAGTTTCTTCCTCTCCTCTGCACGCCAATTTTTCTGCTCGGCTCTGGCCCTGGTATTGACATCATGGGTGACCTCCACAATCTTCACCTCTAAATGTGGCCTTGATGGAGGTATAATCAAAATGTCCACTATTTCCTTGTCTATAAATTCATTGGGTACAAGCAATTTATCATATCTCAATCTCAGCCTCTTCAAGGTTTTGTTGTCCTTATCCATTATGGTTATCCTGTGTGCATGTGTTGCAACAATAGTTATATCATTGAAGTATTCAAACAAAAAATCTTATGCTGCCTCTTGAAGTGCCAACAGTGTAACATGCTTCCATCTCATTGTGCTAAAACATGCCTCTTCACATATTGACCTGACTATCCGCTGAAAGGGAAGCTTTGGTACAATAAGCTCAATGCATTTTTGAGACTTCTTCATTTACTTGAAATGGTTAAGGTTTCCTTATAACCTTTTCATCCTTGAAGCCTTCAAAATTTTCATAGGCTTTCCAAGTCTCTTCTTCTTGTTGGCCAACCTACCTCTTGCTTTAGTAGCTATGCCTGGACCTTTGCCAACCTTCCTAGCAGTAGCCTTTGTTCTTGCCATTGTCCTATCTAGGGTATAATCTGTGTGTGTGTGTGTGTGTGTGTGTGTATGCCTATTGATGCACAACGGTGTGCAAGTGTACATCTAGAATGAACTATGTAGCACACACGCTGTCAAGAAGTGCGGAGTGCGGCTAGTAAAGCGTCGGGCCTGATTGTGAGAGTTCGCAGCAAAATCAAGCAAATCGTAGAAGATTTGAGGCTAAAAACACACTCAAAAAGAACCAAACTCCAGCCGTGAAAGCTTCTCTTTGAAAAAGAACCAAGATCAACTCAAAACTCTTGTGTGTGTGATGATTTGGTGTAGCCTCATTGCCAATTACACAGTTGCAGTGCTCTTTCGCCCTGATAAAAACCCTACAAAAACGCTTCAATTCTCCGTCGTAGCCATTTCATGGAAGCTTTAGAACTTCATTATTCATTGCCAAGTGGTTATTTGAAGAGGGGAAACCCTAATTGGTGGCCTCACAACCTCGAATACAGGGTTGGAACAGCACGGGACTGCACTAGCATACCTTAGGTGCAGGCTTTGTATCCCTTCACAGAGGAGCTTGTAGTGTTGATCTTCTTGTTCTAAAATGCTCCCTCCCTTCTCATAGTCACGACACCGTGAGTGATGTGGAATTTTGAGCCATTTTTTACCATTTTATGATCATTTTTTGTCATTTTTAGCCCAAAAATGTCATTTTTTGCCCGTAAAAAGCCCAAACAAGCTGGGAAAAATCCCTAAAATTGTGAAAAAATCTCATTGGGCTTAAATTTCATCTTGAACCTCATTTTAACACTTTCCAAGCACTCTCGATGCATCTCTTCCGCTCGCGCATGAAACCTGCTATTTTTGGCCGAGATCGCCTGCATTGAACTTTCTAAGCAAAACGAGCGTGCCAATTCAATACTCTTGACATTTGTACATTTCTAAATCAAAATAGGCATATATTTATGTGAAAAAGCATGCCATAGTGCCACGTCGAGGGCCTCGCTGTCCCCCGCAAGGTATATACAAAGCTGCAACCGTGGCATCTACTTTCGCATATATCACACTATGTACATAATAGCATTTGGTCCCACATAGCAAAAGCATTGAGAGTGAGGTAGATAATTTAGTTTCACATATGCACGTGCCACGGCATGACATCCACCCCCTCTAAACTTGCACATCCTCCGGCATGTGCCACACATAGCTTTTGCAAGTTCAGTCCTCATTTAAGTCAACATACATATCGATTTCATCATCACTTGCAGCGAAGTCCAGTGCATCATTATCTCTTTCTTCATCCTCATCCATAACATGTTCATCAGAGCCTTTATTTTGACTTTCTTGTGAAACAAAGGGATCTGTATCGCCTCTTCTTTTGAACAATTTAATTCTCTTTCCCTGCAATGGGAATCTTCATTTCTGTACCATCTAACTCATGCAAGGTATAAGTTCCATTCCCGTGCACATGCTTAACCACATAAGGGCCAAACCATCTCTTTGAAAGCTTTCTTATCATTGAATGTTGGTTATCAAGGCTACTGTCATACACCAACACCCAATCACCTTCCTCAATAGCTCTAGGTCTGAGCCTGTGCCTTTTATCAAATCTGTCCTTATTCTTCAGCCTTGCATCTTTGAATCGTGCTACTGCAATCTCAATATCTTGAGGCCTTCTTTATAATTGTTGTATGCGTAAAGCAAGTCAGTCTTCCCTACTCATTCCATTTTCCCAAGGCAATAAATTCCATGTGGGCATTACATCCTCAATTGGCATTATAGGTTTCTGACCATACATCAACTCAAAAGGCATATAACCAGTAACTGAGCTATGAGTTGTACGATCAGCCCATAAAGAATAAGGCAATAACCTAGGCCACTCTCCCATTTTACCTTTGCAAGCCTTAGCCAAATCTTTAATGATAGGAGGATGCCCACGTTTTGATTTACCATTCCCTTCAGGATTGTCTGCAGTAGTGAGAGCGAGTTTAATGCCCAATCTAGAGAAAAAATCCCTTGCTTTGTCAGCATCCAACTCACCCCTATCCGCTATTATTTTCCCAACACAATCATAACGGCTAATTACATCATCCAAGAGGAACTTACATATCCCTTCTGTGCTTTTTGTTCTTATAGCACGACCTTCAACCTGATTAGTTAAGTCTTCTCGTGCAAGCACTATGTATCTCATTTGCCATAAACCCAATGGCATTGTAACCAAATCTACTACCCACTTATAATGCATGGCCAGTGGGTAAGTAGGGTGCAACCCATCACAATAACGTACATTTGAATATATTTGACAGGTTTCACAAGACTCCACAAAGTGAGATACATCTTTATACATACCTTTCCACCAATACCTCTCTTTCATTTTAGTAAAGGTGGCCCATACCGCTCTATGTCCAGCATAAAGACTCTCATGAAACTTTTTCATAAGCTCATTTTGAGCATCCTTATCATTCACGACTCTCAACGGCATTCCATTTCTTTGTTTTGGATGCTTCCATAAGTATCCATCTTTCAAAAAGTATCCATAGGCTTTTCTGCGTATTCTTTTGAACTCTTGATCTGTCCACCCTTCTTGCCTTGTCAAAGTGCTCAAATAGCGTCCAATGAGCAACCACTCACCTTGATATAGGTCCTCTGTAAATGACTGAAGTGCATTTGATAGGCAAACATGATCACCCTTGGCATGGGAGATATTATAGAACCTTGTGCCTACATCATCGCCCTCGACAACCATGTCTTCTTCATTTTCATACCTTGCTCTTGAAAGCATATCCGCGACCGGATTATCTTTTTCTGCAATATGCTTAAATTCTGGATTTAAGGACTTTATGTAGGCAATCCATCTCAACATAGCAATTTCAAGAGTTGAGAAACTTGTGATCATTCCAAGAAGAGGTAGACAATCAATCTCCACTATTACATTTGTACCTATCAAATACTCTTTATCACATTTCAGGGTTGTAACTGCTCCCCATAATTCCCTTTTCACTTGTGGATAATTGCGTTGACAAGCACTTAGGACTTTTGCTCCAAATCTCACTACATATCGCTTACCATCTTCATCATCTTGGCCAATCGCCCATCCAATTCCTGTGGGGCTAGTATCTACTGTCACAATCACATGTCTTTCACAATCATAGTTTACTTTTCTCAAAGTTGGCAACATAAGCAACAACTTCTTTAATTTCCTCATGGCATGTGTTCGCATTTCTTCCCATTGAAACTTTTGGTTCTTTCTCAAAAGTTGATACAAAGGCTCTGCTACATGTGCATAATGCGGAATCCAGATAACATAAAACATGCATGCACCCAAGAACCTTCAAACCTCAGTGACATTTATGCATTTCTCTTTCATTCTTTGAATTACATCAATCTTTGCAGGACAAGGCCTTCTACCATATGGCCCACACATATGTCCTACAATAAGAACTTCATTCACACCAAACAATGACTTTTGCCAGACAAGGTAAGGTTCACTTCTTCCAACCTTGAGAAGATCTTATCACAGTCATTGATATGGTTTGCCACATACTTGCGGCACCCCCTCAAGTCCAGAGCCACATCTATATCACCTACATCACATCCTTTGATTGGCACGTCATCAAGGAAAGGCATTGTAGTTTGAGGTATGAAGTCACGTAGGAATTTGTTCATACCATTCATCATATGTGCAACTAAATTAGTTGCTCCCTGCGGTAAGGTGCACATCCTTACCAGGTCCAAAGGTGTCCTCATGGTAGTCAGGTCCCTACTTTCCATTGCTAGTTGGAACTGATCATACCTTGAGTACAAATCTCCCATAGAATATATTGCCCTTCCTGCAAATGCCTTTGCAAATTCATCTACAATTGGCCCTGTACCCACATTTTTGATTGTCACCTTATTTACAGGTTGCATATCCTGAATAAAGCATAAAGAATCATTTTTCTTTGGAACTGTGAACCACCTGTTTGAATATGGAGCACAAGAAGGCTCCAAAATACCCATCTTGTTCTTTTCATTAAGCAGCTCAATGAGTTTTGGCAAATGAGCCTTTGGAACTGGAATAGGCCTCAAGTTCCAAGGTATATAAGGGATAGTGAAGATCACCATAGGAGCAACAATGGATGGATCAACACACCCTCTCTCATGGGGCTCAAATGCAAAAGCTTTTTTGTGTTTGGCAAGCATATCTTTTCAGCTTTTGTTAAACTGTCCTCGCAACCAACCTTTAACTCCTTCAAAGAATCCTGCATGAACTTGTGTCCAATCTTGCTTGGGTCACAAAGTCTAGGTTGCAAAGCAGCTTGTTCCATCTTATTTGTGCAATCTTTTGGTAGAGGTAATATCTTTGCCACAGACTTATACTTAGTCTCCACTCGTACATCAATACCTTGAGCATTTTTGAAATCCTCAATGACTTTGTACATCTCTATTGAGCAAACTTTCACAACCTCACTTCCTATCATGTGAAAATTGCAATCCACTGAAGACTCCAAGTCTTGCATAGTATCCACAAATGAACACTCATCAAACACACCTGCAATGCATTCATCATCTTCTAGAAAACCAATCATCTTCAAACCTCTTTGTACACTATTTACATGTAGTCGTTCACCCCACTTTAAGTCCTCACACTTTGTAAAAGCAATAGATCCATAGTTTGTTAATCCTACAAAACTTGTAGAAAACATCTCCTTTGCATATACATCATGCGAGAACCTTTCCCTTCTTGTACCACTGCAATCCCGCTCTACAATGGTACATTGCCAAAACACCTCGTATCCCTGTAGTCCTTGAATTCTTTGTCTGTCTATGGCAAGGGTTGCTCTCTAAGACTTTCACGGTTCCTTTCATGGTCCACACAAATAGTAAGGAATTGTATTGCACGCTTTCCAAATGGCTCAAAATTCCACATCACTCACGCTGACGTGACTATGAGAAGGGAGGGAGCATTTTAGAATAGGAAGATCAGCACTACAAGCTCCTCTATGAAGGGATACAAAGCCTGCACCTAAGGTATGCTAGTGCAGTCCCGTGTTGTTCCAACCCTGTATTCGAGGCTGTGAGGCCACCAATTAGGGTTTCCCCTCTTCAAATAACCACTTGGGAATGAATAGTGAATTTCTGAAGCTTCCATGAAATGGCTACAACGCAGAATTGAAGCATTTGTGTAGGGTTTTTATCAAGGCGAAAGATCATTGCAACTGTGTAATTGGCAGTGAGGCTACACCAAATCATCACACACACAAGATTTTTGAGTTGATCTTGGTTATTTTCAAAGAGAAGCTTTCATGGCTGGAGTTTTTGAGTGTGTTTTTAGCCTCAAATCTTCTACGACTTGCTTGATTTTGCTGCGAACTCTCACAATCAGAGGCCCGACGCTTTCCTAGCCGCACTTCGCACTTCTTGACACAAGTTTGGTGAACCCAAAGTGTAGGCTAGGGTGAGGGTTCAAAAGCTTCATTGAAGGTATCAAAACAAAGGTTTAAAGCTATGGAGCAACAAGAGCAACAGGGGATTCGGTTTGATCCTGTCATAATGCAAATGTTTCAAGCTTTTGCAGTGTTTATGCAGCAGCAGCAAGCTGAGGAAAGGAGGGAGCTTTCCTCAACTAAAGCGCTTCAATCTGTGGTGAAGAAAATGGACCAATTTAAAGGTAAAGATGTAACAAAGTATCTTTGTGGATATGTAAAGGAGATGGAGCTCCATTGAGTGCCCGAAGCAAAGATGGTGCAAAGTTTTGAACTAGCTGTGGTTCCCGAGATCAGAGAGCATGTAAGGGGAGTTAGAAATGAGCATGGGGAAACTTGGGAAGAATTCAAATTAGCCTTGAAAGAAGAGTATTTCATGGAAGACTCCCAAAGGGTGATGAAGAGGACTTTTCTAGAGTGGGTAGTTCGGCCAAAAAAGGGACTTTCGCCTACCGAACTGCTAAGGGAATTTGAACTCCGCTATGATCAACTTTCAAGGACTGAGAAGGCTACCCTAAACTCAGAGAAGACAGAGCTCTTTTTGCAAGCTGTAGGCAAAGAGGTTCAAGAGAAGTTAGAGTTATTGCTTGAGGATAAGGATGTGGAACAGGGCTTGAAGACTGATTGGAATGAGGGGGGGGGGGGGGGGGGGGGGGGGGGGGGGGGGGGGGGCTCTCTTTAGTTATTTTACCTTTCACTGCTAGCCAAGGGACAACGATAAAGAGACAAGATGATCATCAACCCTACTCAAGCCCCAAGTGTTCCCGAGAGTCCCATGAAGCCTATGATTGTGGTTCCAAAGAGTGACAAATCCATCCTCGATGATATTGTTAAGGGAATGCAAGAATTGAAGTTAAAGCTTACAAGGCTAGAAGAGAAGGGGCAACCATCAGGTCAATCTACAGTGCAATGACCTCAAAGCAGAGAAGGTTTTGTAAATAGATGCATATGGTGTGATAGTACCGACCATGGAAGGAGGGATTGTGAAAGTTTCAAAGATGCTTTGACAAAGGAGCTTGTTTTCTTTAAAGATGGAAAAATTCACTTAAGTGAAACAGGTAAGCTCTTGGGTACAAACTTTGGCAAAGGTGGGATGAAGAAGCTAGTTGAGGACATGGCTACTATCCATGCCATCTCAATGGTTGAGGCAGCCACCTATGGGTTGAAGGTGGAACCTATTAAGCAGAAAGGAGTCAAGGTTGGAGAAGAAGCATCTAATGGGATTGGAGAACTGTGGCCATGGGAAATAGAGTCTATTGTGAAAGGTAAAATGGCTAAAGAGGTTTTACATGAAGTTGGAGACTGCATTCGACTAGAAACAGGTTGGAACGACCCTGAACTAGATAAACAAAGGCAAATAGAAAATTGTACTTGTTGCCTTGCTCTTATTGAAAGGACAGGTTCTGTATCTCTTTGTTGGTTCTAGATGGGAAACTGTATTGGTGGTGGTGATCTCTCTCTCTCTCTCTCTCTCTCTCTCTCTCTCTCTCCCCCATATGCATATGCGATCCGTTAGACCAAATTGCAAAAAGTAAGTGGTGTCGTACAATGCATTAAATGATCGTATGATATGATTAGCATGTCAACATGTGTGACTCTTTGATTTTCCATAATAGAGTGCATGGCGCCAACTGTCCAATCATTTATTGTGTTGGAGAGAGAGAGAGAGAGAGAGAGAGAGAGAGAGAGAGAGAGAGAGAGAGAGAGAGAGAGAGAGAGAGCACTTAACACTTGTTCTTCTCTCTGTCAAAGCAGTCAACAAGAGAGTCATTCCATTAATTAACCGTATCCAACACCAAGTGTATACATGTTAGGCCAAGGGCTAGAGCGCAAGGCCCGACCTAGGGGAGTCAAGGACTTAGGCCAAGGGCCGGACTGAAGGTGTGGATAGGGGATCCGTTTAGGGAAAAGGGCCATGGGTTCTCCTATAATAGGTTGACTGGGAGGAGGATCCAATATTCAGTCTCCCCTCAGCCTTACACTGCTATCAAAGCTTAGGGGGAGGAGCCATGGAAGGGGGAAAGGACTCTCTCATTTTCTCTCTCGATCGAGCATGAGGCATGGCCTCCTCTTTGACAGGGGTTGCCCTCTCTCCCTCGTTTTCAATAGCAGAACGTGCATGGTCTTGCATGTGAGTGCAAGCCGTGGTGTGCAAGGTAGCTAAGCAAGACTGCGGGGTCGAGGCACACAACGTGTGCAGAAGCTCTTGTCAAGAAGGGACGAAGACAAAGCGGTGACCCTGTGTGCAGTACCCCTTGAGGCGAGGGGATGTGGCGTGTTGACCGGCTCCAAATAACACGCTATAGAGCTTGACAAGAGCACGAGGCCGAGCTGAAGGGAGCATATCACTGTGGCAGGCGCAATCGAGCAACGCAAAGGCGACTTACTATCTTTCTCCCTCTCGACAGCTCTACTGTGAATGCCATTACCACGCCATCGCTTTTTTTTTAATCTCTTTTTTATTTGGGGGTCCACAAGCAGGCGCCCAAAGTTGGGTACCTTTACCTTAAGGGCCTTAGCCCACGACAGAGACACCTCGTTTGGCAGCTTGAAGGTACGCATCGATGCCTTGGGGTTTTGTAGCCTCGACAAACCAAATATTCGGTTCTAAGCCGTAGATACAAGAGATACTGAAGATTTTGGAATTGTGTGGTTCACACAAACAAGGATCGACAACTCACAGCGACTGACGGGTATGCCCGACCTATCAAGGGCATATCGGGCGCTTGTACCCAAGGATCTTGGTATCGCATGCCAGGATGGGCTATGAGCCAACAGGAAGGGCTAAGAGCCATCACTTACCACCTCTTTGGGCATGGCTAAGAGCCATCTGTTTGTAAATGGACAAGCAAGGGTCTTGTCATTAGTGATCTTTTGGACATTATTTTTGCACTCCACACTTTAAGTGTGCAAGTCAAGTTGCACTCTTAGTGCTAATAGGAGCTCCACTGAAATTGGAGTCGTATGCACAACTAGATCTTTGTCACACCCAAAAATCCATAATGTGGGGTTTTTGTGAGCAATCGTACAATCTAAAATGCTGGCGTCATCCTTACACCTTGGTAGAGATAAGCCCCGACAAAGATTACTAAATCACTTAGTAAGGGTTGATGGTCCATTCTTGGAACCTTCACACTTACAATTTCAAGGAAAAAAGTCCACAAACTGCCAAGGGGTAGTGGAAATATTTCAACTTCAAAAGTAATAAAATGCCAGGGGTAAACTAAACGAGGGTCACGGACAAGGGCCAAGGGCCAGCGACTCGTTCAACAGTTTTCATGCAACGTTTGACCGAGGAGTTTCACAATGTTGCTTTAACCAAGGAGTCTGGATTGCAAAGGCATCACCCAAGGTTTCATGTGCCATACTACTTGCATTTTACTAATTTCAATTAGTGTTCTTAGGCCTTTGCAAGCGGGAACACAAATAAGTGAACACTATGTTCACCCTCCAGGTACGCATAAACTATGTTGTCATCCATTTTTGCTCTTCAGAGAGATGACAAGGTCATGTACGAGCCCAAACTTTGGGACCGTAGTGTCCAAACTAAGTTTTTTGCATTATGTAGTTATAGACCCATTTATAGGGTTTATTTGGCACATGTTGTCAATGGGATGCAACATGGTCTAGGAACTCAAGGAGTTTGGTTTACCCAGTGTGGAGCAAGGCTAATGAGGGTCCCTCTCACTCCCGTCGTAGAGTGTTTGCAATTATCTTTATGCACAAGTACATCTTGTACTTGAATGATTTTACTTTTTCAGAAATTCTTACTGAGACATATTCCACATGTGGAGAATATGAGTCTCTGAGACTGGCACTGGTGCCCCCTATTTCAAGTATGTGTCACGACAAAGTCCCTAGGTGCTGGTCAAATTTGTTTTCTAGACCATTTTTAGCACGATGTATCAAGAACAATTTCGGTGGCCAAAAATTGTCGGATACTTAGAATGACTTGATCATGTACAAGTACTGCTAAACAACATTACAGATGGTTGTTTATACATATAGCAAGGCTTCGAGTTGTTAATGAAAAAGTTTCATTGTTTGTCCCTAGAAGTGATTAATGTTTCACCTTCTATTATGGTTCAAACATTACAGCAAGGCTTGCAAATGATTGCAGCGGACAATATTTAGTTTCTTTTCCGAACTATTTACATTCCTCTTTAATGTGTGCTACGAGCATCACATTTTCCTTTAGTATTGGCAAAAATGACCATGGATATACAGGTTCGGATCTCTTTTTTTCTAAATGCATGCACACTAGGTGTTATGGGCCCTAGTGCTTAGCAAAGGCTGATTTGGAGCGGCCTGCATATTCATCACATCAGTTGCTTACAAAGCATTTTGCACTCTATGTGTAGTATCTCTGAAAGTCTCTTTGACTTTGTAATCTCTGCATGAGCTGATGATAAATTTCATACAGTATTTGGCATCTTTAATGCCCCCTTCAATCTTGATGATCTTCTAGCTCAGCACGCTGATTTCTTAAAGCCTGAAAGAGCGAGGTTTGAGCTGGAGGTGCAAAAGGGCAAGGTCACTCTTGGTGACATGGTGGTTGTTCACTTCAAAGATTGCCTATGCACAAAAAGGAGTACAAGTTTATGTAGGAGTCCTTTGGCTTTCTTTTCTATCTGAATATACTATTTGCTAGTCTTATGAAAAACCCTGATGAAATCCTGGAGGAACAAGATCTACCACCAAATGAACAAGAGGAAGTCAAGAAGGACTACAATGAAGTGGAAGAGATAGAAGAGGCTATTGACTTTGTGGCATAAGCAAAGGAGGTTGAACAATGAAAAATGTTGTATGTGAAAACATAAAAAATCAAGCTACCCTTGGATGTGATTGGATTCATTGAGAAACAAGCCGAGTTGATGCTTGGTGGCATGCCAAAATTCAATTTGGCAACAAGACATACATTTTCCTCCATGACATTCAAAGTATTTTCTATATGTGAGAAGACTTTTCACTAGGCATTATTTCCAAATTCCACTCGGTTTGGTCCAGTGGTGTGGATCATACTTATGTTCCATAACATCCATTGGATGAACCTTTCCTAAGGTTGGTGGAAACCCAAACAGCATGTTACTATTGTACATCTTTGGTATTTCTGACACTTGTTTAGTTTCCACTATCTTTGAAAGAAGCTTCATCAAGGTGTTGGGCTTTGCCATTGCATTAAAAAATAACAAAATACTATTTGTTCTTCTTACCTCGGTAGAGTTTTTCAATGCTTGCTCCCCAAAGAGTTGTTCCTTGCTTGGACTAGTAAGGTCTATGTAGGGAACATCCACCAAAGGAGCAACCACACCACTTGAATTTGAGATTGTGTCATCTTCGACTAGCACCACAAACTTTGTAGAGAGAGATTCATCCACAATATAAAACTCCTCCCCCAAGTGATTGCTTGTTTTCTCTAGTGGTAAAGGGATTAATACTTGATTAGTGATCGTCATTTGGTTCTTATTGTCTTGCATTTAGTACAATTTTTGGATCATTTCCTTTTGTTTTCACCTTTTTTTTGTATCAACAATAATCTCATTATCCTTGCCTAAATCTCTGCAATTAGTTGTGTGTGGAGAAAGGACTAGTCGAGAGCTTTCCATTGAGCCCAAGATTGTTGCATTCTGATTGTTCTTCTTCATGCTCCAAGCTTAATTTTTTTTACTATCATTCTCTGAAATTTTCTGCAGAACAGAGCCACAAAGGCACTTTGTGCGTGTGGGGAGGAGAAGCATTTAATGAATATGCCCATTGTTGGGTTTTGAGATAGGGTTCAGTGGGACCATTGCCTAAATAAGGCCAAAAGGAAATGGGGGGCGCCACTATCGTGAGCACGCGCATGGACCTTCGTATGTGGAAGCCTGCTCGCTAACCCCGCCTACCCGAAAAAGCTGCCCGTTGCCCCACGCTTGCCCAGGAGTGCTGCCCGCCGACCAACCTGCCCCCGCCTGCCTGGATATGCTACCCACTGCCCGAATCTGCCTACGCATTCCTAGCCCTGCCCGCGTTGCCCGTTGGCACTAGCACCGTATCACCCGGCCCCACTACTCTAAAGGCTCGAAGCCTTCAGCACCCTCATAAAAGGTCCCATTCCCGCGAGACCTTCAGGAAGCCAGTCCCACGAGGCAAAGTTAAAGGTGTTTCCCACCTGCAGCCAGCAAACCCGAAGCAACACGGGATCTTCAACCCAAGGGTAGATTCCCACACCCAAACGGAAAAGGAGAACTTCATCCAACATCCAAAGGAGACTTTCGAGAACTTCAAAGCCTTAAAGTAAAGAGCATCAAAAGCTTATCAAAGGAACAAGCTTCTCAGGAAAAAAGCTTCCTTGAGCAATCAAGAGATTTTTTTGTGAAGAGTGGCTTCACAACCGTGAAGAGGAGCTTCACAAAATTCAAAGGAATTTTCTTTTACTCTCTTTCTCATTAAAAAAAATTCAAATCTTGCAGCCAAGCACAATAACTTGCAAATAAATATTGTTTTTCTTTATTTGTGCACCGTGTAAAGAGGTAGACACTAGCTAGGAGAGTCTCCTAAGCTAAGACCCCTCTATTAGCACAAATGGGGGACAAGGGAATAGAAAAATTCAACGGGGAAGGGTTTCACACCTGGCAAACAAAGTTAAGAGGTTACCTTATGAGAAAATGTTTGTGTTTTGTCATCAGCACTGCCTTAGAGCAACAGGCCGAACTCAATGGAGTGCACACTAGGGCATCTACACTCATAGCAAGTGCACAGAATTTGGCCAAAGACGAACAAGCGTTAGGAATCATCATCACCTCCTTGCATGACAATTATGTGCATTTCATAGACGAATGTACGCATGCACATGATGCCTGGCATGTTTTAGAAAGCAATTTTGGAGCCAGGGCCAAAAGAAGTAAAGTTAGTCTCAAAAGACAACTTTACAAGATCACCATGATTGAAGGGGAGGACATTGCTAGCCTAGTAAATAGGCTTAAGAGCATTGTCACGCAGCTCACTTACATCAAGGTTGAAGTACCAGAGGACGACAAAGTCGCCATACTATTGAGTGCATTTCCACCTTCTTATGACCACTTAGTCACAATTCTTGAAGAAAAAGAACCAGCGCCACCATTCCAAGATGTCATCAACTCAGTCCAAGCAGAAGAAAGAAAGCAAAGAGGTTCACTAACCTCATCAGGAGGAGTTTTTATCGCAACATCCTCAAGGGGAAGGTATTCACCATTGACATTGACAAACGGAAGAAAGTGTTATGAATGTGGAAGAATGGGACACGTAGTGAAAGACTGCTACACAAACAAACCTTGCAACAAATGTGGTAAGAAGGGACACCTTTGAACACGACTCCTTTTAATTTGGTTTATGTCCTAGATGCACTATTGTCGATGGAATTCTTATTACCCACACTTAGAATTGCAACTAAGTTGGAATGGAAAGGGCATGAGTTGTCAGAACAACTCAGGGACTTAGAATGTCTAGATGAACAATGTTTAGCGGCCATTGCCCACATATACTCGCAATATTGGAAACAAAAGCAATTCTTTGACTTGCATTTTTTGACTAAAGTTTTCAAACCATGGGATTTAGTCTTAGTCTGAAACAACATATACAAAAGCTCAAGAAAGAATGACATGGTCCTTTTATCATTGAAGATGTTTCACCAAGTGGGGTTGTCAAGTTAGCCATTGTAGATGGAGAAATCATGGGAAACTAGATTAGTGGATGTCGACTCCGCAAATACAACCTTCCCTTTACTAATGAAGTTCTACAGAGAATGCATGCATCCAAGGAAAGAAAGCTTATATTAGGCCAAGGGCCAGACCGAGGGGTCACGGACTCGGCCAAGGGCCAGCTGCCAGTGGGAAGGGGTCCGAAAGGGGCTAGGAGCCTATTAAAGGGAAGCTGGGCGGATGGACCAGGCATGGCAGTCCCTTGGTGTTTACACTGGTATCAGAGCTTCAGGCTATTTTGAGAAGGGGGAACGTTTTTTTTGGGCTGCATGTTGCATGCACTACCAACAAGGGAGGAAGAAGAAGAGGCCGAAGCCGCGCGTGTGCAGCAACCCTTTGTCGAGGAAGAGGGGGTCTGACGACCTGCACCAAAGCGGGTGTTGTTGGGCTCCGTGGGAGCGCAAGGTGAAGGGCTGCAAGATCCGTCTCAGGCCTGGCCTCAGTAGACCTCGCCTTTGCGAGGTAGAGCTTCAAAAAGTCTGGCGCAGGCGGTCGTTGTCTGCAGCAGGGTTTCTTGAATTTTTTTTTACAAAACCCCTTAAGGGTCGGCCGTTCCCACCCGGCAAACCCTCGTGGGTTTTGAACAAGGGCCGTACCCTGCCGATTCTGTTGCTCTAAGGCACTTCTCTCCGCATCGGTGGGCACACACAGCACACATAGGCTGTGGATTACTGCATATTTTACAGCCCGCACCTGCTGAAATTCGGATGCTCAAGTTTCAAAAAGAAAAATATTAGTTACATATTTCCCGGTTTTGGCTTCTTGCATACGATGCAAGCCAACTCGGTGGTGAAGGTATCTTGCTTCATGTTCTCAAACTTATCATCGGCTGCACCATTTGTCGGAAAATTTCAAGTTCCTCTGACGTAGTGCATAAGATGCAACCCCGCTCGTTGGAAACTCCAACGTGATCGATGCTTTCAAGAGCATCATCGGCTGCAGACTTGATCATTATTTTCAAGCTACTCTTCGTTTTGGATTGACGTTCGCTTTTGAATTCAGCGTTTTTTCTCATCAAAGGCAGAATTATACGGTTACTTGTAGCAACCTGCTACGAGATCATTGGAATTCAGGTATTCTCCTTTCTTTTCTCGCACAGTACGTCCACAGCATGGATTCGGACATAGATATGCATCATGCATTTGATTTCGAGTAGTCCGCACCCGTTTCGTCTGCCGATGCCACACGCACGGTTCCTCTCACGGAGAGTAATCGTGCCCCAACGGCGACAGACGATGCGTATGATTTGCTGGACATGCAAGATTTTCGTGCATTGCAAACACGCATGACTGTGCTTGAAACGAATTTTTCACAATTAAATCAGAATGTCACAGCATTATCCAATTTGATTAAGTTGTATATGCGGCAGCAGGCCACGGGCCGTGCTGGATAGCAAACTCAGGAGCACGGCTCCACACCAGGCCAAGGGCCGGCTGCTGGGCAAGGCCCTCCTCCGGGACCGCTACACTCTCTGACCCAAAAAGAGCTGGATGATTTGTTGAAAAATACAAAGCCACCAATTTTTCGGGGAGAAGAGCGTGAGCGAAACAAAGACACCGTGAATATTTTTCTCAGTAAGTGGGATGGTATTCATGCCCTTAGACGTACCCCGGATGCAGCCAAGGCGCTGCAGACAAGTCTGACTTTGGACGGCAAGGCCTACAAATGGTGGATGTCTCTCAAGGAGAAGGACATGCTACCACAGACTTGGGTAGGTTTTGAGACTATGTTCAGGAAGGAATTTCTACCTACCAATGAGAAGGATAGAAATTGGACCGCCTGGGATGAATGTTCTATGCGCCAGCATAAATCATTATTGGAATATATTTCCCATTATCGGGATGTGATCCTCAAGCTGGAAGGGATGGATACCTTTCAGCAAGTGCATGGGTTCATCCGTGGGTTAACTCCCGAGCTTAAGAAGCATGTTAAAACCGAGGATCCACAAACACTTGAGGACGCCATAGTGCAAGCACACATCCATGATGACCCCGATGATCGGGCATTGCATGGTTCGCATGTGCATGGCACTACATCTATTTCAACACGTCCACAGCATGTGCATCATAAAAGAAAAAATATCTCTACTGCATCAGAGACCTCCAAAAAGCCCAAGGGGTCCAGAGGTCCTCTTTCAACGGAAGAGTTTGAGAAAGCCAAAAAAGAAAAGTTGTGCTTTAAATGTTTGGGAACTGGACATAGCAAAAAGGATTGTCCCAAGGGGAAATCTGCTGCTCAAGACAAGGGGAAGGAAAAAGCAGTGCACATGGTGCAGCTTTTACCTCTTGAATCCTCTTCCCAGTTTGCTACTGTGGAAGTAGCACACACCGAGGTGGTGCATGAGTGCTGTATCACGGCCTCCATGTGGCAGCAGACTTTCGGACCACATGAGTTGGTGCGTATGCATGGCTCTATCCAAGGGCACAGGGTGCGGATCTTGGTAGACGATGGTGCGTCGCACAATTTCATCAATTATAAATTGGTGAAACGACTCAAATTGCCCCAAACCCCGAGTTCCTATCGCTACAAGGTAGCAATGATTAATGGCCATGATGCTGAGATATGGGAAACTCAGGTTAAAGATGTACCTCTGGAAATTCAAGGATACCGTACCTCTTTGGATTTCCAAGTCATGAATATGGAGAGGGCGGATATGGTTCTTAGTCGTGAGTGGTTGCATAGTTTAGGATCATCACTTAGACGTAGCCATGAGCATAATAGTCTAATGTTCGAATCCAATGGTGTGCACGTACTGCTGTTGGGGGAGAAGGATGTACCTTCCTCACCACTTATTTGTACAGCGGAGCTTATGAAGCTCGCTTCTGATGATGCGATAGAAGAACTCTTTTTCTGTTACTCTCTGTGCCATTTTATTTCCAATGTGGATGATGTTTTTAATGTTGATAATGTTTTGACTAAAACTTCCTCAACGCCGCATTCTTCTCTCTCTCCTCTTCCCGCTATGTCTACTAATTCAAAACAAGCAAAGGTTGCTAATGAATTAAAGGAACTTTTAAGGGAATTTAAGGATGTTTTTCCAGATGATTTACCACCAGGGCTACCGCCGACACGTTCTGTGCAACATGGCATAGACGTGGTTGCAGGCAATAAGCCAGTGAGATAACCGCCTTACAGAATGAGTCATTTTGAGGCTGCTGAGGTGGAACGTCAGCTTACTGACTATCTCAGTAGAGGGTTTATTCAACCCAGTTCTTCACCATGGGCCTCTCCCATTCTCTTGGTGAAGAAAAAGGACGATAGTATGCGCATGTGCGTAGATTACCGTGGATTAAATGAAGTTACTGTTAAGAACAAGTACCCATTGCCACGAGTGGATGAGCTGTTTGATAAACTCACCCACCCTCGTGTATTTTCAAAGATTGATTTACGATTTGGGTATCATCAAGTACACATCAGGCTTGCGGATATACCCAAAACAACGTTCCGAACAAGGTTTGGAGATTATGAGTTTTTGGTAATGCCCTTTGGGTTAACCAATGCTCCAGCTACGTTCATGACACTCATGGATAGTGTCTTGAGACCATACTTGGAAAAGTTTGTTATCGTTTTCCTCGATGACATTCTTGTATATAGTGCATCTAAGGAAGAGCACTTAGTACATTTGAAACAAGTGTTTCATTTGTTACGCCAAAATCAGTTATATGCCAAGGAATCCAAATGTGAATTCCTCAAGGAGGAAATTCACTACTTGGGGCATGTTATTTCGGCTGCAGGGTTACACATGGATCAATCCAAGGTGGATGCCATTTGGAGCTGGCCCTCTCCCAAAAATTTGGAAGAGCTCCAGATTTTTTTAGGCTTTGCAGGTTTTTATCATCGATTCGTTAAAAACTATGCCCATATTGCTATTCCCATGACAGATCAACTGAAAGCCAAGGGCAAGTCCTTTCAGTGGGGATTAGAACAACAACAAAGTTTTGACAAACTTAAGGACACATTAGCCACAGCTCCTGTTTTGGCTATTGTGGATCCCTTAAAGCCATTTGTTTTGGAAACGGATGCTAGTAATCGTGTGATTGGAGCAGTCCTTCTGCAAGAGGGAAGGCCAATTGCATTTGAAAGCAAGACGCTGGATTCAGCACAACAGAATTACTCTGCTTACGAACGCGAGCTCTATGCAATAGTGTCTGCTTTAAAGACATGGAGACATTATGTATATGGGGCACGTTTTGAGATTGTGTTTGACCATGAAAGCATCAAGTGGTTTACACAACAAAGTGATTTGAAGGGTTGCAAGGCCAGGTGGGCTGAGATTCTTCAGGAGTATGATGCCAAGCTACGATATCGCAAAGGGCGGTAAATGTAGTGGTTGATGCTCTCAGCCGAATGCTAGAGATCAACTCTCTCCTTTTCACGGAATTGCGGAGTGAGTTTTTGTAATCTCTCAAAGGTAAGTGCGAGCATGATACTGCAAACTCCAAGGTGTGGAGCTATGTTAGAAAGAGGGATCCTTCTCACTCCAATGTTGGTAGTGGTTTTGTTTCCTCCACATCCAGTTCTCCTCTTTCGAGTGATGAACTGCAGCGATGGAAGAATTTTTCCATAGATGATGGGTACCTACTCCACAAGGGGAGAGTGTGTGTACCGACGGACGCGGACGTTCGGCGCTAAATTCTTTATGAATGTCACGATAGTCCAAGTGCAGGGCACCCGGGAATTAAGAAAACTTATGCACTCGTAAGACGACAGTTTTACTGGCCAGGATTGCATGGGTATGTTCAAGACTATGTCTTGCATTGCCAAAAATGTCAAGTTAATAAAGCAGAGCGCCTGAAAGCAGGAGGACTCTTACATCCCTTAGAGATTCCCAATGGTAAATGGGAAAGTATCTCCATGGATTTTATTGTGGGTTTACCAACCACTAGTCGAGGACATGACTCGGTATGGGTGGTCGTTGACCGGTTGACTAAACTTTGTCGGTTTATTCCAACCAAGTCAACCATTAAGACTCCAGAATTAGCTAAGTTATTTGTGGACAATCTTTACCGGTTGTATGGATTGCCAAGTAACATTGTGAGTGATCGTGATCCCAAGTTTAACAGTCATTTTTGGAGGGCTGTTTTTAAACGATTGGGTACACAACTTAATTTAAGTACGGCTGATCTTACAGCTATGGTGGACACCAAGCTAGCAAAAAATTAGCAAAAGTTTGTCTTCAATATGCCACGTTATTCACATGTCAGAGCGTGAGCTTTGTCGCTTCCTAAACCCTTCAGCCCTAGAGCATTATTACCAGTTCACAGAGGCCTTAACGAAGTCTATATTTGAGCAACTCCAGCTCGTATTTACACCCGTTGCTTTTGACTTATCTCCAATAACATTAGTTTCATTATTGAACATGGTCAAGTAGTCTATTGAGAGGATCGCAAAGATTTTTTAGGACTTCAAAAATCCCAAAATCATTACTTTGCCAAGTATAGCTACTTGCATACAACTTGTGCAATAGTTTTATAATGAGTTCAAGAGCAAGGAGAACCTGGAAAGATCAGCAAAGCAAACGAGAGTGGAAGCCAGCTCTTTCAATGTTGCCAAAGATCCAAGTACTACCATTAGAATAGAGCCTGTTGCTAGTGCCACTCTTGCTTTGGACCAATCACATCTCCCCCCTGTATTGCATCTTTTACCAGATACTGCAATCTTGAACATACAAGCTCCACATGTGGGAGAAGGGATATGGACACACATGAAGCATGTGGGTGTCACCCATCCTGCATTTAAAGATCCACTGTATGCGGCGAAGATCTTCAAATTCCACTTGCATGGACCCACAATGGATCACATGTTAAAGACATCGCTCATTGTGGCATTATTTATCCACTTGCCATGGTTCACCACATGGAGCATCCAATGCTCATTTCATGTTTTTGGAATGGCGGCCATGTAGAGCAGTGGATAAAAGAGTGCAGTGCAGATGGCTGTCAACCTGCCATTCGCGATTATGTGACCACTGAAGAAACAGTAGAGTTGTTCCAAAGTAACATTTTGTAGATAATTAACTCTCTTCTTCATACCTTGAAGTATCCACATGCGCATGACTATCTCCACATGACCTGCGCTCTTGCAACATGATGCTTCATTTTCGTTAGAAGGGGGTCTATACAAGCATTGTGGATTGGGGGTCATGTACAAAGACCAAAACAAAGGCCCAATTTCCTCATATGTGCAGCTTGCAAATAGAAACTAGAAAGAAAAGCGAGAGAGGATTTTCATGGGCCACCTTGGAATGCATATCTACTAATCCCCCTCCCTGGAATAAAGCCATGGATATCTTCTCTATGTGCCATACTTGTAAATGGCTCTTAAAGTGCATGTCAGTGCCTCAAGAGCAAAACAAAACGGATAGTTTAAGCAATGTACTTATCCACCTTGAGAGTGGCAAGCAAAAAAATCCGTCAACCCGACCTAACGCTTTTGATCTTTCTCTCTGTCTAAATGATGCCTATAGAGTGGGCTATGACATTGTAATGACTTTTGGTCCACAACTAGCTGATGACTAAAGTGATGATTTGATTGTTGTCTTCTCTCTAGTAGCAAATGTAAATTATATAATTGATCAAGATATCTTGTCTCTTTCTTATGACATGGTGATAGATATTATGTCTCTTTCTTGCAGCATGATTAAGTTATCATTTTTTTTGTCAAGGTTATAAGTAGTAAATGTGATGACTTGTTAATTGGCTACTACAACAACTGGCGAATAGAACGAAGAAAACACATTTCGCAAATTTGCGGGGGAGAAAATCCTCCAACAAACAACAACCAAAATGTGGTTAAGCATTCTGTCTTGTGTACCTTACCCTCTATTTGTGCCAGGGGAGGCTTGTGTGTGCCTACATCCTGATGTCCTGTATGCCTACACCCCTTGTGTCTAGGGGAGGCAACTTTGTATTCAAGGGGAGGCTTGTGAATTGTGTGCCTCACCCTAGTGTGTTTTGAGGGGAGGATTGTGCGAGTGATATGCAACCAAAACCCACATAGGGGAGGATTGTTGGGATGCGAGGTTTTGTTGCATCTCTTGTGTGAACAAACTCTTCCACCTCATGTGACAAGCCATGCGAAGAACTTCTTACAACCTTTGTGTAAAGCACCACCACTTGTATTTGTGCATAGGCAGCCACATCTTGTGCTCATGTGTCAAAAGGTTGTCTATTTGTATAAGCCTATATAGAGGCACATTTTGCTGAATATTTGTAACCTTTATCATTTTTAATATACCCTATTGTATTGTGCAACGGTCTCTCTCTAGCAAGTTCTACTCTAACCTCTCCAAAGCATGCCAATAGCATGACTAACCTATCCACCTTAACCCTAATAGATTCTCCGTATATGCTTGCTCATGGGAAAGCTTTTATCATAGAGATGGAGAAGAATAAACTTTCATTATCGAGGATTTGCATGCATAGCCAAGAGCTTGAGCATAGAGTCCATCTCTAGAGCTCCCATGAGAGAGAGAGAGAGAGAGAGAGAGAGAGAGAGAGAGCTTTGCCAATTTGGGCACTTGAGGAGTGTGTGAGAGGAGCAAGAGCTTCAAAAATCCAACAATCCCTCTGTTATATAGCTATACAAGTGGTCCACTAGTCTTGAGTTAGAATGCTTTACACTTGACCAATGAGGTGGGAACACCTCCTAATGCAACTCAAGCATGCTTAACACTTTTTCCCTCTTGCCTTGCATGCTAGAACTTGCACCCCCTTCTCTTGGATTCTTCTTGGCAAGTGCACACACCGCACATACTCACACAAACTTGTTAAGTTCACTTAAAGCAAGGATGTGCTAGTTTAGACATGTAGCCTAGCTAAGCTTAGTAAACAAAGGTTAGGGTCAACTTACCTAATGAGGAAGTGCTGAAATGCATGGCTAAGGAAGCTCGGAGAAGGAGTGTCGGTCTAGAGACTTGTAAAGTTTTGGAGATGGTTGATAGAAGCCATGGGAAACACCCCTTGCACACACAATCAATGACTGGGTGGGGCCAAACAAGGGTGCCTCAACATGCTCAACAGACCTTGGAATGCTAAACACGGATGCTTTGACATGCTCAATAGACCTCGACTATGCAACAAAGTCCAAAAAAAACTCCAACAACCTCTGTGACTATTTTCTCCTCCCGCTACATTTCCTACGTTGCAAGACCATAGCCAAAAAAAAAAAAACACACACCTTTGGGGCAAGGTTAAAAAAAAGGGCACCCTATTTTGGTCTTGGGAATCCTTCCCTATTAAGGGTCGAGCCCCATGATGAATTCATCATGCATGCGAGATTCTGAAACGAACAACAACTTTTGCAAGTTTAGATAATGGGCTTGTGCACCATGAAAAGTCGGATGCAGAGACCGTTTGATGGCATGCAAGGTTTGGATGGCTTACCAAAGCGAGGCAAAACTACGGTGGTTGCAAAAAACATTCACAATCTGCATGGCAATTTTGGAGTCAAAAAAGTCCACAATGGTCTCATATTGTCCAAAGCTTCCTAATTTGGGGAATCAATATTCACACATTGGTTTCTACTTGTTCCACCAAGGTAATTTGGTATCAAAATTTATTTCTACAATGGCTCAAACTTGGGCAAAAAGTGACTTTTAAGAGAATTTGAAGTTTTCAAATCAAATGTGTACAAGCAAGAAGTGCTTCCCAGATTGGATTATGGGGTCAAAGCAAGATTTTGACACGATACTCTGGAGGAACTCCTTGCCTCATCTTCAATAAAGGATTCAAGCATGGCTAGGACCTCATCTCCCCTAGACAAGAATTGAAATTGGCAAGGGCAAGGCCATGTTTCCAAAAGCGGTGATTCAAGAAAGTTTGTAAGAAAATTAACTTTAAAGTTTACAATTATGAACCTAATTCTCATTGGTCCACCTCCAAGGCCATTCAATAGGATTTGAGTACACCTTGTGGGCATCTGGGCTAGGGAGCTGACATGTGTCCCTCATTCCCTTTGTGTAAAGGGAGCTTGTGTGTGTGTGTGTGTGTGTGTGTGTGTGTGTGATTTTCTCTCTCATCCCCTACTTGCAAGGCTTGCCCCCTCCTATGTAGGGATGTATGAAGACTTTTGGGACACACACAAAGCATCCAATTTCCCTAATGTTTGACCTTTGGACACTACCTTTGAATTTTGGAACCTTAGCATTTTGGAAGTCTTAATGGGCTGAACCTTAGGGTCTTTTAAGCCCATTGTTGCACATAGCTCTTTTGCAGATAGCCCCCCCTTTGGATCCCTACTGTGGCCGGTCTGCTAACTTAACCAATATTCTAGCTTTTTCTCCCTTGGCACTTCCCCATATTAAATGATCAGTGTAACATGAGAAAATCATTTAGGAGAATTAGATATTGATTATTATGACATTACCTCTCTCTTAAAATCATAGTCGTCCTCGACTATGGTGTAGAGAAGATAAAGCATATCCATGAGTCCTTTTTCTTAGTGGGTAGAGGATCCCTATGTTACCCTACGACATCATTCCAGAATGGATGACTAGTCCATTTGGTGCTTGAGAGCCTGAGGCTGCCGCAAGCATGTCTGTAGTCCTATCAATATTCCATAGTAGAGTGACAAGCTCCACTTGGTGTTCGGGAGACGTAGTCTCCTCAAACTTGATCTAAGCATGCATACTACTTCATTTTTGTGCACAATAAAGAAAAAGAGAGTCTTATAAGATAAAAACTTTGTTCATTTTTTTAACATTTCTACATTTGCTTACTCTTTGGAAGCATTGTAAGCATTGACAAGGTTTAGGTTATCCTTTAATTGTATGCCTTGCATCCATCTAGCGTCTTCAAAAGGATAATTCTTAAACTTAATAAGATATCGTAGGATAGTCTTACCGCCTCTTAGTACCTTGTCTTCATGTCGGAGAATGGACTCGGGTTGCAACACCTCTTCTTGGTCCTCGATCTCCGGTGGGTCTTCAATAGTTGGTTCTTGAGGTGGCTCTCCTTTGTAAGGCTTTAATAGGCTCACATGGAAAGCATTGTGTATGAGCCAGTGATTGGGCAACTTGAGTTGGTGGGCCATCTCATTGATTGGACTAAGAATCTAGAAGGGACCACAATACCATTTTGCTAGTTTAGCATAGTACTTTTGGTGTCCCGTAGGATTCTTGCCCGTCGTGTGCCTTAGTTGAGCCTTGGAAAATTTTAATAAGACCCAATCATTTTCTTTAAAGGCTTGGGCTCTTCTGTGCTTGTCAGCAGCAGCCTTTTGCCTTTGCGGTGAGATAGAGATAGCATCCTTAATCTTTTGAAAAGATTCTTGTAGGTCTCGGCTATACTCATCTGCAGGGAAGATCTTCCCATGTACCTTAAGTAACAACGGACTTTTTGATCTTCCCTCAATTACCTCAAAAGGTGCTTTTCTCGTGGAAGTACGTACAGTGTTATTGTAAGCATACTCCACTAAGGGTAAATACTTCTCCCATTGGGATCTTTGATCTACTTCCTCTACAAAGGCTTTTAGTAGATCAAGAATTGTTAGGTTAGCTATTTCACTTTGGCCATCCATTTGTGGATGATAGGCCGAAGAGAAGTTTATCCTTGTCCCTAAATTCTCAAAGAGACCCTTCCAGAAATTATTGTTCATTCTAGGATCTCTATCCGACACTATGGACATTGGCAAGCCATGGTGCTTGAAATTTTGTGAAATGAAGAGGTTTGCCATTTGATGGGCTTTGATAGTCTTTTTGACAGGTATAAAATGAGCTTGTTTACTAAACATGTCTACTATCGTCCATATTCCCGTATTTTCATGGATAGACTTAGGCAATCCAAAGATAAAATCCATGGATATGCTCTCTCATGGTGAATTAGGGATTGGCAAGAATTGAAGCAATCTAGGTTGCTTCCCTCTATTGAATTTTGTCTTTTGGCATATCACACATTTAGAAACATACTCTTGTATGTTTGCTTTCATGGTAGGCCAATAGAAATATGTTTCAATTCCTTTTAAAATCCCTCTATGCCCCGCATAAGGAGGAGCATGAGATTCATACATTACTTTCTCACGGAGTGAGTTAGTAACGATAGTCTATTGCCATAGAGAAGATAACCATATTGTAATGTAAATGGTTCCTCTTTCTTCCCTAATGCAAGGGCTGAAATCACATCTCTAAAATCGGGATCAATAGCATACTCATTTATCATAGAAGATAGATCATTGTGAGTTGCTATGGAAACCGCATTCACTCTCGGTCGTCTTGAGAGTGCATCGGCTACTTGATTATGCTTTCCAGCAATGTGAGCAATATGAAAATGAAATTGCAAAAGAAAATTTACCCACCTCATTTGTTTGTCGGAGAGATTGGTCTGCGTCATGAAGTACTTAAGACTTTGGTGACCCGTTCACAGAATGAAAGGAGTCTCCAATAAATAGTGCTTCCATGAGTCTAAGGCATGTAGAACTGCGAGGAGTTCCTTTTCATATATGCCTAGAGCTTGCTCAACAGGGTCGAGCCTTCGACTTTTGTAGCCTATGGCGTGCCCTTCTTGGAGCAAAAAAGCTCCAAGGCAATCACCACAAGCGTCACATTGGACCTCAAATGGCTTTGAGAGATCCGATAGTGTAAGCACAAATTGAGAGATAAGCTTTTTGAAAGCATTGTTCTCCTTAGCAGACCATGTATACCTAGCATTTTTCTTTGTGAGGTCATGTAATGGTCCCGCAATTTGTGAGAACTTTTCTATGAAGCGTCTATAGTATGCACACATACCTATAAAGATTCTTAGTTCATGAAGATTCCTTGGTTTAGGCCATCCTTTTATTACCTCTAACTTTGATGGATCCATTTGGATGCCATCTTGAGAGATAATGTGACCTAAATATTCAATCTCTTGCAAGAAAAATTCACTTTTCTTTCAATTAACATAAAGTTTATTCTCTCTTAAAACTTGAAATATTACCTGGAGGTGTTGCTTGTGGAACGGGAAATCTATTTTTGATAGTGATCCTATTTAGTGCTCTATAGTCGACACACATACAATATGTACTGTCTTTCTTTTGCACTAATAGCACAGATGAGCAAAAATGGAGATGAGCTAGGCCTAACCATGCCCTTCTCAACTAACTCATGCACATGCCACATAATCTCCTCTTGTTGAGCTTGAGAAACTAGGAGGTTTGTTAGGCGGTGAACTTCCTGGAAGAAGTTCAATTGCATGGTCATCATTGCCTCATTTAGGAGGTAGTTCACAAGGGATGTCATCAATAAAGACATCTTGAAACCCCTTGAGAAAATTGGATAACTCTAATTCTTTGTGGTTACTTTTATTTTCTTTTGCTAAAGCATTAGGTTCATTTTGAAAATCTTTAACAAAAATCATGTACACGGAAATAGAGCTCTTTATTGACTTATTGAAAGCTTGCATTTGTACAATGGGTATGGTGTTACCCATTTGCTTAGCATCTATGTACATACCTTTTCCCTTGAACCTAAAGTAGATTCTCCTTTCGGGAAATTTTACATTGGCAGCCAGGCGATCAAATCATGGTGCCCCTAGGATTACATCCTCATGCTTGAGAGGAGAGGTAAAGAAGTCCTCTTTGTCCACATAGCTTTGGACATGGAGCCTCAATTTCCCAATTAAGGGAGTGACTGAAGCTTCTTGCCCCTTGAAAGCAACGTCTGCGGGTAGGACATCTCCCATCTCATAGGCTCGTATGCCTAGCTTGGTGGCCAACTCTGTAGATATGAAATTATGAGTACAACCAAGGTCAAAGAGAATAAAAGCACCATGTTCTCTTACCTTTACCCAAGCATGGTATAGAGGAGATCCTTTGTGGTGATTTTCCTCCTCTTGGATTTTGACCAAGGTAGCTCTAGGAGGATCATGACGGGTGTTCTTTTGGGGACAAGCGCGGTACGCATGCCCTTGTTCGCCGCACTTGAAACACCGGTTATCCTTGCGATAATGCTCAAGCTCTTCAGGAGAGAGTTTATTTTTACCTTTGTAAAGTCCCTTCTCTTTAGCTTTGTTAGAATTGCCCTTAGGAGACTTTTGGACATTGTCTTTCCCCTTAGGCTCATTGGAACCCTTGTTTTTTGGGGGCTTAGAATTTCTCTTAGCCCCTGTTTGGAAATTGATTCGAGAGGCCACCATAGTATGGTGTTTTACTGCCGATATGGTGCGTGGCCTTTGGGAGTTCCGCCATTTCTTCGGTTAAGCCCGCACAAAATTGTTGCTTTTGCTCTCCAAAATCCAACTTTTTTAAGACAGTGGCTTTGATTTGTATGTCCCAAAACTTGTCTACAGATTTGTGGATGGATTCATAGGGAGAGAGCTTCAAACTTTGCCATTCGGTGAGTACTTTGTCTTTGGCATCGGTGGCCAAAACCTGCTTCATAAGGGAAGCTCTTAAAGCTTTTCATGTTTGTGGAGCTTCACCATTGGCCCATAGGCTAGACCACCATTGTCTGGCGGACTTTTGAAAGTGCATAGCTACATGGCGTAGCTTAGAGGACTCCGTGAAGCCCTCATCTCCAAAAGCGGCATCAAATTGTTGGATAAAGGCCAAGACTTTGTCCGTAGCACCAAAGGTTCCATCATAGGTAAGGAAAGAGATGCTCTTCCCTCCCTCTTTGAACTTCTTGAGCTTGGACGACCTCTTCCACCCGGCATAGGATTTCCTATGGCCTCTTATTTTTGATGGTTCAAAGGTTGCACCATCACTTTCTTCAGAAGATGAAGAATTTGAGGAAGATGGAGAAGAGTGTGACCTCTTTCTCGCCTTTTTCTTGCCTCGATCTTCGTTGTCTTCACCAAAACTTTCATAAGAGGAAGAGGATGAAGAAGATGGAGAAGAGGGTGTCCTCTTTCTCGCCTTTTTCTTCTCTTGCTTTTTGTCATCCCTCTTTGAATTATGGTGTGGAGAAGTGTGCGATGGTCTTCTCCATTTTGGAGGTGATGGAGAGTGTTTAGCCCGCCGTCTTTGTGGAGCCATCTCCGCCGAGGTGGTGGGAGACTCACTTATTTCTCATTCCTTTGGTGGAGGCTCTTGAGTTCTCCTTTGGGAAGGAGATGCATCATCAAGAAATAAATTCTTGAGCCCTTTGTATGGATCCTCTTCTTCTTCCCGAATCGGAGAGAGTCCTCTTTTGGAAGTCTCACAAGGAGGCTTCCTAGGTGCTCTCTCGTCATGGTGGGGAGCTTTGAGAATCCCATGAGCACGAAGTTGTCCTTGCACTTCACTTTGGAGGGATGGATTGCGCATGGCTTGTTGAAGCCTGGAAACAAGATAGTTAACAAGCATCGGGGCATCATTAGTAGCTTGCTCATTAGCAAAATCAAAGTTATCAACATTAATTTCACTCTCTTTACTATTGTCAGCCATTCTAACAACTTTTAGGTGTAAACTTTTTAGGTGTACTTTGGCACTTCAAGCCCTAGTTGCTACTCCTCTTTACCCCTTTAGAAAAATCACTCAAGCTACTGTACCCGTGGCTCGAATACCAAAACAACACCGGCTCCTGTCAAAACAACACTGGCTCCTGTCAAGCTTTTAATAGCTCAATAGTGGTTACGCCGTAGGCAAGCCCCGTAGGACTCCACTATTAAGACCATAGCTCTTGATGGTGATGCCCCGTTAACTGCACGAAGGCAGGCGCACTGCAAGGTTGAAAAATCCCTATTCTACTTACTCACATGCAATTAATTATACCAACCATTTATAGCTAGCTTGAGGACCTCCCTTCTTGAGCAAGAAAAGAGAAACCTTGTGCTTTGATACCAATGTAACATTTAATGGCCTAGTAACTTGTGTGTAGTGGAAATTAGCATGAACATAGTGAGAATTTCATTAGAATAGATTCCTAATGAGAATAACAAGAGTGCTTGGGTGGAGAGAGCAACAAAAAGCATAACACCTAGTTAGATAGCATTAACAATACTTCAAAAGAGAGAGAAATTAAGCTATTGACAACAGTTGAGGACCGGATTTACATGGAGCCGGTCCCCCCTCCAAAAGGCTTTGTATTATGGTTTCTCCCATCAAGAGAGACATTTTACAATACAATTCTTTGTGTTCCTTCAATACTAGCTAGTGCAATGAATATGGAAACTTCATGCACCAAGCAAAACACTTATCAAACACAACATCAATTCCCTCATGGTCTCAGACCCAAGACCTCACACACCTTCGAAGATGGTGAGAGCTAGCGGGGTATGAGAGTAGATTGAGAGGAAGAAGGAGTATTCTTACGAGAAAGATGTACATCTCCTCACATAATCAGTCATATTAGCATAGCTTAGCTTAGTAATTACCATGATAGAGGAGATGAGCATGCATTGAAGCTTTGCTCTTGGTTGGATTTACATCACAAAGCCAAGAGTTGTTGGTGTAGGCCTCCCTTCTCACAAGCTTGGAGTAGGTGATAAGCTTTCCATTCAAGCTTGAGAAGAGAGAGAGAGAGAGAGAGAGAGAGAGAGAGAGAGAGAGAGAGAGAGAGAGAGAGAGAGAGAGAGAGAGAGAGAGAGAGAGTCTTCTTACTCCACACATGAGCTAGTGTGAGTGTGTAGGTGATTATGCCTTCAAAAAATCAGCCCCCTCTCTCTCTTGGTCGAGCCCTCTTGCTATTTGCTCTTGCTAGCATCCTATTGGACCTCCCCATGCTTAGCCAATGGTAATTGAGAAGCATAAGTGATAGCCTTCTGAAATGTGTCTTCCTTTCCCCTTTTGTGAGAGCTTTAGGTAATTAATAAATGCAACTAAACTCTCATTGGACCCCTTTGCCTCCTGGCCAATAGGAATCAGGCAAGCCATTGGGCTGCTGAATGCTCATTGGACCCCTTGGGAGACTGTCCAATAGTCTTCTAGAGAGCTTAATTCCCATTGGTTATTTTATTAAGTGTTTTTAAATTAATTAAACTGGATTTACTCTAGCCTAATTCTCATTGGTCCACCTCCAAGGCCATCCAATAGGATTTGAGTACACATTGTGGGTATCTGGGCTAGGGAGCTGACATGTGTCCCTCATTCCCTTTGTGTAAAGGGAGCTTGTGTGTGTGTGTGTGTGTGATTTTCTCTCTCATCCCCTACTTGAGAGGCTTGCCCCTCCTATGTAGGGATGTATGAAGACTTTTGGGACACGCACAAAGCATCCAATTTCCCTAATGTTTGACCTTTGGACACTACCTTTGAATTTTGGAACCTTAGCATTTTGGAAGTCTTAATGGGCTGAACCTTAGGGTCTTTTAAGCCCATTGTTGCACATAGCTCTTTTGCAGATGCCCCCCCCCCTGTGGATCCCTATTTTCCCTCCTTTGGATCCCTACTGTGGCCGGTCTGCTAACTTAACCAATATTCTAGCTTTTTCTCCCCTGGCACTTCCCCATATTAAATGATTAGTTTAACATGAGAAAATCATTTAGGAGAATTAGATATTGATTATTATGACAATGAATCACTTGCTTGATAGCGATTCCATGCCTATTTGCTGCTCACCTAAAACATCATCTATATTCACTGCACCTTGTGCATACAACCAATGATGTAAAGTGCCCACCGTTGTAGACATACACAACGGTCACATGGCAATCTACCAGCCTCAGATCTTCTTGAACAGAGTAGATCATGGTATAGCAGAAGCATAAATCATGCTTTAATGGAATGAGTCCTTGGCTTCAATGATGGTCTCAATAGTTTGAGCCAATAGTATATGGGGCTTGGAATATTTGTAATGGCATGGTCCATGGATACATCACAGTTTGTTGTTTCCCAACATAACTGTGAGTTTATATCATGTTGTTGCCAATTTGCCAAATCTGTGTGCCATTATCCTTGATCCTAAATCAATGGATAGTACTTTGGCACGAAATGGAAGGCTTGATTTGTTGGAATTAGGGTTGTAAGAAAACACACACGACTTGGAGAAGACGAAGGAAGCTCAAGGCACACAACAGAGAGTGTATTACTTAGTGTGCAATGGAAAGATTGTTAGCCCTAGAATGATGGGCGTATATACAATGCACGGGGGGAAAAACCTCCTAGTGAGGGAAAAAATGCCCCGACGGTCCTAAGTGTGTTCACACACATCACTACCATATGTATATGGTAACAAATCCCCCCTAGAGTGATGTGGTGAACGAAAGCTGGCACATGAGTAAAGGGAAGTGCCATGCCCTGAGGACATGATCAATCCACAATGGGGAGTACACCCAAAGCTTTGCGGAAAGCTTTGAACTTCTCATGAGACAATGCCTTTGTGAAAAGATCTACAAGGTTGTCCTGTGTTGGTACATAAGCCAAGCTGATCTCTCCTGCTGAGAGCCTCTCCCTGACATAGTGGTAGTGCACCTCAATGTGCTTTGTGCGAGCATGAAAAATTGGGTTCCTTGCAATTGCCAATGCACTATGACTGTTAGTGTAGATAGTGTTGACAGTGTTGTGTCCAACACCCAAATCAGCCATAAGGCATCTGAGCCATACACACTCAATCATAGCTGTGAAGACTGCCCTGTACTCAGCATCAGAACTAGAAGTGACCACAATAGGTTTCTTCTTTCTCAACCATGATATACATGAACTGCAAAGCATGAAACAAAAACCACTTGTGGACACTCACGTGTCAAAACAACCAGCCCAATTTGAGTCCAAAAAAGCATATAAGTCTGACGGCAATAATCCCCCCTTGGGATAAAACAAGCCAAGATGTAAAGTGCCACTCAAGTAGCAAAAAAATTTCTTGACTGCATGCCAATGCTTTGACCCTGGGCTATGCATAAATCTACTGACCTGTGAGACTGCAAACTAAATATCCGGCCTCATGTTGCATACATAAATCAAGCATCCGACAACAGTTTGGTAAAGAGTGACATCTACAGGATCACCAGCATCATGAAGACTCAATTTCAAACCTATTTCCATGGGAGTGGCAATAGGTTTGCAATCCTCAAGTCCAAACTTACATAGCAATGTTTCTATATAACTTTTTTGACACAAGGAAATACCACCATCACACTACTTAAATTGTATACCCAAGTAATGATGCAACAGCCCCAAATCTTTTGTCTTAAAAGTAGCATTAAAATCAGCCTTAAATTCAGCATTATGTCTCTCATTTGGTCTAGTGATCAGCAAATCATCTACATAAAGAACCACAATGATAAGTACATCACCCTCACACTTTACATACAATGTGCTTTCTGTTGGACTGTTACAAAAGCCTCGTTTGACCAAATGAGTGTCAGCCTTCTCATATCAAGCACGAGGAGATTTCTTCAACCCATACAAAGCTTTGTTACATTTGCACACCTTATCCTCTTCTCCTTTCTTGAAAAAACCGTGAAGCTGCGTTACATAAACTTCCTCAAATATGTCACCATTCAAGAAAGTAGTAACAATGTCTGATTGATGTACATCCCTACCAAAATGAGTTGCCAATGCACATAGAAAACGCACAGTAGTCATACGACAAGTGGCATCAAAAGTCTCTTCATAATCTATGCCTTTTTATTGTGCATAACCCTTTGCAACAAGTCGAGCCTTATAGCGATCAATCTCACCATCCGGCTTGCGTTTCAACTTGTAAACCCACTTTGTACCAATGGCCTTTTTGCCAAGAGGAAAATCACATAGAGTCCATGTGTCATTTTCTATAAGTGCATCATATTCTGATTGCATGGCAACCATCCAATTTTTTAAATTTTGTGCTTCATCAAAAGAAAGAGGTTCCTCAACATCATGTAGGCTAGACATAGCCAAATCATAACAATCTGATGCATAAGATGCATGGCGAGAGCCTGAATGAGTACGACTAGATGAAGGTGCATCCAATTTACTGTCATGCAATGTATGCACCAGCCATTTTGGCATACCTCTCATTTTCAGCCCTTTCCTCATCAAGTACATCATGTACATCTGCACCAGTAATAGGTTGATCTATAACATTTTTAGAAAACCCCATAGGTTGTACATTTGCCTCATTGAAATTTACATTCGAACTTCCACCACTGAAAAGAGGCAACAAAGTGTCCTAAATGTCCTGTGAGCTTACATTATTGTCTCTAGTACGTGACAACAATGGCTGAACAAAATCTTCCACAAACACAACATCCCGTGAAACTAGAATACGCTTTGTTTGTGGATGATACAACTTGTAACCTTTGCTTTCAGCACTATAACAAACAAAAATACATTTGACAGCCTTATCATCCAATTTTTTGTGTTGTGTTTGTGGCACCAAAGCATATGCCAAACAGCCAAAAATACGCATGTGCTCAATAGAAGGCTTTCTATTATGCCATGCTTCATATGGAGTAATAGACTGCAAAGCTTTCATAGGACACCTGTTTAGTACATCAGTGGCACACATGATGGCCTCAAGCCAAAAAGAATGCAGGAAAGCGTGACTTTTGATCATACATCGTGCCAATTCTGTAAGTGACCTATTTTTTCTCTCAGCAATACCATTTTGTTGAGGCGTATAAGGCACTGTACATTGGTGTTTTATCCCATGACTAGCCAAAAATGCATTAAATTCATGAGACATATACTCCCCCCCTCGATCAGAACGGAGGGTGCCCATAGTACATTTCGAGAAATTTTTAGCCATAGCTTGAAATTGTTTGCAGCACATAAAAACTTCAGACTTCGCTTTAAGCAGAAATACCCATGCATGCCTGGAGTAATCATCAATGAAATTCACAAAGTAAAGGTAATTGCCCAAGGATGGAGTTTGCATGGGCCCACAAACATCACTATGCACAAGCTGCAACCTGCATGTGTCCCTAATTGAACCATCCTTTGGAAACGTAGAACACTGCATCTTACCCAAAATACAGCCTTCACAAATGTGTTTGACGGGTGCTTCAAGAGGCGGCAAAGAAGCAACCATATCAAAATTCTGCAAACGCAGCAAACTATCAAAATTCAGATGACCAAAACGTGCATGCCAAAGTTTTGCATCTAAAATAGCCTTTGAATCCAAAATTGCATTTGCAAATTCTGCCCACACTTGTCATACAAAGTGAGCTTATACATCCCACATCATAAAATGCTAGATGCAACAATTTCATCACCAAAACTAAGATCATGTACTGTACATCTGTCATCCACAAATTTGACTACAAGACCAAGTCTAACAAGTGCAGATACATATAAAAGATTCTTCTTGATCCCAGGTACATAAAGTGCATTAACAATTGTGAAAGAACTGCCATTTGCAGCAGTAAGCACAATCTTTCTAACTCCCTGATCCGGATAAGAAGCATTGTTGGCACAAGTGACTGAATTCCCATGAGGGACATACTCAAGAGAGGTGAGCAAATCACGATGTGAGGTAATGTGCTTTGTAGCACCACTGTCAAAAAACCCCACATGTGAATCTGCAACAATTGACATACATGCATCACGGACAACAGGATTATAGGTACACTCGGCACTAAAAGACCATTCTGCATCAAGATCAACAGCACAGTCTCCTTTCACAGAAGAATCAACAATAGTTGCATTTGTCATGAAACCAATATTTGCAATGGAAACACCCTCTTTCTTCTTAGCCTCTTTGGCCTTCAACTTAGGACACTGCTTGATCAAGTGATCATTAGCTTTACAATAATGGCAACGCATCTTCTTTTTGCCCATTATAATTTCCAGACAAATTGTTGCCAGCAGAAGCATTAGGAACAAGTGATTCTCCACTCGCAAAAGAACCAGAAGAAGTGGTTGCATTGTTGTTACCACCCTTTCTTTGAGCAGCAATAAAAGCATGTTCAACTGCACGCTGTCTAGTCCTATTTTTTCTGGAAAGTGACTCTTGCAAGCAATGTGCACAATGCATCAAACTTGACAACTTCAAGATTTCCTTGGGTCACGAGTCTCCAAGTACTAGCAAAAGTAAGTAAGAGTTTGGCAAGGCATCAAGATCAGTCTGCACAAGAGAATTGTCTGAAATGACTTCACCTGCAGAAATAAGTTGCTCATTGATATCCTTGACACTAGCAAGGAAAGTGTCCCTTTACGTAGCAATGCAATTTTTGCCTCATTACGGCTTGCATAAAGACCGGCCAGAATATCCCAAGCTTGTTTTGCAGATTTCATTGAACGAATGTGAGGAGTAATGGTGCGCTTCGCAGACAACACAATCAATGCATGAGCCTGCGCATCCTTTACATCCCAATAATCTTGTTCTGTCGTAGGCAAAACAACTCTAACAACAGCAATCCTTGTAGCAAGACCTGCAACATCCTCAACATCGCCTACATCCTCAGAAGCAGGAGATACATCAATGCCCTGCACAATATTCCAGACGCCCTTTGACCCAAGAACATGTTGCATCATGTAAGCCCACATAGGGTAATTGTCCCCATCCAATCTGTCTTCAACAACAAACAACTTGAACACATATGTGTTGTTGTCAGCCATGGTAAATGTTGTACCTGATGTGAAAACTGCCTGAAAAGAGGAGAAACGAAGCAGAAACAACACGTGCTATATAGCTCAAACCGTAGTAGAAGACTGTAAGAGACCTGTTACACAGAAAACGGCAGTGACAGAAATTTTGCACAAAATGACAAAATAGCCTGTGTAGTACTGCCTATAGTGGAAATTGAGGCCGAAATGAGTCCGAATCAGAAATTTGAGCAGAGTATACTCTATAGGCTCTCCCAAAAATTTTGTCGACCTGCGAACGCTCGCCAAAGCTCACTGAAATCGGAGAAAGTGAGCAGGCGTGTGCTGGAGCTGCTGGCGACTAAGCCCGAGAGGACGCAACCTGTTCTGATAGCAATTGTTGAAATTAGGGTTGCAAGAAAACACACACAGCTTGGAGAAGACAAAGGAAGTTCAAGGCACACAAAAGATAGTGTATTACTTAGTGTGCAATGGAAAGATTGATAGCCCTAGAATGATGGGTGTATATACAATGCAGAGGGAAAAAACCTCCTAGTGAGGGAAAAAATGCCCCAACGGTCCTAAGTGTGTTCACACACATCACTACCACATGTATATGGTAACATGATTCTCATTAAAACTATTAAAGCACTTGCTTTGCACATCCAAAAAATCATGTCCAATTTAAAAATTAAACACAAAAAACAAGAAGAACTTGAAATTGGCTAACCTTGCACCCCTCCATAGCCCGTGATCCTGAAATTCAGAAGGAGTTGCTCATTTGAGAGTGAATTTTAGTCTACGCTTGTCATCCTTGTACTTGAAGTTGGCTCATAGCCATCTATATTGATGAATCTAGCTCATAGTTATGTATAATGAGAAAATTTAGAGTTGTTCGTTGTACCCTGTATGCCCTCATGGCTTGGTTCATAGTGATCTCCAAGAAAACATCAGGGAGACAGGTTACCAAGTTCCCCAAGTTCGTATGCTAATAGCATATTCCAAACTTTAGAAGCTCACATGCAATATGCCCTAAAATGAAGCCTTGCTTCGCATATGTTCATATAAAGATGAGACAAAATGAATCATGACTGCTCATAGCTAATAGGTGCTTTTGTTGACACACAAATACCAAAGCAAAAGAGAATCAACCTTGTCGGAGATTTTGTAAAGAACTAGCCTTACCGAATCATGCAACTGATTGAGAATCATGAGATTGCCCAATATTACAAGAGGTAGCTTGTGAAGCTTAGCTATCACATGCCATCTATGAAAGGGCATGGGGACTGAACATGCTAATCTCCACCCAGCCATGCCCTATATAGACACTTGGCCTGCTAAATATAGGGACCCCCTTGACTGCATGTCCATTTTGGCCCTTGGCCGTGACTGGTCCTACCCTTGTCCTGACATTACTCCCCCCTTAAGAAGAGTTTTCGTCCTCGAAAACAAAAGTGGGAGACTTCTTCTTTAGAACACTAATGTTTTCCCAAGTGGCATCCTTCATGGATCCAGCTGTTTGGTCGAAACACGGTTCCGCAGGAGGTTCAATGAAACCAAGAGTAACATCTCTGATTTTCCACATTGTTGTCCATTAGCAACCAGCTTGTGTTACCGATTCCTATCCAATCATTGTGTGTAGTCTCTTTTCACTTTCCATGAAAGTAACTTGCTAACATACTCATCAACCAAGTTTAAGTCCTTGACTTGTTTTCCAATTTCAGTAGTAAACAACCCCATCATCACTAGTGTTCAAGGTTGAGAACTTGATTTATACATGAAGAGACTACACCTAGTCGCAACCATGCTTTAACTTTATAAGCAAACTCCAAGTAAAGCGATAAATGCTTACTAATTGGATCATGTAGTGCTAACGTACGCACTTGCATATCCTTTAGCACAAGATTACACTTTGTAATCTGTATATCCCCTTGGATAAGTGATAGTACTGGGATGTGTTTCCCCCACGGTTTACAGCCAGTCTTTCCAGATGGTTGGTAAACGGGAATCAAAATATCGTACCACATTGCTGAGGAATCAACAATTGGATGAATAATCATCGTGGTTAACTTGAAAGATCTATAAGCATCCAAACCGAGCCATGACCTCTATTGGTGATTGGTAGACCGAGAAGTAACCTCATAGAGATATTGCACATAGAGTGCAAAAATGCTTCATAAGCAGCAACTTGAGGAATATGCATGCCGTTCCAAATCAGCCTTTGCTAAACACTAGGGCCCATAACACCTACTGTGCATGCATTTAGCAAAAAACAGATATGACCTGTATATCCATGGTGATTTTTGCCAATACTTATGGCAAATGTGATGCACGTAGCACACATTAAAAAGGAATGTAAATAGGTCTGAAAAGAAACTAAATACTTTCAATTGCAATCTTGTGCCAACCTTGCTGAACGTATGAACCATAATAGAAGGTGAAACATTGATCACTTCTAGGTACAAACCATGAAAATTTTTCATTAACAACTCAAAGCCTTGCTATATGTATTAAACAACCATCTGTAACGTTGTTTAGGAGTACTTGTACCTGAACAAGTCATTCTAAGTATCCGACAATTTTTGGCCACTGAAATTGCTCCTGATACGTCGTGCTGAAAATGGTCGAGAAAACAGATTTGACCAGCACTTAGTTGGACTTTTTTGTGACACATAATTGAAATAATGGCGCTAGTGTCAGTCCAGAGACTCATATTCTCCCCATGTGGAATATGTCTCATGTGAGGATGTATAAAAAATAACATCCTTCAAGTACAAGATGTACTTGTGTGTGGAGGTAACTCTAAACACTCTGCGACAAGAGTGAGAGGGACCCTCATTCATTGCTCCACACTGGCTAAACCGAACTCCTTGAGTTCCTAGACCATGTTGTATCCCATGTGACAACATGTGCCAAATTGAACCCTACAAGTAGGTTCGTAACAGCATAAGGCAGAAAGATAGATTGGACACTTGGCCCAAAATACTTTGTGCTGACATGCCCTTGGCATGGCTCTGTAACATTCAAGCATACTTATACGTCTTGAAAAACCAAGCAAAGCATACTAAAAATGGAATAACACCAAATCAATAGATGTGTACCTGGAGATTTGAACGTAATGTTCACTTACCTGTATTCAAATGGAGAGGAGCACGTCCCCTACCTGAAAAAACAAACAGCATTGCACTGGGAACCTTGGGTGTTTCCTTGGCAATCCAAGCCCTTGGATTAGAATCTACGTAGTCAAACCCCTTGGTAAGACTCTTTGTAGAAACTGCTCAACTAGCAGATAACGATAACCAACATAGTCAACCATGTACAGAATGATTGGAATCAACTTGAAAAGTGTGTTTGTCCGCTACCGCATGGTAGATTGCGGAATTCTGTCCTTGAAAGTATAACTGGGAGAGATCAACTGTGATCCTCAATGCAGATCAAATTGCGATCCTTAATGCCTATGGGGTGATGTAGCAATCACCCGTCGGGTCTTACCCCAAAACAGTATGTCCATAGACACTCCGTAGTGCTATAGAGAGAGCAAGAGACCCACACAAGTGAACTGCCGAGCTCTTATGGACAACCATGCTATCTCAACGGATTACTGCATCGATAGTTCCTTGTAGAGATCAGCTACTATGAGTTGAAGATTATCAAAAACTCAACTTGAGTATCACACTAAAAACATGTAGTGCAAGAATGACACCCTAGACATCCGTAATGACAAGACTCTTGCTTGTCCAGTAACATCGATGTGTACTTCCCGGGTTAGATCTGTTCGATCTTGAAAACAATCACCCAAGGAATGACAACAGTTGGGTCTTACCCAAGATCTGACAATGGCTTCTTAGCCAGCCTGTGTGTGGCTCATAGCCCTTATGGCAATTAGTGTTCAATCGATGAACCAATGAAGACTAATGTGAATGGCATCATGGCCAAGTTCTAGTTGAGAGTTAGAGCACCGTGGCTCATGCGGACTCCCAAACAAAACATGTATCAAAAAACTGCGTAGAAAGTTTTCATTAGTCATGGAGAGAAGTAAGAAAGAGAGAGAGAAAATGCTGGACTAAGGAACTTTCCTTAAGTGACGAGTTTGTATATGTTCTGCCCAATCTATGTGCTCTGACGCATCTTATGCCTAACTTGCAGCTTATCCTATAAGCATGCAACAATCTTCGTGTATAACGCTCTCATCAAGAGAGGGAATAGAAAACACAAGCCACAGCTGGACCCACTTACAATGTATGGGTCGTGACTTTACAAAAATGACTTAATAGGGCACTTTGCCTGTGAAATAAGTCCTAGATTTAGGTTCCATTTAGTGGTATTGTGCGTTGACAACAACCAAAAATTTAAACAATTTGGAACAGAGTGTCTGGTGTGATACTGGAAGCGTAATCTTGGAAGCAGTGGAATTCATGCCACATGGTTAGCATGCCTTGCATACAGATTTTTAAGTCCTTGGTGAGAGTGATGGCCTCCAACATGAGAGCCAAAACCATTAGTGCCTTGCACAGTCTAAACTAGTAGGGATTTTGTGAGGTGATATTCCCTATTTTGCCAGTTTTTCAAAATATGGGACACTGCCCATGATTCCAAATCATTGGCAGTACCTTGGCACAAGGTAAAAGCCTTGCTTTGCACAAAAGCATTAATTTCCAATGTAAATGTATAAACATGGAAAAATAAACAATACTGAACATGGTCTAACCTGGTCATCCTGCTGTAACCAGTTGTCTGAAGATGTCGGAAGAAAAGCTCGCTCAAATGTAGATCATAACCATCTCTGTTGCGTGAGAGAAAGTTGGCCTGAAATATCCTGCAGGCATATGGAGAAATTCCCCAAAGGAATGTGCTCATAGCATACACCAAACGGGAAAAATCTCAACTTAAGAGTTGTAGATTGAAGCCTTGCTTCACATAAATATGTTTGTGCTGAAAGTCGATGGTGGTAGCTACCATAACAAAAAGAATCGACCGTGTCGAGCAATTTCAATTGAAATTAACCAGTATTGTGTGGTAAGCGTCCTCTGTCAGTGTGTAAAACCCGTGACAAAGAGTTGGCCATGCCGAGGAATTTGCTTCCTTCTTCAAGTTCAGTAAGATGCCATACATGTCTCCTTGAGATATTAAAAAATAAGCCCTTGCTATTAATGTATGCAACAAAACTGGAGTGCTTAGGTGATGTCAGAGGCCGTGCCTGTGCTCGGAGTGGAGAAAAGTGCATTACCTTTGATGCATGTAAGATATATGCAATAGAGGTGATGCATATTCCATCTAGGTCAAATGCTTCATAAGCAATTGACAGCCCTGCTGTTGTTACATCAATGCATGGTCGATGATTAAAAAAAAATGTATGGTAAGTGCATCATGCCATTCGCATACATTACCTTAGGTAGAGATACGACTAGAATTTTGTAACCAGTTATGCAGATGACAATAAACAAAAATCAACTGCGTACCTTCTTAAGTACACCTGCCGACCAACCTTGCTAACCCAAAAATCGAATGTGGTATCGAGGAGAAACTCGAGTTCGATACAACCTTGCTTCTCCACCACCATGCCCTGCCTGGATGCTTTAAAAATCCTGTACTTTGTCGTCGATCGTACGTCAAAATATTTGCTTACTTCCCGTATCACCCTCCTTGAGAGCTCCACTACACATGGTTGTGGTTTTGAAATGCAACACTCTTTCCAAATATACATCTATCGCTTTCCATAAACGTCGGAAAGAGTAAACTGTATCAACTTGTCGTGACGATTGCGTGGTCCGGATGTTCGAGCTTTCATGAACCTCGAACCGAGCATTGACATTGGCTTTGCCTTGCAGCCTTGCTCAGAACCTTGCCCGATGTCGGCAAGCACAAGCACCTTGTTGAACGAACAAGCGCGATTGTCGAAGCTCGAACCGTTTTCAAGAAATCGACCTTTCAAAACTTTGCAATCAGTTTTGCGCTGCATGGTTAGGGCAAGGTTAACACATGCAAGTTAGCACATGCATGTGAGATTCCATTAGATCTGCATCCGAGGCCAAAAAAACGCACACCCTTGCATGCATGGCAAATCTGTCGCGGGGCTTGTCCCTTAGTAAGGAAGGGTGCCCAAACTAGGGTGCCCATGTTTGAAAATACTATGAAAAACAAACCCTGGCGATGATGATGCAGGAGGTAGGGGCACAACAAGCAAAAAACCGACGCGCAGCGTCCTGTCCGTGGCCAACTGGGGCTCTGCCCTGTGTCGAAAGTCATTGGCAGGAGCCTCGCGACCCTGATGAGCCCAGCCCCGTGAGCTTTCATGCACCTCGAGCTGCCCGCCTCCTCGACACAAGCCCCCTTGCACACGGGTCTTCGACCTCGGCTTGTCAAGCATGGCTGCACACGCCGTGCACTTCGACCCCGCCCTCTTGCTTAGCCGGTTGCACACCATGGCTTGCACTCTCAGGGAAGACCATGCACGTTTTTTCTGCTGAAACGAGGTAGAGAGGGATGCCTTCGATCGAGAGAGAGAGAGAGAGAGAGAGAGAGAGAGAGAGAGAGAGAGAGAGAGAGAGAGAGAGAGAGAGAGAGAGAGAGAGAGAAGCATGATTCATGCAACCTCCCCCCCCTCCTCCATGGCTCCTTCTCCCCTAGCTCTGATACCAGTGAAAGGGCATGGGGACTGAACATGCTAATCTCCACCCAGCCATGCCCTATATAGACCCTTGGCCTGCTAAATATAGGGACCCCCTTGACTGCATGTACATCCTGGCCCTTGGCCGTGACTGGTCCTACCCTTGTCTTGACAATCTAACTGCCAAACTCCTCTTGACCGAAGCAAACTTTTATTGTCAAGTTCGCATGGTAGAAAATCTTGCACGATGGAATAAATTCAAAATTGAAACTTAAATTTAAGGTACTTACTGATTTTCTATAACCACGGCCCTTGGCATCAAAAATCGTAGCATCCTATGGCATGATTGTGCTTTTAATGTACTTTGTGTACTTGTGTTGCCTGCACTCTGGCAAGCTGTAACTACTTTGGAGTGATTATGCACCCAATGCATATACACAGTTATGGAGCTGTACTCTTGGAAGCCTTGCTTTTCCCCTCTGCGTGATCGCACAAAGAGGACACATGAAAAGAGATACTGACCAACAAAAAGCACTTAAAATACAAGACGGGTTCTTGAGTATCTTGGTATGGAGACTTGCTTCTTAATCTGCCAGGTGCTATAGCGCCAAGTGTTTTAGAACGCAAGGGGTAGTGATCAACGAACTCGAACATGCAACATTTTGAAACGAAAGGTGAAAAAGGAGGGTGATGATGCCGACAAAGGGTGAGGGCTCTCCACGATTCTTCACACACACACACACACACACACACACACACACACACACACACACACAGAGAGAGAGAGAGAGAGAGAGAGAGAGAGAGAGAGAGAGAGAGAGAGAGTGACTTTTGAACCAACCAATTTTGGCAATGAATAACTGATTATGTAATACAATGGGGCTAGGTTTGCTTATGTAGCCACCTTGGTAAATTTCCCTACCTATACTTTGACAAATAAGTAAAATAAATACCTAAAAGCCAAAATAAATATTAGGATCACATTGGGAAGGTCATTTGAGATGCCATTACTTTAACACAAAGATGCTACTATAGAAAGTGTAGGTCTTGAAAATACTAGTCGTTTGATTCTTAGGTTGCACAATTTTGACATCTAGAGTTCAAGTTATGGTATTTTGGTGAAAGGATGTCTTAATGCATGGCAACCTACTTCTCTGATTGAAAGAATCCTCCTCGTGTAAGAATGCGCTTGCCTCTTCTTTTTTGTGCTTTTGACTTCTTTCAATAGCCTTCTCTCATATTTTTCCACCAAACTTAGCCTATATGATATAATTGGCTAAAAAAGCATGCGAAGTATTTAACCTTAGAGCACTTAACCTTCGCAAATTTCATATCTGAGGATAGATTCTCGATCATGAGATCGTCCTCTTCACGGAAGTATCAAAAAGCACACTTCCTTTTTGGTAAGCTAGATCTTTGAGGTCTCTTGGGATAGTTTCCTACGACGTTAAAATCCTCTGCTTCTTCTTCTTCTCTCTCTATCTCTCTCTCTCTCTCTCTCTCTCCCAAACATTCATTAAATCTATCCAATGTCTACAAATATATATATATATATATATATCTCATAAAATGTGGACTCCTTCATGTCTGAAATTAGATGTGGTTTTCTACCGACGAGTCTGTCACACTAGTCCCTACTATGGTCCAATCCATCCAATAATTGACACAAAAGGGTATTTTGGTAAGTTTGCCTTAGAAAAAAGGGGGCCGGAGGAGAAAAGTTGTACTAGTGTACCCATAGCCTGATATATACGAGCCATAGCAAAATGAAAATGAACAGGGGCGTGTGGATTCAAACCTTAGCAATTTGGGCAGTCGTACTAGGCCTATGGTGTGGGCGTTTTCGAGTAGAGGTGGCTGCGCAAGTGGACTTCATTGTGGGTGGCGAAGAGGACCTTATTGAGGGGGGTCTGCCTGGCCAAGATCCTTCGCAGCGGCCTTCAAGCAGTATGCGGGTTACGTCGTTACTGACGCAGTCGCTAATCGCGCCCTTTTTTACTACTTTGTAGAGGCCCAGGCTCCAGACCCGCTTTCCAAGCCCCTCACACTGTGGCTCAATGGAGGTATGGCCTCTCTCTCTCTCTCTCTCTCTCTCTCTCTCTCTCTCTCACACACACACACACACACACACACACACACACACACACACAGAGGCTGGAGGTTAATTTGATTGTCGCACGTCAGTTTATATGCACGAGATTGTTTTGCAGGTCCTGGGTGCTCTTCAGTTGGGAATGGCGCATTTGAGGAGCTTGGCCCTTTCCGTCCCAGAGGTGATGGCAGGGGACTGGTCGAAAATCCGTCTTCTTGGAACAAAGGTAGCTCCATGAGAGAGAGAGAGAGAGAGAGAGAGAGAGAGAGAGAGAGAGAGGTTTTTTTTAACCTTGGCTTTGAGTTTCTTCATTTTGCCCATGTGGCTAGTTGTATCCGGTTATGACGGTTCCCAGTTTGTCGGCTTGCATAATTGGCAGTAATAAAAATTAGCCGCTTTTTTTTTTGGTGAGAAAAGAGGCTGTATTATGTGTACATAAGAGGCCTCGGGAGATGCTCATTGGCCTATCACCCGGAGGAAGTACAAAAGAGGAGCGACAATGTGTAGGCTATGTTAACATCAAGGTGGTCTGTACGATGAATGTAAATTGAACCACTATGGGGGTGCATAATGCCATGTGATTGTTACCATATACATGTGGTAGTGATGTGTGTGAACACACTAGGACCGCCAGGGCATTTTTTCCCTCTTTAGGAGGGTTTTCCCCCGTGCATTGTATATACGCCCATCACTCTAGGGCTATCTATCTTTTTCCATTGCACACTAAGTAACACACTCTACATTGTGTACCTTGAGCTTCCTTCGTCTTCTCCAAGCTGTGTGCGTTTCTCTATAACCCTAATTCCAACAATTGGTATCAGAGCAGGTTGCATCTTCCCGGGCTTAGTTGCCAGCTGCTCCAGCACACGCCAGCTCACTTTCTCCGATTTCAGTGAGGTTTGGCGAGCGTTCGTAGGTCGACAAAAATTTCGGAATTACTCGTAGAGCTTAATCTGCTCAGATTTCTGATTCGGGCTCATTTCGGCCTCCGTTTCCACTATAGACAGGTTTGCACAGGCAATTTCGGCATTTTGTGTAGAATTTCTGTCAGTGCTGTTTTCTGCATAACAGGTGTCTTATCGTCTTCTACGGGTTGTGCTCTATAGCACGTATTGTTCCCGCTTCGTTTCCCCTATTTTTGGGCAATTTTCACATCAGGTGCAATATTTACCATGGCTGATAACAACACAGACGTGTTCAAGATGTTTGCTGTTGAGGACAGGTTGGATGGGGACAATTACCCTATGTGGGCTTATATGATGCAACATATTCTTGTGTCAAAGGGCGCCTGGAATAGTGTGGAGGACATTGATGTACGTCCTGGTTCTGATGAGTGGCAAAACTTCTGTTCCTAATGCTTCTGTTGACAGCAATTCGTCTAGAAATTCTGGTGATAAGAGCAAAAAGAAGATGCGTTGCCATTATTGTAAAGCTAATGATCACTTGATCAAGCAGTGTCCTAAGTTGAAGGCCAAAGAGACTAAGAAGAAAGAGGGTGGTTCCAATGCAAATGTTGGTTCCACTACGAATGCAGCCATTGTTGAGTTTTCTATGAAAGGAGACTGTGTTGCTGATGTTGATGCAGAATGGGCTTTTAGTGCAGAGTGCACTTACAATCCTGCTGTCCATGATGCATGCTTGTTGTCAGTTGCTGCAGATTCACATGTGTGGTATTTTGACAGTGGTGCTACAAAGCACATTACCTCACATCGTGAATTGTTCACCTCTCTCAAGTCCGTCCCTCAAGGGAATTCAGTCACTTGTGCCAACAATGCCTCTTATTCGGTTCAGGGAGTTGGAAAGATTGTGCTTACTGCTGCAAATGGAAGTTCTTTTACACTTATTGATGCACTTTATGTACCTAGGATTTTGTTTCATGCTTGGCAGTTCATGTATATCATGGTTGAGCAAGAAGCAACCTACTGTGGCCACTTCGAGTTGTGAGGCTGAGTACAGGGTAGTCTTCATAACTACGGTTGAGTGTGTATGGCTCAGACGCCTTATGGCTGATTTGGGTGTTGGACAGGACACTGTTAACACTACCTACACTGACAGTCAGAGCGCATTGGCAGTTACGAGGAACCCAATTTTTCATGCTCGCACAAAGCACATTGAGGTGCATTACCACTATGTCAGGGAGAGGCGTTCAGCAGGAGAGATCAACTTGGCTTATGTGCCAACACAGGACAACCTTGCAGATCTTTTCACAAAGGCATTGTCTCGTGAGAAGCTCGAAGCTTTCCGCAAAGGTTTGGGCTTACTCCCTTTTGTGGACTGATCATGTTCTTAGGGCATGGCACTTCCCTTTACTCACGTGCCAGCTCTCGTTCACCGCATCACTCCAGGGGGGATTTGTTACCATATACATGTGGTAGTGATGTGTGTGAACACACTAGGACCGTCGGGGCATTTTTTCCCTCTTTAGGAGGTTTTTTCTCCCGTGCATTGTATATACGCCCATCACTCTAGGGCTAAGAGAGAGAGAGAGAGAGAGAGAGAGAGAGAGAGAGAGAGAGAGAGAGAGAGAGTCTACAATGTCCGTTTTTATTTCAATGCATGACACTTGTAACGTTCACTATCCTATTGTGATCACAATTTTCTGCACAAGTAAAAGTAGATAACTTTGCAGTCTCTCAACTAACAATCATGTTTTTTTCAAGATGCAATGTCTCAATTTTGTTAGTCTATCCTTGGATTCTCTTGTCTTAAGCCTTTATAGCATTATCAAATTGATCTGACCATATCTCATGGAATACTACCTACTTGTTGCTCACATAAGCCCTAAAACTTTCACCTCTTGTGGGCTTGACCTCTTCTTGTACTGGCTTGGCATAAATGGATTGCTAAGATTGCTATGCGGTAATAAGCTGTCGAAGATTATGTATGATGTATTTCCCTTTTCTCTCCTCTATAACATGATATGATCTGAGATTTTTTGGTTGTAAACAAGTGTGAACCTCCCCCTGGTGGGGTTTGAATCGATGCTTGGTCAATAAATGCTATAATTCTACAGTGCTGCTATCTTTGTCCTTTTTTTTATGCCATTCAATCTCTGTTTCACTCTCGAGACATCTCTCTCTCTCTCTCTCTCTCTCTCTCTCTCTCTCTCTCTCTCTCTCTCAGCTGGCGACGCGCTCGGCCCAGTCTCCCTCCCCTTGTATGGCACGTGTAAGATGCAGCGGAAGTGAATGTTGAACTTTGCTCAAGATGAGTGTTCGAACTGTGCTCAAGGGTTCCTTTTACTTACGGAAGGGAGAGCCTTCTGTTCCTTTAGTATGAGAATGCAAATGATCACAAACAAAGTGAATCACACTGTGAATAAAGGTTCTGAGATTGAGAGATAGAGAGAGAAGAGAATACGACATTAGAATGTTGACAAACCCTCCTCCAAGGACCCCACTCTCTATGGCGAGAGAGGTCTATGCTATTGATTGCACAAATCTGGTGCAATGGTCTAGATGCAATGGACTTGCCGATGATGTCAACGACAATGATGACGACGACGAGACGGCCTGAAATCTGAAAACGCTAGGGGCTGAAATCTGCAAATCTGGTATTTGCTGAATTCTGACCCTGTGTTGGCGAGGACGGTGATGATGACGACGCTACGACAATGCGCTGAAAATGCAGACGCTGAAATCTGCGAACAGCGGCTGAAACTGAAAACACTGGCTGATTTGACAATGCGGCGAGGATTTGCTATCGTAGGGTGAGATCTGCGAGGTTTGGGGCTGCTACTGCGGAGTCTAACTGCTGAAAACTGAAAACGCTGATGCTAGGGCTGATTCTGTCGCCAAGAATTTGCGAAACGCTCGAGAGATCTACAATTGCAAAAACGCCAGGTTGATCTTGGGATCTGTTGCAAAATCGCCAGGCCTTCTGTTGTGAAAACGCTGTTGTTGGCTGGAAACGCTAGGCCTCTTGCCGGTTTTGCTGAGAAGGTGCAGTGTGAGTTGGTGAACTCCTGTTGCCTCTTCTGCCAGAAAGTGCTAGCGCTAGGTTTTCTTATATATCCACTTAGCCAATTTGCCCTACCCGGTTTCCCAACAAAGTCACTTATTAATAATAAGTGAAAAATGGCTAAACTAGGGAAAATGGGTTCTGTGCATTGTAAAATGCTCATGATGGCTACTGACTGTACTGCTGATGATCATGCTATGTGCAACCAGAGGATATGCAACTACTCTTAAGTTCCTGGACATGCACGGCCTGCGCACAGACTCACAAAGGTGCCAGAACACTTCCTAAGCTGACCCGAACCCTAGACATGAAGTAGCTTGTCCACATGCACATAGGGTTAGATGTGCACGTGGCATCCCCTCCTTTTCAAAGTGAGGTACTAGTGCCGAACCGTATGGCGTCGAGGGAGATCGCCAACAATGTCTGGAATCCTTGAAAGGACTCTTCGCCGTCCCTATCTGATGCGTGAGTCTTGCGATACTTAAACTTCATAAAGGTCCACAACGCTTGCTTCTTTGGGCGACAAAGGGAACTGTGGCTGCTTCAATGCTCCAACTTCGGCTATGGACGTAGGTCCACCTTCTTCAAGAAGGTTATGCTCACGAAACCATCGAATGCCAATGCCCAAAATCATATCACATTCTGAAAGAGGAGAAACTACAAATTTTCTGCGGAAGGACACTTGTTGAACTGTGAATAACACATCAAGGCACTCTCCTGTAATGAGAGAGTCTATACGGGAGCGAAGCCCGACACCTCGAAAGGAGACGTCTTGCGAACCTCCAAGCAGGCTCTTTTGTCAAGAGAGTCACCAATCACATCATGCATACTACCAGAATCAAACAAGACCACCATGTGTTGACCATTCACATGACCATAACACTTCATGAGAGACTCATCAATGATAGGATCATGAGAAACTTGGGACACATGACTGTTCTCATTTATGACATTAACAGAGGATGTGGGTTGTGTGGGTTCTTTAGATTCGTTAAATTCAATCTTAGGACATGTTTTCTTTATATGACCCTTGACGTGACAGTGATAATAATGAACTTCCTTAGAATAAATGACTTGTTCGTCTGCCGTGATGTATCCTCCTATGATTCCTTGTGCAACTTTTTCATCTGGGGTGAGCTTAGGTTAGCAAGTGTGTTAGCTTTTCCCTTAGATTCATTTTGAGTGTTCTTTTCCGAGAGACTATTGGAAGATTGGCTAGAAGAGTTACCGTTCTTACCATTCTTACCGTTCTTACTGTTCTGAGGGCTCTGAGGGCTCTGAGGAGTCTGAGAGGAACTTTGAGACGACTTGTTCTCCTTAGGCTTTCGCTTATTGTGCTTCATCTCTTGGGAGAGAGCAATTGCTATCGCCTTGTTGAGATCTACGGGGTCGAAGACTTCTACATCAAACTTGATATAGTTGTCCAACCCAAAAAGGAATGCCTTATTGCGCTCATCATCCGATTTGCGTAATTGGGTTCCGAGATGCAAAACACGATTAGAGAAAGACATAACTAGCATACCATTTTGCTTGAGACTGCGCCAATCATCTTTCAACCGTGCTAGGTACTGTGGTGGCATAAACCGCGTCTTGAGCTTGTCTTGGAAGTCGGCCCAATTGAAGGAAAGGGGCGCGCATGAATAACACACGCATCCATCTTACCGTCATACTTACTAAACGTGATCTTCTCTGTGACAGGGTTGTTGGAGTCCAAATCTCTGCTTGTGCTACTTGATGGATACCAACATCTTTGACCGGCTCGGGTTTCGAGGTAAGTACCTATAGGACCAACTCTTGCATGTGTTGGTCTCTTTGTGCCTCACGCTCTAACTCCAAGGCCGCTCGTCTGTCTTTGCGCTCGCGATCCAATGCTGCCTCTCTTTCCTTGGCCGCCAAGCGCGCTCACGCTCTAAGGCTCCCATTCTTTCTTTGGCCGCCAAGCACGCTTGCTCACGCTCACGCTCCAAGGCTACCGTTCTTTCTTCGGCCGCCAAGCGTGCTTGCTCACGCTCACGCTCCAAGGCTACCGTTCTTTCTTCGCGCTCGTGGTCCAAAGCGGCGCGTTGCGCTTCTTGTCGTAGCATCATGTCCATCATCGTCTTGACTAAAGCCTCCATAGGATTTGGTGCAAACTGTGGCGCAGATGGGGAAGGGGACCACCTCTACAAGAGAGGGCTACAACAATCTTGATGGGGAGACTCTCCCAATGAAGAAACAGCATATGTACAAGGAGGCTAAATCAAGAAATGGGAGGAGGGAAAAGCCACACAGGTGGACGGTAGTGCCATTTGAGCACACCCTGGACCATGGTGAAAAAAGGCCCAGGACGCCATAGTCGAAGGAAAGCCTCTTTGCGCTCCCGCATGCGGTCGGAATTGCCTTGGAGTCTCTCGAACTGTCCTTTGAGAGTATGGATCAGCTCTAGCCATTGATCCCGAACAGTCTCTGTTGGTGGTACATGGCGAGCCTCGAAGATGCGGAAGCAGCGGGCCCGCCAAATGAACCAGAGTGTCACGCCGTTGATGAGCTCCCAACACTTCTCTCTCTCATTGCACCACTCCTGTGGAGTAAGCTCTGTAGCAGGTTGGAGTGTAGGTTGACCCCCCTGCATCACTATCATCCTGTTGGTGGGGGATAGCTCAAACTGGAGTGCCAGGCCCGTGAGAGTGGACTAAGCAGCTGCCCCCCAAGTGTACTGCCGAGCTGTGAAAAGAGCTGGCATCAGCCGAAGAACACGAAGCCACACCTGCTGTGCCAAAGGACAGTCCCAAAGACAGTGACGCTGACTCTCCACAAGATGGTCACAAGCTGCACATGCGACCGAGAGACCACTATGTTGCCAAGAACTCAGCTGTGAGACCCTCCTCTTGCCAATGAGGTGCTGCAGCAGGACGAGCCTCTCTCTGCGCTGCCAGTATGTGACGTCCCAATTGAATAGTGTACTGAAAGAAAGGGACACCTGGATGGTCTGCTGAGGAGAAAGGGTCCCTCCAAAGACACTAGGATCCCATTGTACTTGTGCCAGTGGACAGCTCTCCCAAGCCCAAAGTCTCTAGTGGCCAGTCTCAAGAGCTGCTGGGTCGGGATCTATGACACAAGTCCTCCCATAGATGCCACCACTTGGATCCTCTGAAAACAGCACTCTGCCACCTGTGGGGCCTCTACTGTAACTCGGTGTAAGCGTCCCTCACCCTGTAGCTCGAAAAACAGGGAGGGTATAGTCTCTGAGCAAGCGCGAACTGAGATGAGAACCTCCAGTCGCGTGAAGGTCCCCATCTATCTGGGCGCTGTTAACTCGAGAGGTGTGAGCCACTGAGCTGGTACCGCCTCTGAGATGTCCTGACACATGCTCTGCACCCCTCTCATGCCCTGTAGCTGAATGCCCTGAAGCTCCTTTGACAAGCCTGAAACTGTAGCTAGTCACCTAAAGTGCGTGCTAGACCCTCTGCCATGGGACCCAAGGAAACATGAGGCCGACTACCAGCCAAGTGGCTTCTCTGAGTGCTAACCATGGGGTTTCAAACAAGGGGTTGTCTCAAGCGCTCCTCCGTGCAAGTAGGCTGACGTTGCTCCAGGCCTCTCCGCAGTTGCTCCCAAGATCGGAGCAGACTCACAGCAAAGCGGTCCTCCAGTCTCCTGCTCAAGCCAACTCTGCGCATCTCTGTGAAAATCCATCTAGTCGAGGGTCGCCAGGGGCCTCCAGCCTGAGGCACCCTAGCACTAAGCCGTTGAAGCAAGAACTCCTTCCAGGGGTCCTCTCCTGGAAGAAGTCCTCTGAGGATAAACTTTCCAAGAAGGGCTCTGCTTTGTTGTGCTTGGTCTATGATCCCCAATCCTCCCTGAGAACAAGGAAGAATGATGACTTGCCATGCCACTTTGGCCCTGGCTATCTGAGTGTCACGCCCTGAGCAAAGGAAGTTCCTAATCAGCCTCTCTACCTGGCTGATACAAGAACTCGAAAAGATCCAACAAGAAGTGATGTACCACATAGTAGCCAACAACACCTGGTTGGCCACAAAAACTCTGCCTGCCAGAGAAAGTCGTGTGGAGCTCCAATGTAACAACTTCCTCCTGATGGACAAGAGGAGGGGAGCAATCTGCTGCTTGGGAGACAAGTCCAAACCAACCTGACAGCCCAAGTATCGAATTGCAGTCCTTGGGGAAATCCACCTGAAACCCTCACCTGGCATCCAATCAGGCGTAGGAGCACTACCAACCGAGAAAGCCACTGTCTTTCTCCAGTTGATCAGTGCGCCTGATGCACAACAAAAAGTCTCAAGAGCTTGCTCACACCTGTGAAGGTTGGCCTCCTTGCCATCCAAGTACAAGGCTGAGTCGTCTGCAAACTCAGCGTCTAGTAGCTCATCTCCCTGAATAGGGAGCGCTAAGCCACGTAAACCAACCTGCTGTGAAACCAAAAACCTGCTCATCGCCTCAGCATAGAACAGAAAGAGGAAGGAGGCAAGAGGGCAGCTCTGTCTGACCAAACATGTGAGCATGAAACGATCACCTCTACCTCCTGACAAAAGTATTTGACTGTGTGCCCGTCTTTACAGAGCTGACACACCTCTGATCCAAGCATTTGAGAAGCCCATCCTCTTGCGTAGAGTGCCCTCCAAAAAGTCCCAGTCAACTCTGTTGTAGGCCTTCTCAAAATCGAGAAGAAGTATCACCAGATCCTCACCACGTCTTCTTCACTTAAAGCATGTGATCGTCGGAGTTCGAACTGTCAGAGGATGACTCCTCCGTAGAACTATCAGAAACTGGTCGGAATCAGATCTTCTTTGCCTTTTTCTTGTTCTTTCCAAAGCTTTGTTTCTTGCTTCGCTTCTTGCCCTTTCTGTCCTCATCGCTCGAGTCGGAAGAGGAAGAACTAGAAGAACTGTCGGAAGAACTGGGTAGTCCTTCGAAACGCACATGCTTCTTCTGTTTTCGTGCAGATGCAAAAGAAGATTGACAATTGACAACCCAAGTAACCGGGGTAGTCAGTTTCCTTGTTGCGCTTCTTCGACGGCTTCTTTGATGTCTTCTTCGTATCTAGAAGCCGATTGATTTGGGTCTGGACCACATCATGGAGTTCTTCTTCAGTGAACATCCTCGGAGTAGGAGGTTTCTTGATTGCCAGTTTGATTGGTGTCTTGATGGCTTTCTGGCACTGGGTATGCACTTTAAGTCATTGACTGCCGGGTCAAAAATTTTACATACTGGGGATCCTTGGCAAACCGAAGCATCTGCTTTGCGCACTCGTCAACCTGCTATCGGCTTTGCATCTCCATGAGTTCATACTGTGTGGGCTGGGGTGCCCCGTACTTGTTCTCTGCTAAGTCGCTTGAATTTCCCGTGTTGCCTCCCACCTCAGGGGTGGCAGATAGAGTTGTCTGATTCTCTTCAGAATCCATAAGTGCCGCGAGAAGGTCGGATTTTGTCACAAATGCGGGCACCACGTGCCAATAGAAAAGAACAGACTAAACAACTTTAAGCACTTCAAATAACAACTGAACTGAAATGGAGAGAGAGAGAGAGAGACGACACGCGACACGGAGTGGCGGAATTCCACCCCAGAGAGTATTGGCCCCAAACCTTGGCGCCCCTGTCGGTATTTCTTTATATTGCATCATCACAGTACAAGCCGGTACTCCAGACTCTGCACCTTCGTACTGAAGCATGCGAGAGAATGAGCCCTAGCCTCATATTTAAAGGCCCTTGGCCTGAAAAGCAGTTATAGTAAAAAAGCCTTTAAAACTCAAAAGCTTCTGGTTCAAAAGCAAAGCCAAAAAGCTGCCAACGCAATTTACGGAAATCCGTACAGCCTGCCACGTCATCATGTTAGCGCAATTTTCGGAATTTGTCTGCTGTCTTAGGGTTAGGGTTAGGGTTTCTGGCAGAAATTAGGGTTTGCAGGTTTTAGGGTTAGGGTTTCCAGAATTAGGGTTTCAGCAATTAGGGTTTCAGGCAGAAATTAGGATTTGCAGGTTTTAGGGTTAGGGTTTCCAGAATTAGGGTTTCAGCAATTAGGGTTTCTGGCAGAAATTAGGGTTAGGGTTTTCTGCACTCGGGCAACCACGTCATCACTCTGTGACACTTCCTCTGTTGCTTGTTCTTCTTAGGGTTTAGGCCCCTCGGCCGGTAGCCCCGTTCTTTAGGCTTTGACACGTCAGCAGTTTGTTACATCTCCCCTTCTTGAAAGAGAATAATCGTCCGCGATTACAGCATATTTTCTGCTCTTTTGATCAAGGAGTTAGCTGCTCCTATCGGCTGTTTTGATCAAGGAGTTAGCTTCTCCTTTCGTCCAGATCGGAACTCTTGATATTCCGGCGTAGTAAAATTAGCCATCACACCCAGACCGTACTGATCTTCCTCGAGTTTCTTGATGCACTAAAATTACATACCCAGGCAATCTCATCTAATTAGGAATATTCAGTGGTTGGCACATCACAATGCAACACAAATGCTCACATATGCATGTTACAAGACATAGAAACATAAAGCCGCCGATGAACACTCCTCCCGCATAACCTAACAAGGTCCGGGCCGGGAGATATTCAACGACTCCCTCATCACTCCTCCCGCATAACCTAAAAAGGTCCGGGCCGGGAGATATAGAGGCCTTTTACAACCAAACGCCCCCTAGACCGTAGCCTGCGTCGTTTGGAGGTGCTGAGAGTAACCACTGCTCATACTTCTTAATACTCCTCCCGCATAACCATCCAGGTCCGGGCCGGGAGTCACAACAACAATTATTTTACAAGCATACAACCAAACGCTCCCAAGGCATCGGCCTGCGTCGTTCGGAGGTTTTCAAACATACAACGAAACGCTCCCCAGGCATCGGCCTGTGTCGTTCCGAGGTTCAAACAATACCACAACAGTATTTCTCACTTCTCCACCCAGGAGTAAAATCACCAATCATTGAAACCAGTATCAAACCAGAGTCAAACAATTCAAATCGGCACCAAAACAGGTTCAAAACAGATATCATCCATTTCAAACAAATTCCAAACAGGATCACCAAACAAGATCAAACAGAACTTAAACTTAGAAAGCAATCTCGACATCAATCGAGCTCGAAAAGTCGACTGACTTTCCATCCTGAAACCTGCACCAAAAATTAGGGTTAGGTTTCTTCCATAAGGTCATAGCCGAGCACAGCATGGTCCATCAGCTCTTGGACAAACAGTGTTTCTTTGGCAGTGATGGTAGTCCGATGATAGCAATCGCACTCTCTCTCCAAGTTCATCTACTCGTGAAGAGACATCTACTGGGAGATGTCGAGAAACTTCAAGTTATAATCTGCTAGGGTTTCCATGGCAAGCATTTCAGGATACCCCACTCTGCCAAAAGTTGCACTCTGAAGGAAGATGTCAGAAACCATATAACTTCGGGCAAAAAATTTTCTTGAAAGCTTGCCAAGTACTTGGAGTATGCTGCTTGGTAGCTGTAGAAATCAACATCTGCATAGCACTGCTTCTGAGAAAAACAGTGACTTGAAACAAATCTGGATCCTTCTCTTGCAAGTGATCTTAATTGGCTTATGCCCTGTAAGACACTGCGGTGAAGACGGGAGCGCGCCCGATGCGCGATGAAGTAAGGGTGGGGGGTGGCTAATAAGTCCGGGTTGGGGGGGCTAATAAGTCTGCTCTTTTGTAGGACCGGTATGCTTTCAGAAAAGCACACGCCTGATGCTCTGATACCACTGTCACAAATGCGGGCACCACGTGCCAATAGAAAAGAACAGACTGAACAACTTTAAGCACTTCAAATAACAACTGAACTGAAATGGAGAGAGAGAGAGAGAGACGACACGCAACACGGAGTGGCGGAATTCCACCCCAGAGAGTATTGGCCCCAAACCTTGGTGCCCCTGTCGGTATTTCTTTATATTGCATCATCACAGTACAAGCCGGTACTCCAGACTCTGCACCTTCGTACTGAAGCATGCCAGAGAATGAGCCCTAGCCTCATATTTAAAGGCCCTTGGCCTGAAAAGCAGTTATAGTAAAAAAGCCTTTAAAACTCAAAAGCTTCTGGTTCAAAAGCAAAGCCAAAAAGCTGCCAGCGCAATTTACGGAAATCCGTACAGCCTGCCACGTCATCATGTCAGCGCAATTTTCGGAATTTGTCTGCTGCCTTAGGGTTAGGGTTAGGGTTTTTGGCAGAAATTAGGGTTTGCAGGTTTTAGGGTTAGGGTTTTAAGAATTAGGGTTTGCAGCAATTAGGGTTTCTGGCAGAAATTAGGGTTTGCAGGTTTTAGGGTTAGGGTTTCCAGAATTAGGGTTTCTGGCAGAAATTAGGGTTTGCAGGTTTTAGGGTTAGGGTTTCCAGAATTAGGGTTTCAGAAATTAGGGTTTCTGGCAGAAATTAGGGTTAGGGTTTTCTGCACTCGGGCAACCACGTCATCACTCTGTGACACTTCCTCTGTTGCTTGTTCTTCTTAGGGTTTAGGCCCCTCGGCCGGTAGCCCCGTTCTTTAGGCTTTGACACGTCAGCAGTTTGTTACAGATTTCCCGGTAGAAGAGAAATCGACCGTGCTGTGATACCACTGTAACAAAATTGGGCACCCCAAGTCTAGGTTCTGTCGCGACACAGTAGAGATTCACTTAAAAACACTTCACAATTAATGAGTCGACACGGCCCGACGTAGTTCCGTGCCAAGAGAGATTGGCCCCAAAGACTGGCACCCCTTTCGGTATTTCTTTTTGTATTAGTCTTTGAGCAAAGTACAACTCGTGCGGGTCCTCAGCTCTCAGACTTTGCGTCCAGATGCTCTGAGAAGTGAGGCCCTTGGGGCTCCCTATAAACTTACAAGGGATGCCAAAAGCAGAGCCCCAAAAGCAGGTAAACTCAAAAGCATTAACCCCAAAATCTCTTGGTCAAAAATCTGTCAGCAAAAAGCAGTCAGCGCAACTTGCGGAATTTCGTACAGTTTTGCCACATCAACAGTCATCGCAAAAAGTGTGATTCCGTATAGTCACATCAGTAGCTTGTCAGCGCGTTATACGGACGTCCGTACGGCTTGCCACGTCAGCTGCCATGTCAAGTGCCACGCCAATAGTAGATTCGCAGTTGCTAATTTTTAGGGTTAGGGCCCCATGGCTAGTGTCCAAAAGTTCTTCAAGTCAGATGGTTTAGAGTTTTTAAACTCTAACCCCTTGGTCCTCTCAGCCATATTTAGTTAAGTTGGGCATGCCATGTCACAACCGTGTGACAAGGAAGTCCGATCCGTTCCTTTGTCTTCTCTCCGACTTCGAGGGCGTGTCACAAGTTGTTCACGTGGCAGAACCCTAAAGGGCCACTAGAGATCCAATGGACAAAACAAATATGCAAAAGTGCCAACGTGGCAACAACCCCGAAAATTACATTGACATGTTGACATTGCACTTGCTGCTGTACACCCCAAGTCAAGATTCTACCGCGACACAGCAAGATTCATTTCAAAACAGTTCACAATTCACAATTAAGTCGACACGGCGTGGCGTAGTTTCGTGCCAAGAGGTATTGGCCCCAAAGACTGGCGCCCCTTTCGGTATTTCTTTTTGTATTAATCTGTGTTCAAGTACAAGAGAGTGGGTAGGTGCTCACTCTCAGACTCTGCGTCCAGATGCTCTGAGAAGTGAAGCCCTGCCCACTAATTTATAGATACAAGGGATGCCCAAAAGCAGAGCCTTAAAAGCACTTACACTTAAAAGCTTCTCAAGTTAAAGCAACTGTCCCAAAAGCTGTGCCAAAAGCTGCTATAATCAGCCAGCGCCAATTCAGGAAATCCACGTCATCAGCTCAGTGTAATCTGCATCGTAATTTCCGAGCTGCCAAGTGTCAGACAATCAGTGCAATCTGCGGCGTTTTTTCTTGGAAGTTCTCAATAGTGTGTGTGTGTGTCCCCAGGGGTTCCCTAGTCACTTAGCCCATAAGTTAGGACAACTTAGGGAGTTGCCACGTCGCCAGTTTGTGACAGTTGCCGCAAATCGCGTGAATCTGTTAACTTGGCACCAGCTTTACGAATAGCTCTAAATTTGCGCAAGAAGATTTAGCGCCAGCTTTCAGGGAGCAAGAACTTTTAGATTAGGATGCTTTTAGGAGCTCTGCTTTTAGGCCCAAATAACTTTAAAAGAGTGCCTAAGGCCTCTTTCTTTGACACAAAAGCCGTGAGAGCTCGCAAAGAGAAGGGCCCTCGAGAGTTATACTCTATGATCGAGCATTAAAGAAAGAAATACCGAAAAGAGTGATAATCTTTGGGACCCGTTGAAACTGGCCCGTAGACTTGCTAAAGGGCGGTAGATTTTAGCTTTCACCTGATCTTTACACTGTTTAATATTACGACACAAAGGAACTTCATGAAGAAACCCGTTGTTAGGAGTTTTTTGGAGCAAGAGATTGCGCATATGTATATGCACATGCATGGTGCATAAAATAAAGGATTGCCCATTTTCCAGAGCGAGGTGGTTGCGTGGGGCCCACATGTGTACAGGTAGGACAACATGTACATAGTGTATCGATTTTCACTATCACCAGTACCAGTGTGTTTTTTCTATAATAATAAGGAGTTGGTAGCACGTAAAACTTCTCGAGGAAGCTATCTGCGGGCCGACGACATGAGGTAAGCAGGTGCGTCAGATGGCATCTAGTGGCGTCAGGAGATCGAATGGGGTCAATATTTGCACGTGGATAAGTACGGATACAACGTGGGTGTTTTCTTGTGATAATTATGCAAAAAGGTCATCATGAGAATTGTATTTGGGGTCCACTTCACGTGATTGCGGGATGCATTATTGGAAAAAGTTGAGTGTCAGGTGTGCGGATGGATGCAGCAGGGTGACAACTATGCACTGCGAGGCCACTTTTTAGCCTGTTCGGGGTCCGTTTGAGGTCAACTAAAAGGCCAAAGGTGCCCAAGTAATAAAGCTAAATGTGGGAACTGGAAAACCTGAGAGAAGACCAGAAAAAACGTGGAGAGAAGAGGAGGAACAACCGCAATTGTGTTTTTGCTGATTTTGGAGCCTGTTTTGGCCATAAACTGCTTATCCAAGGTCGGATTTGAGTACTTTGACATTGTAGACTAGGGTTTTGGGCCGTTCCGGACGCGATGGCGCTGTCCATTTTGCCAAATTCCTCACTGTTTTTCTACTGTTTTGGTTGTGTAAGTTTCTCCTATGAGCGAAGCTTCTGCTCCAATTTGTGATTGTATCTGGCATATTTTACCCATATTGTGTGAGCTATTTGCCCCATTGGTGTTGGCCCAAGCTCAATTGTATCTAAACATCAGAAATTCTCCTCTTTTGAGCTGAGTTTTGTGTATGTGTGTGTGTGTGTGTGTCTCTGTGTGTGGAGTGGACAAATGGATAGTCTCTCTCCTGTCACTCCATCGGTGTGTTCCCTGTCTCGGCCAGGTGGGTTGGGTAAGTCTAGTGGTGTCCCATAGTGTGTGTATGTATCATCCCAAGAGTGTGTGTTGGGTCATTATAGAGGCATTGTGTGTGTTTCCATCCCGCTCACATTCTTTTGGTGCCCCCACTGAGGATCTTCTTCGAGTACCTTCTGCTTTGAGCTTCAAGCTTCAAGATTCGTGATTACAGATTACAGATTACAGGTTACAGGTGGCAGGTGACAGGGACAGGGACAGGGACAGGTACAGGTACAGGTGATTCACACAGGTACAAATGGCTGGAGTACAGTGATATACTGGCAAGTGAAAGTCACTTACAGTTTTTGAGTGTATGCATCATTGGGCGCCTGTTTGAGCGCATTGTCTTGTTTTGTACGCTACTTGTGGATACTGCCATTGTATGTCATTGTGGAGTCATACTTGGTTTTATTTGGCAGTCCCAGCCATTTCTGAGTCTTGGTTTGGAAGATAGTCATTTCTGAGACTTGACTATACGAGATTTGCATAAGCTTTCGTGAGAAGGTCGATAGCGTTAGGTTTTATTGAGCTGGGGGATTCTGAAATGTGAGATCCTTTCGGTGATACAGGTGGTTGGAGCACACTTTTCGTGACCTCGCCATAGGCTATGTACTAGTGATTCCTACTTGATGCTTGGGTTCTATTGTTGGCAGGTTATGCATACATATACAATCTATATTTTGGGTTCTTACTACTCTACTTTTGGGGAAACTCTGTCAAAATTTTTCCAAGTTGTGATGGTTGGTTTTTTGGTCTTTTGAGCCATTTATGTTGTTATGTTGCTGAAATTTTGGCAAAATTAGAGAATAAGTCAGGTGTGCCTTCTTGGGAGCTACATGGTTGGCTTTAATGGATGATCAAAACGGACCTCAATTCACTCCTTTTCATTTAACACAAAGAATCCAGATAAATGGGGTTTGGTGCAAAAGGAAGGTGAGCCAGTAGATGCGTACATACGTAAGTTTTCATTGTCATGGGATCGGATGTGCAAGGCCTTAGCGCCATAGGTACCTCCACCTAACATGATGAAGAAGGATAGATTCTTGGCTGGTCTTTGGGAGAATATACGTTGGAGAGTGGAGCTAAAGAAGCTTAGAACATATGAAGATGCACTAGAGGTAGCAAGGAACAAAGAGTGGAAGCTGAGAAGAATGAGCCAGCTAGGGGTGGAGTCTTTGTCCATGAGGTCTGAATTTCAGCCTATGGACTCTTTACAAGGTCGCATGCCAGGGCTTCATCATGAACCAATGGTTTCTGTTACTCCTCAAGTTATGCCAGCAGTGGTCACTGCAACAGTGTAAGATGATGGGCTAAGGCAAGACATGAGGCAAGTGGTAGATTTAATGAAGAATCTCAGCCTAAACATGTTAGGTAATGTGGGAAATAATCGAGGTCGAGGGAGGTTTGCAAATCAGTGAGGAGGTGAAGAAAAACCCAGGAATGGTGTTGGACAAAGCAATGGTAGGTTCTGGAGGCAGACGCCCACGTGTTATAATTGTGGAGAGTTGGGACACATCAACCCGCAATGTGATAAGCCACCAAGGATGGGGGGAGACATGTATCCATTGCCAAGACAGGTGCTAACTAGGTCAAATGATTATGGCATTGAAATTAAGGGAGAAGAAGGAACCAGTGGATTAACCCAAGAGGAAAAGGGAAAGACAAAAGTGATAAGTGTGGTCACCTTGGAGAAGGCAGCAAAGCTGGAAGATACATTAGTAATGCCTATTGGGAAGAGGACCACAGAGGACAAGGAAGGAAGAAGTGCCCCAGGTCCTAGTAAGAAGAAGGGAAAAAGCTATGAAGGTGAGGATGTCAAGGCCAAGAGGAAAAGAAGAGCTCGTCGCAAGTTTCATGTTTCAGATTTTTCACTAGGGGATGGACAATTAAGTTAAGACTTGAAGGAGGATCTGACAAGCAGGAAAGCAGATGTTACTTTTGGGCAACTTATAGAGATGGTGCCTAAGCTAAAGAGACAATGGAAGAGGATGGTGAACCCAACGGAGAAAGAGCAAGAGAGAGGTTCAGTGAAGGTGTTGGCAATAAACGAGCTACTAGACATTTGCCCAATAGTAGATGTGTGGCACAAAAGAAAAAATCTGGGACAAGGTTATGTGGATGGTGGAGCCCAAATATGTGTCATAACACACTCATGTGTTGAGAAGATGGTCTTATAGTGACTGGGGTGTCAAGCTTTCGGATCAGATTGGCAAACCATCAGAAAGTAAAATGTTTGGGTGTTGTAAAGAGCTTAGAAGTGGAGGCGTATGATGCAAAGGCAGTGGTTGATTTTCATGTGATGCCAGCGGGGTTGGGAGCATATCCTATTATACTGGGCAGACCATGGTTACGTGCAGTGGGAGCTGTTCAAGATTGGAGACGTGGTACGATTAGCCTCTATGGAAAGACAGGTGCCAAGAAGCTATATAATATGGACACAAGGAAACGATTGGAGGAACTTTATGAAGATGAGGATGAGTCTAGTGACGAAGACTATTCCACAGTGTCTGACGAGGACAGTGATAGTACTACCAGTAGTGACGAGGATGTTGATGTTGCATTTCTTTTGATGGACAAAGAAATCCAGGAGTCTGGTTTAGTCGCATTTGCAAATGAGGCTGAAGATGAAAGTGAAGGGTCTTATGAAGTGATTGAAGGGCTGATGCAAACCAAGGTTGAATTGTCAAAGAAGCAGGAATTGATGACACAAATGATCAGTGGAGACCTCTCAGCTATGGAGAAGGAGATATATTTGCACATGCTGGCTAGTTTTCTTGATTTGTTCATTACTTCATATGAAGAGATCAGAGGGTTCAAAGGAGAAGAGATGCATATAGAGCTGAAAGAAGGTGCTAAGCCAGTGCGGCAAAGGCTAAGAAGGATGGGTCAAGAGCAAATGAAAGCCTTGCGGGAAGAGGTTTATTGAAGGTAGGGTTCATAGTCCCAGTGGAGACCACAAAATGGGTGAGTCCAGTAGTAGTCAGTCCAAAGAAGGATGGAAAGTGGAGGATTTGTGTAGATTTTAAACCCTTAAATGCAGCCACTAAGAAGAACCCATACCCTCTTCCATTCATCGATCAGATCTTGGATTCAGTGGCAGGTTATGAGACGTACAATGTGTGATGGTTTTTCAGGCTATTTTCAATTGAAGATTGCTCTTAAAGACCGAACAAAGACAACTTTCATTACGCCATGGGGCTGCTATTGCTACATAGTATTGCCATTTGGGTTGTCAAATGGAGCATCTTTCTATCAAGAGAGAGCAAATTGGGTATTGGAACCATTCACTGGTAGTTGTGTTAAAGCTTTTATGGATGACTTCTGTGTTTATAGCAGTAGGGTTGAACACCATGAGAAGCTGCAGATGGTATTGGCTCGATATGATGAATGTGGAGGACAACTAAATCCAAAGAAATGTCATCTAGCACAGCCAAGGGTGAAGTTATTGGGCCACATGGTGTCAGAAAATGACATTGAGACTGATCCTGACAAGGTTAAGTCTATTATCCTTCTTCCATCACCTACGAGTACGAAGCAATTGACAACCTTTATACACAAAGTAAAGTACATGGCGCGGTTTATTCCATTGTCTTCACAACTCCTTTATCCATTACAACAAGTGGCAAAGCATGACCCATTGCAATGGGATGATAAGTGTGAAGAAGTGTTTCAAGAGGTGAAAGAGGTGTTAGGGGTGTTGTCAGCCATGCAGGCTTCTGATTGGGAGAAAGCGTTTTATGTAAATCCTTTAGTAGGGGATGATGCCATTGGAGCCATGTTATGCAAAAGGGGAAGGGCAGCCATTATATGCGGCCAGTGTATTGTGCAAGCCGAGTAAAGTTGGTAGCAGAGAGAAAATTCTCGGAAGTAGAGCTAGTGATGGCCAGTGTAGTATTTGCTTGTCGATGATTTCGTCATTACTTGCTACCACGACCTTTTGTTTTCTTGACGAGTTATGCCTTTTTGCCACAGTTAATTAATGGGTCAAATGTGGTCAAGAAATGGGTAATTGAACTGCAAGAGTTTGAGTTCTCTTTTTTAGTGGAAGACAGTACAAGAGCTACCCTAGCTGATTTGTTGACTTACAAAGAGAATCCCGTTCTTGTTAAGGAAGAGGTGGTGAGAAGGGTAGATGAAGAAGTTCCACAGATCAGCAATGCACATGTGTTGTTCTTTGATGGCTCATACAGAAAGAGCCATGATGCGGCTTGAGGGGGTATAGCATTTTATGATCCAGAGGGTAAGCTAGTATGCAAGAGAGAGTTCAAATTGGATGCTCATAGTAACAATGAGGCTGAATATGCTACTTTGGAGGCTGGATTACACATTTGTTTGAAGCATGGGATTAGAAGGTTGAGCATAAAAGGTGATGCCTTGTTAGTTGTGAAGCAAGTGCTGGGTGTGTGGAAGAGCAAGAACACCTCATTGAAGGAAATGTGTTTCAGAATCAAAGGCCTGTTAAAAAAGTTTGAAGCATGGAGCATCAGACACGTCACACATTGAACGTGCTCTAAATGGAGAGGCACATGAAGCAGCTCAAGGCATGATTGGGGAGCTATTTGTGTTGAGGACCAATTTACCTCTTTATCATGGCTGAGAAAGTTTAGCTCAAGAAGAGGAGTTTTTGCTAACAGGAATCATTTCGAAGGACATTCAAAAGTCTAAGAAGTATGGTTTTGTGCGTAGAGCATCCAGGTACAAATTGATTGGTGATTTCTTGTACATGAAAGGGGCTGATCTCGTGTTGAGACGTGTACCTTGGCGGGAGGAGCTTTATAGAGTGTTGAAAGAGAATCATGAAGGCGCATGTGGAGGCCATTTTGCTTTAAAGATCACCTTGCATAAGATCTTGCAAGAGGGGTATGTATGGCCTAGTTTGCACAAGGATGTTCACGTGTTTGAAAAGTGAGGGATTGACGCAATAGGCCTGTTACCTATCACAAGCAGGGGCAAAAGCTATATTTTGACTGCAGTGGACTCTCTCTCTAGATGGGCAGAGGCTATAACAGTAAAACAGATCACTGCAAAGGATGTGGCAAAATTTGTGTATGATGAAATATGTTGCAAGTTTGGGGTGCCATTGGAGCTACTTTCGGATAAGGGGCCAGGATTTCGAGCTGAACTGCTTGACTTTTTATGCGCGAAGATGAAGATTAGGCACCAACATACCATTCCTTATTACCCACAGTGCAATGGCTTAAATGAAAGATTCAATGGCGAGTTGGTACAAATTCTTTCAAAAGTGACAGAGCACCAAGGAAAGAATTGGGACTTGGAATTGCCTAGTGCACTATGGGCTTACCGTACTTCGGTGAAAACAGGTACAGGGTTTACTCCATTTCAAGGAAAGGAAGCACTATTGCCTGTGGAAGTAGAGTTGCTTGCTGTCAAGATGTTAGAAAAGTTGCTTGGGCAACCTAGTGATGCATTCAAAGAGAGGCTCTTACAATTACAAGAGGTTCAACTGGATAGGATGAGTGCATTGGAACATTATGGGCAGATGCAGGACAAGGCTTTGGCAAAGATAAATGAAAAGGTCAAAAGTAAGGGTATCAAGAAGCATGACTTGGTTTTGCGCTACAATAGTAAGCTTGAAAACACCTTCCAAAAGAAGTTTCAAGTTAAGTGGGAAGGCCCTTTCAAGGTAGTGGAGTGTTTTCCAAATGGTACATATCAGTTGGCTAACTTGGATGGGATTCTGCATAAGTCAAGGGTCAATGGATTGCGTCTTAAATTGTATCATGCTAGATTGATGATGGTGGAGCAAGATGAGGTGTCTGCAGAACAAGTACTGTATGTGAGGGATGAGGAGACGTGTGACGTAGAGTCTCATATCTCTTTTTGCTGCTGCTGATCATGAATGATCTAGCAGGCTAGGGGATGGGCAAACTATGTTAGGAGTTTTTTGGAGCAAGGGATTGCGCATATGTTTATACACATGCATGGTGCATAAAACAAAAGATTGCCCATTTTCCAGAGCCAGGTGGTTGCGTGGAGCTCATATGTGTACAGGTAGGACAACATGTACATAGTGTATCGATTTTCACTATCACCAGTACCAATGTGTTTTTTCTATAATAATGAGGAGTTGGTAGCGCGTAAAACTTCTCGAGGAAGCTATCCGCGGGCCGACGACATGAGGTAAGCAGGCGTGTCAGATGGCATCTAGTGGCGTCAGGAGGTCGAATGGGGTCAATATTTGCACGTGGATAAGTACGGATACAACGTGGGTGTTTTCTTGTGATAATTATGCAAAAAGATCATCATGAGAATTGTATTTGGGGTCCACTTCACGTGATTGTGGGATGCATTATTGGAAAAAGTTGAGTGCCAGGTGTGCGGATGGATGCAGCAGGGTGACAACTATGCACTGCGAGGCCACTTTTTGGCCTGTTTGGGGTCAACTAAAAGGCCAAAGGTGCCCAAGTAATAAAGCTAAGTGTGGGAACTGAAAAACCTGAGAGAAGACCAGAAAAAACGTGGAGAGAAGAGGAAGAACAGCCGCAACTGTGTTTTTGCTGATTTTGGAGCCTGTTTTGGCCATAAACTGCTTATCCAAGGTTGGATTTGAGAACTTTGACATTGTAGACTGGGGTTTTGGGCCGTTCCAGACGCGATGGCGTTGTCCATTTTGCCAAATTCCTCACTGTTTTTCTGCTGTTTTGGCTGTGTAAGTTTCTCCTATGAGCGAAGCTTCTGCTCCAATTTGTGATTGTATCTGGCATATTTTACCCATATTGTGTGAGCTATTTGTCCCATTGGTGTTGGCCCAAGCTCAATTGTATTTAAACATCAGAAATTCTCCTCTTTTGAGCCGAGTTTTGTGTGTGTGTGTGTGTGTGTGTGTGTGTGCGCGCGCGCGCGCGTCTCTCTCTCTCTCTCTCTCTCTGTGGAGTGGGCAAATGGATAGTCTCTCTCCTGTCACTCCATCGGTGTGTTCTCTGTCTCGGCCATTCTCTGTCTCGGCCAGGTGGGTTGGGTAAGCCGAGTGGTGCCCCATAGTGTGTGTGTGTGTATCATCCCAAGAGTGTGTATTGGGTTATTATAGAGGCATTGTGTGTGTTTCCATCCCGCTCACACCATGACCGAAATTCAACACTTCAAACAAACCACGGCTTGGTAGCTAGAGTGCTTGCTTCCGGAGAAGTAAGGGAATCAGATGATAATGCATCCAAGGGTTCCAATGAACCAAGTGCAAGTTCATCAGAGGATTTCAGAGAAGAAAGGGAATGAGATGATAGTGCATATGAGGTTCCTCAGAGAATTCAGATAATTCATAATGAAATGCCAGCAGATAGGGGAGGCCAGCGAGGCTACCAACAGTTTCCAGGGCACAAGAAAAGGACATAAAGGGAATCAATTGGTAGATTAGAGAATTCCAAAGATCTAGATTAAGGTGCCAGACGACAAGGGAGGCCAGGAGGGCTACCAACAGGTCACAGGGCACAAGAAAAGAACAGAAAGGTAAGCTAAGTCCATCGGATAATTTGGTCAAGGGTACTTTTTGGCCCTCGGTGCAAAGTGTATGGGGGGGGGGAGAACCTCGCAAATTGTCTTCAGAGGGAGCTGTACCTTGAAGCTTTTGGATTATTAGCAGTGTCTATGCCAAAATTTATTGATGAATCAGCAGGTTGAATTTGGTGCGGTGCGGACTGCACGAGGGGAGCCACTCCACTCCTTTGCCACAGATTGCCTAGATTGAATAAAGTTATACTAATTTCTTTTTGAGATTTTAGGGATACTGATAGGCTGACAATATTTTCCGGAATGACTTTCGAGTATATGTTCGTTGAATTGGAAATTTCCTTGATTGAACTGAAGACATGTGCTCTTTCATGTGTGTATTGTTAGAGACATGTAACTTGTAAGAAAGATGAAATATCTGTAGCATTTTGTTTGATGGATGAGTTGAAAGTAGTACATCTAGACATCTATTGGATGTGATGGCTAAGTGAATGAGAACTAAATGTGAACTGAATGAGATTTGAATGATTGAAACACAAGTGTTCAATGTGAACTAAGTGTGTGATTTTGTGAACTGCATGCTATGTGGATGTGTTGTCTTGTGGGGATAGTCATGGGCATGGTTTGCTTGATTGAAATGCGAAAAGGATATGAATTTGATGGCAACAAGATTTAGTAGATTAGGACATCCGTGAACAAATCAGCACGGTCTGGATGTGATTGCTAAATAGGTTATAATGATCATGGTTTGTATATGAGATCCTCGACATAAATATGGTTGATCAGTGATTGATGTCTTTGTGAAGTGCTAGATTGGTAGAGTCTGATGTATGAGTACATAGAGTCGGTGTCTACTGAAGAAAGTTTCTGTCCTTTGGCTATTTTTGCAGGCGTAATTGAGGGCGATTACAATTCTTTCAAGAGGGGAATGTCACAAAGTGATGACGTGGCGTACCCAACTAGAATGAAGGGCTGAGAGGACAAGAGAAACTGAACCCAGAAGATGGCCAATGGGGCCTAAGGGGTTGGGGTTTTAAAAACCTAACCCTCTGTAACTTAAAGAACCTATGGAGCACCGGCCGAGGGGCCTAGACCCAATTTATCAAAAGCTTGAACTCTGGCTGTTGACTCCGTAAATTGCATTGACATGCTGATGTGGCAGGCTATACGGAATTCCGCGTTTTACGCTGGTGTGATGATGTGGCAAGTTGTACGGATTTTCGCGCTTCACGCTACTGATGTTGGCAGCTTCTCGCGAGAGCTTTTTGCAGCAGCTTTTGGGGCTTTGCTTTTGGGCATCCCTTTATGTTAATAACTGCCCAAAGGGCCATTGCTCGGAGAGCATCTGGAGAGAGTTGGACCCTGGGGGAGTTGTCCTTGTGAGCATAGTAATAAAGAAATACCGGAAGGGGCGTAAGTCTTTGGGGCCAATGTGTCTTGGCTCAGAACTCCGCCGTGCCGTGCCTTGTCGACTTTCCTTCTCTCTCCCTCTCTCGTCACGTTCAGTGATTTTGCAGTTTCTGTTTGTGTGTTACTATTGATTTCTCGCTTGGAGTGTCCAAGCCTGTAACAGTTTGCTAAGTTTAAAGTGACTCTAAGTATGAATATCGGTGATCATCCATACACGGATAGTCAAATTGAAGGAGTCAATTAAACTCTAGAAGACATGCTACATGCATGCGGCTCTGAACGACAAACAGATTGGGACATTTATCATGGGATTTGCTTATAATAGTCAATCCCATCGTGTTACTGGATTTTCTCGTTTTGATAGCAATTATGGAATGTCTTTCCTACATTTGGTCTTCCTAAGAAATGTCGAAGTGTGGCAGAATTCCTTTCAAAAATGCATCAAACTATGAATTTAGCTAATTAAAAGATTCAGCAAGCTGCTGATAGAGCTAAATCATATGTTGATAAAAAGAGATCTTTTAAAACTTTTGAAGAGTCAGATCATGTATCTCTCCAAGTACCTTCAAAATGTCTGTTGGAAGCACAATTTACTGCCGCCGAGTTTGGTTTGCGCAGAGGGATACATACTTGGATGGCAGAGATTGACGATGCGCTTTTCCCTTCTTGGCGTGAGGTGATGCAGGGCACTGCTGATCTGCCTACTCATGATAGATGGTGGGGTTTGCTAGTCGTACTCCCTGGGTGCTCGCCTTGGTTGCATATTGTTTTGGGGTGGATTCGGTTGCAGTGATAGACTGGAGCTTGTCGCCATTCTGTCTAAGGATTCCTTCTCCTTTGCTTGGTGGGATCCTATTCATGTGGTAGGCTCATCCGGAAAATGCTGGGTAGTGGATCCCGTGTTCTCACCTGATGATATCCACTCGTGGAGGTTATGGACTTGGGAGAACAGACCTCTTTCACAGTTATCGTCGGGACCTTGGGGAGTGGTGCTGGCACTCTACTGCGGATCAGCTTCAGAGAGTCTCCCTTTTTGAATATTCAGTTAGCATTGGTTGGCATATTATTTTGCGACAACAGATTTTTGAGTGTCGGCCTACATGATTGGAGTCTTGGCTAGATGCTGACCTATCTCATGCTTTCACGTACAATTTTTCATCCTTCTCTGGGATTTGTGTATCGGCCGTCGTATACTCTACTTCATGTGGTTGATGGTTCATGCTGGTTTGCTATTGGGGACATGGGCTGGCAATGTTGGCTATGATCGGACTCGTTTGCGCTGCACTTTATATGTGGATGAGACTATTAGCCACTGTCTTTGGGTTTGCCCATATGCATATATGGCCTGGTGTGTTGTTTGTGCCCTACTGGTTGGGTAGGCGTTCGCAATTTCTGTGTTTTGCAATCTGTGTGATACAATACTGTTTGATGGACTGCTTATTCTGGTTTCCATTCTGTAGGGAGGCTTCATGCATGGTTTGATGCAGCATGCCTAGGAATCTAACATTACTTAACCTCTGAGTAATTTTTTCTTTGCAGCTCAAGATGCTTTAAGATTTCTTTTAGGATGGTTCAAAAAGTTTCCAAAATACAGATCTTTGGATTTTTTTCTGACAGGTGAAAGCTATGCAGGTATTTATCATCCCTATTTCTCTATTTGGTCCACTCAGTTATATACAGTAACTACTTATCCATATGTATGCATCCATATTATTTTGCTCTATCAATACGTGCTATCACGCTTACTATTGGTGTTGCTCATCTACGTCTACTTCATGCAGTGTTCGAAATAAACTTTTTCTAAAAAAATTGTCAAACCTGCACATGCACAATTTTAGAGGTAATTTTCTCTAAATTTAGAACATTTAGAGGTATCTACTGTAAATTTCTCTAATTTTGTCACCTTCAAAGTTAAAATTTAGAAGTAAGTTCAATATTTGTTGGTTGGATTTCACTAAACCTAGGTTTGTCGAGCATCGATATTCTTCATGCTTACAAATGTGCACGTGATGTGCATTGAGGAAATGAGAGGGCAAGCACTGTGGGTCTGCATTAGTTCTAAAATCTGAAGCTGTTAAAGGCTTTGTAGGCCTTAAAACCATTCACAGAGATTTCTTGTGAATACCTCTCACATGGAAGGCCTAGATTTTAGGAAATATCTGAATTCTGCATGTAATACATTAAATTTGCAGGTCATTATTTACCCCGACTAGCTTCTCTTATGCTCAATTACAATCAGCAGATCGGTCATGTTTTTAACTTGAAAGGAATAGCTGTAAGTATGAAGGCTTTTGGTCACAATCATGGAGTCTGCTTACATGATCCCAATGTTGTTGAATAACTACGGCTCCTTTTTATGGTTTATGCAGATAGGAAATCCGCTTCTCAATCTCGGACGCCATTCACTTGCCTCCTATATGACCCTGTGGTCTCGTGGTGCCGTGTCGGATGAGACCTTTAATGCCCTCTCCAAGGCTTGCACCTTTGCTGACTACAATCTTTCACCATCACACAACGAACCGGAGGCATGCGAGAAGGGCATTGCTGCTGCGAACGTGGAGGTGGGGAACTTCATCAATCTAGACAATCTCAATCTCGATGTCTGCTACACTGGGATTGCAGAAGAAGAGATTCGTCTCCATAAGATGGTACGATACGATATGTGAAGGGAATAACACACGTCTGCACAAATGCGAAATTCACTTTTTTTTTCAAGGCTTTGTCGGTCATCTGGTTAGTCATAAATTCGGTTAATTGAACGTGGTGCTTTGATTCCTTGTGTTTATCTCCATGATTGCAGGTCCACAATGTCAGCTTTGGGGTTGACGTCTGCATGGACAGTGAAATAGCATTCTACTTGAATCTTCCGGAAGTGCAAGCGGCACTCCACACAGCTCACTTAAATCATACATGGCTGTCATGCAGGTATCTTCATTTGCCTCTTCCCTTCCTGTATCATTTCAATGCATTTATGCATAAACATAGGCCTCATCATGAACTACATCAATGGCCAAGGCCTACGCAATTTTATGTATGCATGGGTGGATATATATTGGTACATCCCATGCACATCTATGCGGTCAAAATATACATGGCTAAATGTATGTAACCCGACACATATAAGGCCTATGTGATATATGTGGTTGCATATGGTGTGATTGATACACTGCACACTCATGTTGATGGGGTCATACTTTCGGTTTTCTCACATGAATCAGTACTCAGCAAACCTTGAACTATTCCATTCCCAATCAGAGCCTAGACATGACGTCTAGTCTGGCAGATATTTTAAAGCAAGGCGTATGTCTTTGGATATATAGGTATGTTTGGTATGATACCCTTTCTCTATCAGCAAATTCAATCATCATGTCTTTAGGTAAGCTCAATACTCACTTTGTTTTTGTGGGCAGTGGTGATTTGGACTCTATTGTTCCATTAACTAGTACACGGACGATCATAAATGAATTGGCACATAAAATGCGACTTACAAAGGTCGATGCCCATAGGGCTTGGTATTATAAAGGCCAGGTGCTCATGTTCTCACTTTGGGGTTTGGTTTCTTTCATCGCTAGACTCTAATTAGGGTTAAATTGTGTAAGAACCTTACTATTCAACAGGTGGGTGGTTGGACAATGAGCTATGGCACCTTGACATATGCCACAGTGAGAGGGGCGGGGCACATGGTTCCCTCGATGCAACCAGAACGTTCGCTAGCTCTCTTCCAGAGCTTCTTGGCAGGAACACCATTACCCAAGAACAAACTTAAAAGCCCCAATTGATGGCATCTTCATTTGGAAAATCATAGTGTATGCGCCATTATGGGATTGAGCGGTATGACATTCTTATCATTTTTTTCTAATGGTTGATGATAGTTTAGTGATCAATGTTTAAGCCACAATATGATAAGCTAGACATAATCTCTCTCTCTCTCTCTCTCTCTCTCTCTCTCTCTCTCTCTCTCTCTCTCATTCATCCGCCAAGACCCGACTCAGCTAGATACTAGGAGGACTTGGATACATTCGGCACAGGAGTTGGGTACGAAGATGGCTTTTTATAAAGAGTATCTTCTCCAGCTTACTCAGGATGGTTTTGTGACAAGGCCCAGATACATGGACACCCACTTATCTCATGGGATACGACGTGCTATTGGCTAGATACACACTGCAATGACATTGATCAAAGAATAAATGTAAGGCTCATTGAGAATCCAATTCAACGAATCCAAAGCTAAGCACAACATAAAGATTCTAAACCAAGCATAAGGGGTTACAGGTGTGTGCAATGGCATTGGTCAAATAATAAATTTAACGCTAATTAAGAATCCACTATAATGAATCCAAAGGTAAGCACAAGAGAGATTGTGAACCAAGCATAAGATTAAGAGGAATCTCCACCACCTGGGTAAGCACAAGAGAGAGATTGTGAACCAAGCATAAGCTTTAGAGGAATCTCCACCACCTATTATTTGCTCACGAGGTGCCCAAGGTGTATGAATGGTCGCATCCACCTTTGATTGCAAAGAGGGTTTGATAAGTAAAACCTCCTTAATAACTAGTTTCAAGGTAGCTTTTTTGTCATATCTTAGCATTATGGTTCAGGCTACAGAATGATAATAGAGAATAAACTGCAGAATAAACTAGTGCACCAATAGAGAACAACTACATTCTTAGTATCTCATCATATCATTGTAACTTTGTTGTACGTATAAGCTTTCCTTTATACAAAGAAGCAAAAGCCTTATGAGCTACTTATTTAAACCTATTTTGTTACTTGGCTTCACAAGAACTGGAGCTTTTTCTTACTAGGAAAGAGAATAAAGCTTCACTTTGCCTTTTGAATATTGCCTACTCTTTTACCTTTTGAATAATGCCTACTCTTTTCAAAAGATGTTTGGAAACAATGACAATTTTTGAAACAGATCTAGTCCAGACTTCAAAGGCATAATCTATAAATCTCTTGAAATATTCCAAGCTAATAGTGTTGGAGGGGGTTTCTAGGCGGAAAAGGAATAAGCAAGCATACACCATGACAAAGTTTGATCCCATGGCCATGCCCCTTATATACTTCCATATTTGATCTTCAAAGCAAAGGTAGTGGTATGTAAGAATTAAGATGGCTATTGAGATTATACTCTCTTCTTTTTTGTTTTTTTTTTTTTGGGAGGGGGGGGGGGGGGGGGGGGCGCGGGGGGCGGGCCTTTACTTCTTATTGTCTTGGGATACCTAGGTAGAGGGAGGCGACGTCAAACGTAAAGTGAAGATATGTAGAAGGGAATTTGGAGTCCTTTGATGAGGGAAAGGGTTGACAAAAATGAAGGTCATCTCGAGAAGATTTCTGGGCTTGCTAGCATCCTTTGCTTTTGACTCGGTTAAACTAATGCAAATTTTTCTTTTTGGATCATGAAGAAAGCCATGCGACCTAATTGAAGTTTTGGATGCTTTTAAAGGAGTGGTTTTTAGCCGCACTGCGATGGCTTAAGAAACAAGCTGTCTACCTCAAGCTAGCCACTGTGATGGCTCAAGAAACTAGTTGTCTGCCTGCCTTAGGAGAGCTACAAGAAGGGGTTCCCGCTCGGGAGAGAGGAGGTATGAAAGCGGGTTGTCAATGAGATGGCAAGCTGCTAACTATGAAGAAGGGCATAAGAAAGCAGTCGTGTTCTTCTCAGGTGCTCCAAAAGCAAGACCAAACTGGGCAAGTGTTTTGTTTTGTTACCACGAGTCACGATGTTGAGCCACAACATTAAATTCCACGGGATTGGAGTGATGGGATCTACAATGGTGGAGTCATACCCCGAGAAACATGGCAGACTCGATGTTGAGTTTACAAAATTTGTACGAGTTTACTTTTTTCAAATTGTACTGCGATGCGTGTCTCTGATTTTGCGCCTAGACTTCTCCTCTCCGAGTCCCATTACCATGGGTTCATTTAAGACCCTATGCTCTTTAATGCTAAGGGATGTTAGCGTCACAAGAAACTCAGGTGGATGAGTTTTTCTTTGAGGTGGCCACTTGAATAAATCTTATCCTTTAAAGAAAAAAAGTTGAGAGATTTGAATCGTAACACATAATTACAAGGTTGCTTTGGTTAGTGGGGCAATTGATTATTTTAATTCTATTTGTAAGAATCGTAATAGTTGCATTAGCTAGCATGGAAATTGATTTTTATAATCATAATTATGCTAATAAAAATAGTTATGTAGTGTTGACTGTGTAACACCTCAGCTTCTTGGGTGATGGCTTTGTGGGCAGTTGATCCCAACCTTGAGACCTAGCTTTTTGAGAGATACCCCTTCCTAGGGGTGGATGCACAAAATACACAATTTACACTTTATATACAATTTTAAGATACAACAAAATTCAAAAAGTACATCAGAGTTGCGGATGCGTTTGCATAAGGGAGGAGTTCTCTGCGCCCGACCTAGAATAGAGTTTACGTCGTGAACCAGGACTGCATCCAGAGGCACCTAGCGACTAGTGCTACTTCTAAATCGGTGATATGAATGAAAGCGTACTTAAAAAAAAACACAATGTAGAGGGTGAATGTATGTGTACATGCATTGAGAGAGAGAGAGAGAGAGAGAGAGAGAGAGAGAGGGTAAAATAGAGTGTGCAGACACATGAGAATGACAAAAGAGAATATTTAAATGTTCCATCTAAATGAACAAGCAACCATGTATTAATGCAATAAAAAAATCTAGATATAACACTCGGTCATAAAAAATTACAACAGGGCATGAGGTGTTGTTTTGATTGTCATAAAAAAACCCAAAAATAGAAGAAAAAACTCAAAAATGAGATTTCAAGCTTGCAAGTTTTTTTCAAAAAAAAATTATGGCTATTTAAAAAAAAAATTTCTATGCTATCCAACATTTAACACAATGAAAGATCTTGAAAACAATGAAAAATTGACTAATTTATAATCACATGTTTAACTCAAAAAATTTACATTTTCATAATCACATCAATTTTTGACCAATTAACAAAACATAAACTTTGTCCATTCAATATTGTGATAAAAAATACAAATAAATAACAAGTTTATAATTTACAATCCCCAAAGTTTGCATCTAATTTAAGAAAAGGTAACTAACAAGATTACCTCTACTTTTGAAACAAAGCTTCATAAACAAAACTAAAAACTAAAATTAACTTTTAATGCAAGACATATTTAAACTTACACAAAAACTAAAGTTTTTCTAAAAGTTAAGAGAAACCATTACAATAAACATAGGCAATCTATTTGCCAATTCTTCACAACAACAAAAATCAAAACTTGGTCTTAATAATAAATTAAGCCCAAAGATCTATAGATTGATTGGAAACTCTTCTTCTTCCTCTTTGTCCTCCTCATCCTCTTCATGATTAGTTGGAGGAGAATCATCTTCACCACCATCACCATGACCGCTCCCATCTTAAGTATCCACCACATTTGGCTCCTCATAAGGTTCCATTTCAACAAACTGCATTTCTTCATCTGGTCCAAAGGGAGGTTGTGGTTCGCCTGATGCATCCACAACCCTTGGTTGTGTGGCCATGTTTTTCATACCAACTTCTTGAAATTCATATGACAACTCCTTGAGTGCAGTAACACGTTGTTGGATGAATCTTACTTGTAAAGGATCCATCTTAACGACAACAACATTTTGTCCTTTCTTCAAAGCACTCACTGTAGTTGTCCCTATATCAACAAATATACAAAACTTGATAAACCTTTATCAAAACAAATATCATCAATGTATAAATTTTAAAATTGAGTAGTACCTGTTCCTGCAAAAAGATCTAAGATCCATTCTCCTTTCATTGAGAGAAGATCAATAAAATCCATCATCAACAGTTGTGGCTTTTGATACGGATTCATGATCTCACTTGAATCACCAGAAAGATCTCGAAGTTTTCTGCACACCCCTGGTCTATCAAAATTATATTTGTGCGATTTGGTTTCGCAGCAAAATTGAAGCTACCTCTACAACTAAGACCAGAGGGAGAGAAAAATCCCACGGTAGCAAACTTTGCAGCAAAGGATAACCTATCCAATTGATAGCCTTTTACGTTAGGTTTTGTCCTGTCAAAAAGACAAAACTACATCATCATCATGCACAAAAAAAAGAATACTAAAAAATTTATGAACCATTTGACTTACCAAATGCATAATTGATGGGTCATGGAGTTATCTGCAAAAGCCTTTTCAGCAGCAAAAATTTGATCATGAGCATGAAAGAATACTAACACCCAAGATTCAGTGATTGTGACTTTTTTGAAAGCTTCTATGACCTTTTTGTAAGCACTAAGACAAATTTAACATCATCATTTACAGAATGAGGTACTTTGAAGCCATAAGGAGCATCTGCAATTCCAAGAGTGTAGTGGCGTTTGGGAACAAAGCTCTCCACGTTCTCAACTTTGCCTTCAAACACAGAGTATTGGACAGGCAATGTAGTTACATCATCCGAAATAAATGTACAAATGTCAGGAGTGCTAACAATGTTTTGAGCATCCTCAAGTCTTCTTCTCTCAGCTCTAGCTCGTCCTAAATGTTGTTCAAATTCTTGAGGAATGCTTTTAATTGGAGCTCTTGAAGTACGATTCTGTAAAAGATAAAACATAATAAAAAACACTATCATGTATTTTGGAATACTTTCAACATATTACATCGTTGTTTAAAAAGATGAGAACACGATGTTTGTATTCTAGAATACAAAGATGTGAACACAAGATGATTGTCTCAAACTTAAACCAGAATAAATTAGTTGTATTTCAAAATGGAAAATACTTAAACAATCAAACACTCCAATGCAGAGTGGTGACTTGTAGTTGGATGATGAGTTTGCACCTCGGTCCAATCCTTACAATTTAGCTTTTCAATCATGATGCGTTGCATGTAAAGAAATGTCTTTTGTCTAGAGAAAAGAAAAAAGAATTTAAACAAATAACAAAAAAACAATGTAACAAAAGAATTTTATTGAAACTTACTTTTCAAACTCTTTAGACATCTCATCAAGAGTCAATGCACCTCCTTTGACTTGAGCAAGAATTGGAAGAATGATATGTTTTTCTCGGATTCGTTGCAGCGATCGCTAGGGAGTAATCTTCATCTCTTCGGGAATGGGTTTTAAGGCTTCTTCACTACCACCTTTTTCTCTTTGTGCTGAAGTAGGAAGCTTCACTCTTAGGCCCTTAATTTTTCCTTCTTCCCACAGCTTGAAAGTATCTTCTTGATGCTCCCAAAGGTCACCATCACGAAAAGCCAATTGAAAAAAGTTATCATATCCTCGGATGTTATGCTTAGCACCCCTCTCACCCTTCTTTGACTTCTTTGTTGCAAGTCCTACTTGTTCACAGAGTCTGACTTTGAAAGCTTCATCTGCCTTTTTATCTTGACTTAAATGATTGACCCACTCACTGTGAAAATAATGTATCTTCTAAAGAAATGACATGGAAAGTCGCATTTCTGAATCCACAATGATCCCACGCCAATGTTTTAGCATCCTCATCAAAAAGACCTGTGTAAACCCATGCTAAAACTGTCTTGTAGCTCTCAACAAATGGATACTATGCACAAAGCTCTTTCTTGGCAACAAGAGAGTGTGTTCCACCAAGAACAAAGTACTTCAAAGGATGCTTTATCTGGACAAGTCTCTGGATCAAGAAGAACAAGCAATGGAAGAACATTGGTGGTTGGTTTTTCTTTCATCTATAACTTCAGATTACTTACATGAGTAGGAATAATGGAACGAACTTTCAAAGGTCTTGTTTGAGTAATTGGGTCAAGTGGTGGGTGATCAATTCTAGCAACAAGCAAAATGAGAGGTCTCTCATCAATCATGTTAAACCTTTTGGTCCACTCACGGAAAATGTTGAAATCAGAGTAACGAGGAGCAGAACTAAGAGCACCAGGACCAGAGAAAAGAGGTTCTCCTTCTTCATGTTCAACTATTTCATGAATCTCTTCAAAATTTCTACCACCATTTGAGTCATTGTCATCACTGTCTCCACTTTCATCTGAATCTTTAAAACTTGAATCACCTTCGGAACCACCTTTCATGTTTTAGATATTGTCTTGAAACTCAACAAAATCTTGACGAAATGTTTAGAAAAAAAATTAGTCAAGAATAAGAAGAGTGACAAGAAATGTGAAGATAAATGTGTTTTAAAAATGTCCACTCAAACGTTATTTTGATAAATCTTTTCAACTAGAAAGTAAAGATCAAGTTTAACATTTGTATTCTGGAATACAAGTGCTTTGTATTCCAGAATACAGGTGCTTTGCAATTGTATTCCAGAATACAAGTACAAAGCACTTGTCCTATAAAATTCATAAGCTAATTACTTTATTTCTAAAAGAAATGTGCTTCACACTAGTGTTTTAGAATGAAAGTGCTTGATACTTATATTCTAGTGTGCATCACATTTGTATTCTAGAATACAAATCCAAAGAACTTGTATTCTAGAATACAAGTACAAAGTACTTGTCTTCCAAAATACAATTCTAGAGCACTTGTTTTCTCTAAAACAAGTAGCATGCAACTCTATTTAACATATACATGAACCTAGTACTTGCTTTTCAGAACACAAACTTCAAACATAATTGAAAATTTTTTAGTTTCACTTACTCGTTTCCTAGTAAGCATGGCATCTTTGAATTCGTCTTGTCGAGAAGTTGGATATACTTCTTCTATCTTGAAATCCTTGCGTGCAAGTTTGAAAGCATATTTCTTCTCTTTGTCATTCACAAATTGTTTTTCTTTCCCTTGTACAAGGTGTTGGGATTAAAGCCCAAGTGGCCTCTTCTACGAATATGGCCGGCCGTCCGCCTAACTCACTTTACACTAACTCTTTGTATATACTCACTTATACTTTTGTGGATACTAAGGTTTGGGAGATAACCCTTCAAAAGTTTTCTCTGCTGCGTACTGTGTATCTCTGTGTATTTCTCTGTGTGTGTGTGAGAGTCGATCCATGCTCCGCTCCGTGACTTCAATTGGTATCAGAGCCTTGGTTCAGTGCCGTTTTTGCGTAATCGCGGATGCGTGCGCGCACTTATAAGGCAGATTCTGGATCCGAAGCTTGGAAATTCACACTCGACGTTCCGGGAGCATTTCCAACAGGTGACCTATGGTTTTACCCCCCTTTCGAAGCCGTTTATGCCCTCAGAATTTCGTTCTGAGCACTACAACAGAAGATAGGTTTCAACCACAAAGAAACCCGTCTTGTGTAGATTGGCAAGCAGGAGGTGGTCGGCATCAATATCGGCATCGACATACATCACTCATTAGTCTTCAGAGCATCATCTATAGACCGGGTCCACATATATATCATCAGATATATATATTGCAGTCTGCATTGCTACTTCTTATGCTTGCCAAGTTCCAGGGGAGGTGTGGCCATACGACGGCTTGGCACCACTGGCATATATTGCAGATTGATGTACTGTGATTGTGGGTCTGCTAGTTGTGAGTCACGCTAGCAGACAGACTGCCGCAGCAGTCATAGGACAGTGATTGGTCTATTGTAGGATGTATGCTAGTTCTCGGCAGTTTGCTGAGCCATCTGAGAGGGTCGTGTGTGAGGTTTTTTGAAGTCAAGCACTGGGGGACTGGGTTACCCAGTGTGAGGTGGATTAGGTTGCTGGAGTTCCCCTCTACACGCATCCTCTTCGACGACTTTTATCCCATAGGATGTTTGACTTTGTGTAGACACTGGATTGCATCTTATGCGTCAGGCCGTTGAGGCATTGTTCAGGGTTCAGTCTTGAGACAAATACAGGTTCTGTCATTGCCCAGAGAGGAGACAGTGTATGCTTACAGGACAACATATTACAGAGATTTTTAGTTTTGTCACTGGTGAGCTATTTATGATTGTTTTTTGAGCTATCTTTTGGTTCCCAGAGCTCAGTTTACAAGGGAGACTGTGTCAAAAATTTTCAAAAATACTGACAGTTCTTGAGGAGAGGTGTTCAACTTGTTGTTTACAGCTTGTTTATTGTGTATAGAGGCCAGTTTACAGGGGAAACTCTGTTGGATTTTTCCCAAGAGTAAACAGTTTGGCAGATATGGCATCTTCTCAAAGTGAGACTCTTTACAACATAAAGAAGCTAGATGGCACAAACTTTCCATTCTGGAAGAAGCAAATTTGGCAGGTTTTGGTGCAGAAAAAACAAGTGAAGCCACTGAAGCTCAAAGGGGAGAGACCAGAAGGTATGGCTGAAGATGAGTGGGAAGAAAATGACGTGTTAGCTTGTTCCACAATCATGCTGACACTGGCAAAAAATGTTTACTTCAACGTAGCAGAAGAGACTACAGCGTATGGCATATGGCAAAAGCTATGTGGTATGTACGAGAAACAAAGTGCTGCTTCTCAGATTTACTGGCTCAAGAAATTGGTGGATTTGAAGATGAAGGAAGGGACAACCATGTCAAATCATCTCAATGAATTTCACACAATTTTCCGCCAGTTAACAGCACAGGAGATAGTCTTTCCAGATTCAGTGAAGGCTATGTTTCTCTTAATCACTTTGCCAGACAGTTGGGATACTTTTCGTACAACGTTAAGTAATTCTGTCGCGCCAGAAGGTCTTACAAGTGCCAATGTAGAAGGCAGCTTGCTCACTGAGGAAGTGAACAGGAAGAACATTGATAAAGGCAAAGGCAATCGTGCTTTGGTCGTTCGAGGGAGACAACAGTCTAAAGAGAAGAAGGGTAAGAAGGCACAAAATCGAAGTAAGTCTTGTGACTCAAAGTCAAAGGATGACATAGAATGCTACCATTGTGGCAAGAAGGGTCACATGAAGCGAGACTGTATGAAGTGGAAACAAGAAAAAGGCAAAACAAAGAGTTCTGAGCAAGATGAAAAGAAGAGTTCAGTGAAGATTGAAGAGGTGAATGTCACAGGATCTGGTTGAGACAGTGATTCTGGTATAGCAGCTGGTGACATCTTCCTCACAAGCAATCTTAATTCCGTTTTCTTGACTGCAGAGGATGGACATGCTATGAGTGATTGGATTATCGACTCAGGGGCATCTTTACATGTTTCTCCACACAAAGAGTGGTTTACATCATATGTGGCTACTAAAGATTATGTCAGACTTGGCAATGAGCAGGTTTGTGACATACTTGGAGTGAGAGATGTGCTGTTGAAGTTTCAGAATGGCTCTTCTTTATGGCTCAAGAATGTAGTTCCAGCAATCCGAAAGAGCTTGATCAGTACAGGGAAGTTGGATGATGCGGGGTTATGTGACAGTTTTTGGGAACAACGCTTGGAAGATCTCCAAAGGTTCGATGACTGTAGCACATGGCAGCAAGTCAGGAACTCTGTACACTTTACATGTTTCAGAGGTTAAAAACCATGTAATTAATGTGATTGAGCAGCCAAGTGTGTCACTGTGGCATTGTAGGCTGGGACATATGTCAAAAAGAGGAATGGAAATACTTTCTCATTATGGTTATTTGCTTGGCTTTTCATTTCAAGATTTTGAGTTTTGTGAGCATTGTGTTTATGGTAAGCAAACACAGGAACCGCACAGATTAAAGAGGAATTGTAGGGACGAACGGTTAGCTCTTGTACACAGTGATCTCTGCGGACCAATGCCTAGTTTGTCACTAGGGGGAGCAACGTACTTTTGTACATTCATAGATGACTATTCTCGCAAAGTATGGGTTTACTTCTTGAAGCACAAGGATGAGGTGCTCAAGGTCTTTAAGACATTCTTGCAGCTTGTGGAGAATCAGAGTGGTCAGAAGCTGAAGTGCTTGAGAACTGACAATGGTGGAGAGTACGTTTCCAAAGCTTTTCAAAACTTTTGTGAAGCAAAAGGGATTAAGCGGGAACTTACTGCACCATATAATCTTTCACAGAATGGGGTCGCAGAACGTATGAATAGGACCATACAAGAGAAGGTCAGAAGCATGTTGTCAAATGCTGAGTTGCCTAATGGATTTTGGGCGGAAGCAGTGGCTACAGCAGTCCATTTGATCAACAGGTCTCCTAGTAGGGTTCTGGATAAGAGTGCAGTGGCCGAGATGCTATGGACAGGCAAGGCACCTTCGTATAAGCATCTCAGAGTCTTTGGTTGTGAAGCTTATAGACATATTCCTAAGGATTTCAGGAATAAGTTAGAACCAAAGAGCAAGAAGTGTATATTTCTTGGCTACGGAGAATCGGGCGAGATGGGTTATCGGCTTTGGGATCCTGAGTCCAGAAAACTTATTCGTAGCAATGATGTGCATTTCAATGAAGCCAAGTTTCACGCTAAGCCAGAGAAGACCAGAAGAGTTGTCTTCAGGGAAGATGGACCTAGTGTTAGCACATCAAGACAGCATGGTCAGGCTCAGGAACAACCTATAGTGGCTAGAGAGGCAGAATCAGTTGTGGTGAGACGTTCTGAGCGTGTCTCCAAACCACTTGATCGTTATGTGCCATCTCTAAATTATGTCATGCTCATAGATTGCGGAGAACCATCTTGTTATAAGGAAGCATTACAAGTGGTTAACTCGAAAAAATGGCAGTTGGCCATGCAGTCAGAGATGACAGCTCTGCATAAAAACCAGACATGGAAGCTAGTTAAATTACCACAGGGCAAAAAGGCTCTACCTTGTAAATGGGTTTACAGGTATAAGATCACCGCTCATGATAGTCAGCCAAAGTACAAAGCAAGGCTTGTTGCCAAGGGCTTTAAGCAAGAACAAGGCATTGACTTTGATGAAGTCTTCTCTCCAGTGGTCAAGATGACTACATTGAGATGCTTTCTTGCATTGGTTGCTATATTGGATTTGGTGTTGCACCAAATGGATGTCAAGACAGCGTTCTTGCATGGTGATTTAGATCTGGAAATTTACATGCAGCAGCCAGAAGGGTTTGTTGAGAAAGGCATGGAACATTTGGTATGCCAGTTGTTAAAGAGTCTTTATGGCTTAAAACAATCATCGAGGGCATGGTACCATAAGTTCCACCAGTTTATGCTGTCTCAAGGCTACAAACGTAGTGAGTTCGATCACTGTCTATATACAAAGAAGGCTAAGGATGGCAGTTGGCTGATCCTTATTTTGTATGTGGATGACATGTTGATTGCTGGCAAACACTTGGAAGAAATTTCAGCTTTGAAGTCAAAGATGGCAAAATCATTTGACATGAAAGACATGGGTGAGGCAAGTCATATACTTGGTATGCGCATTGAGAGAGACAGATCAAAGAAGTTGATTTGGTTATCTCAAACAGAGTATATTGACAAGGTTTTGCAACGTTTCAATATGGAGAAGGGAAAGGCATTGAGTGTTCCATTGCCACCATATGTGAAACTTAGCAAACAAGATTGTCCCGTTTCTGAGGAAGAAAAGGCTGAAATGGATAAGATTCCATATGCGTCTGCAGTGGGTAGTTTGATGTATGCAATGATTGCTACACGTCCGGATATTGCATTTGCAGTGGGAGTGGTTAGCAGATATATGTCAAATCCCGGCAAGAAACATTGGGAGGCAGTGAAAGGTATCATGAGATACTTAAAACATACAAAGAGTATGAGCATATGCTATGGTAGTCAGGATTTGAGTGTCAGAGGATACACTGACTCACATTATGCAGGAGACTTGGATAAGAGGAGATGTACATCAGGCTATGTCTTTACATTGGCTAGAGGTGCCATATCATGGAGATCTTGATTACAAGATTGTGTTACACAGTCTACTACTGAAGCTGAGTATGTTGCAGCAAATGAGGCATGCAAAGAAGCTATTTGGCTTGGTAGATTGGTAGAAGACTTGGGAATCAAAGCAGATATGCCAGAGTTATATTGTGATAGTCAAAGTGCTATACAATTGGCAAAGAATCCAATGTTCCATTCGAAGACTAAGCATATTGATGTGAAATATCACTTCATTAGGGAAGTACTTGAAGACAAGCAGATACAACTACTGAAGATCCACACCAAGGACAATCCTGCTGATCTACTCACAAAAGGACTTCCAGGAGAGAGCTTTGTGCATTGTCGTGAGTTATTGGGCATTGGATAGATGGCAGCCATGTAAATCTTTGTACATTTATGTTCATAGATTTACAGTTACTTAAAGTGCCACATTGGACTTTAAGTGGGAGGTTGTTGGGATTAAAGCCCAAGTGGCCTCTTCTACGAATATGGCCGCCCGCCCGTCTAACTCACTTTACACTAACTCTTTGTATATACTCACTTATACTTTTGTGGATACTAAGGTTTGGGAGATAACCCTTCAAAAGTATTCTCTGCTGCATACTGTGTATCTCTGTGTATTTCTGTGTGTGTGTGTGTGAGAGTCGATCCACGCTCCGCTCCGTGACTTCACAAGGCAATATACAAAGTCTTGCGAGGTGTTTTTTGTGACATCAACAAGACGACCTACCACTTTAAAAACTCTTTCCTCATTGATGGGACCTTTGTCGTCAACGACACAAAGAAATGGAGTGAGAGGTTCAACAATTGTTCGATTTTGACCAAAAACACCTACTCGAATTGACTAAGCATGACCTTCACGTTTCTTGTGTCGTGCATGCTCCCAAAGGACTTGAACATCATGAGCTGATGGTTTTTTTTGTTTTTGAGAGATAGTAAGCATACCTCTAGGGGGGACAGTGGCTCTGTCTAAAGGTATCGTCGGTAAAGTCTCATCAATACCTTGAGCTTATTCTGGAAACTGATGAGCAACTAACAATTTTCGTCGAAGAGCATCACTTCCAAAAGTGGGAGGAGGTGGAAGAAGCTGTCTTCTAGAATCTTCTCCGGCAATTGACACACGTACTCTAGGTGCATGAAAGTGAGGGCTGATGGGAGCAGGTTTACGATGCGAGGGAGTGAGTGAACTTGTACGACCTGAACCAATTGGAGCAGATGAAGATTGATTAGCAAGAGTAGAGTGTTGTCCTCTTCTTTGTTTCTTGGAAACACGAGCATCACCAGAAGGAGAAGCCATTATGAAGAAGAAGCTACAAACATCGACAAAAGAACCATAAATTCTTGTAATCAAGCATACGAAAATCAAAATATTTACTTAAAAACAACAAGAAAGATATTAAACTTACAAAAAATTAAACAAAGAAAATAAAAAAATATGTCATATTTCAATGCTTTCTTAAGAAGAAAATTAAGAATTTATGTGTATTTAAATAAAAAACAGCCAAAGCATGTCTTTATGTCTTTATTTATGGCACAATAGATCTTTTATATGTTAACAAAATGATACCAAAAGCAAGTGCATCATGCTAATCCCATCTCCTTTGCTCTAGTGTCCCAACAACAACAAGTACTACAACAATACTCACACCATCTCTTTGCAGAGTGACTAGAGCAACACTCGACACTTGAATTTCCAAGCCAACCACATAATCTTACAATTTCTTGCAACAAGTGCTTGCTTAACCAAGGCAGATCAAAGAGAGTAGTTAATACTATCCAACCTATCCTCATTTGGAAGTACATCAAGAATAGAGGAAGCACTGTTTCTTCGTTGATGTGTCCTTATGCATATAACAACAGATCCGCACCATGTGTACAAAGATCTACACAACCAATGGTAATTTTCTCTGCACAAGATTGTCAAAACATAGCTCTCTTTGTACCCACAATCCATCATACATGTGTACTTTTAACCTCCACACTAATACATGTTTTCTGTAAGATACATACATGAAGATTTTTTGTATGGCTAAAAACTGTCTTCTGCTGTGATGCTCAGAACAAAATTATGAGGGCATAAATAGCTCCGAAAGGGGGGTAAAACCGCAGGACACCTGATGGAAAATCTTTCGGAATGCTGAATATGCAAATCCAAGCTCCGGACCCAAAAACTGTTAGTAAGTTCTGCGCGCACGAAATTGCAAAAACGATTTGCACACAGCCATGCAAAGTACACACATGAAGATAAAGAAAACTCACATAGAGAACAAGGAGATGGAGAACACGAAGCTGGAGATGAAGATAAAAAAGGCATACCTAGATACGACCTCTAGAAAGAGAAAACCCTTCTTGTTGTGTTTTGGATTAGAAGAGCATAACAAAGTTGTATTCTAGAATACACCTGTGCTACAAACTTGTATTCTAGAATACACTTGTGTTACAAAGTTGTATTCTAGAATACACCTGTGCTACAAACTTGTATTCTAGAATACACATGTGCTACAAACTTGTATTCCAGAATACACCTATGCTGCAAACTTGTATTCCAGAATAGACTTGCGTTGTACGTTTGTATTCTAGAATATAAGATTGTTGCAATCTTATGTTTTAGAATAGAGACGTGCTAAAACTTGTCTTCTAGAATACAAGATTGAAGTACTCTTGTTTTCTAGAATGAAAAAAATTTGAATCTTAGAATAATTATACATAAAAAATGAACAAAAATATTAACACTCGTGTATTATAGAATACAAGTGTATTGTAAAGTTGTATTTTGGAAAAGAAGTCCAATGCAATCTTTTATTCAAGAATACAAGAAGCTTGCACACATGTATTCTAGAATACAAAGAACTTGCACATAAAGTTGTATTCTAGAATACAAGGAGCTTGCACACATGTATTCTGGCGTTTGTGCTGCAAATTTGTTTTCCAAACCAAAAATTGACACACAGGTCGTCAGTTTGTTTTTTAAAATCAAATGGATTTTATTTAAAAAAATAAAAAAATTATTTTTTAGAATACACTAAATTAACATGTCGTGAAAATTGCTTCAAAATTGTTTTCATTGTTTTTATTGTCAAACAACACTTTTGAAAAACAAATTTATATTCCAATTTACAAGTTAATGATACGTCAGTATAAAAAACTCAAAATTAATGCTTTATTATACTAGATTTAACAATTTGGTTGAAGTTTTTTATTTAAAATGGTCTAAAATATTCCAAATAAATAAAAGGCTCTAAAACTTATAAAATTTATACTTTAAATTTTTTTGAGACAATATTGAACCATTTTACGGGTTTAAAAAAGTCTTAAATACAAATTCAATATTTTTTTTTACAAAAAACAATTTTTTTTTGCTTAAAAATAATCAAACTCAAAAAGTTTGTTTTTTTCTATAAACAAATTGTGCAACAATAAAAAGCTAATATATCAAAACATGAAATTAAAAATCATACCTGAAAATAAACGATGGAGCAAATAGTGTTGTTTTGCGAAAACGTGCTCTAGTGATCAAATGCACAAAACTCTAAGGAAGAAAGACTCAAAATGAGACTTTGAGATCCTTTTTAAGACATAAATAAATTTTTATTTTCTATTTTTTTACTTAAAAAAAAACTACATTTAAATAGGGTAAGAAGTGCCTAGGACTGCTCAGACTCATTCTAACAAGAGCCAAAGCTAAAGTTTTTCTTTGTGGAATCATTTTTTAATCATTTTCAATTTGTTGCCTCAAACATGTTATTTTCAAGCACTTCTGAATCTTTTCACTTACCTTCTTCCTTAATTACACCACCAATGGAGAATAATAGTTCTAGCGGTGAAGAGGCAATTAGCCAAAGGTTTCAAGAAACGCCGGACATAGAGTTGGATAGCGCTTTTGGTTCTCAAGGCAATGCTGAAAGTGCCGATCCAAACGCTACTCTGATCAGAAAAAGATTACTCAAAGGAGTAGCTGTGAAAGAAACTTGTCGAGAGTATTGTTGTGCAAAGAATTGTTTAAGAAGTTTAGGCTTCAACAAAATCAAGCAAGAAAGAGAGATATTCTTTGGGATGAAGCGTTCTAGCCAAAATAGTTTCTTACGTGCATCAATTGGGATAACGAATGAACACACAAGATATACAGTTTTGGATGAAATTGTATGTAGAAGATGTTTTGTAAAAGTTTTTTGCTTGAGCAATCAACGTATGCAATTTCTTTTAGCACGTTCAAGATCTGGAGAGGAGGTTATGCAGTGCTCATACACAGCATGTGATACTCCAGAGCTATCATATTGAAAGAATTGGTTGGATATATTTGTGGGCTACAATGACAAAAATCTTTCGAACTGTAAGTTTACACACTTACCGGATAACTTTACAAAGACAGAGGTTTACAATATTTATGCTAAAACTCTCAAGGAACGGAACATGCCAATTCTTTCTCTTTGCTCATTTCTAAGAGTTTGAAGAAAACACTTCTCCATTGTAAACATTTCAAAAGAAACAAGAATGGCTGTGTATCAAATTTGTGCTGAATTAAAAGCAAAGCGAGACACAATCAAAACATCAGAACAAAAAGGTAAGCTTGATATGGATTTTGAAGTTTAAATACAATTTTATGGATCATTCTATTCAATAACTAATACTGTTCTTTTGTTTTGAAGCTCCTATTCAACTTGCACTCAAAATCCAGCGAGAACAACAAAGCGCAGAGCGACAAAAGCTAGCAAAGCATAGGAAAAAGTGTTTAGAGCACAAAGATCAATACTTGGGATTAGTCATTCATGGGATGGATCATAAGAAGACTTTACTACCTCATTTTTTACGTGCTCCAAAAAATCTCAAAGGAGAAAATTTTGGGCGGCTATATGTGGTTGGAGCACTTATCTTCAATGGTGTCATGACATCCAAAGTTTTCATCAACTTACTTAATCTACATAACGATCTAAACCTCACAGTCATTGTGATCCAAAAGATTTTGAATGAGTGGGAAGTCGAATTACCAGGAACATTATACGTTCAGCTTGACAACACAGCTCAAGAAAACAAGAATCAAGTGTCGATATCTTACTTAAGCATGCTAGTGGAAAAAGAGGTTTTTAAGAAGGTCAAACTTGGTTTTTTTATTGGTGGGGCATACTCACGATCAAATCGACCAAATGTTCAATAGATTTTCAGTGAAATTGGAAAAGAAAATTGCATTTGATCTTCCTGAAATTTGTGAAGTCCTTAGAGAATCTTACGAGCCTCAACCAGAAGTACATGTTCAGGAACATATGATTTTAGTGAGTTTGTCATTGAAGGGCTGAACAGAATCTTCCACAAACACTACATCCCCTGAAACCAAAATACGTTTTGTTTGGAGATGATACAACCTGTAACCTTTGCTTTCAGCACTATAACCAACAAAAATACATTTCACAACCTTATCATCCAATTTTCTGCGCTGCACTTGTGGCACCAAAGCATATGCCAAACAACCAAAAACACGCATGTGCTCAGTAGAAGGCTTTCTATCATGCCATGCTTCATATGGAGTAATAGACTACAAAGCTTTCATAGGACACCTGTTAAGTACATAAGTGGCACACATGATGGCCTCAAGCCAAAAAGAATGTGGCAAAGCTTGACTTTTGACCATACATCGTGCCATTTCTGTTAGTGACCTGTTTTTCCTCTCAGCAACACCATTTTGCTGAGGCGTATAAGGCACAATTGTACAACATTGACTTTATTAGACTTTTCACCTGTGTGAGAAATGTATTCATCAAAATGTTGTGCATGGCGGCAACGTTTACATGATTGTTCAATATTATAAGAGAGAGGGAGAGAGAGAATGATATAGAGAGAGAGAGAGATGCTTGCTTGGAGTACTTCCTACAGGAAAGAAATTTAAATACCACGCTAGAAGTGTGCTCCATGTACCATTGAAGTGCACATGTTTGCAAGATAGCCATGCCAAGCCCAAGAAAAGGTAACAAAAATTTATGATTCTGTTGAAAAATTTGAATGAGGGATTATTGTTTATGTGATAGATATATATATGGGATTTCTATTTCTCTCTCTTTCTCTCTCTCTCTCCCTCCCTCCCTCCCTCTCTTTCTCTCTCTCTCTCTCTCTCTCTCTCTCTCTCTCTCTCTCTCTCAGAAGGATACTCTATGTCTCTCTCTTTTTCTCTTTGTGGTGCTAGACTAAACAAGCTACGGGAATGTAGTACATGCAATAAAGTGAATAATTGAAATTTCTATTAAAATTGTACAACACTGACTTTATTAGACTTTTCACATGTGTGAGAAATGTATTCATTAAAATGTTGTGCATGGCGGCAACGATTACATGATTGTTCAATATTATGAGAGAGAGGGAGAGAGAGAATGATAGAGAGAGAGAGAGATGCTTGATTGGAGTACTTCCTACAGGAAAGATATTTAAATACTAGGCTAGAAGTGTGCTCCATGTACCATTGAAGTGCTCATGTTTGCAAGATAGACATGCCAAGCCCAGGAAAACGTAACAAAAATTTATGCTTCTGTTGCAAAATTTGAATGAGGGATTATTGTTTATGTGATAGATATATATGGGATTTCTATTTCTCTCTCTTTCTCTCTCTCTCTCTCTCTCTCTCTCTCTCTCAATGAAGGATACTCTATGTCTCTCTCTTTTTCTCTCTGTGGTGCTAGACTAAACAAGCTACGGGAATGTAGTACATGCAATAAAGTGAATAATTGAAATTTCTATTAAAATCATACAACACTGACTTTATTAGACTTTTCACATGTGTGAGAAATGTATTCATTAAAATGTTGTGCATAGCGGCAACGATTTCATGATTGTTTAATATTATGAGAGAGAGGGAGAGAGAGAGAGAGAGATGCTTGCTTGGAGTACTTTCTACAGGAAAGATATTTAAATACCAGGCTGGAAGTGTGCTCCACGTACCATTGAAGTGCTCATGTTTGCAAGATAGCCATGCCAAGCCCAAGAAAAGGTAACAAAAATTTATGCTTCTGTTGCAAAATTTGAATGAGGGATTATTGTTTATGTGATAGATATATATATGGGATTTCTATTTCTCTCTCTCTCTCTCTCTCTCTCTCGTTCTCTCTCTCTCTCTCTCTCTCTCTCTCTCTCTCTCTCTCTCTCTGAATGAAGGATACTCCATGTCTCTCTCTTTTTCTCTTTGTGGTGCTAGACTAAACAAGCTACGGGTATGTAGTACATGCAATAAAGTGAATAATTGAAATTTCTATTAAAATCGTACAACACTGACTTTATTAGACTTTTCACATGTGTGAGAAATGTATTCATTAAAATGTTGTGCATAGCGGAAACGATTACATGATTGTTCAATATTATGAGAGAGAGGGAGAGAGAGAATGATAGAGAGAGAGAGAGAGATAGTTGATTGGAGTACTTCCTACAGGAAAGATATTTAAATACCAGGCTAGAAGTGTGCTCCATGTACCATTGAAGTGCTCATGTTTGCAAGATAGCCATGCCAAGCCCAGGAAAAGGTAACAAAAATTTATGCTTCTGTTGCAAAATTTGAATGAGGGATGATTGTTTATGTGATAGATATATATATGGGATTTCTATTTCTCTCTCTTTCTCTCTCTCTCTCTCTCTCTCTCTCTTTCACTCTCTCTCTCTCTCTCACACTCTCTCTCTCTCTCTCTCTCTCTCTCTCTCTCTCTCTCTCTCCCCCTCTCTCTCTCTCTCTCTCTGAAGGATACTCTATGAGTCTCTTTTTTTCTCTCTGTGGTGCTAGACTAAACAAGCTACGGGAATGTAGTACATGCAATAAAGTGAATAATTGAAATTTCTATTAAAATCGTACAACACTGACTTTATTAGACTTTTCACATGTGTGAGAAATGTATTCATTAAAATGTTGTGCATGGCGGCAACGATTACATGATTGTTCAATATTATGAGAGAGAGGGAGAGAGAGAATGATAGAGAGAGAGAGAGATGCTTGATTGGAGTACTTCTTACAGGAAAGATATTTAAATACCACGCTAGAAGTGTGCTCCATGTATTGTTGAAGTGCTCATGTTTGCAGGATAGCCATGCCAAGCCCAGGAAAAGGTAACAAAAATTTATGCTTCTGTTGCAAAATTTGAATGAGGGATTATTGTTTATGTGATAGATATATATATGGGATTTCTATTTCTCTCTCTCTCTCTCTCTCTCTCACACACACACACACACACACACACACACACACACACACACACACACACACACACACACACACACACACACTTTCTTTAAAAGGAAAGTAGCACTATGACGCGCGGGCGGTATTTTGCAATCAATAGAGTTCTCCATGTGCACCATAGTGCTACTTTCCCATAGAATATTGAGGCTTCTGTATTAGATTTTACCTCATGCTCCTTGTCCTCCTTCTCCCTATTGCCTTTGCCATCCAAGTTCACGCTGGATCTCATTGCATCCACAAGCTTTAGCTCATTAGAGGGGGGGGGGGGGGGTTTTGCAGTGGATTAGGCATCCTAGCCACCACCACCTTGGCTTGCGTGGCCTGGAAATCTTCCTCGGCCACATGCAACTACTCTACTGTCATGACCTCCGCACACACAACTGCGATAGTGTCAGCAGAGTCACCAAGTGGCAAGAGCTTGCTTTCAAGGGCATCTTGCAATTGTCTAAGAAAAATTGGGCATTGGTGCAGAGCACGCTCACTCATGCAATCATCCATGGGCAAGCCAAATTCTTTCTCCAAGTCATGGAAAAAGACATACTCCTCCCCATACACTACCACTGAGGAAAAGCGACTAATTTCTACTTCTAGGATAGCCTCATCCATTAGTGGTGCATCCTATAGAGTGTCAATGGTGCCAGCCACAATGATGGATTTTTCAACTACCTCCTCGAGCCCCCTAGGGTACTTGAGCCAAAGTGACTAGCCTTCCGCTGCAGGGTTCATAGGGACGCCCTCCTGCTCCGTGGTGTCCTTGATGATGGACCCAACCTGAAGGTGATTTATGATTTGTTTTGATGAGTTTATTTCATGTGTTTGATGTTCATAAACTTATATGGGGGTATATGGTTAGTCATCCTGAACCGTACGGGCAGATATGAATAAAATGGCTTTCTTTTTGTATTACCGTTTGTAGCATGAGTTTCATATGGCCAAAGTGATGTGATAAGGTGTTAATCTGTATTATGAATTTGAGCTTGATGCATTGGTTTGAGGTCAAATACTTTCATTTACGTATTATGCATGCACTCAAAAAATGAAAAAAAGTTAATTTTTGCATATGTGTGATGTTATGGTTTATGGTCGACCCAAGTAACGGAGTTGTTTTGCATCATGTTTGTGTCGATGGAATGATTTCATGTGATGTATGGAACCTTGCAGATGGTTGTGGAAACCTCATGTGCATGTGTATGTTACTTTCTATCCTTCTAGGTCAAAACTAGTTCTATATGCAAGGGGGTGAGGTGCAATCATGATGCATCACTTTTGCATGATTGGATATTGTCAAATTTGGATTTTGATATCATGTTTAGTTGATGGTTGGACTTTTTATTAGCATAAAAGGTTCATGTTTTAAAGGCCATGTGTGTGGACTCAGTTTGATTGCAGTGGATATGTCTAACTCCAAGTGCAAGAGTTAGTTTCAGTATAGAATATGGTTTATGGTTGAGGGCTTAAATCACTCATGGATTATGGTTGTGATTTTGATTGTGGAAGAGGATGTGGCTCTTGGATCATTTTTTTGGGATAAGGTTATGTTGTCAAAATTTTTGTAGCTATGTTATGTGCTAAATTTGTTTTGCATGATTGGATGTGCATCACCCTGAGTTGGGTGGAGTGCTCACCCATGTGATGAGATTGGATTATGGTTTATGGTTTTGGATTGGATCATGAAATGGTTTTGATGGTTTATGATAGACGTGTAAGGGTAGAGACCATCTACAATGTGACTTATTGAAAAAGATTGTTTGTGCATATGGAAGATGTTATTGTGATTAGACTCATGTGTTATGTTTCTCATGGCACCATCACTACAAGACTAGGATCACCTACATCGCTTAGCTTTAGATAAAAGGGTCGATGACATGGGGCTTTGTTGGATCATGGGTGTTGCGTAGGTCTTCTTTTTTGTAAAGCTCATCTACACGATTAGTGCGTTGGGGATTGAATGACCTACATATCTAATGCGTTGGGGATCTTGCCTTGGCTTTTCCTAAACACCCGATGATGGGCATCGAAGAGGCGTGGCGCCTAAACTGGTATGGTTGGTTTTGATATCCTACCACCTATGGGTATTTGGGATGTTTTCAGAGCTTGGGTTCATGGAGGAAGGTGAAGCGGTCTCAGCTTATCTTTGGCTCATGTAGGTTGGAGGTGTTCTGGCTCGCTCCCGGAAAAGTAAAATTATCTTTGTCTGTAGTAGAGAGAAAGTGAATGGGTGGACCGATCGATCCCTGCAAAGGGTCCGGTGGTGTGTTAGTCATTTTATATTTTTGATATTATGGTATATAACACTTGGTCATCAAAAAGTACACCTAAATTGCAAAAATTACACCTCACCTTTAATTTGACCAATAGTTTTCAAAAAACTAAAAAAACATCAATTTTTGGAGCTACTTCAAAAAATGACAGTAAACACTACCAAAAAAACTTCAATTTTTTTTACTAAAGTCAATGGAGAAAGTTTTTTGAGACAAAAAAGGTGCAAATATTTCTGAAAAAATTACACAAAATTCCACTAGGAAAACAGTTACATCCTTGAAAGCTTACAATTGAAGACTCAAGGCTTTCAATTACAATCCTTGAACTTTTTCCATCAAAATTTTTGTGGTTTGTTGACGAAGATGACCAAACTTCTTCAAGGTGAAACCATAAACAAGAATTTCCACATCCTCCAAGTTTAGATTATCGATACGTCATTTGCTACTTTCCTTTTTCTTCTTCTTATTCACCTTGATCACTTCAGGATAGTACCTACTGGTAATTGCATCTTCTCCAACCGCTTTGTACCAATGAACATCAATCGAAAAAATACATTGATTTTCTTCATAGATCTTGATGACTTTAGCTATCCAAAATGGACATCCACTCTCATCATCTGATGCTAACACAGCAATCATGACACCCACAACCAACTCGTTGGCATTCCCCTCCCACATCTCTTTCTCTTGTTGTCGTCTCTGTGTTGTTTTTCTTGCACCGACATAAGCTTCTCAAGTCTCTGCGTGCACCAATTGCTCCAACTCCTCTGTTAATTGAGTCCCTTGATTTCCACCTTTTGTAGCATTATCGTTAGGAATAATGTTGATTGACGCACACGCCAAAAAAATAGATCCAAGTTTATGACTTCAGTTGTGTCACTTTCGAGGCCCTCAATTAATTGTTTTTTCTCCTCAAAAAAACTAAACCACCACTCCATCGAGCATGCTGGAAAGTATACATGTGATGCTTGTATTGTGTCTTTGATTTCAGCTAAGCACTACAGATAATTGATGCTTCGATTCTCCTTTAGAGCTTTAGTCGTTTCATTTGTTGGTCCTAATAGCATGTATCTAGATGGCACAATCTGCTGTTCTGGAACAAATGATATGAATTTTAAACCATCAGCAGGATGCCATGATTCTGTGTTAGAATACTTCTTGCACCAAAGTCGAGTTTCACCATCTTTCTTCTTCATCTTGATGATCATTTAGTTGTACAAAGGATGATGTTGTTACCTTTTCCTGGGCTTGGCATGGCTATCTTGCAAACATGAGCACTTCAATGGTACATGGAGCACACTTCTAGCCTGGTATTTAAATATCTTTCCTATAGGAAGTACTCCAATCAAGCATCTCTCTCTCTCTCTATCATTCTCTCTCTCCCTCTCTCTCATAATATTGAACAATCATGTAATCGTTGCCGCCATGCACAACATTTTAATGAATACATTTCTCCCACATGTGAAAAGTCTAATAAAGTCAGTGTTGTACGATTTTAATAGAAATTTCAATTATTCACTTTATTGCATGTACTACATTCCCGTAGCTTGTTTAGTCTAGCACCACAAAGAGAAAAAGAGAGAGACATGGAGTATCCTTCATTCATTGAGAGAGAGAGAGAGAGAGAGAGAGAGAGAGAGAGAGAGAGGGAGAAAGAGAGAGAAATAGAAATCCCATATATATATCTATCACATAAACAATAATCCCTCATTCAAATTTTGCAACAAAAGCATAAATTTTTGTTACCTTTTCCTGGGCTTGGCATGGCTATCTTTCAAACATGAGCACTTCAATGGTACATGGAGCACACTTCTAGCCTGGTATTTAAAGCTCTTTCCTGTAGGAAGTACTCCAAGCAAGCATTTCTCTCTCTCTCTATCATCCTCTCTCTCCCTCTCTCTCATAATATTAAACAATCATGTAATCATTGCCACCATACACAACATTTTAATGAATACATTTCTCACACATGTGAAAAGTCTAATAAAGTCAGTGTTGTACGATTTTAATAGAAATTTCAATTATTCACTTTATTGCATGTACTATATTCCCGTAACTTGTTTAGTCTAGCACCACAGAGAGAAAAAGAGAGAGACATAGAGTATCCTTCATTGAGAGAGAGAGAGAGAGAGAGAGAGAGAGAAAGAGAGAGAAATAGAAATCCCACATATATATCTATCACATAAATATAATCCCTCATTCAAATTTTGCAACAGAAGCATAAATTTTTGTTACCTTTTCCTGGGCTTGGCATGGCTATCTTGCGAACATGAGCACTTCAATGGTACATGGAGCACACTTCTAGCCTGGTATTTAAATATCTTTCCTGTAGGAAGTACTCCAAGCAAGCATCTCTCTGTCTCTCTCTATCATTCTCTCTCTCCCTCTCTCTCATAATATTGAACAATCATGTAATCGTTGCCGCCATGCACAACATTTTAATGAATACATTTCTCACACATGTGAAAAGTCTAATAAAGTCAGTGTTGTACAATTTTAATAGAAATTTGAATTATTCACTTTATTGCATGTACTACATTCCCGTAGCTTGTTAAGTCTAGCACCACAAAGAGAAAAAGAGAGAGACATAGAGTATCCTTCATTGAGAGAGAGAGAGAGAGAGAGAGAGAAAGAGAGAGAAATAGAAATCCCCTATATATATCTATCACATAAACAATAATCCCTCATTCAAATTTTGCAACAGAAGCATAAATTTTTGTTACCTTTTCTTGGGCTTGGCATGGCTATCTTGCAAACATGAGCACTTCAATGGTACATGGAGCACACTTCTAGCCTGGTATTTAAATATCTTTCCTGTAGGAAGTACTCCAAGCAAGAATCTCTCTCTCTCTCTCGATCATTCTCTCTCTCCCTCTCTCTCATAATATTAAACAATCATGTAATCGTTGCCGCATGCACAATATTTTAATGAATACATTTCTCACACATGTGAAAAGTCTAATAAAGTCAGTGTTGTACGATTTTAATAGAAATTTCAATTATTCACTTTATTGCATGTACTACATTCCCGTAGCTTGTTTAGTCTAGCACCACAGAGAGAAAAAAAGAGACTCATAGAGTATCCTTCAGAGAGAGAGAGAGAGAGAGAGAGAGAGAGAGATAGATAGATAGATAGATTTTATTATCGTCCTCGAAGGTCAAATATGACCTATGGAACCAAAGTTATATGTGATGTAGTATGTGTATGGCTGATGAGTGACTCTCGATGCTCCAAAATTGTAGTGATGAGAGTCGCAATGGATAGCCCACACTTTGGGTGGAAGAGGAAAGTGTGTAGGTCTAAGTTATGGCTGAAAATGTGAGAGAAGCATGTTCGGATGTGATCAAAAGCTGAGCACTCTAGTAGTGTGTGGTACTTAGACTCTCGAACTTGTAGTGAGCATAATGTGCACAATCGATTTGACTCTTCTCCATTGCCCCAACGTCCTATCTCGCATCGAAGGAAATGGGAGCTAAGCCGAATCGCCGCGATAGTGCGTATCGCGGACAAGGGAATAGGCTCAAGCATGTAAGTGTGAGTACTGTTTCCTCTCTCAGCAAAGAACATGGTTTTGTAGTTGGGGGCAATATGGGTGGTGTAATGTATGAAGCGTGACCCACCGGATTTCTCCCAAGCCGTAATACATTGGCGTTGTAGAAAAGCTTCATTCACTTGAGAGTCAATTGAAGCATCATGTAGCAAGTGTAATGCATCCCATCTCCCAAACCACTTCTTTATGTCTTGCATCCATCCCATGCTCAAGATCTTGCTTTTATGCGTCTTTTGAACTTTTTTGCTTGCTTCCCATGCAATTGTAGGAAGTTGATGTGAGGGGTTTTGACGCATCTTTATCATGTACTCCACAACCCTTTCCATGCCCATAACCTCAATTGGAAGAGATCCCGACTCAAGAAGTAGGAGCATATATGGTGTTTGTTGTTTCTTAACTTGGAGAAAGTTTGTAAGAAAACACTTTTGGACATTCTCAAACTCTTTCCAAGTAGACTTTGAGATGCTCCCGCCCCACACTTCAACTCCATAAAGAAGAACCGGTGTCACCAATGCATCAAAAAGATACTTCTTGAGAACCCAACACTTGATGTTTCCCGTATTACACATGTTCTCAAATGCATAATATGCTCTCTTTCCCGCTTCCAAACGACGCATAGCACATTCATGCCACTTGTGATTGGATGGAACCTCAAGGCCAAGGTACTTAAAGCTCTCAACAACTTCAAGTGTGTCGTTGTTGTACACAATGCATGGCTTCTCCTTATGGTTGCTTTTCACAAGCATAACCTTTGTTTTGGATTCATTTGCAATCAGCCCACTAAGCAAGCAAAAGTTCTCAAGGACAACCATAAGCTTTTGTGCATCTTCTAAAGTGTGTGCGAGAAGCACTACATCCACCGCATTCAACAAAAGCATGATTATCGCATTGCAAATAGTGACCTCTTCAATGGCTTCTTCTTGCATAAAGTCAAGTACCATTTGTTCCAATTGATCGATGTATAGACCAAAGAGAGTTGGTGACAATGGACATCCTTGTTTAACCCCAATAGTGCTTACAAAAATTTCTGAAATTTCTCTTCCCATGCGCAATTGACAAATCACCTTCTCATAGATTCGAGAAACCACAAGCATAAACTCACTTGGCACTTGGAGTTCTTCCATCCTTCTCCACAAATTGTTACGTGGACTCATATCAAAGGCTTTCTTAAAGTCCACAAAACAACAATACAATCGCTTGCCTTTCAACCGACTTTCCTCCATGAGAACACGAAGAGTGACAAGATGGTTATGTAGGGTTTGGATATGAATTGTATCATTATTTCAAGTGCATAGAGGGAGGAAAGTAGGGGGTGAAGAGATTAGGAAGGTTGATGGAAAGGGATGTTCCAAGGATGGATTACTGGAGAAAAGAAGACAGGCAGCTAGGCTGCAAAGAAGGTAAAGAGCACTTAAATAGAAGAGCTCATGTGTGTGTATGTATGTGTATGTGTATGTGTGTGGAAGAAGTAGATTTATCAACATGCAAGATTCAGTCGAAAGACCTGTTGTTGCAGAGAGAAGGTGGAGAGCTCTCAGATACAGAAGAGCTTCTGTGTGTGTGTGTGTGTGTGTGTGTCTGTGGCCGACCACTCTTCTTCCCGCCCCCTCCAGGCTCCTTCAAGACTTTTCTACCCCTTGAAACTGTTGCCATGGTAGGCTAGCTCTGTGCTCCACATCCTCGGGCTCAAAGAAGCAGGGTTACATAATCAGGTTGCAAGGGGAGCCCCCATCTACCACTACTCCTTCCTAGCCTGCCCTTGCTACCAACTCGGAGCCCTACCAGCCTTCTAGCCTCTGCAATAGGCTCAAACTTGGCATCAACTGCTCTACAACACTATCAATCCACCATGACCAGAGGCCCATTGAAACGCCACTTGCAAACGGCCTTACCTGCAGATCAAGCAACTTAACACCCTTACAAAACAGTGTATCCAGAATCCTCTGTTAGTCGATATGACACAACATGTCGATCAACTTTCCCCCAGCTGATGAGGAATCCACCATACATTGCTCAGCCTGTCGCTGCTTAACCTTAGCGGACTCTCCTCTCAAGCTCCATTAAGGTAGCAGATACACGTCGCAACCTTGATCAATAAAGTAATGAGCAATGAGCATTAGCAATTTCTAGATAATGAAGCATCGACGAAAACCCGCTTGTCCCTTTGCACGCTTGTCATTCTCTTCAGCCCAATCACTCAATTTTATCTCCATTATGCACCCAAACAACTTTGCCATAAGAGACCCAATCATTATAGTCCGGTAGTTGCTTACATTCTTTACATCCCCTCCTTTATGCAAAGGCTTAACCCAATTAGTACTCCAATCATAAGGCATACCATGTTGAAGTGCAAGGTTGAACATATCACACATCCACTCATGGGTAAAATCTCCCGTCCATTTGATCATCTCCGGCTTGATACCTTGAAGATCTCCCGCTTTGCGAGTGGCCAACTTTTCAAGCCCACCGCATATATCCTCAATAGTAAAAAAAGACGGCATACATGGGAGTGAACCATAAAATGGTATTTTTTCAGCATTTGCTTGCTCATATAATTGCCTACAATGTGTGTACATATCCACTAGACTCAAGTTACCAAAATTCTCAACCCGCTTGCCCCTCAAGTTTCTCCAAAATCTTCCATATGCATGTGCCTTTTCTTTGACTTGCAATTCTTGTTGCTTTACTTCCCATCTTCTTCTTTTCTTTTGAATCAATGCCTTGTATGTATGCAAATGAATTTGATAGTTGTCTTTGTCCATACTTGCATCAGGCTTTATCAAGGACTTTCGAGCATCTTGACATTCTTTATCAAACCACCTTTTGCGTGATCTATCTTTGTTGGTACCATGGAGATGCTTTATGGCAAAGCATTCTTCCGCACAAGAACAAATAGCTTTCTTGAAGGCTTCCCATTTAGTTTCCAATGGTGCATCACATTGAAGCTTTGTCATCCATAATTTTTTCTCAACCATTTCAATGTACATTGGTGCCCGTTTGAAATCCATACATAGTGATAACTTCTCTTTCCTTTGACTGAGATTATCATGCTTAGTTGCTTCTCCACATAAAAGGTCAATACATAAGGTACGATGGTCGGATTCCGGGGTCCATTGACCAAACATAAAACTCTTTATGCGGTACATGATGGCTTCAGAGAGTAGCATATAGTCAATCACACTATCCCCATTGTATCTCCTACATGTAAATCCATTGGTTCCACTCCACAAAGATACACCATTGGCAATGAGCATACCCGTGCTATTCCACATGTGTAAAAGTAACTTTCCATAGTGATCCGGCTCTTTCTCATCCATTGAAGTACGATCATACAAGTGAACTTCCTCCAAATCCCTTGACATGTATGGCGTATCAAATTGTTGAGTATCATGTTGCAATGTTTTTGTGCGAGCATTCATATCCCCAAATACAATAACATCACCTTCACCTTTAAAATAAGCAATGTCTTCTTCTAAATCAGAAAATGGATGATCTCTATCCATGCAAGCATAAAAGGGAGGGTCATGATGAGGAATGTAGCAACCGGCTACAAAAATGGGTGCTCTTTTTGGTGTCATAATTTTCAGCCATACATAACGTTTGTACTTGTCATCTTTCACAATTGATACAAAATCTTGGAATCCTTTCTTAACCATACATACTGCCCCTCCTTGTCCTCTTCGTTGCTTGAGATTCTTTCACCACATCAATGAATGTACATTGTAATCCTCCAAGCCGTTAATCCTTTGTGTATCATGCTCCCAAGTTTCAACAAGAAGTACAACATTGGCTTTGCTTGCTAGTTCATCAATGCCAACTCCCGCATTCCATGGGTATCCATTACTATTCCAAAAGCATATTTTCAATTGTAACTCGGTTTCATAGGTCACGCATCGCTATTTGCTTGAGGGACTTGCCTCCTCCTTGGGCACATTTTCTTCATGAGAGATCTCCTTGTTTTTATTATTCTTTTCCTCATATGCCTTGCGACGCATATTTTGTTGCTTAATAGTGCGATCTTCACATACAAAACATTTTGTATCCCTCAAATAGATCCAACTATTATCAAGGATAATATTTCGCTTGGTCTCATCCGACATGGTGCATACAATTGGCCGTTCTCCCGAGCGAGGAGCTCCTTGCTTCCCCACTCTATGTGCTCCATAGACCATAACTCCGGACATGCCAAAGTGGGTTTTGAAGAAATCTTCAATAACAATGGCAAGAGAAGGAATTGTCTCTAACTTCTCTTCGGAAATTCCACGAATAACAATGTTCTTGGAACGTCGCTCCCGTTCCTTCAACTCCTCCACATCCACATCCTCAACATTCTTTGTTTGAACCATAGCTTGGATGAGTGAGGAATTAGAAACCACATTGCTACCACATACATGAGCCCAAGACTTGTTTGTGCATACATTTTTCATGTCGCATATATCCCGGCTCATAGTGTCAAATTTCTCCTCTTTCAATACATGGTCATGCTCTACTTTGCTCATCCACTCCTTCAAAGCATTCAAGTCCACAAGAGATCGTTTACATTCCTTGACTTCCTCTCCATCCCAAAGAGAGAGAGAGAGAGAGAGAGAGAGAGCTCCATCCCAAAGAGGGTCAGAATTATATCCCACGAGATTAGACAGTTCAAAGGAAGACCGTGCTGTCCTTCATAGTAATTCAGAGGCTACATAAACTTGCAGGTATGGGGGGGCGGGAGAGAGAGAGAGAGAGAGAGAGAGAGAGAGAGAGAGAGAGAGAGAGAGAGAGAGAGAGAGAGAGAGAGAGAGAGAGAGAGAGAGAGAGATAGATAGATAGATAGATAGTTCTATTATCGTCCTCGGAGGTCAAATATGACCTATGGGACCAAATGATCATGTCACGTGGTGTGAGTGGAGGTCATAAGTGACTCTCGATGCTCAAAAATGGCTGAAATGAGCGTCGCAATAGAGAGTCCACATCGTGGTTGGGAGAGGAAGGTATGTAGGGAGAGCTCATGGCTGAATATATGGGGAAAAGAGGACCTAATGTGGTCAAAAGTTGAGCACTCAAGTAGTGTATAGTACTCACTCTCTCGCACTTGATGAGGACATAAGGTGCAAAGTCGATGACACTCCTCGCCAGTGCCCCAACGTCCTGTCTCGCAGCGTAGAGAATGGGAGCTAAGACGAATGGAAGCAATGGTGCGGATAGCACTCAATGGGATGGGTTCAAGGATGTAGAGATGGGTTCGGTTACCACGTTCCGAGAAGAAGAGAGATTTGTAGTTTGGGGCAATGTGTGTGGTGTAATGGCTGAAGCGAGAACCTCCGGATTTCTCCCAAGCCGTGATACATTGGCGTTGTAAGAAGGCCTCATTAACTTGGGAGTCGATCGACGCATCCTTGACCAAGTGACATGCATCCCATCTTCCAAACCATTTCTTGATGTCAAGCATCCACCCCGAACTTAGTATTTTGCTCTTGCATGTCTTTTGGACCTTTTGACTTGCTTCATATGCAATTCTAGGAAGTCGGTACAAAGGACTACGTTGTGTCTTAAGCATGTACTCCACAACCCTTTGCATGCCCAAGACCTCAATGGGAAGCGATCCGGACTCAAGAAGTAAGAGCATGTAGGGTGTTTGTGTCTTGACTTGGAGAAAGTTGGTGAAAAAACGCTTTTGGACATTCTCAAACTCTTTCCAAGTAGACTTTCCAATGCTACCACCCCACACCTCCACAAAGAAGCACCGGTGTCACCAATGTGTCAAAGAGGTACTTTTTGAGAGCCCAACACTTGATCTCTCTAGCATTGCACATGTTCTCAAATGCATAATAAGCCCTCTTTCCGACTTCCAAGCGACGCACTGCGCAATCCTTCCATCTATGATTGGATGGAACCTCAAGGTCAAGGTACTTGAAGTTATCTACCACTTCAAGTTGCTCATTGTTGTATACAATGTATGGGTGTTCATCATTGAGGGTCTTTACAAGCATAACCTTGGTTTTGGATCCATTCACGATCAGCCCGCTATGTAGACAAAAGCGTTCCAAGACACTCATAAGCTTTTGTGCATCTTCTAAGGTATGTGCCAAGAGCACTACATCATCGGCATAAAGCAAAAGCATGATCACCGCATTTCCGATCTTAACCTCTTCTATGCCTTCTTCTTGCATAAAATCAAGAACCATGCATTCCAATTCATCAATGAGTAGCCCAAAGAGGGTTGGGGAAAGTGGGCATCTTTGTTTGACACCAATGGTGCTTGCAAAAAATTTCTGAAATTCCATCTCCCATACGTAGTCGACATATCACTTTTTGGTAGATGCGAAAGACTGCATGCATAAATTCTCTCGGCACTTGAAGGCTTTGCATACGTCTCCAAAGATTTCCTCGCGGTACCATGTCAAAAGATCTCTTGAAATCCACAAAGCAACAATACAACTTTTTTTCTTTCAATCGAGACGCTTCCATAAGAACTCGAAGAGTAACAAGGTGATCAATAGTGCTATGATGCTTTCGAAAACCCGCTTGACCTAGCGCACGTTTGCCGTTCTTTTCAGTCCATTCACTTATCTTCATCTCCATGATACATCCAAATAACTTTGCCATCAAAGAACCAACCATTATAGTGCGATAGTTGTTCACATTGTTTACATCTCCTCCTTTGTGCAAAGGTTTGATCCAATTTTCACACCAATCATGAGGCATGCCATGCTGAAGTGCAAGGTTAAACATATGGCATATTCAATATCGTGTTTTCTTGCTTGTCCATTTAATCATTTCAGCCTTGACACCTTGAAGGTCCCCTACCTTGCGAGTAGCAAGTTTCTCAAGCGCACAACATACATCTTCAATGGTAAAGAAGGGAGGCATACACGGAAGGGAGCTACAACACTCCATCTTATCAACATTGGGTTGCTCATAGAGGTTCTTACAATGCGTATACATATCCTCAAGAGTCAAGTCACTAAATCTCTCAACACGCTTGCCTTTTAGATTTTGCCAAAACTTGCCACATGAATGTGCTTTCTCTTGCGCTAAAAGAAGTTGTTTTTCGACTTCCCACCTTCTCCTCTTTTTTTGAACAAGTGCTTTGTATGTATGTGAACATTCCAAGTAACCTTCCTTGTCTCTGCTTGCATCCAACCTTAGCAAGTGTTTTCGGGCTTGACTACATTCCATGTCGAACCATTTCTTCTTGGTGCTACCCTTCTTAGATCTTTTGCAAGACATGTGTTTCACCGAAAAGCATTCCTTTGCACAAGAGCAAATTACTTCTTTGAAAACTTTCCACTTGAATTCTAATGTTGGGCTCTCTTGATACTCTGTCATGGTTAACATTTGGTGCACCATATCAGCATATATAAGTGATATTTTGAAGTCTAGACGTAGGTACAAATGATTTTCATCATGATTGGAGGCTACATGCTCGGGTCTTTTACCACACTTGAGGTCAATACATAGCATCCTATGATCCGATTCCGGATTCCATTCACCAAGTGTAAAGTGTTGTATGCATTCTAGAGTGGCTTCCGAAAACAACATATAGTCAATCACACTATCACCATTGTGCTTTCTACATGTAAAGTCATTGGTGCCTTGCCATAAAGATACACCATTTGCAATGAGCATTCCGGTACTATTGCACATACGTAGAAGCGACTTTCCATAGTGATCCAATTCTTTTGCATCATTAGAATTTCGATTATACATGTATGAGTCGTCCATTCTTCTTGAGACATGCGGCATGTCGACTTGTTGTGTGTCGTGTTGTAGTGTCTTTGTGCGAGCATTCATGTCTCCAAAGACAATGACTTCACCTTGGTCCTTGTAATGAGCAATGTCTTCCTCTAGTTCAACAAAGGGCTGATCTCTATCCATATCCAAGCGAGCATAAAAGTTGGAGTCATAGTGAGGAATGTAGCAACCAACCACAAACACGACTTGACCATTGGGTGGACTGATTTTCAGCCATAAGTAGCGTTTATACAAATCTTCTTTGACAATGGAAACATCTTTCAAGACCTTTTTGATCATACATGCTACGCCTCCTTGGCCTTTACGTTGCTTTGCATTTTTGGTCCACATCAAAGAATGCACATCATATTTGTCAAATCCAAGAATTCGTTGCGCATCATGCTCCCATGTCTTGACAAGAAGTATCACATCGGATTCATTGGTAAGCTCATCAATGCCAAATCCCGCATTCCATGGATAGCCGTTACAATTCCAAAAGCTTATTCGCAAGCGTGAGTTGGTCTCATAGATCACGTTGTCAGGAGTTTTTTGGAGCAAGGGATTGCGCATATGTACATACACATGCATGGTGCATCGAATAAAGGTTTACCCAATTTCCATAGCCAAGTGGTTACGTGGGGCCCACGTGTGTACAGGTAGGACAGGGTGTACATAGTGCATCAATTTTCACTATTACTAGTACCAGTGTGTTTTTTCTATAATAATGAGGAGTTGGTAGCACGTAAAACTTCTCGAGGAAGCTATCCAGAGGCCGACGACATGAGGTAAGCAGGTGCGTCAGATGGCATCAAGTGGCGTCAGCAGGTCGAACAGGGTCAATACTTGCACGCGGAGAAGTACGGACACAACGTGCGTGTTTGCTTGTGAGAATTATGCAGAAAGGTCATCATGAGGACCACTTTTTGGGGCCACTTCACGTGGTTGCGGGACGCATTATTGAAAAGAAATGAGTGCCAGGTGTGCGGATGATGCAAAAAAGGTGACAACTATGCACTGCGAGGTCAGTTTTTGGCCTGTTCGGGGTCCGTTTGAGGTCATCTAAAAGGCCAAGGGTGCCCAACTAATAAAGCTAAGTGTGGGAACTGGAAAAACAAAGAGAAGACCAGAAAAAACATGGAGAAGAGAGGAGGAACAGCCGCAGGTGTGTTTTTGGGGTTTTTGGAGCCTGTTTTGGCCGTAAACTGCTCATCCGAGGTCGGATTTGAGCACTTTGACATTGTAGACTGGGGTTTGGGCCGTTCTGGAGACGATGGCGCTGTCCATTTTTCCAAATTCCTCACTCTTTTCCTGCTGTTTTTTTGTGTAAGTTTCTCCTATGAGCGAAGTTTCTACTCCAGTTTGTGATTGTATCTGGCTTATTTTACCCATACTGTGTGAGCTATTTGCCCCATTGGTGTTGGCCCAAGCTCAATTGTATCTAAACATCAGAAATTCTTCCCTTTTGAGCTGAGTTTTTTTGGTGTGTGTGTGTGTGTGTGTGTGTGTGTGTGTGTGTGTGTGTGTGTGTGTGTGTGTGTGTGTGGAGTGGGCAAGTGGATAGTCTCTCTCCTCTCACTCTAGAGGTGTGTTTCCTGTCTCGGCCAGGTGTGTTGTCTAAGCCGAGTGGTGCCCTATAGTGTGTGTGTGTGTATCTTCCCAAGAGTGTGTGTCGGGTCATTATAGACGCGCTGTGTGTGTTTTCATCCTGCTCACATTCTTTTGGTGCCCCCACGGAGGATCTTCTTCGAGTACCTTCTGCTTCGAGCCTCAAGCTTCGAGATTTGGAATTACAGGTTGCAGGGTGCAGATTACAGGTTACAAGTACAGGTACAGGTGATTCACACAGGTACAGGTAGCTGGAGTACAGTGATATACTAGCAGTGATGTCACTTGCAGTTGTTGTGGGTATGCATCACTTGGCGCCTGTTTGAGCGCATTGTCTGCTGGATTGTACGTTACTTGTGGAAATTGCCATTGTACGCATTTGTGGAGCCGTACTTGGTTGTATTTGGCAGTCCCAGCCATTTCTAAGACTTGGTCTGGAAGATAGTCATTTCTGAGACTTGATTATACGCGATTTACATTAGCCTTCGTGTGAGGGTCGATAGCGTGAGGTTTTTATTGAGCTGGGGGATTCTCAAATGTGGAGATCCTTTCGGTGATACAGGTAGCTGGAGCACCCTTTTCATGACCTCGCCATAGGCTATGTACTAGTGAGTCCTACTTGATGCTCGGGTTCTATTGTTGACAGTTTATGCATACATAGGCAGTCTATATTTTGGGTTCCTACTGCTCTACTTCTGGGGAAACTCTGTCGAAATTTTCCCAAGTTATGATGGCTGGTTTTTTGGTATTTTGAGCCATTTATGCTGTTATGCTGCTGAAATTTTGGCAAAATCAGAGATTGAGTCAGGTGTGCCTTCTTGGGAGCTTCATGGTTGGCTTTAATGGATGATCAAAATGGCCCTCAGTTCACTCCTTTTCATTTAACTCAAAGAATTCAGATTAATGTTCATGTGCCCAGGAAGATCTTTTTCCAGCAGCGCATAGTCTTTATGTTTGGGCCAAGAAGATTGTGAGAGATCCTGGAATGTCCTTTGCCTGTTGTCATTCCGATGATTAACTATGAAAACTCATTTGATGTGCATGTGTTTGTCCTTATCTAAAGCTAAGCTCCATTGAAGTTTCTGGGGATTGGGTAGTGAAAAGTTTTGGGTTCTTGCACGTGTGTTCAAAGGGGTTCTCAAAGCATCATAATTTGGGTAGCCATGGCTTTCTCTTATCCGGAGTTTCATGGAAGAAGTGATGAAGATGTGGAAGAATTTTTGGAAAAGATGGAGGTTGCCTGCATTAGCAACCAGATTCATGACCCTACGCAAATGTTACGCCTTCTCCAAATTTGTTTGAAGAGTGATGCACGAGTTTGGTCTAAAGCATTTGAAGAGGAGTTGCGTGTGGCTGATCCACCTGTAAGGTTGAGTTGGGACAATCTACGACATGGGTTGGAAGTGGAGTTTGTGAAGATAGAAGATCCTGACAAAGTGTGGCAAGAAGTACAGGCTTTGGTGCAAAAGGAAGGTGAGCCAGTAGATGCGTACATACATAAGTTTTCATTGGCATGGGAGCGAATGTGCAAGGCCTTAGCACCACAGGTACCCCCGCCTGACATGATGAAGAAGGACAGGTTCTTGGTTGGTCTTTGGGAGAATATACGTTGGAGAGTGGAGCTAAAGAAGCCTAGGACATATGAAGATGCACTAGAGGTATCAAGGAACAAAGAGTGGAAGTTGAGGAAAATGAGCCAGTTAGGGGTGGAGTCTTTGCCCATGAGGTCTGAATTTCAGCCTATAGAGTCTTTACAAGGTCGCATGTCAGGGGTTCATCACGAACCAGTGGTTCCTCTTACTACTCAGGTTATGCCAGCAGTGGTCACTACAGCAGTGCAAGATGATGGGCTAAGGCAAGACATGAGGCAAATGGTAGATTTGATGAAGAATCTCAGCCTAAACATGCTAGGTCAAGTGGGAAATAATCGAGGTCGAGGGAGGTTTGCAAATCAGCCAGGAGGTGAAGAAAGGCCTAGGAATGGTGTTGGACAAAGCAATGGTAGGTTTTGAAGGCAGACACCCACATGTTACAATTGTGGAGAGTTGGGTCACATCAGCCCGCAATGTGATAAGCCACCAAGGATGGGGGGAGACATGTATCCATTGCCAAGACAGGTGCTAACTAGGTCAAATGATTATGGCATCGAAATTAAGGGAGACGAAGGAACCAGTGGATTAACCCAAGAGGAAAAGGGAAAGACAAAAGTGCTAAGTGTAGTCACCTTGGAGAAGGCATCAAAGATAGAGGATACATTAGTGATGCCTATTGGGAAGAGGACCACAGAGGATAAGGAAGGAAGAAGTGCCCCAGGTCCTAGTAAGAAGAAAGGAAAGAGCCATGAAGGCGAGGATGTCAAGGCCAAGAGGAAAAGGAGAGCTCGTCGAAAGTTTCATGTTTCAGATTTTCCACTAGGGGATGGGCAATTAAGCTATGACTTGAGGGAGGATCTGACGAGCAGGAAGGCAGATGTTACTTTTGGGCAGCTTATAGAGATGGTGCCTAAGCTAAAGTGACAATGGAAGAGGATGGTTAACCCAATGGAGAAAGAGCCAGAGAGAGGTTCAGTGAAGGTGTTGGCAATGGACGAGCTACCAGACATTTGTCCAATAGTAGATGTGTGGCATAAAAGGAAAAATGTGGGACAAGGTTATGTGGATGGCGGAGCCCAAATATGCGTCATAACACACTCATGCGTTGAGAAGATGGGTCTCACAGTGGCTGGGGTGTCAGGTTTTCGGATCAGATTGGCAAACCATCAAAAAGTAAAATGCTTGGGTGTTGTAAAGAGCTTAGAAGTGGAGGCATATGATGCAAAGGCAGTGGTTGATTTTCATGTGATGCCAGCAGGGTTGGGAGCATATCCTATTATACTGGGCAGACCATGGTTACGTGCAGTGGGAGCTGTTCAAGATTGGCGACATGGTACGATTAGCCTCTATGGAAAGACAAGTACCAAGAAGCTTTATAATATGGACACAAGGAAACAATTAGAGGAGATTTATGAAGATGAGGATGAGTCTAGTGATGAAGACTCTTCCACGGTGACAGATGAGGATAGTGATAGCACTACCAGCAGTGATGAGGATGCTGATGTTGCATTTCTTTTGATGGACAAAGAAATCCAGGAGATTGGTTTAGTTGCATTTGCGAATGAGGTTGAAGATGAAAGTGAAGGGCCTTATGAAGTGATTGAAGGGCTGATGCAAACCAAGGTTGAGTTGTCAAAGAAGTAGGAATTAATGACGCAAATGATTAGTGGAGACCTCTCAGCTATGGAGAAGGATATATTTTTGCATATGCTGGCTAGTTTTCCTGATTTGTTCATTACTTCATATGAAGAGATCAGAGGGTTCAAGGGTGAAGAGATGCATATAGAGCTGAAAGAAGATGCTAAGCCAGTGCGGCAAAGGCGAAGAAGGATGGGTCAAGAGCAAATGGAAGCCTTGCGGGTAGAGGTGGACAAGTTATTGAAGGCAGGGTTCATAGTTCCAGTGGAGACCACAGAATGGGTGAGTCCAGTTGTAGTTAGTCCAAAGAAGGATGGGAAGTGGAGAATTTGTGTGGATTTTAAACCCTTAAACGCAGCCACTAAGAAGAACCCATATCCTCTTCCATTCATCGATCAGATCTTGGATTCAGTGGCAGGTTATGAGAGGTACAGTGTGTGTGATGGTTTTTCAGGCTATTTTCAATTGAAGATTGCTCTTAAAGACCGCACAAAGACAACTTTTATTACGCCATGGGGCTGCTATTGCTACACAGTATTGCCATTTGGGTTGTCAAATGGACCTTCCTTCTATCAAGAGAGAGCGAATTGGGTGTTGGAACCATTCATTGGTAGTTGTGTTAAAGCTTTTATGGATGACTTTTGTGTTTATAGCAGTAGGGTTGAACACCATGAGAAGCTACAGATGGTATTGGCTCGATATGATGAATGTGGAGGACAACTAAATCCAAAGAAATGTCATCTAGCACAGCCAAGGGTGAAGTTATTGGGCCACATGGTGTCAGAAAATGGCATTGAGGCTGATCCAGACAAGGTTAAGTCTATTATTCTTCTTCCATCACCTACGAGTACGAAGCAATTGGCAACCTTTATACACAAAGTGAAGTACATGGCACGGTTTATTCCATTGTCTTCGCAGCTTCTTTATCCATTACAGCAAGTGGCAAAGCATGATCCATTGCAATGGGATGACAAGTGTGAAGAAGTGTTTCAAGAGGTGAAAGAGGTGTTAGGGGGGTTGTCAGCCATGCAGGCTCCTGATTGGGAGAAAGTTTTTTATGTAAATCCATCAGTAGGGGATGATGCCATTGGAGCCATGCTATTGCAAAAGGGGAAGGGCAGCCATTATATGAGGCCAGTGTATTGTGCAAGCCGAGTGAAGTTGGTAGCGGAGAGAAAGTTATCGGAAGTAGAGCTAGTGATGGCCAGTGTAATTTTTGCTTGTCGACGATTTCGTCATTACTTGCTACCACGGCCTTTTGTTTTCTTGACGAGTTATGCCTTTTTGCCATAGTTAATTAATGGTACTAACATGTCAAATGTGGTGAAGAAATGGGTAATTGAGCTGCAAGAGTTTGAGTTCTCTTTTCTAGTGGAAGATAGTACAAGGGCTACCCTAGCTGATTTGTTGACCTACAAGGAGAATCCCCTTATTGTTAAGGAAGAGGTGGTGAGAAAGGTAGTTGAAGAAGTGCCACAGATCAGCAATGCACATGTGTTGTTCTTTGATGGTTCATACAGAAAGAGCCACGATGCAACTTCAGGGGGTATAGCACTTTATGATCCAGAGGGGAAGCTAGTATGCAAGAGAGGGTTCAAATTGGATGCGCATAGTAACAATGAGGCTGAATATGCTACATTGGAAGCCGGATTACACATTTGTTTGAAGCATGGGGTTTGGAGGTTGAGCATAAAAGGTGATGCCTTGATAGTGGTGAAGCAAGTGCTTGGTGTGTGGAAGAGCAAGAACACCTCATTGAAAGAAATGTGCTTCAGAATTAAAGGCCTGTTAAAAAAGTTTGAAGCATGGAGCATCAGACACATTGAACGTGCTCTAAATGGAGAGGCACATGAAGCAGCTCGAGGCATGATTGGGGAGCTATTTGTGTTGAGGACCAACTTACCTCTTTACCATGGTCGGGAAAGTTTGGCTCAAGAAGAGGAGTTTTTGCTAACAGGAATCATTCCAAAGGAGATTCAGAAGTCTAAGAAGCATGGCTTTGTGTGTAGAGCATACATGTACAAATTGATTGGTGATGTCTTATACATGAAAGGGGCTGATGTCGTGTTGAGACGTGTACCTTGGCGGGAGGAGATTTACAGAGTGTTGGAAGAGAATCATGAAGGCGCATGTGGTGGCCATTTTGCTCTAAAGATCACCTTGCATAAGATTTTGCAAGAGGGGTATGTATGGCTTAGTTTGCACAAGGATGTTCACCATTGGTGTAGGTCTTGCAATAGGTGTCAAGCATTTGGGAAGAGAGTGTTGAAGCCAGAGCTACGAAAAACCATTATGGCGTTTGATGTGTTTGAAAAGTGGGGGATTGATGCAATAGGCCCGTTACCTATCACAAGCAGGGGCAAAAGCTATATTGTGACGGCAGTGGACTATCTTTCTAGATGGGCAGAGGCTATAGCAGTAAAACAGATCACTGCAAAGGATGTGGCAAAATTTGTGTATGATGAAATATGTTGCAAGTTTGGGGTGCCACTAGAGCTACTTTCAGATAAGGGGCCTGGCTTTAGAGCTAAACTGCTAGATTTTTTATGTGCAAAGATGAAGATTAGGCACCAGCATACCACTCCTTATTACCCACAGTGTAATGGCTTAAATGAAAGATTCAATGGTGAGTTGGTACAGATTCTTTCGAAAGTGACAGAGCACCAAGGAAAGAATTGGGATTTGGAATTGCCTAGTGCATTATGGGCTTACCGTACTTCAGTGAAGCCAGGTACAGGGTTTACTCCATTTCATTTGGTGTATGGAAAGGAAGCACTATTGCCTGTGGAGGTAGAGTTGCCTGCGGTCAAGATGTTAGAGAAGTTGCTTGGGTCGCCTAGTGATGCATTCAAAGAGAGGCTCTTGCAGTTACAAGAGGTCCAGTTGGATAGGATGAGCGCATTGGAGCATTATGGGCAGATGCAGGATAAGGCTTTGGCAAAGATAAATGAAAAGGTTAAAAGTAAGGGTATCAAGAAGCATGACTTGGTTTTGCGCTACAACAGTAAGCTGGACAACACCTTCCAAAAGAAGTTTCAAATTAAGTGGGAAGGCCCTTTCAAGGTAGTGGAGTGTTTTCCAAATGGCACATATCAGCTGGCTAACCTGGATGGTGTTCTACATAAGTCAAGGGTAAATGGGTTGCGTCTTAAATTGTATCATGCTAGATTGATGATGGTGGAGCAAGATGAGCTGTCTGTGGATCAAGCAGTGTTGGTGAGGGATGAGGAGACCTGTGATGCGGCGAGTCTCATATCTCTCTTTGCTGCTGCTGATCATGAATGATCTAGCAGGCTAGGGGATGGGCAAATTATGTCATGAGTTTTTTGGAGCAAGGGATTGCGCATATGTACATACACATGCATGGTGCATCGAATAAAGGTTTACCCAATTTCCATAGCCAGGTGGTTACGTGGGGCCCACGTGTGTACAGGTAGGACAGGGTGTACATAGTGCATCAATTTTCACTATTACTAGTACCAATGTGTTTTTTCTATAATAATGAGGAGTTGGTAGCGCGTAAAACTTCTCGAGGAAGCTATCCGCGGGCCGACGACATGAGGTAAGCAGGTGCGTCAGATGGCATCAAGTGGCGTCAGGAGGTCGAACAGGGTCAATACTTGCACGCGGAGAAGTACGGACACAACGTGGGTGTTTGCTTGTGAGAATTATGCAGAAATGTCATCATGAGGACCAATTTTTGGGGCCACTTCACGTGGTTGTGGGACGCATTATTGAAAAGAAATGAGTGCCAGGTGTGCGGATGATGCAAAAAAGGTGACAACTATGCACTGTGAGGCCAATTTTTGGCCTGTTCGGGGTCCGTTTGAGGTCATTTAAAAGGCCAAGGGTGCCCAACTAATAAAGCTAAGTGTGGGAACTGGAAAAACAGAGAGAAGACCAGAAAAAACGTGGAGAAGAGAGGAGGAACAGCCGCAGGTGTGTTTTTGGGGTTTTTGGAGCCTGTTTTGGCCGTAAACTGCTCATCCGAGGTCGGATTTGAGCACTTTGACATTGTAGACTGGGGTTTTGGGCCATTCCGGACGTGATGGCGCTGTCCATTTTTCCAAATTCGTCACTCTTTTCCTGCTATTTTTCTGTGTAAGTTTCTCCTATGAGCGAAGTTTCTGCTCTAGTTTGTGATTGTATCTGGCTTATTTTACCCATACTGTGTGAGCTATTTGCCCCATTGGTGTTGGCCGAAGCTCAATTGTATCTAAACATCAGAAATTCTCCTCTTTTGAGCTGAGTTTTTTTGGTGTGTGTGTGTGTGTGTGTGTCTGTGTGGAGTGGGCAAGTGGATAGTCTCTCTCCTCTCACTCTAGAGGTGTGTTCCCTGTCTCGGCCAGGTGTGTTGTCTAAGCCGAGTGGTGCCCTATAGTGTGTGTGTGTATCTTCCCAAGAGTGTGTGTCGGGTCGTTATAGAGGCGCTGTGTGTGTTTTCATCCTGCTCACATTATTTTGGTGCCCCCACGGAGGATCTTCTTCGAGTACCTTCTGCTTCGAGCTTCAAGCTTCGAGATTCGGGATTACAGGTTGCAGGGTGCAGATTACAGGTTACAGGTTACAGGTACAGGTACAGGTGATTCACACAGGTACAGGTAGCTGGAGTACAGTGATATACTAGCAGTGATGTCACTTGTAGTTGTTGTGGGTATGCATCACTTGGCGCCTGTTTGAGCGCATTGTCTGCTGGATTGTACGTTACTTGTGGAAATTGCCATTGTACGCATTTGTGGAGCCATACTTGGTTGTATTTGGCAGTCCCAGCCATTTTACCCATACTGTGTGAGCTATTTGCCCCATTGGTATTGG